>NW_024351543.1:6318905-6713377 GCF_902729225.1 Pteropus medius
TCGTCGTCTTCTTCTTCTTCTTCTTCTTCTTCTTCTTCTTCTTCTTCTTCTTCTTCTTCTCTTCTTCTTCTTCTCTTTCTTCTTTCTTCTTTCTTCTTTCTTTATTTATTAAATATATTTTTCCATACTCTTTGCCAACATACTAAAATAACTTTCCCCAAACCTTTTTTCAATATTGTTCACCTTGTTAGGAATCTATCATTGTAATTTCTTGCTGTTATCAAATCTCAAGTTGTAGATCTGGTCTTTAAGGTGATTCATTTTTTTTTACTTCTAATTCTTCAACCTCAGAAATGTTGATAATTTCTATATGAAACAAGGAACTTCCAATCCATCCAGTTTAACCTACGTGCCATTTTAAAAACACAACTTGCTCCTTTTGACCTGGTTTTGCATATATTACTTCTCTTATTTGGGGTACATACCATTTGCAGAGTTCACATTGGAAAAAAGAGAACTCCTCCTCCCTCCCCACCCCCCACACACCCCATACTCTCTGGAAGTTGGATAAAGTTTCTAATTAAGTTCCTAATAATAGGCAGAGAAAATTATTTTTTAATAGCCCCTCCTCCCAAAAAACACATTGTATCAGAAGTAACATGATCAGATGCAGCATAGAATAATACTCAATTCCTTCTACTACAGTGCCTGATACATCTGGTACATAAGAAGTGCACCATATATTATGGCTATAAGAATTCCTAATTTGGTTCTGTACTGATATCCATTTTTAAAATTATAATATGCATAAGGATATGAAATTTACTGCATTCTCACTATGTTCTCTAGTTTACATAGGAAATTGTCTTAAGCATACATAATCATGCACATCTTTCAATTACTCCTGCAAAAAACAAAACCAAAACACTTACTTATATATTACCTCCCTTGGAAAAAACATGTCAAATTTACTAAGATATTTTAATACTTGCAAGTATATTATATAAACATTTAGATAAAATTCTACATTGATAAACTGCCTAATTGATATCTTTTAATATATTGACTGATAAGTCAATTTACTGCATAATATTTTCAGTTTAACATAGTTCATTCTATCCATATTAGCAAAGTGATGTCACTGTGTAATTTTTGAATTACAGGAAAGAAAATTAATTTATTCAAGTAAAATTCTACCAGTATTCATTATACATTTTATAGATAAATATTTTAAAAAGAGCATTCTTGTTCATGTGATTCTTGTTTTATAATGCTTAAAACACAGTTGAGGGAAATGTATAATTAATATTTACAAGATTTTTAGGGTTTGTTTTATAAAAGTTATTTTTTATCATTGCAAAATGACACTAATATATTGTCTTAATCTATTAGTTTTCCAATCTTTGAAAATCCATATCCCATGGACATTCATGAATCACCAGTTACATGCACAGCCTACTTTGCTGATTGCCCACCAGATTTGATTCTAGTACTCTACTCTATAGGAGTCAAGCATAAAAAACAAGGCTACAGTAATAAGGTAAAAGTAACAATTAAAAATATGTTATCTTGTTTTCATATTCATATCATGTAATCATACTTTTTCCTGTTATTTTATTTTCTTACTTTCCATATAAGAAGACTAGGAATAAATTCCTTTGAAGTCATAATAAGCTGGAATCAATAAAAGACATAACCACTGAAATTCAGATTTTCTGAATACTTGAATAGCTTTAAGCCTACAGGAATATAAATTACTTATATATTAAGTATATAATTATATGCTAAGATATAGTTATCTATCATGTATATTTATATACTAAATATTTTAAACTAACATATGTTTAAATCATAAGATGTAACTTTTCCTTATTTTAGATAAAGGGTTGTGTTTTAAGAAATTCAAAGAGTCAACTTTTTCTAGTTAACTTTTCTTAACAATCCATGATTAACTAGACATAATTATCAAAAGTGACTTAAATAACTTTCTAGAATTCCATTTTGTTATATTTAACAATAGGATTCAAATACTTACAATTGTAATCAATTACCGGTTGTATATTTTATCATTTGTACAGGACTATTGGATATATCACTCCAGGGCAGCACGATTTACGTAGTATTCTGTGTTAAATGACACCACAGTAGTTGGGTGGTCCACAGATTATGTGGCAAATGTAGCAACACCGTATTTGTATGATTAAAAATATTTCTTTGATTTTTTTTATATGAATGGTAATATTTATTAAAATCAATATTTTTAAAAATAATGGAATTATGCATTTGGAATTGTTCAATGAAAGAATTAAAAGATAGCTACATCATTTTCCATTACTTTACAGTTATTGCTTTTTAAGAGAAGCTAAACATTATTTTAAAATATTTTTGGTTTAAATTTTTAACCTATTCAAATTTAAAAATAAAACTTATAAATTCTTCCTGGATAATCTATTTAGGAGTGGCCAATCAGTGGAGGAGCTTGGAACCTCGGAACACAAACATATCCAGAAATTATTATTACCGGGTAGGTGGAATATGATTTGTGAGTTTATCAATTCATCATCAAAAATATTTTATTTAATTTTTACTTTCCCATAATTGTGTTCTAGTTAGATTGACAATTTAAGTAAAAGTAAAAATATAAGACACAGCTTCTATTCAAAGATTATAACTTTGCTGGAAGATAGAATAAAACTATTGAAAACATAGACATAACAAAAATAATTAAGCATAGATTATAAGAGCAGAAGAAAGTAAAAGGAAGAAAAATCATGAGACTAATCAAGGAAGAATTCCTGTGGAAACTGTAGATTATTAGCCTTAGAAAGGCTCTTACCAACATCTCTTAAATTCTGCCATATTACTATTTTATATCCTCATCAGGTGGTTATTTGAAGTATGTTTCAAAACTTATAGCACCAGGAATGTTAGTACTTCCTGTAGCAACTCATTTCATGCTCTAATGTTAGGAATGAAAATAGAGACATAGTAACAAATAAAGACATAGCAACAGATGAGAATTAAAAAATAATAAGAGGTTCTGCTTATTGGACAATATTGTAGATGTAGTTTTTCCTATTCTTCCCACTGAGTACAACTAAAATCCCTAGATATTACATATTAAACAAACACAAGATGACTGGAAAAGCTGGAGAGAATTCAGACTTGCAAGGCCCCCAAGATCCAAGGAATGACATGATGCTGAGTTTCCTGGGTTTTCTTTTTGCCTTGAATATCCCAGGATTGGAGCTGAAGAAGTTGGCAATCCTGGATCTACCAGTGGGCACAGACACACATACAGACACAGACACACACACATACACCTCAAAAGCTCTCTCTAGTCAAAGGATGAGAGAAAGGGCAGCCTATTGAGACAGAAAACTTTTAGAAGATAATCTTTCTACAGTAGCTAACCACCACAGGGAAAAACAAACAAACAAACAAACTATGGCCTCATCCCCACCCACTCAAGCAAAGATTGAGCAGGAAGCCTAGACTTTCACTCTCATCAGGGTATAACAAGGTGCCTCGACTTCCCCCACAAGAGAGTATCATTCTCCAACACTGACCAAAGTCTGAATGGGAAGCCAGAACTTTCAACGGTACTGGGTGTCATGAAACCCATCACCTGTGGTATTGGAGGAGATATGTGAGGAGCTAGAATTCCCACCACTGCCAAGCAATAACAGTGAGCTACACATTCTCTATACTTTTTGTGTCAATGGAAGTCCAGTGAGGAAGTCCAAAAACTGAGTGAACCATAAGAAATCCACCCAAGACACATCATAGTCAAACCTCTGAACACTAAACACCAAAGAAAAAAATATGAAAACAGCGAAAGAAAAATTACACCACACCTATAGAATAAAACCAATATGAATGACAGTGGATTTCGCATCAGAAACCATGGAGGCTGGAAGGAAATCTGAATCTTTTTCAAGTGTTGCTAGAAAGTAACTGGCTACCTAGAATCCTATGTCCTGGAAAAATATCTCTCAGAGATTTAAGGAGGAATTAATACATTCTCAAAAGAAAGAAACAAAGAATTTGTCAATATCAGACCTACCCTAAAAGAGTGGCTAGAGGAAGTTCTCCAAACAGAAAGCAAATGATAAAAGAAGGAACCTTGAAATATCAGAAAGGAAGGAAGAACACAGTAAGCAAAAATATGGGTAAATACAATAGGCTTTTCTTCCTTGAGTTTTTAAAATTATATTTGATAGTTGAAGAGAATATAGGTACATTGTCTGATGTGGTTCTACACATATAGAGAGGAATATTTAAAACAATTATAAGTGGGAGAAGGTAAAGCGATGTAAAGGTAAATAAGGTTTTTATACTTCTCTTGAAATGGTAGTATTATGACACCAGTAGACTGACAATTTATGTAATACTTAAAGCAACCATTAAAAAACCCTATGCAAACACACACATTCAAAAACATTATTGACACATCAAAATGACACATAAAATAATTCGAGTAAGCTATAGGAAGGCAGAAAAAGATAGCAAAAAAAAAAAAAACCAGGAAAAGACAGAAAAGAAAAAAAAAAATGAAACTTAAGCCCTAATATATCCATTACATCGCATATAAATATTTTAAATACACCAGTTCAAATTCACAGATTGGCATAGTGAATTAAAAAACATGGCCTGACTCAATGCTACTTACAATTCACTCACTTCAAATATAACAGTATATACTCAGGTTGGAAGAAAAAGGATGGAAAAATACTCTGTAAAAGAATTGATGGAGAGTAATATCAGCAAGATGTCAGAATCAGTAACCCCAGACCTCATTCCCCCACAGAGACACTGATGTAACAACAATATATAGTCCAAAAAGCCTTTATGAAAATGCCTGAAGCCAGTAAAAAGTTGTAATATCCAAGCAAGTGCAAAGCCAAGAACAGTCAATTTGAAATGGGCAAAAATAGCTAATTCATTTTATTTAATTTCAACAATTTTAGTTCCTCCCCCAAACTGGCACAGCTTATGTTCAGGAGGAAAGCCCGACTTGCATCTTCTCTCATGAAAAGGAAAGAGAGGAGTAAAATATACATTCTATATTCCTGCTTTTCAGGTGACTTCCCAAGAGGTTAGTTTCTGTCGCACCTGAATCAGAGTACTGATGCAACCTGGATGTCTGTGGGTTGCAGAGAACAAAATAGAGCTCACTGGTTGCTGAAGTGCCAAAAAAAAAAAAAAAAAAGTACTGAAGTAAGACAATAGAGGGAGCATGAGACTACAAGTTTCTGAAAAAAGAAACCAGCAAACCTCTCTAATTGGAGAATTGCACACACAAGTCCAGAGAAAAGTCATCCCCACTAAAGTTTTGAGAGGCCTTCAGTATCTCTATCTAGGCAGATTGGTGAAAGTTTTCCCCTGTCGAAAGCTAGTTCATAAGGAGTGGCTGTATTTTCAAATGCCAAATTCGCAATAAGAAATAAGGCAGAGAAAAAAATCAGGGAAACATGGCCCAATCAAATGGACAAAATAAATCTCTAGAAACTAACCATCAAGGAATGGAGATCTGTGAATTATTCAAACAATTCAAAATAATTGTCTTTAAAAAATTCAATATACTACAAGAGAACACAGACAGACAACTAAATGAAATTAAAATAAATAAGACATGAGTGAAATGAGAACATGAACAAAGATATAGAAACTATCAAAGCACCAAAAATATATTCTGGAGCAGAAGAATAACTGAAAAAATTTACTAGAAAGGATCAACAGCAGACTTAATCAGAAGAAAGAATTGATGAGCTAGAAGATAGATAATATGAAAGTTGAGAGTCAGGGGGAAAAATGAAGAAAAGTGAAGAATGCCTAAAGGACTTGTGGGATACCATCAAGTGCACCAATATAAGCATTATGAAAGTCTTAAAAGGACAAGTGAGAGAATGGGGCAGAGAACTTATTTTAAGAAATGACTGAAACCTCTCAAATCTGAGGTAGTAAATGGACATCCAAATTGAAGAAGCACAAAATGCTTCAGTGAGGATGAACCAAGAGGACCACACTGAGACATATTATAATAAAAATATCAAAGACAAAGAATCCTAGAAGCAGCAACAGAAAGGCCACTCATCATGTATGTGGGAACTTTCATAAGATTATTAGTGGATTTCTTGGCAGAAACATTATAGGCTAGAAGGGAATAGAATGGTATCATCAAAGTGCATAAAGAAGAAAAAAAAAAAGTCAGCCATGAATACCGTATCTGGAAAACTACTTCAAAATGAAGGAAAAATAAAGACCTTCTAAGATAAAAACTGAGACTTTATCACCACTACACCTGCTTAGTAAGAATTGCTAAAGGGAGTCTTTAAGAGTGAAATAAGTGGACACTAGGCAATGAAACAAAAGCATTTGAAAATATAAAGCTCTCTGAGAAAAGTAAATGTATAGACAAAACAGAACCCTGTAACACTGTAGTAGTGGTAGATAATCACTTATAGTGTAGACTTTAAAAGACAAAAGCATTTTGAAAACTAACTATAAAACTATGTTAATGGGTACAAAATATAAAAAAGCTTAATTTGTAACGTCAATAACAAAGTGAGGAGGGAGATGTAAAGGAGCAGGGTTTTTGTATGCGATTGAAGTTGTTGTTTTAATCAGTTTAAAATAGATTGGTTTAACTATAAGATATTTTATGTAATACACATAATTGTGTAATCACAAAGGAAATATATATAGAATATGTACAAAAGAAAATCAAAGCATGTCACTACAAAAAGAAAATCAATGAAACACAAAGGAAGGCAGCAAGAGAAGAAATGAAGGACAAAATACAAGATTGACAAAAACAATTCAAAAAATGGTAATAGTAAGTCCTTTTGAATCTGTTATTTCTTTAAATATAAGCAGATTAAACTCCCAAATCAAAAGAAAGAGTGGTTTAATGGATAACAAACAAGATCCAACTATATGCTATCCACATGTCACTTTAGATATAAGGACACACATAGGCTTAACATGCAAGAATGGATAAAGATATTCCATGCAAAAGCTAACCAAAAGAGAGCAGGTGTGACCATACTTATATTGAACAAAATAGACTTTAAACCAAAAATTGGTGTAAGAGGCAAAGATATTATATAATGATAAAATAGTGAATTTACCAGAAAGAAATAAGAATTATAAATATATATGCACCTTACAAGAGAACTCTCAAATATATAAAGCAGACATAGACAGAATTAAAGAAATAGGCAATACACAAAAATACAAGATTTAATTAATATCATACTTTCAATAATGAATAGATTGCCCAAACAGAACAATAAGAGAGAACTTGAACAATTCTGAAGACCAAGTGTACCTGATAGATATGTACAGAACACAACAACAGCAGAATATACATTCTTCTTAAGTATACCCGCCCCCCCCAAAAAAAAAAAATCTCTAGGCTAGATTACATGTTTGACCACAAAACAAATCCTAACAAATTTAAGGAAATCGATATCATACCAAGTATCTTGTAGAACTACAGTGGGGGGGAACTAGAAATTAATAGCAAAATAAAGACTGAAAATCCACAAATGTGTAGAAATTAAATAACATGCTCTTGAATAACCAATGGATTGAAGAAGAAATCACAACAAAGTTAAGAAAATATCTTGAGACAAATGAAAATGAAAATATAACATAATAAAAGCTATGTAATGTAGCAAAAGCACTACTAAGAGGTTATACGGAACATCTAAGAAGTTTATAGTAGTAAATGCCAACATTGAAAAAAGATCTCAAATCAACGACCTAGGTTTACACCTCAAGGGATTATAAAAAAAAGAAAAAACTAAACCCAAAGTTAGCAGAAAAAGGGAAATAAAAAAGAGCAGAAATAAACAAGAAAAATAAAGAATAGAAAAAAATAGAAAAATATTTAAAACTGAGTTGTTTTTGAAAGACATCCACAAAATTGACAAACCAAGCTAGATTAAGGGGGGGAAAAAAAGACTCAGAAATCAAAAATAAAGGAGGAGATATTACAACTGATACCACAGAAATAAATAGGTTTGCAAGAGACTACCCTGAACAATTATATACCAACAAACTAGATAACCTAGAAGAAATTGATAAGTTTGAAAACATATAAACTATGAAGTCTGAATTATGAAGGAATAAAAAAATCTGAACAGACTTATGACTAGTAGAGATGGAATAAGTAGTAAAAAACTTCCCAACGAAGAAAAGCCTAGGACTAGTTGGCTTCACTACAGAATCTACCTAACATTTAAAGAATTAACACCAGTCCTTTTCAAACACTTCTAAAAAATTGAAGAGGAGAGAACACTTCCAGACCCATTCTATGAGAGCAGCATTATCCTGTTACCAGAAAAGAAAACTACAGACCAATATTCCCAATGAATATCAATGCAAAAATCCTCAACAAAATACTAGCAAATCGAATTCAGCTGCACATTAAAAGGATACATCATGGTTAAGTGGGTTTTATTTCTGAACTGCATGGATGATTCAACATATAAAAATTAATCAGTGTGATACACACGTTAAACAGAATAAAGGACAAAAATCACATGATCACCTCAGATGATACAGAAAAATATTTGATAAACACCTTTTCATGATAAACAAACAAAAAAATATTCAACAAATTAGTAATAGAAGGAAATTGCCATAACATAATAACTGCCAAATGTAAAAAGCGCACAGCTAATGTTATACTCAGTGGTGAAAAACTCTTTAAGTTTTCCTTCTAAGATTAGGACCAAAAGAAGGATGCCCACTCTCACAAGATCTATTCAACAAAATACTGGCAAACCTAGCTAGAGCGATCAGGCAAGAAAAATAAAAGCATCTAAATTAAAAAAAAAAAATTAAAATTATCTATTTGTAGATGACATGATTTTGTATATAGAAAACTCATAAGTTTCTACACACAATAAACCTGTTAGAACCACTAAATTAAACAAATTTGCAGGATGCAAAATCACACAAAATAAGTTACATTTCTCTATACTAACAATGAACAATCTGAAAGGAAATTAAGAAAACAATCCCTTTTACTAGAGTATCAAAAAGAATAAAATATTTGAGAATAAATTCAACCAATAAGGCAAAACTCTTGTATAATTAAAACTATAAAACATTGATGAAAGGAATTAAGGAAGACACAAATAAATGAAAAGATTGAACAATTTAATATTGTTAATATATATAGACTACCCAAAGTAATATACAGATTTAATGCAAATCCTTATCAAATCCCAATGACATTTATTTTGCAGAAATAGGAAAAAATTCTAAAATTAATGTGGAATTTTAAAGGACCCCAAATATCCAAAACAATCCTTAGAAAGAAAAACAAAGCTAGAGTCCTCACACTTTCTGATTTCACAACATGACGCAAAGCTAATCAAAACATATTACAAAGTAATTAAAACAATATGATACTGGCCAAAGTCAGATATACTGGCCACTGGAACATAATAGAGAACTCAAACTATCTCCTATATGACCTAAAATCAGGAAACTCCTAGAAGAAAACATAGGCAATAAACACTTTGACATTGCTCTTACCAATATTTTTTTGAGTAGGTCTCCTTAGGTAAGAGAAACAAAAGAAAAATAAGCAAATAGGAATACATTAAACTAGAATGCTTTTATACAGTAAAGGAAACCATCAATAAGACAAAAAGTGCAACCTACTGAATAGGAAAGGATATTTGCAAATGATATATCTGACAAGGAGTTTACATCTAAAAAAATATAAAAAGTTCATACAACTGAACATCAAAAAAACAAACAATCCAGTTAAAAAATGGGGAGAAGAACTGAATAGACATTTCTCCAAATAAGGCATACAAATGGCTAACAGACACATGAAAAGATGCTCAACATTACTAATCATCAGGGAAATGCAAATCAAAACCACAATGAGATATCACCTCACACCTGTCAGAATGGCTATTATCAAAGAAAATAAATAACAAATTTAACGAGGTTATGGAGAAAAGAGAACCCTTGTGCACCTTGGTGAGATTGTAAGTTAGTGAACCACTGTGGAAAACAGTATGGAAATTCCTCAAAAAATTAAAAATAGAACTACCCTATGACTCTATTTTTCCACTTCTGGATACTTATCTGAAGAAAACAAAAAACAACAATTCAAAAAGATATATGCACTTCTATGTTCACTGAGTATTGTTTACAGTAGCCAAGATATGGAAACCGCCTAAGTATCCATCAATAGATAAATGGATAGAGAAGATATGGTACATATATACAATGGAATATTAGCCATAAAAAAGAATAAAATCTTGCCATTTGCAACAACATAGATGGACCTAAAGAGTATCACGTTAAGTGAAATAAGTCTAACAAAGACAAATATCATGTGATATCAGTTATATGTAGAATCTAAAAACCAAACCAACCAACCAAACAAACAAAAAACAAAACAGAAGCTAACTCATAAATATAGAGAACAAGTTGATGGTTTCTAGAGGGGAAAGGGATGGGGGGAGGTGTGGAAAGGGAGAAGTAGATTAAGAAGTACAAACTCACAGTTATAAAATAAGTCATGGAGATGTAATGTACAGCATAGGAAATCAAGCAATAACATAATTATGTGCGGTGACAGATGGTTACTAGACAATGTGGTTATCATTTCAGGTATATAAATGTTGAATCACTATGTTGTATACTTGAAATTAATATAATGCATGTCAGTTATAATTAAAAGTAAATTAATTTTTTTAAAAAACATAAATATCACTAACCAGAAAGGAAAAAAGTAAATTAGACTCCATTAAATCTATAAACTTATCTTCCTCAAAAGACACCATTAATAGACTGAAAATATAAATCACAAGGAAAAGATTTTTATATCATATGAAGACAGTAAAAGACTTATATCAGGATATAAATAATTATGACAAATATATAAAAAGAGCCAGCTCAATAGAAAATATTGGCCAAGAAATTTAACAAAAGAAATAACCAAATGGCCATAAGCATATGGAAAAGTGCTCATCAGTCATCAGAGTAAATTTAAATTGCAATGAAATAACATTGCACATACCCATTATGGGTAAAATTTTTAAAGATTGACAGTAACACTTGTTTTGGATGATGTGGAGCAACTAGAGCTCTTATAAAGTGTTAACAGAAGAGCAAATTAATTACACCCTCTTTGGAATACTCCTAAGCAGCATCTACTAACTCTCTGACCCATAAATTCCACTCCTAGGTATATACCTAACAAAAATGTCTACATATGTGCTCCAAAATAGAGGTACGAGAATTTTCAGAGCCACATTACTTGTAATAGTAATGTGAATAGAAACAACCCTAAATGTTTAACAACACTAGAATGGATAAATATGCTGTGGTGTCTTCATGCAATGGAATTCTAAACAGCAATATATATTTTTTTGATCTATTGTTCATACAATAATGTAAATAAGTCTGACATTAGGACATGTGTAGCAATAATACATATTATAGACCAAAAGAAACTAAACTCAAGGCATTCTGTATGGTTCCCTTGATATACATTTCAAAAATGGTAAAACTAACACAGTGTTAAAAGACAAGATAGTGGCTACCATTGGGAGAGAGATGGAATAAGTGATTGGGAAGAATGAAAAGATTTGCGGGGGGTGGTGATGTTGATCTGAATGGTGATTATCCATGTGTTCACTATGTGACATTTTGTTGCAATATAAACTTATGATTTGTGCTGTATATGTGTTATAATTAAATAAGAAGTTTACTTTAAAATATCAAGAAGTTACAGCACTGAAAATGTCAGAGTAGCATTTGGTCCCTCCACCAAAGAAATGATTAAGCTAGCAAAAACAGAATCAATTTTTTCAGAACTTTAGAATCTAATAGAAAACCTGTAATAACCAGGGGAATGCTTAACAAAGAAACAAATTGCTATAAAATAAATAAGTCATGGATGTAATGTACAGCATGGTGACTATAGTTAATAATATTGTGTTGCATATTTGAAAGTTGCTAAAAGAGTAAATCTTGAAAGCTCTCATCATATGAAAAAATTCTGTAACTAAATATAGTGATGGATGTTAACTAGACTTATTGTGGTGATCATTTCCAGTCTATACAAATATCAATTATGTTGTGCACCTGAAATGAATATAATGTTGTATATCAATTATACCTCAATTTTTTAAAAAGAAGAACACACATGTAGATACAAGTTATTAGTAATGTTAGTTCTTTAGTTGGGTGCTTGAGTCATAGAATTTCAATATAATTATACTTTTTATATTAAATCTACATTATATATGCTATGCTTTGCATACCAAATATTGCATGATAAAAGATAGAATTAAAGGTTGTTAGCATGTATAGAGTCTCAGACAATCATCCTGCAGAATTTTTCAATAATAAAGATTTTCTGGGTTATATCTGTAAATAAGTAATTAAAGTACATAAACATGCAAAACTTTCATAGCAGCTTTATTTATAATAGGCAGAAACTGAAAACAACCCAACTGTCCATCAACTGGTAAATGAATAAACAAAATGGGGTGTATCCATGCAACAGAATACTATTCAGCGATAAAAAGGAACTCATTACTGATACATGCAAAATCAGGGATTTTCCTAAAAAATGTGCTAAATGAGAGATACAAAAAAGTAAATACTGTGTGGATTCCACTTATATGAAAATTTTATGGGAAGAAAAATCTATACAGGCAGAAAGTAGTCAGCGGATATCTACTGGAGATGGGAAAGATGATTGCATATTAGCATGAAGTAACTTTTTGGGTGATGGAAATGTTCTAAAACAATGGTGTCAGTGGAATAACTGTATAAATTTACTAAAATTTATCAAACTGTACATTTATAATGGGTGAATTTTATGGTATATAAGTTATATCTCAATAAAACTGTTAGCAAAATAAAACCTCTCAATCAGTAACTACTAATCTCTCAAAAATATTCGTGTGATCATATAAATGTGTCTTCTATTGAACTCTCTATTATGTTTCATTGATATAAGGGTCTATTTTTTTCACCAATATCAATAGCTTTGTACTAGATTTAGAATGAGACTTGGGTAGTTTGAAACTTCTAACTTTTATTTTTCAAAATTGCTTTAGATATTCTAGTTCTTTTACCTTTCCACATAAATTTTAGGATTAGTTTGTTGATTTCTGTAAAAAAAATTCTGGCATATTTCAATTGAGGTTACATTTAATCTATACATTATTTAGAGAGAACTGACACCTAGTTGATCTTACAATTTAAGAATATACTATATCTTTTCATTTATTTATGCCTTTAATTTTTTTGATTAGTGCTAATCTTGTAATTTTCAGCATACAGATATAGCACAAATTGTATTAGTTTATATGTAAGCATTTCATGTTGGTTTTATTGGTGCTATTATAAATGCTACTGTTTTGTAATTTTAATTTCCAAAGATTGCTGTTATATAGAAATATAATTGATTTTTGTATATTAACCTTGTATTTTATAATCATACTAAGCTCATATGAGTTCTTGTATTGTTTTTAGATTCCTTGGGATTGTTCTATATAGCTGATTATGTGATCTGCAAATACAGATAATTTTATTTCTTCCTTTTCATCATTATTCCTTTTATTTCTCTTTTTCTCTTTGTTGTGGTGATTAGGAACTCCAATGTGATGTTGAATAAGAATGGTGGGAGTGAACATTTTTTGCTTTGTTCTTGATCTTAGGGGGAAGATATTCCATCTCTTCCACCATTATGTATGTTAGACAACATCTCTAGATTGTTCCTAGATTCTCTTTATCAGGTTGAAGAAGTTTCCTCTGCTCCTAGTTTACTGAGCTTTTTTTTCCCATGAATGGGTGGTAAATTTTGTCAAATGCTTTTTCTGTATTTATTGAGGTGATTATGTGGTTTTTCTTTTTTAATCTGTCAGTGTGATGAATTACAATATGGTGATTGATTATTTTTTTAATGTTTAACTGGACTTGCATTCCTGGGATAAACTCCACTTAGTCATGATGTATTGTCCTTTCTATTTATTTCTTGGTTTGATTCGCTAGCGTTTTCTTGACAAGTTTTACACCCATGCTTGAGAGGTATTGAGTTGTATTTTTCTTGTAATGCTTTTTCCTGGTTTTGGTGTCAAGATAAAGCTGATCTCATAAAATGTGCTGGGAAGTATTTTATCATATTTTACTTTCCAGATGAGTACTCATAGATTTGCCATTATGTTATTATCATTTAATGATATAAATCTAGATAGGTTTAAGGATTTGCTTTTCATATTTTAAAACTTAGCTCTAATTTTACCATGATATTCACTTCAAAATTATTTTAACATAATCTAAATGAACTCAGGTATCTTATTTATTGAATACAAACAATTTTATATAAAAAATATTGTTTATTTTCCACAGGACAATTCATTACTATTATATATAAAATCTCTGTACAGTAAAATCTAAGTAATTATTATTCTTATTAAAATTTAGATTTTAATGTATTGTTTCAAAAATAAAACATTTTTTTGAGCTTAGAAATAGTTTAGCAAATACTAGTTTTCATTGGAATAGTGTTTTTGAATATAATTTTAACAGTAACTAAAGTTTTATTATTTTAGAATGATTATTTTTATTTACTATACTTTAATTAATGCTAATTATTTCTCATCTAGTCATGCAGATGGATCAATAAAATTTTGGGATGCTTCTGCAAGTAAGTTTTAAGTTTCTCCTATAACAAAACAATTAGTTAATATTTACTAATAGCCATCCACCACTTTTTAATTTGGAGAATTAAAATTTCAGGTACATTTTTAGCATATATATATATGGTTGTGTTACAAAAATCCATTTCCTATATTATTAGATCAATTTATAATATCTCTGTTGTACTTTTATAATATAAACAGACAAGACCGAAGTCACTCTTTATCACTAACCATTATATTTACAAGAGACAAGGTATGTTGGAAAAACATAGGAAAAACAAAGGATCAAACTTTGTCAAATTAACCCTGTTCAGGTAATTTCCTTTACTTCCTAGCTCTGTTATCTTGGAAAAATGCTTTTATCTCACTAGTCTTCACTTCTCTTTACCATTTGTCTACCGAGTCCTAAGAGAATCAAAAGAAGTGATTTAATAATGTAAAATTTCTTTTTAAATTCTTGAGAATTACATAATTTGAAAAAGAAATAAGATACTTTGATCAACATTGAAGGACATACAAAGGAAGATATCTGTCTTTATTATACCCATACATACACTTCAGAAAATTTATAGTCACTAAAACAGATAAAAGAATGCACATATGTAACTATAGGGAAAATGATATAAGAACTCTAAATATAGTGCAATTCAAATTCTATTTGTTATCAGAAATGGGAGATGTATTTGAACCAGGTATATCCAGGAAGGGTGGTTTGATGGGGTAACATTCAATGTGAGTTTTGGAAGATAGTTAAGATTTTGACAAGAATAGGAGAATAAGAATTAAGCAATAACTAAGTTTTAGAGAATGAGTAACCAGCAAGATATAGGTAACTCTTTTGGAAATAAGGAATATAAGCGAGTTTTGGAGTTTTGGATTTTGTAGTAACACCAAGAAATCTGAGTAAAAATGTCTAGGAGGTAAGAAGAATAGTCATGAATGGAAACTAATGAAGAAGCAGCATGAAAGTGATTCTCGAAGCTATATAAGTGAACGGCTTCTGAGGAAGACAGAAAAGTCAAAGGAAAAAGGTTAAATATTGATGATACTCTTAACCTGCAAGCTGGAGTCCTCCAGCAGTGGAGCAAATCATCAGCAAAAGAAAATGATTAAAAGATTTAAAGCTATGAATTCCGAGGCCCTTGTGTGACCTAACACAATAAGCAATTGCACAGGGGGAATTTCCAAAGGACAACAGATTTTCTTTTGGTGAACCTTTTTGTGTAAATCTGAGTTTGTTCCAGGAACAAAATTAATCACATAGTAATGTCATTGCTCCTTTCCCATCACCTCAAAGTCACTCCTTAGCTTCTAAAATGTGAAAAGACCATTTAACACTCTAGTGATACAATACATTCCACCCTTAAACATACATGATAATACTTTAAGAAGTTAATTTTTAAGTAAAATATTATTTTACCATATTCAGAACATATATTGCAAACGTTTGCAGCATGTTTAATATTTTTTACTGTAATTATAAGAACATATCTCCAATTTAATGAATGTCATTGAAGAAATGTCACCTTAGTTTGTCAATTTTGTGGAAACTGTCCAGTATAGGAAGTGAGGTTATGCTGCATTTGAATAATTCAATTTACGTTATTAGTTTTCAACTTCTGAGTAATAAAATTACCACGATTTATCAACTTAAAACAATACCCATTAATTTTCTTAGTTTGTGTGTGTCAAAAATCTGGGTATAATTTAGCTGGGATTTTTGCTCAGGGGCTCCCAAGGCTGCAGTCAAGGTGTTAGGCTAGGGTTGCAGTTTCAGCTGAGGTTCAGGGTCAGTCATCTTCCAAGCTCATGTGGTAGTTGGCAGAATTCATTTTCTTGCAGCTTTAGAACTCATGGTTACTTGTTTCTTCTAAGCCAGCAAGGAAGTATCTCTGTAACCTCAGGGAGTCTCTCTTTTAAAGGGCTCAGCTGATTATGTCAGCCTCATTAAGTATAATCTCTTTTGATTAACTCAAAGTCAACTAATTAGGGGCCTTAATTATGTCTGCAATATCCTTTACCATTGCCATGTCACATAAAATAATCATGAGAGTCATACTCTTTCTGACTTAGAAGCAAGGATATAGCACCTAATATAATACCTTTCCTATTTTTAAAAAAAGTATTTTAGTTTGACATCATTTCAGGCTTAATGAAAAATTGCAAAAAAAAAATACTGTGAAGTGTTGTATAGCCTTCAACCCAATTCTCAAATGTCAATGTATATATTTTTCCTATGCTTTCACACATGTGAGTGCTCTCTCTCCTTTCCTTACTTTCTCCTCTCTGTATATTTACACACACACATATATATACACACAAATATGTACATATATATAGCATTTCAGAACCACTTGAGAGAAAATTGAAGATATGATGTTTCTTTACCACTACATGCCCCTAAATACTTCAATGTGTATTTCCTATGAATATAGTCATTCTTTTACATAATCAAATTATAGTTTTAAAATCAGGATATTACTATTTATACAGTACTGTTAACTAACCTCCAGCTCTTACCTGGTTTTTGCCAATTGTCCCAATAGCATCTAGAAAGTCTAGGATTATTTATTGCATTTAGTCATCATATCCTTTCAGTTTTTTTTTTTTTTTTAAATCTGGAATGGTTCCTGAGTCTTTATTTCATGAAAGTGACACTTGTGGGTAGTTTAGGCCAGTAATTTTGTAGAATCTCCTTCAATTTAGGTTCAACTGATGATTCTCTTGATTATGTTTATTATGCATTTTTGGTAGGAATGCCAAAATTTTTCTCAAGGATCCTTTATAGAATTAGAATTTTTTTTGTAAAGGAGTTATCAGGATCTAAAATAGAAAATGTATTCCCCCAAATAAATATTCCTAAAAACAATTCACAAGCCCAGAGTTTCTTAAAATTATAATTGACCCTTTCCTAACACTGAGCCATTTAGAAAAGATTTTTTCTAAAGTAATTACAGATTACTAGAGTCTCAATATTCCTAGCTGGTAAATTATAAATGTTTCTCATCTGAAAGAGTGTCTAAAAATTGTTGAAAGGAGTAAACCGTCTAAGAATAGCATCCACTTCTTATCTAGCAATCAAAGGAGAAAACTGTGATACAGAATTTAGGCATTTTCCTTAGGAGAATTAGTTTCAGAATTTCCGCTGTAAACTTTCTGAGCTCCAGTGTTTTCATCAATAAACAAGGTTAAAAATGGGACTTTTCTGAGGATCATATGAGACAGTGCATACAAAGGACCTACATATTCCTTGGTATGTAGTATATGTTTAATAAATGTTTATTTTTTCCCTCTATAGTCTCCCTCCAGCTAAACTATATCAATGAATACTTACGAGTTAAAATGTAACTTATTTTGCCTATTTGAGTTTTACTTTTGTAGTTTAACAAATATTTTGAAAAAGCTTCAACATCTAAGAATTAAGTTCAGATTAGAAGATAATTATGTTTCAATATCTTATAGTAACTCTGCAGATGCTGTACAAGCTAAAATCTTCAAAAGTGTTTGAAAAACAGAAGGTAGGAGAAGGAAAACAAACATGTGAAATTGTAGAGGAAGATCCATATGCCATTCAGATGATTTACTGGTGTCCAGAAAGCAGAATATTATGTGTTTCAGGAGTATCAGCATATGTCATAATTTATAAATTCAGCAGACATGAAATTACAACAGAAATAGTGGTAAGTCATTTAAAATTTAACTTTATACTTAAAGTTATTAAAAGAAAGCAATTAATATAGATTTGGTTAGTACTTGGTATAGTTTTAAGCTACCAAGACTGCAGGATGTGGCCAATAATCCAATTCATAAGATTTCAAATTAATCTTGTTACATAGTATAACCTATTTAAAAAGTTTGGCTTAAATTCTCTGTCAATTCTTAGTATTATTAAATAGGATGGATTATGTCTATTTTTATAGATAGTTATTGATTTGTTTTATGTATAAATGTTAAATTAATGCAAGCTTTGTTCTATACTTTCATTACATTTTTAAGTTTGTCTTTTTTATCAAGTAATTAACATATATGTTTATTTCTCGACTACAGTAAGATTATTTTTAATGATTTTCTATATAGCAACATTTTCTAAGAGGATGGAAATAATCATGGCATTGACTTACCTAATCTTAATTTTTAAACTAATTATTTAATTATACAAAATAATGAGGCTCTCATGGGATAAATCTAAATTTTAGTACCTGTAGATAATGGACCTTTACTACTCAGTCCATTTTGCTACTTTATCACAAAATAAAAATTTCCTATTAAAGGCCTACTAAAGATTATCTACTAAACACCTATATATAACTGTTTTTACCTTAACAACTAAAATATTGACCTTTTAAAGTGTTTTAATATATACCAAGATTTGGAGTCAGATAAACCTAGGTTTTAATTTTGACTTTACCATTGAATTTCTATGTGACTCTGAGCAAGTCACAAGACTCTATTTTTCAGTAGTAGAGTCTGAGTAAGACTTAGTTTCACCACCTATATAATTTTCTGTGTAAATAAAATGAGAACTAATAATAAACTAGAAATGAAAATGCCAATTTTATAGGGTTCTTGTGATGATTACATAAAGTCATTAACATAGTGTTTAAGTGTAGTAAGCACTCAATAATTAATGATTGTTATTGTCATTAGAGGTTTTTTGTAGTTTTAAGAAAATCATAACAATCATTTCGATAATATTGCTATATTCACCATCCCACAGTGACTTTTTTTTGGTAAACAATTGTTTTCAATCTCAAAAATGCTGGGCTTTACATTGTAAAGCATATGTTTGTTATTAAATCAATTTTAAAGCATTGAATGCAAACATTTTTAGTTTAAAAAAGGTTTTTATTCTAATATAAATTGTCATGCTTTTCATTAAGCAATCCTGACCAAGCTAATGAAATTAAACAAGTAAGAGCTAAGCTAATGCAACAAACTAATAGAAATATGGAATTTAGTTTTGAATATTTTTACTGCGTTAAAGTCAAAATTGAAGGAAAAATTTTTAAAACTATAATGACTGTACAAATAACAATTTATAAACACAGACATATATGCATACAGTTTAATTTCTTTCATTGGAGTAAACATGACCGGTTTCTCCATTTTTTATTATATAGGGAATTATAATTTATGCTTTATCTTAAAGAATATGTATTATATAAAAACTTTATCTCCACTGGTAGGTATTTTTCTTATATTTCAAAAGAATTAAATATTTTACATTTTTTATGAATGTCATTGAATATTTTATATAATTCACTATTCAGTTTGGGTATCTCAGCTTTACTATAAATTAAACTTGAACTTATTAATCAGAAAAAATAATGAATAATTACCAAAGTTATCTATTTTAGCGTGATTATTTATTATTATGATTTAGACTAAGGTAAACCTGATTTTTTGTTTAAGTCATTAGAGGTACGACTTCAGTATGATGTTGAAGATATTATTACCCCGGAACCAGAAACAAGCCCTCCATTTCCAGATCTTTCATCCCAGCTTCCTTCTTCAAGGAGTCTTTCTGGGAGCACTAACACTGTGGCTAGTGAAGGAGTAACAAAGGACAGTATCCCATGCCTCAAGTAAGAATTGCTACCAAATTTTAAAACAATTTTACATATTAATCATATAATTCTTTAGAACTATGCCAAATAAAATCATTCTTCTCTCTTATTAAGTTGTTGTTAAGTGATTTATATTATACCACGGGGTTCTCTGGTCTTTTCTTTGAGCATCCCTGGAAAGGGTATAGTATTTTCATCCTTCACTTACTAATTTATATATTTCCTTCCCAAAAGATCCCTAAAAAGACATGACTTTGATAGAATGGTATAACTTTTGACAGGATACAAACATGGCCACTTGCTTGGTACTTCCCAAATGAAAAGATATGTTTAAGGAATTTTGTTTGCCTTCTTGGAATCAAAAAGAAAACCAAATTTACTATTTACTATAAGAATATTATGTTAGAAAAAAAGAATCTCATGATTGCTGGGATATTACATAATATGTCTTTCTCTTTTTTAACTGATGCTATTTGGTAATAAATTATATTCTCTCAGTATATCTAAACAAAGTTTACTGTCATATTAAATAAAATTTAAAGTTAGTTAAGCCCATAGTAATATTTATCTTAATTGATTTTATGTTTTTTAGTAATTGGTTATAAAAGAATGCAGTTTCTTTAAATTACTACTTACTGCTGCTTCATCATAAAACCAAATGTTTTTAGTGTCAGTGGTTGGAGAATTGAGCCTAAGCAAGGAATTTCTTTGAGCCTCATATGAAAATATCTTAATCTGCCACTAAAGGAACTTTAGACAACTAGTTTCCTCATTTTTTAAAATTAAATTTATTGTAGTGACATTGTTTCAAGTCATATAGTTTTCAAATTATATAGGTTTCAAGTGTACAATTCAATAATACATCATGTGTATTTTGCATTGTGTGTTCACCAAAGTTAAATTTCCTTCCATCACCATATATTTCACCCCCTTTACCTTTATCTACCTCCCCTTCTCCTCTCTTTTCCTCTGGTAATTATTAAACTGTTGTCTCTGTCTGTGAGATTTTGTCTTGTTCATTTGTTAATTTCAGTTTTTTTATATCCCACATCTAAGTGAAATCATATGGTTCTAAACTTTTTCTAACTTATTTTGCTTAGTATGAAAATCTCAAGATCCATCCATGTTGTCACAAATGGCAGTATTTCATCTTTTTTTATGGCCAAGTAATACTCTATTGAATATACATACAACATCTTTTTTAAATCATCTACCAAAGGGCTAGTTTCCTCATTTCTTATGAAAACACTTATGGAAAATTTAAAGATAAAATTTCAGAAGCAAAATCAATTTACCATACAATTAGCAGTTGCTATAGTTTAGTAATCATTGTTTTTCCTCCATAATATTTTCTTGTGAAGTAAATAAAGAAAATAAAGCAGGAATTACTGGGAGGAAATTCTACAAACAGGAAACATCATAAAATTTTAGCAAATGGAAAACTTTCATAATGTTATATATTTAATTTTTCCTTCATATCACTTTGCTTCATTTAATTGATTTCCATTAAAATGAAAACTAGAAAGAGAACAAAAAGCTCAACAAAGCTGAAGAAGGCAACATAGATGGTGTGTTTATTAACTAAGAAGACCCATTGTTAAAGTGTGGGTCCTCTACGACCTAAATATTTTTTTAAAAAATTAAAAGTTTTTTAAATTAAATTTATTATAGTGACATTGGTTAATAAAATTTTATAGGTTTCAAGTGTGTGCAATTCAATAATACATCATATGTACATTGCATTATTAATTCACCACCCAAAGTTAAATTTCCTTCTGTCACCATATATCTGAGTCCCTTTACCCTTATCTACTCCCCTTTCTTTCTGGTAACTACTAAATTCTTGTCTGTGTCTATGAGTTTTTGTTTGTCTTGTTCGTTTTTTTTTACTTTCAGTTTTTTAAAAGATAGGGATAAGAAAAAACAATGAAAACACCAAAAATCTCATGGTGGAAATGAAGTAAGCAGTATAGTGCAGGATAACAAAAGCATTTAATGTTGACTTGAAAAGTAGTAGACATCTTAAGGATAATCAAGAGAACCAAAAGGAAAAAATCAATATACTCCTATATTATGTTTATAAGGTCCTAGGAAACAAGCAACAGAATTAATCTAAGTATATTATTCTATGAATTATTACATTATATTACAAGTGATTTTTAAATTGCATAAGTCCGTGCTTTGATAAATGATACGTTGGCATCCATCCCTAAATCACTTTTCCTTTGTTGAATTTAGATTATTACCATATACATTAGCTGATAAATAAGCATTTCAACAAGCCAACTCTTTATTTTTAAGCAATCTTATAGTTCTTATCAATGTATACATATTTGTGCAATTATTGATTTTTTTATTTAATTTTTTTGCCTTTGTGTATAAAATGGGTGGTCATTATAGGCCCAAGAGTATGAGATTTAAACAAAAGTTAGATGAGGGAGTTAGCTGAAGAATACCTGCTGGAACAGTGTTTTAGGCAGAAGGAATAGCTAGAGCAAAGGCCTTAAAGTACTTGGCATATAAGGGGGTCAGTGTAGCTAGAACAAAGGGAACAAGGTGGGCGTTATTAGAGAGGGTAGTAGAAGATGAAGTCAGACGGGCAATAGAAAGCCAGTTATAGGCCATTGTAAAGAACTTGGCTTTTATTCCTAATGAAATGAAGAGTCATTATAGGGTTTTGAAGAGAGAAGTGACATGATCAGACTTAAATTTTAAATTGATCACTTTGGTGGCTATGGTGAAAATGGATTTTGAGATGGGAGTGAAGAATATTATTAAGCCAAGAGACCAGTAAGGAGGCTGATTGCACCTAACTAGAGATGGCGTTAAGGGTTGGCAGATGTAGCAAATAAAAATATCATTTATTTAAATTTGAATTTCAGATAAAAAATGAACATTTTTAGTATCAGTATATCCCACATATTGCATGGGACATATATATAGTAAAAAAAAGCAAAGCTATTTATTGCTTATTTGAAATTCAGATTTAAATGGATAGGCAATATCTTTGTCAACTATAACTAGGATGGTAGCGGTAGAGAAGTAAAAAGTGGTCATATTCTGAATTCATATTTTGAAGGTAGCCCAATCAGCATTTGACAACTAATTGGATGTGGGGTATGAGAGAAGGATATTAGTCAAGAATGATTTAAGTTTTTTTTAACTTAATCGGAAGGATAGGAGTTGCTATCAACTAGAATAGAGAAGGGCACAGATAAGCAAATTTAGAGGGAAAGAGCAAGAATTCAGGTTTTGGATATGTTGAAATCTTACATTGGGTGGTAGATTAATGCAATAAATATTTCTTAAGAAAAATAAATAGAAATAATTTAAAATACTATTCTCAAAAGAAAAAAAAAGAAATGATAACGACCAGTTGAAATTGTGGATCTGGCTGACTAAACAGCTACTTAAAGAAAAAAACTAAGCAATCACAGGCTTTGTGTATTTTGAGAAAGCTAGACAACATTATCTACCTGCATATTGCCCTTAATGCCTGGTGTTATATATTTCTGTAGGAAGATTATATGTAAATTAGGAAGATAAGCATGAACATATGGAGTAGAACTCCTTTTTCTCTTTTTTTCTAGTGTTAAGACACGACCAGTACGGATGCCTCCAGGGTATCAAGCAGAACTTGTTATTCAGTTGGTGTGGGTGGACGGTGAACCTCCCCAGCAGATTACTAGTCTTGCTGTAAGCTCAGCGTATGGAATGTAAGTAGCTAATTTGTATTATTTATCTAATGTTTGATATATTTAGATATTTTCTTTAAAATGCTAAGTGAATTTCTGAAAATGGAAAGAAGCCCTTAACTGGATTTTTATTAGATCAAAATGGTATAAGATAATAATTTAAATATAAACTATGATTATTTCTTTCTTGATGTCAAACTTGTGATAATATTTTCACTTTTAATGTTGTTAGAGTGTTGTTAAGATGTTATTACACTTGTACTTTGTATATACTTCTACACTTTTTTTTTTGGTTTTGTTTGTTTTGCTTGATTGTGTTTCCTATCATTTTCCTGCATGTGTTTCATTTTGAATGCTAGAATCAGATTCTTTGGTATCCAAATCCTAATTTTGCTGCTTTCAAGTTTTAGGATCTTAGAAGTTACTTAAATTTCTGTGCTTTATTTCCTTATCTGTAAAATGAGGACAATACATTGTTGAGAGGATTAAATATATTACTACATATAAATTGTATCTTTTAGATTCAGAGCAGGATACACATGACATATTCCAGATAGGATAATTTGAGGAGTTTTTAATAAATGGGTTATTTATCTAGGATGTAGAGAAACAACATGAGCTAGTATAGTATCCCAGGGCTAGAAACCACACAAGATAGTGTAATGTCCACAGTGCTTTATAACCACCTGTCAAAGAATAACTCCAAGACATAGTTAATTATTACCATGTTTTATTTACTTGAATATGAAGTAAATCAATAATAGATTGATCTTACCTAACAAATACAAAAACTGAATTTATATATAAGAAAAAGGAAAAAGCAGAGAAAGAAAAACCACAGATACTTTCTAAATGATGAAACTTGTGTTTTCATTGAGTAAGAGGTAATGAGAACAGTCAAGATATTTGCTCTTGGAAATCTTTATGAATCATCAACTAAACTAGTTTTAGTTATTTATGGCTTCTCCAGATGATCTTAGCTGTTTAAGTTATGACATATATGTAAAAGACATTTTTCATATTATATTTATCATCATTTGGGAATACTGCCATCTGAGGTATGCCAGGTCTTTGCCATTTTCTTCTTAGAATTTATCTTTTCCACTCTTTTGGTCAAACTCAGCCCCCAGGCTGATTGATTACGAGGTCCTCATACACTTTATGAAGCAGATTATTAAATAAGGCCCAGGATAATGCTTTGTAGCAACATTTAAATACCTGGATATTAGATGTCAAAGGAGCAGAAAAACATAAGGATAATCATAATTTTTATAAAAAAAATTGGAAACAACTTACTGTCCAATATTCTAGTTGAACTAAGTCTAAAATGGGAGACTAAGTCCTAAAGATCAATGTAATTGAGTTTAGCTAGCTGAGTAGCTCCATTTTCCCAAGATTATTGATTATTCTACTCTTTTGAAGAATTTACCAAGCGGCAACTGTTAACTTAGACACTGTGCAGGGTCTGAGATAGTTTTTCCCCTCTTACAAGCTAGTAGCCTGCTATACTTTTGTTTGTATATATCTTGACAGAAAACTGGTCTTTGGGTCAGAAACAAAGATAGCTTATTATTGACAACAAAAACAGCAGCTAGAGCAATACCTTACATCAGTTCCCTGAGCCTCAGTCCCAACAGAGTAACATGGTAAGGAACAGATTGGTACCTGCATGTGCAGGGGTGTTACGAGAGAAGAACTCTAAGTTTTAAAAACTCAGATTTGAAAATAGGTCTCCTGGTGACCTCTCTGTCCTTCCATCTGGAGAGATACCATCTCTTTACTCTGGAGCATAAGTACATTTTCTCTGGGGAAGAAAAGGAGAGAGCTTTATCTTTTCTTCTTTTTCCAAATTATTCTCACATCATTTTTATTGCATTAACTATGCTTTTTGTTTTTCCAGTTACAGTTGAAGTACAATATTATATTAGTTCAGGTTTACAACAAGTGATTAGACATTTGTATAACTTATGACCATCCCAATAAATCTAGTACTCATCTGACACCACACATAGTTATTACAATATATTGACTATATTCCATATGCTATACTTTACATCACTGTGACTCTTTTGTAACTACCAATTTGTACTTCATAACCCCTTCCCCTTTTTCACCTAGCCCCTTCCATCTGGCAGTCATCAGTTTTTTCTCTATCTATGAGTCTCTTTCTGTTTGGGTTGTTCATTTATATTCTTCTTTAGATTCCACATATAATTCAGATCATTGGTCTTCATCTGTCTGACTTATTTCACTGAGCATGACACTCTCTAGACCCATTCATGTTGTCACAAGTGGCAAAGTTTCATTCTTTTTTATGATTGAGTAATATTGCATTCTAAATATGTACCATTTCTTTATCCATTTGTCTGTTGATGGCTATTTAGGTTGCTTTCATATCTTGGTTAAATAATGCTGCAGTGAACATAGGGGTACATATGTCTTTTGAAATTAGCATTTTGGATTTCTTTGGATAACTATCTAGAAGTGGAATTGCTGAGTCATATTTTAACTCCTTTTTTAATTTTTTTGAGGAACCTCCATACTTTTTTTCATAGTGGCTGCACTAATTTGCAATCCCACACACAGTATACGAGGTTTCCCTTTCTTCCACACTCTTGCCAACATGTGTTGCTTATTGATTTATTGATGATAGCCATTCTGACAGGTATGAGGTGATATTGTAGTTTTAATTTGCATTTCTCTGATGATTAGTGATATTGGCCATCTGTTTGTCCTTTTGAAGAAATGTGTTTTTCATGTCCTCCACCCATGTTTAATTGGATTTTTTTGGTGTTGAAATTGTGACGTTCCTTATATGTTTTGTATATTAAACTTTTATTGAATGTATTGTTGTCAAATATGTACTCACTCCCATTACATTGGTTATCTTTTCATTTTGTCGATGGTTTCCTTCATTGTACAAAAAGTGTTAGTTTGAGATAGTCCCATTTTTCTTTTATTTCCCTTGCCAGGGGAGACATATCTAAAAAATATTGCTAAGGGCAATGTCAAAGAGTATACCGCCTTTGTTTTTTTGTAGGAGTTTTCTGGCTTGGGGTTTTACATTTAAATCTTTAATCCATTTTGAGTTTTTCCAAGCTGCACTTGCCGGACTTATATACCAAGTTCCTTTGCCAGGTTGGGGAAATTTTCAGTCTTTATTACTTTAAATAGGTTTTCAATCTCTTGCTCTCTTTTTATTCTGATACCCCTATGATGCAAATGTCGGTACACTTGATCTTGTTTCAGAGATCCCTTAAACTATCCTCGTTTTTTTAGATTTTTTTCGCTTTTTGTTTTGATTGGGTGTTCTCAACTACCTTTTCTGCCAGATCATTGCTTTGATCCTCTGTTTCATCTAATCTGTCTTGATGCCCTCTAATGTTGATGCCCTTCATTTCAGTTATCATACTCTTCATTTCTGATTGGTAATTTTTATGGTTTCTATCTCTTTGTTAAGGTTCTCATTGAGTTCATCCATTCTTACACTTAGTTCTTTGAGCATCCTTTTTAAAAAAAGTTTGGTTTCAAGTATCCAGTACATTGGTTAGACATTTATATAATTTATAAAACAATCCCCTTAATTGCTCTTTCTCTCCTCTGGTTTTCCACCTAGCCAATATATTAACACTAACTGTATTCCCTATGCTGTACCATTGAGCATCCTTATAATCAGTGTTTTGAACTCCATATCTAGTAGATTGCTTGTCTGCATTTCATTTAGTTCTTTTCTGTAGTTTTGTCCTGGTCTATCATTTTGGATATATTTCTTTGTCTTCTCATTTTGACTGACTCCTTGTGTTTGTTTCCATGTATTAGGAAGTATTGCTATGTTTCCTGGTCTTAGTAAAGTAGACTTACGTAGTAGGTGTCTTATGGGGCCCATTGGTGCAGTCTTCGTCTCCTGAGCCAGGTGCTCCAGGTGTGTCCCTTGTGTGGGTTGTGTGTGTCCTCCTGCTGTTGAGCCTTGATTGCTATTGGTATGTCAATGGGAGGGATTGACCCTGAGGCTGACTGACTATGAGGTCTGACTGTGACTACAGTGACAAGCTGTTGTGCAGTGGCTGATCCCATGGAGTGAGATGGGCTCTGGTGTCAGTCAAGTCCGCACTTCTGTATGTCTTTTGGAGCTAGTTGTGCAGTGCTCTCATGTGGTCTGAAATTGGCCCACAGATATATTTAGAGCTTCTTGGGAGGGCCTCTGGTGCAAGCCAAAGTCAGCCAGCATTTGTGCCTGGCTTGAGGCCACCTGGTAGGAGCTACAAAGTGATTTGTAGTTGGTTGCTGCTAGAGCTGGGCTTGGGGGATCTTGAGAGAAGCTATGCTGCGAACTGAGCCCAGCTGCCACTTTTCCTGGGCTTGGAGCACTTTGGTTGGCACCACAATGTGTGCTGAGGCCAGCTGCAGCTTGTGCTGGGTTTGTGGCCTCTTATTTGAAGCTACATTTCAAGTCAACACTGGCCACAACTTATGCCAGGCATGAGGCTTCCTGATGGGAGTTACAATGCAAATTGAAATTGATTGCCACTTATTCTGGGCTTGGGGCTGTTTTGCAAGAGGTATAATGTATGCCATGGCCAGCCATTGCTTGTTTTGGGTTTGTGGGCCTTTGATAGATTTTAGGAACGTTCACAGTACAAGTCAAGGCAGGCCACTAGTATAGAAAAACTACTGGAAGCTACTCAGGCCAGGCATGCTAATTGGTTGGGGTGGGCTCTCATGGAATCTCTAGGGCAGGGCAAACAGTGTTAGTGACATTAATGGAGAGCTCAGATTTGGTGCCTGCTCAAACCTGCTGGCTGAGTAGGAGGAGGGTTTAACAAAGGAACAATTGTGCCTGCTAATGGAGAGGGCTGTCCTGACCCTTGTCACTCCAGCCCTCACCCTCAAGTTAATCAATTCAGTTCTTCCCATATCTCCCTATCTCCTTTCAAGTTGATGTTCCTTCAAACTCCTGAGCAGGTGAGTTTGTGAGAGAGCGAGTCTATGTGTGGGCCCCTCAAGAGGAGCAACTAGTACTCCAGCACCCTTCTGTCTCACTCGGATGCAATCTTCACTGGTTTCACAACCAGATGTTATGGGCACTCCTCTTCCTCAGTCCAGGCTGGGGAGCTTGGTGTGGTGCAGGACCCCTCGATCCACAGCGGGTAGCTCCACAGCCAAGATGTCCCTCCCAATCACCATACTGTGGATGCGGGATCTACCCTTTCTGCATCTCCACCCTTCCTGCCAGTCCCCTCTTGACTGCTTTATACCCTTAGTTATAGGACTTTAATTCAGCTAGTCATCAGGTGGTTCTCAATGATGGTTGTTCTATAATTTAGGTGTTATTTTGATATGGTCATGGAA
The DNA here is from genome assembly GCF_902729225.1 of Pteropus medius. Lineage (NCBI taxonomy): Eukaryota > Metazoa > Chordata > Mammalia > Chiroptera > Pteropodidae > Pteropus > Pteropus medius. The sequence continues at coordinate 6,348,156 of NW_024351543.1, forward strand.
AGAGGCCAGCACAGGGTATAGCTAGCTACCCAACCATTTTAACTGGAAAAGAGAAGCCTTTATCTTTATTGTCCTGGAATATCTCCAGGGAAGGAGATGCCTCTAAACTTTACTACCTAGGATGTCTCCTTATACAAACATTTTAAATTTGATTGCAAATAACTTTACTAAGAGGACCCAGACAATAGAGAATGGGGAAATAGTCATGGAGAATTGTGTAATAATAGCAATGCAATGTTGTACTTGTTGGACATTATTTAGGAAAAATTTAGGCAATTTGTTTATGTTAGTCTGTGAGACCCTTAAAGCTTGAATTGTTTTACTCGCCAGCTGAGTGTATGATCACAGATGAATTGCAGATCTCTTATTTTTGTTTAGAAAGTTTTGCAAGAATAGAGATTCTTGTAAGAACCTTTGAAATCTAGTGTCTTGTACTCTTTGGATATAGAACCATATTGGACTTTTTAATAAAATAGGAGTAACTGAGGGTTTTTCTCTGAATTTGAAAAAATAACATAACAAATTTGAGTGAAAATTGATTTTACTATTTCACTGTGTGTGTTTTTAAGAGCAAGGACTTTTTTTTACATCAACATTATTGTACATTAAAAATCAAATTGAACATTGATTCAGTATTGTTATTGAATCAACAGAACATATTCAATTTCTATATTTATCCCAATAAAGTCCTTTATACTATTTTCCCCCAGAACAGAATCAAATCCAAGATCTTACATTCTTTTTAGCTTTTATTTTTAATCTCCTTTAATCTGGAGATTACAGTTCCTCAGCATTTATTTGTTTTTTCTTATGTTGATATTTTTCAAGAGTACAGACCCTTAATTGGTTTAATATACCTCAATTTGGAAAGTTTATCTGATACTTCTTCATGATTACAATTAAACATTTTGGGAGGTGTACCACAGAAGAGTGCCTTCCTTAGTTTACTATTTAAAAAGGCATATAATGATGGTTTATCCTAACATTAGTGGTGCTAATTTTGATTGCTTGGTTAAGGTGATGTCCATTAGGTTTCTATAAAATTATTATTTCCCTTTGTAATTTATGGGAGACTATGAAATTATGTAAACATTTTCCTCTTCAAAGATTCACATATTAGTTTTAGCATCCACTGGTGATTTTCTAACTATATATATGTATGTGAATGAAGTGTGTAGAACCTTTTATTGCTTAGAAGCTTACCAATATATGACTATATCACAATTCATGTATTCATTCTCCTGTTAATGCACATTTGGGTTATTTCTTTTTTGAAGCTGTTATGAATAAAGCTTCTGTGAATATTCTGTACACATTGTTGGGGAAATGTATTTTCATTTCCATCAGTAAATATCTAGGATTGGAATAGCAGAGTAGTAAGATAGGTTTAATTTTTATAAGAAGAAACAGCCCCAAATTTTTCAAGGTGGTTGTGTAATTTACATTCCATGTGCGAACATCCAGTTATTCCACATACTCACCAATAAATTTGTAAGTTGTAAGTCTTCTCAATTTTAGCCTTTCCAAAGGGTCTAAAATTGTGTCCATTTTTAGTTTGAATTTTTCTCATGACTAATGATGTTCAGTGCTTTTTTAATATGTCTATTGATTTGTAGATATTTTCTTATCGAATGTCTGTTCATATCTTTTACCCATTTTTTTAAAATTATTGAATGCAGGAGTTGTTAAAAATAAATTCTGTATTCAAGTCTTTTTGTTAAGTATATGTAATACTAATATTTTTACCCAATCTATGGCTTACTTGTTTTAAATGGTGCCTTTTTATGAGCATATTTTAATTTTGAAGTACCTTATCAGTTTCGTAAATGCTTATTGCTTATGTTCTAAGAAAACTTTGCCTACTTCAGGGTTTTTGTTTGTTTGTTTCTCTTGTGTTGTTTGTTTTTTGCCAGAAATTTTTATGTTTCGGTCTATGGTCAATCTCAAATTTGAGTATGATGTGTAACAGTTTATGTTGTTGTTGTTCCACATATATTCAGTGTACCAGTATCATTTGATAAAAAGTTTCTGTTTCCCATTGAATTCTTTTGGTGTGGTTGTCAAAAATCAAGTGAGGATCTATTTCTGGAATCTCTACTCCATTAATCTATGTTTCTCTCTATGCCCGTACCCCACTGTCTTAATTAATATAGTTTTGTAGTAAGTCTTAAAATCATGTAGTGTAAGTCCATCACATTTGTTCCACTTTTTCAAAATTGTCCTGGCTGTTCTAGGTCTTTTAAATTTCTGTCAGGAACAGAGCTGAGCTGGAGAGAGTTTAGCTGTTAGGTGTCAGAATAGGTGATTAACACAACTGTGAACCAAAACGAAGCTTTTAATCACTTACTTGGATGGTGTAAGCAAGAAGCTAAAACTGTAAAAAGCACCAACTTCCCCCTGTTCTATTTCCCCCCATAGAACAGCGCTCCAGTTGAGGATCAGGTGGATCAGTGCAGGCAAAGAAGTTTCCTTATGGTTAGGGTTGCCCCAAATAAAAGGCTCTGACAGCGTTATGGACCCTTAGGTTAGAGGCAGAGGGCAGAGCTAAGAGTGGAAGAATTCTGGATATATAGTCAGAGTGGGGAAAAGTGTCTTCAGAGTTTCCCACCTCCCCCTGTAAGGAGACCTCAGCAGAGGTGTTTGAAGAATACTTCTGCACAGGCCTCTAAAAAAGAGATCAAACAATGAAAGCAGTTCAGCTAGGAATGCAAATGGGCATTAAGAGCATGACCTGCCAGAGGGGCCTGAATTCTTGACTGCAGCTCCCTTCAGAGACTAAAATGCATTGGCTGTGCACTGAGTTTGATCCTGAGAGGACAGCATTCTCCCTAGAAGCCTGCCAGGAAAAGCTTTTAAATTACCTATGGTCAGACCTGAAAAATCACACAAAGGTTTTTTAGCCAGGAGCTGGACTCCTCAGTTTCCATATGCATTTTAGAATCTGCTTCAATTTCATTCAAAAAAAGCTTGCAGGAATTATGATTGTGGTCACGTTGAATCCATAGAAGAATTTGGGGAGAATTGGCATGCCAATATTATTGAATCTTCCCATCTATAAACATGGTATAGTGGTCAATATATTTGGCACTTATAATTTCTTCCAGCAATGTTTGTAGTTTTACAAGTATTTTTTGTAGTATTTAAAGTATATACTGGTTTTGCATATATTTGTCAAATTTATCCCAAAGTATTTCATATATGTATCAACTATTACAATAGTATCAACTATTATAGATGCTATTTTAAAATTCGCTTTCCAATTCTTCACTGCTGATATTTAGAAACACTAGTGTTTTTGTGTATTTAACTTATATCTTTAACCTTAATTCACATATTGGTCTAGTAGTTGTGTGTGGTTTCCTTAATATTTTCCACATAGACAAGCATGTCTCTATGAATATAAATCAATTCTACTTTTGAGTTTCCACTCTTTGTATTTTTTTTCTTGCCACATTGCACTGGTTAGGGCCTTTAGTATAGTGTTGAATAGACATTCTAAGAATGGACGCTTTGCTTTGTTCCCAACATTAAGGGGAAAATATTCAAATTTTCACCATTAAGAAGATCAATAGCTGTAGATTTGTCAGCGATTTCTTTTAAATCTAATTTGCTGAAAATTTTTATCATGAATGGTTTGCGGACTCAGTCAAATTCTTTTTCTGTATTAAGACGATTGTATTATTTTCTTTCATTTTGTTACTCTGATGTATTACAATGATTGATTTTCATATAAACTATTGTATTCTTGGGATAAATCACACTTGGTCGCAATGTATTATGCTTTTAAAATATTATTATATATGATATGGTGATGTTTAAATTTTTTAAATTTTTTAATTACAGTAGACATACAATATTATATTAGTTTCAGGTGCACAACACAGTGATTATACATTTATATAACTCACAAAGTGATCACCCTGATAAGTCTAGTACCTATCTTACACCATACATAGTTATTACAATATTATTGACTATATTTCCTATGCTGTACTTTACAACCTTGTGACTATTTTTATAACTGACAGTGTGTACCTCTTAATCCTGTCTCCTTTTTCACTCACATTCCCAACCCCTCTCTCATTTGGCAACCATTAATTTGTTCCCTGTATCTATGACTTTGTTTCTGCTTTGTTTATTCATTTATTTTGTTTTTAAATTCCACATCTAAGTAAAATCATATGGAATTTGTCTTCCTCTGACTTATTTCACTTAGCATAATACCATCTAGGTCCCTCCACTCTGGTGCAAATAAGATTCCATTCTTTTTTATAACTGAGTAATATTCCATTGTATATATGTACCACCTCTTCGTTATCCATTCACCTATTGATGAACAGGTGGATTTTATATCTTGGCTATTTTAAATAATGCTGAAATTAACATAGCATATATCTTTTCAAATTAGTGTTTTGGATTTCTTGGGATAAATACCCTGCAATGGAATTGCTGGGTCATATAATAGTTTTATTTTTAATTATTTGAGGAACCTCCAGACTGTTTTCCATAGCGGCTGCACCAATTTGCAATTCCACCAACAGTGCATGTTGTTTTCCTTTTCTCCACATTCTTGTCAACACTTGATTGATTCATTGATGATAGCTATTCTGACAGGTACGAGGTGATATCTCATTGTGGTTTTCATTTGCATTTCCTTGATATTTAGTGATGTTGAGTAACTTTTTATATATCTATTGATTACCTGTATGTCCTCTTTGGAGAATTGTCTATTCGGGTCCTATGCCCATTTTTTTAATTGGAATTTTTTTGGTGTTAAGTTGTATGAGTTCCTTATATATTTTAGATTATTAACCCCTTATCGGATATATCATTGGTGAATATCTTCTCCCATTCAGTAGGTTGGCTTTTTGTCTTGTTGATGGTATCCTTCTCTGCACAAAGAGTTTTTAGTTTGATGTAGTCTCATTTGTTCCTTTTTCCTTTTGTTTCTTTTGCCCAAGGAGACATCTAAAAACAATATTGCTAAGAGCAATGTGTTTACCCCATTGTATATTCCTGCCTCCTTTGTCATAGATTAATTGACCAAATAAGTGTGTCTTTATTTCTGGGCTATTTTGTTCCAATGATTTATGTGTCTTTTTATGCCAATATCATGCTGTTTGGATTACTAGCCTTGTAGTTTGATATCAGGTAGTGTGATGCCTTCTATTTTCTGTTTGGATTACTAGCCTTGTAGTTTGATATCAGGTAGTGTGATGCCTTCTATTTTCTTTTTTTCAAGATTGCTTTGGCTATTTGAAAAATTTGGGGGGTCTATATAAATTTTAGGATGATTTGTCCTATTTTGGTGAAAAATGCCATTGTTATTTAGATAGAAATTGCATTGACTCTGCAGATTGTTTTTGATAATATGGACATTTTAATGATTTTAGTTCTTTATATCCATGAGCATGGTATATCCTTCCATTTATTTGTAACTTCTTTGGTTTTTCTTCAGTGTCTTATAGTTTTCTGAGTACAGGTCTGTTACCCCCTTGGTTAAATTTATTTCCAGGTATTTTATAATTTTTTTTTGCAATTGTAAATGGAATTGTTTTCTTAATTTCTCATTATTGGGGTATAAAAATACAACCTATTTCTGAATATTAATTTTGTATCTTGCTACTAAACTGAATTCATTTATTCTGAAAATTTTTTGGTAGAATCTTTAGGGTTATCTATATATTGTATCATGTCATCTGCAATACGGCAATGTTTTCTTAGGGGTTTTTTTTTTGACGAGGAATATTAATTTATTTCTTTGTCAGGTTTTGTATCAGTTTTTAGGCTTCATAAAATGATTTTAAAACATGTTCCCACCTGTTTTATTTTCAAAAATTTTTGCATAAGATTGGTATTATTTCATTCATTGGTGTTTGACAGAATTAGCCAGCAAAACTATCTCAGCATAGAGTTTTCTTCGTGAGAATATTTTAAATTACAAATTCAACTTTTAAAATATATAAACGATCATTCAGATTTTCTACTTTCCTTTGTGCCAGCTTTGGCAATTTGTGTTTTTCAAGAATTTTGTCATTCATCTGAAATGTGGAAAAAAGCAATAAACATAATAATTTAAAATGTTTTTAGTAATAGTTTATTTTAGTATAATTTGTATAACTTAACATTTATCCATTAGTGTTTACTATTAAATTATTTTTGTAAATTTGCTAAGTTGTGCAAAGCAATCAAATTTTAGAACATATTTATTACCCACCCTCAAAAGGCCCTCCATATTCATTTGTCATCAATTATCATTGCTAGCACTAGCCTTAGACAACCACTAATTTATTTTCCATCTCTATCGACTTGCCTTTTCTGGACATGTTGCATACATGGAATAATTTAATATGTAGTTTTTCATCCAGCTTCTTTATCTTAGCATAATGTTTCTGAGGTTCATTTGTGTTATAGAATCTCTTTTATTGCTAAAACAGTGTTCTGCTTTGTAGAAATGCTACATTTTATTTTTCCATTTATAAGTCAATGGATATTAAAGCACTAACATATTTAAAGATACAAAATAGAAATATATTTTTAAATATTTGATTTTTCACTTATTTTTTATTTCTATAAGTACTCACATATCAACATTATTTATAAATGCCAAATAGAAAAGTACTCCATAAGATTTTCAGAGACTTTATAATCTGGACTTTTAATTTCCTTTCTAAGTAAATGAACTATATTAGTTTCTATATTCAAATACATTTTATACTTATAAAATAGAAAAGTTTATTAATTCTTGTACAATTTTGAAGAGCTAATATACTTTAAGAGAGATGTTGATTAAGAAAGCAAAGATAGGAAAATAAAAATTAGTTATTTTTATTATAAATCTCAGATCTTGAAAATATCTGGTTGTTATAAAAATTTGCTTTCCAAAATATTGGAAGAAAAAAAAAATCTCACCTTTTTTTTCCTCAGTAAAATTATTTTGTCTTTCTGGTAGGTTAACCAAAACATCCAATTTTAAAAATCTTTACCTATTCTTTTCTTGCTTTCTTTCCAGAACACTCAGGGGGACCAGAGTCTATAACTCTAGTTGTGATTCTCTTAGACTGTCTTTTTTGTTAGTAATTTAATTAACTAAGTATTTATTAACATTAAAAATGAGTTTATGTTATATATATGAAAAAATTCACCAACTTTAAGTATACAATATGAGTTTTGACAAATATACACGACAAATATAAATCACGTAACCACCAACAAACTAATGATATAAGAAGTATCCATCTTCTCAGAAGGTTCCCTCGTGCCCTATTTAATTGTCACCCCTCACCCTCTGGTAACACAAAAACACTGATTTGCTTTCTATCACTATAATTTTGCATTTACTACCATTATATATAGAAGCATAAATTATTTGTTTGTTTCATTTTCCTTAGCATAATGTTTTTGTGATTCATCCATGTTGTTGTATTTACGGGTTGTTCCTTTTTGTTGCTATATAATATTATGTGGATATAAAAATGTTTATCCATTTTCCATTTGATGGAAATCTGGGTTGATACCAGTTTCTGGCTATTATAAATAAATATGTTATTAATATTCAGGTAGAAGCCTTTATATAACATTTGTTTGCATTTTCTCAGGTAAATAAGAGTGGAATTACTGGATTATATCCTATTTGCTTATAGCCTCTCTATTTTATATCATTTTGCAATGTATAAAGGTTTCAGTTATTACACATACTTGTCAACACTTGGTATTATCAATTTTATAATATAATCCAGCTGGGTGGGTTCAATGGTACTTAATTTACATATTCCTGGTGACTAATGATTTTCTGCATCTTTCAAGGACTTATTTCACATTTGTGCATTTTGTTTTGTAAAACCTTTTGCCTACTTTTAAAAAATCAAGTTGTCTTATTATTACTCAGAGTTCTTTGACTATTTTGAACAAGATATGTATTTTCCAAATGTTTTCTATTATCTATGGATTGCCTTCTCATTTTGTTAATAGTATCTTCTGAAGAGCAAAATAATTTAATTTTGATGTCATACAGGTTATTTTTTATTTTATATTTTGTTCTTTTCATGTCCTATTTAACTGTTGCCTATGATTTTCTCCTCATCCATTTTAAGTTAGTTTTTGTGCATAATGGCAGGTAAAAATTAAGGCTCAATTTTTCACTTATGGATATCCAATTGTTTCACCATCATTTATTGAAAAGATTTTCTTTCCTCCAAATTGTAATAGCACTTTCGTTAAATATCAATTGACCATTTATTTATGTGTGAGTTTGTCTATGGACACTTCTGTTTCATTAATATTTATGTTTATCTTCATTTCAATATAAGTCTGCTTTTTTTTTATGCGAGGCAACCCTTGGTCGACCTCACAGATTGCAAGGACCTTGTCAGCTTACAATCCCTTATGTTTTATTTTTTATGCCTACAGCACCTGGTCTTCCTAGGTGGTCTCCCATCCAAGTACTAACCAGGCCCAGCCCTGCTTAGTTTCTGAGATCAGACGGGGTCAGGCTTGTTCAGGATGACATGACCGTAGACAATACAAGTCTGCCTTGATTCCTGTAGCTTTAGAATAGCTCTTGAAAAACATATAGTGAAAGTCCTTAAGTTTTTTTTCAAAACTGTGGGCTATTCTAGATTTATTACATTTCCCTTTAGAATCATGTTTTTAGTTTCTTAACAAAAAAGATGTCTGCTAGGATTTCGTTTGGAAGTTCTTTGACTTTGTAGATCAATTTGGGAACAGTTAACTTTGTCTTCTGACCATTGATCAAGGTACATCTATTTATTTAAATCTTATTTAATTTACCTCAGCAATGTTTTATAATTTTCAATATACATAATTTCTACATATATTATTACATCTATGCCTAAATATTTTATATTGATGCAATTATGAATATTGGATGGAGAGTTCTATAAATTTCAGTTTAGTCAAGGAGGTTGATAATGTTCTTCAGAACTTTTATTTCCTTACTGATTGTTTTCTCTAATTGTGCTAGCAATTATTGAAAGAATGTTTTCATTCTCAACCATAATTGTGACTTTGTCTTTTTTTCCCTCCAGTTCTCAGTATTTCTCCATGTATTTTAGGTGAATCCACTTTAGGAACACTATAAGTTCTTGATGAATTGACCTCTTAATCATTCTCCAAGTTTATCCGTCAACATTTTTCTTGTTCTGAAATATACTTTGTACTAATATTACATTAATATAGTCACTTCAGACTTCTTTTAATTAGTATTTTCATGTTACTATATGTTTTCTATCCTTTTAATTGATATTTAAAGTGGATTTGTCTTAGTATTTATTTTAAAAATTTTAATTTTAAAAAACTAATTTTTATGGCTTGTTCTACAGTTTACATATCTTTAACTTATATAAATGGATAAGTAAATAAGTAGCATTATACTTCCTTGCATATACTGTGAGAACTTTATAACAATATTCTCCCTCTGTTAGTATTGTTGTTGTCTTGTATTATTTCTATACATGCTACAAACCCTACAATATGTTGTTTTTATTTGTTTTATTTTGCTTAATTTTTAAAATTGAATTTATGGGGTTAACATTGGTTAATAACATGTAAGTTTCAGGTGTGCAATTTTATAATACCTCATCTCTGTATTCCCTTGTTTGCTGACCACCCAAAGTCTAGTCTCCTTCTGTCACCACATATTTGACTCACTTTACCCTCTTCATCTTCTCCCCAAACCCCTTTTCACTTTTTTTCAACAATGTCTTATAGTTTTCAGTGTATAGGTCTTTCATTTCCAACAATTTGTTTATTCCTAGATATTTTATCCTTTTTGTTGCAATGGCAAATGAGATTTTTTCTTTTTTTTCTGATATTTCATTGTGCTGGTACATAAAAATGCAACTGATTTTGGTACATTAATTTTTTATCCTGCAACATTATTGTATTTGTTTATTGTTTCTAATAGTGTTTGGGTGGAATTTTTAGGATTTCCTATACATAGAAGCATGTCATCTGCAAATCGTGATCATTTTACTTCCTTCCCAATTTGGATGCCTTTTATTTCTCTTGTCTGATTGCTCTGGCTAGGATTTCCAGTGCTATATTAAATAATAGTGTCAAGACTGGACATCTTTTTCTTGTTCTTTATCTTAGAGGAAAAGCTTTCAGTTTTTCACCATTGAGTATGATTTTAGCTGAGGGTTTGTCTTTATAATGTTGTAGTACTTTCCACCTATACCCATTTTATTGAGTGTTTTAATCATAAATTGATGTTGTATTTTGTCAAATGGTTTTTCTGCATCTATTTATATGATTATATGATTTTTATATTTTATTTTGTTAACATGGTGTATTACATTGATTTGCATATGTCGAACCATTCTTGCATCCCTGAAATGAATCCCGCTTGATCGTGGTGTATTATCTTTTTAATGTAGTGTTTTATTTTAATTGCTAGTATTTTGTTGCGGATTTTTATTCATCAGAGATATTGGCCTGTAATGTGTGTGTGTTGTTCATGCCTGGTTTTGGTATCAGAATAATGTTGGCCTTGTAAAATGAGCTAGGAAGTAGTCCCTATTCTTCAATTTTTTGGAAGAATTTGAGATGCATAGGTATATTAAATTTTCTTTGAAAGGTAGAATTCATGGCTGAAGCCATCTAGTCCTGGACATTTGTTTTTTTGTAGGATTTTTATTACTATTTCAGTTTTGTTACTATTGATCAGTCTATTTACATTTTCTAATTTTTCATGGTTCAGTCTAGGAAGGTTATAAATTTCTAAGATTTTGTCTATTCCTTCTATATTATTGAATTTGGTGGCTAATGGCCTTTCATAGTATTCTTGTATAATTCTTTGTATTTCTGTGGTGTCCATTGTAACATCTCTTCCATTTGTGATATTATTTCAGTCTTTTCTCTCTTTTCCTTAGTGACTCTAGCCAGAGGTTTGTCAATTTTATCTTTTCAAAGAATCATATCTTTGTTTAATCACGACTTTGTTGACTTTATGTTCTCTATTTCACTTAATTCTGCTCTAATTTTTATTTTCTTCCTTCTACTGACTTTGGCTTCTTTTTTTTCCCTTAGTTCTTTAAGGTGAAATGTTAAATTGTGTGAGATTTTTCTTGTTTCTTGAGGTAGGCTCGTAATGCTATAAACTTCCCTCTTAGTACCACTTTTGCCACATACTCCAAATTTTGATATGTCGTATTGTCATTTTTATTTATCTCTATGTGTCTTTTGATCTTGTCTTTGACCCAGTAGTTGTTCAATAGAATGTTGTTTAATCTCCACATATTTGTGTTTTTTTCCAGCTTTCTTTTGATAGTTAATTTCCAGTTTGATATTTTGTGGTCAGAAATATAATTGGTATTATTTTAATCTTAATTTTACTGAGACTAATTTTGTGCTCCAACATATGATCTATCCTTCAGAATGATCCATGCACACTTGAGAAAAATTTATGTTCTATCGTTTTGGGATGCAAAGCTCTGTAAAAATTGATAAATAACACATTAAACCAAATGGACATAAAGGCTGATATTTCCTTATTTACTTTCTGTTTGGATGATCTATCCATGGCTGTCAATGAAATATTCATATCACTTACTATAATTGCATTTTTGTCTGTCTCTCCCTTTAGATCTGTAAGTAATTTCATATAGATATATAGATAGATACACACACACACCTATCAGGAGAGCACCCATACATACATATAAACCTACATGTTATTTCTTCTTGAAAATTGTCCCCTTTATCATTAAAAAAAAGTCTCTGTCTAAAACATTTTTTAAATAATTTTTTATTTTTCAATTACAGTTGACATACAATATTAGTTTCAGGTATATAACATAATGGTTGGACATTTATGTAATTTAAGAAGCGATTACCCCAATAAATTTAGTACCCATCTGATACCATAGTTATTCCAATATTACTGACTATATTCTCCATGCTATACGTCCCATTACTCTGTGCCTTTTGGTTGGTGAGTTCAGTCTATTTACATTTAGGGTAATTATTGATATATGAGAACTTACAGCCATTTTGTCTAGTGCTTTCTGATTGTTCTCTCTCCATTGTTTCCTTTGTCTCTTGTGTTTCTCTCTGCTATTTTAGTTCAGTGATATTCTATGATTTTTTTTCCTCTTCATTTCTTTTTTTTATGTGTCTCTTATCTAGATTTTTGTTTTGTTGTTGCTATTAGGTTTATGTAATAAAAAGTTCTAGATGCAGAGTAGTTCTTTATCTTCTGAGTACATCTTATCTCTATTCACATGTGCAAGTTCAGTCCTTTTCCCCCATGTCTTTTATGTTGTCACAAATTATCCCTTTTTATGCTGTGCATTTATTTCCAAATTGCAGAAGCTATCGTCTTTTTTAAATGCTTTCCCTCTTTAACTTTTATGTTTTAATTAAGAGTTTAATACTCCTTTCTGAAAGAGTTGCAATTTCCTGCTTCTCTCTGTGTTTGTTATCATATTCACAATTTTGTATCTTTTCATATTTTTATTTCAGGTAGAAGAGCTCCTTTTAACATTTGTTGTAATGCAGATCTTGTGGTGATAAATTCCCTCAGCTTTTGTCTGGGAAAGGCTTTATAGGTCATATCTAAAGGATAACTTTACTGGGTATATTATTCTTGGCTGGTGATTTCTCTCTTTAAATATTTACATATTTGAGTCCAGTCTCTCCTAGCTTGTAAAAGTTATGCTAAAAACTCTAATAATCCAGTGGGTTCCCCTTTATAGGTTAGTCTTTTTTCCCCTGGTTGCTTTGAGAATTCTTTGTCATTTATTTTAGACAATTTTAATATAATGTGTCTTAGAGAAGGTCTCTTTATATTCAGATAATTAGGTGTTTTGTTACTTCTTGGATTTGAGGGACCAGTTCTTTTCATAGGTTTGAGAAGTTCTCATCAATTATTTGTTTGAATGGGTTCTTTGCTCCTTTTCTCCTTCTGATATTCCCATTATTCTTATATTGTTCTAATGGAGTCAAATAGCTCTTACAGAGTTTGCAATTTTTTAAACTCAATTCACTTTACTTCCACATGAGTCATTTCTAGATTTTTGTCTTCAAGATCACTGATTCTTTCTTCTAATCAGTCTTTATTTCTTAAGCTCTCTAATTCATTCATCATCTAATTTATTGAGTCTTTCAGTTCCAGAATTTGTTTGGTTCTTCTTTTAGTTTCAATCTTTTGGTAAAGTACTTCTTTGCTCATTAATTTTATTCCTGAACTTGTTGAACTGCCTTTCTGATTTTTCTTATATCTTGTTGAGATTTTTCAGAACTGCATTCTTAAATTCTCTGTCATTTAAATCAAGTCTTCTATGTCTCTGAGTTTGTTTTCTGGAGACTTTTTGTTTTCTTTCTGGACTACCTTGGTTTTTCATGGTACTTGATGGATTATTTCTCTGTATGGTCATTTGAGATATTGAAATCTTCTTTAGGTACTGTTTTGCTTTAATAATTTAGCAGGTTGGTAAGTAGAGGTTTTTCTTTTATCTACACAGTCAGAGACATCAGTGGGGTGGCATCGCATCATCTGTGGAAAATGCCCCATATTCCCTGAAGATGTGGGTGTCTCCTCATTCTTACTGTAGCACCCCCATGGTTGGATACGGTAGGTGATGGGGCTCCAGGCATGTGAGTTCCTAGTGCTCTCTTCCTGCATCCAAACCACCTATACTATCTTAGGTGTCTCAGTTGCCTCCATCAGGCTTTCCTGTGATGGGTTAGGGAGTAGTGAGTTCATGCACTGCAACTTTATTTTTTCCACTAGGACTACCTGCAACGTGCATCAGCCACTCAGGCCCGAATGATGCTTGTGTCGTCCTTCTCTGGACTGCCAGTTGAGGGCTACAACCCAACACCTCCACTGTTACCATGTCAGCTAGAGTTGGGAGGTGGATTTGCATGTCTGCATCTTTGTTTTTTTCTCTCAGACTGAGGCTGTCACACTTTTGTACTGCATCTCCTCCTCTGTCACTGGCCTCAATCGCAATGTGTACTAGACACTCAGGCCAGAATGCTGCCTATGCCCTTCTCTGGGCTGCTGAGTGAGGGCTTCAACCCAACCCTCCATGCTACCATGTCAACTGGGGCTGAGGCCAGTGCAGGACTGTGTCTGGGGCTCCCCATCTCTGTCCTTCCTCCTCGCCTTCAGATGTCTCAATGTGTGTATCTCTCAAACTTGTTTGTGTGTTGAGCATAGAATCATTTGTTGAATTATAGTTGTCCAAGGAGAGAAACCAAGAAGTTTTCTCATTCTGTTGTGATGCTCACATCACTCTACTATTCTTATTTTTAATTCAAAGACAAAAATAATTAGTTTTGTTGTCATATATTCTAGTTGCCTAATTTTTTCCTATCACTACTACATTTGAGAACTCTATCACACTCGTAAGCAGAAGTGACTAACTATAGAGATTTATTTTTAATAGATTGGGGTGACATTGGTTAATAAAATATTATATAGTCTTCAAGTGTATTGTTTGAGAAGACATAACTATTTTAACATGAAAAGTTTAAAGATATTAACTTGCTATAATATGTAATATGTATAATATTGCATTTACTTATAACAATATTAATTCTACTTTTGTGTGGAAAACTTTCAAAGTATATTAATAACAAATTTATGATTTGTTGTTTCTAAAAATCCTGTAAACTAGATAAACCTGGTATTATAATTCTCATTATAAAGTAAAGAAACAGGCTTGGTAATGTTCATTAATTTTTCTCAAAATCACATAACTTATAAAATGATAGAGGTAGGATCTTTTGACTTTTATAACACTTTTTCCAGTTTCCAAAATATGTCTTACTGGATGGTATAAAACTCTCTATGAAACAGCAAAACATCTAGAATCCTAGAACTTTTAATTTTTTATGAGGAAGGTAGTATGATGTAGTAGAAAGAGCTAGATTCAAAGTTGGCAGATGATTTGCCAGCCAAGTTCAAGCTAAGAAATAAAACAGCATGGAACTTATACAAAATGAACAAAACAGCACTCATACAACTAATGTATATTTCACTTTGGAAGCAAAAAGCAGATTTACAATTGTTCAGCTAGAAGAAATGTTGTAAATGAAGAAAAAAAATTATTGTATGGTTGAGGTGACCAAAATTACTGCTTAGAAGAGTGGTTTTAATTTTTCAGGAGATTTAGTTATGAAATTAATCAAATAGCCCTTGTCCTTTAATAAATTGGACAAAATTTAAAAAGTGAAGCATTTTTATAAATGAAAGTTATAGTTGGTTTACATCTACTACACTATCAAAACTTTAAATATATGAATTTTTATGTAATATTTGTGTTAAAATACTCTTTAAGAGAACTAATTTGAAGCCTAATAACTATAATTTTATTTGAAAAAGCACCTAAGCACCTGTAGCTTTTAAAAGTGTGACATTTCTTGACCTATTTCTCCTTTACAAAGCAAAAAAGATGTGTGATTCTTTTGTAAAAATATAAGACCAAATTGAAGAGCAAATTAGGTAATCACTACTTACATTTTTAAATTGATGATAAAATGTGATTGCAGGTCATTCCTGTTATTTTCAGTGGTCATGGCTATTATACAAGATCAACCTATCTTATATAAAGGCAAAATGTCCTTCCTAACTTTAATCACTACCCGACATCCAAACCCTACAGCATTACTTTCCAGTAATCTTATTTTTAATTCAAAGATAAAAAATAGTAATGATTAGTATGATACATTCTAGTTGCATATTTTTTTTTCTCTCAGAGTTGCATTTGGGAACTGCAATGGGTTGGCTGTGGTGGATTTTATACAGAAGACAGTACTATTAAGCATGGGGACCATTGACCTATATAGATCAAGTGACATATACCAACGACAACCACGGTCTCCTCGAAAAAACAAGCAGTTCATTGCAGGTAGGAGATAAAACAAGATGGTTATGAATTTAATTAGTTCATCTGTTTTCTTACCTTTAGATTTTTTTGTCTGTCTTCTGTAATGCTATTAAAATGCATGGCAATCTAAAGTGAGCATAGTTCACGATACTATGTAAGTAAAACTGGGCAGAAACATAGGGTAAACAAGGCATTTAATATCAAATTGAATTCCTAGGAGATAACAGAAAATAAACTATTAAATATAAAAACGCTATCAAAATCAGTCTCTCTAGTTGAAAAAAACTGCTTGCAATGGTTGTGTTAAAGAGGATAATTTTCTTCTAGTATATTTGGTCCCTTTAAAAATATAATTTTCAGTTAAAAGTTATATTTTAAAAGTATTCATTCATTTAAATTAACCTCATATTTTACCTGTCATCTTTCCTTGTCGAACGGTGACTTTCTAGGAGATATTTTAACAAATGCACTAAACGTTATTTAACATTTAATAATGCTATGAAAGATGACATTTTTCTTGACAGGATCAATAAGTTGATTTATTTAACTATAAAAGGAAAATATATATGGTTAATTAGGATATAAGAAATACTTTCTACATAATGCCAAACTTTGATATGTCAGATCATCCAAAGTTTTCCTGAAATTGCAACATATATCCAAATAGTTGGCTTTGAAAACATTGTCAAAATTTTGTATATTTTCTGTTTACTGACATAGTTTAAAAATTTAGGTAAAAATTGCTTGGGCTAAAAAGTAGAAATACATCTATACAGTATTATGTCAGTGGACAGAAAATATACAGCTCATTTCAATTTTAGACATTTTTAAACATTTTGTTAATCAATTGAATATTGAAAAGACTTTACTAAATATACCTATGAAAGAATATTTTAAAATAAAAAGAGTACATAATGGTAGATGTTATTTTTTTAAATAGCAGGTGTGCAAAATTTAACATCTGAATGTGGCAAGTTTTCTTTTGGGCTAATGAAAAATTACTCGATATACTGAAATTCTCCCTCTTTATTTTTCTTTGGTAAACCTCAACCCTTTCCAAATTGTTAGTTCTGATCCTTTATGTTTTGTTAGGAATCACATCTTTTAGCAATATCTTCGGAGTGCTGGAAATTTCAAATTCTACAGGTTCTGCCTCAATTACTAATGGCTTTTGAAAGGAAGACAGAATAAGAAATCGTTCATGCATGTACCATAAGATTCTCTCATGGTTTGGAAAGAGAAGGTTGATTTTTGAAAGTTTGTGGACTCTATGGTAGGAAGATGTTAAGGGATAGTAGGCACTCTTTGCATACTAAAAGCACCGATTGAATTAGAAAAGCTTTGGATCCTATGACAGCATCCAAATCACTTGCTGGATATACACAATGGGAAAACAAAGTATATATTTTGACAAAGGTGATACAGATGTTATTTCATTTAAACTCGTTGAGCCTCAACATTTATGATTAGAGCTTAGAATTGATGACGTTAAAATCAGGAAAAACCATGATTAAGTCATAAATTTCATACTTAATGTATAAAAATGAGTATTTGCTTTGTTATTAAAACATTAAAGATTAATATCCATAAGCTTTCCTTTTAATACTGAAAATTAAAGACAACCATTTTTTATATTTATGAGATACTTATACATAGTATTTGAAAGCCATATAAGTTTACTATGTAAACGTATAAGAAATATGCCATCTATTTTTAAATTTGATTAAATGAAATTACTACAGCATTCTCATCATTCATCTATCACCTTTTACTTTCTAATTGGCTTATTTTTTTTAGTATCTTCTCTCTAATTTGATTTTTTAATATCTTCTCTTTAATTTGATTACCTAAACTTGCGGCAATTTCTTCATCTTGGCTGTTCTAGATTCTGGTATGATATCACTTCCTTTCACTTTAGACTATTTTTTTTCTCTTTCCTCTGCCTGCTGCTGATGCTGGTGTTCTGGCATGTTCCAAAGACAACTTTTGCATGCGTGGCCTGTCTAACTTTTATCCTGATTTAACGAAACGGATCCGTACTTCTTATCAGAGTAAGTTCTATAAAGGTTAGGCATTTTAAGTTATAATGCTTGAGTTAAATCCATACATCTATGCTCAGTAATGTGTTTTTTAAAACACATTCAGCATGCATGCAAATTTTTGTTTTGTTATGGAAGTGCAACCTGATAATTTTAATTAAAATTATAAAAATATTTCCAAAATTTATTGTCATAGACCCATTTACTCATATCCATTGTTTCAGTGTTTAGTTAAAACCATGCAGATCATGTCCTATTAATCCAAGAGTCACTCTCTTTTGTTTTGAGGAGGGTGTCCTTGTAAATAATGAACCCGATTTGTCAGTATCAATAATTGAATGCTTTCTTATTTTGGAAACCTTGTGCCTTTGGCCATTTTCTAAAACTATTCTAACTGAGGCCACAAGTTTTCCTTCTTCTAAGTAATTAGATTTCATAGAAGTAGTTAAGTATCCCAAATTTCTGATGTTTTGTATTAAAATAGAATACACAAACATTTCTGTAGTTATTTTAGATATCAAACACTGTGAAGTTAGATAATTAAATTTACAAATAAAAGTCAATAATATTTACCATGGTAACAATTGTAAATCTAAAGATAGTGGAGTAAGCAATTTTAAAAACTCATGCAGAAAGAGTAGGGAGTGAAGGTATGATTGGAGGTGTAGATACTAGTGATATTATGCGTAAATATTATTGACATGAGATGTTTATAATATGCAAATCAGTATGTTATGTTTAAAATCACATTTCTTAACAACATATACAAGATAGCCTCATAGTTGTATAAAATATACACTCATATATGTTGTTTATATCTTGAATTTCTTCAGACTTCTTTTCACTAGCTTGTAGATATTAACGGAATCCTTAAAATATTTCTGGGAGTGCCCTGAAGGTGACTTATTTTTGCTCATAAGTTCCCTAGTTTTCTACTCTAGCAGAGCACTCCCTTTTGGGTTGCTTCCTACTGCCTCAGCTCCTGGTGCCTTATGATGGAACACTGATATCTATGTTGGCTTCTGCTGCTCCCTATTGTGCCAGGCTTGTACACAGTAGTGTTTGAACCATTTAGTTTGTATGCTACCTGGATTTGTTGTATGTTTACTTTTATACATAGTCTCTTTATATCCTCTACACCCAGCACAAGTATGAACTCAGTAAGTAAATGATGATGGTAGTAGGATAGAGAATGACAGCAGGCTCTTTATGCTCACATGAACAGAGAGGGACTTTTCAAATTTGACAAATGAGAGCAGAAATAGCTTCTGTAGTTACTGGGTTCATTAGAATTTTGCAAAAGAAATCATAGGTCTTTCTAAACAAAGACCTATAGTGTCAAGACAGAAGTGAAATCAAGTCATTACAAAGCCATAAGAGATCCTCCATGTCTTCATCAGTAGGCTCCATAGGGGCTCAGACAAGCCCTGAGATTTGAAATCAGATGTTTTAAAACCTTCTCTTGCTAATCGCTCAAAGAAAATAGTGTCATTCCCACAATCCAGAAGAGAAAAAAATTATAATTCGCATCTACGTCTACTTAGCATTGTACTGGAAATTCTAGCCAGTATTGTCAGGCAAGTAAAATAAAAGTTATCAAGATTGGAAAAGAAGTTTTAAATTATCTTTTTTCATAGACATGGTAATCCATGATCAAAATCTACAAAAGAGCTACTGGAACTAATAAGTTCCAGTAGCTCTTTTGTAGCTACTAATAAGTTTAACTAAGTGCAGGATATGAGATCAATATACAAAATTCAATGAAAATCGATTTTATTTCTACACTCACAAAACAATCTGAAATAGAAATTTAAAAATCCCATTTATAATGGATAAAAATATGAAACACTTAATCATAAATTAGGCAACAGATCTGAAAGATTTATACATTGAAAACCAGAAAACATTGCTGAAAAAGTGAAAAAAGGCCTAAAGTAAAAAATCATATTATGTTCATGTTTCAGAAGTCTTGATAGTATTAACAGACGTCCAAGTCCATGAAGCACAGAGAGTTCCAAACAAGATGAACCCATAAGGCCCACACTAAGACATAGTGTAAAAAAAAAAAAAAAAAAAAAAAAAAAGTCTTGAAGATATCGAGACGGAAACAACTCACATATAAGGAAAACCCCACAAAGCTGTCAGCTGATTTCTCAGCAGCAACTTTACAGGCCAGAGGGAAGTGGCAGGAAATATTTAAAGAGTTGAAAGAAAGAAGCCTAAAACCTAGAATACTATAAACACCAAGGTTATTATTCAGACTTGAAGGAGAGATAGTTTCCCAAACAAACAAAACTAAAGGAGATCACCACCACTATACCAGTTTTACAAGAAATTATAAAGATTCTTCTTTATGCAAAAAAGACAAGGCTGTAATTAGAATAATAAAGGAAAGAAAAAAAATCTTACTGGTAAAAGCAAATATATAATAAACACAGTGAATCAATCACTTAAGAAGATAAAAAGATAATACGAAGGTTAAAAGATAAAAGTAGCAAAATTGTAACTACCATAAATAGTAATAGGATACAGAAAACAAAGATATAAAATATGACATCAAAAACAAAGAGGGGAAGGGGGGATTAAAAATATAGTTCTTTAAGAAGGCATTTGACTTAAAACACCTATCAGCTAAAATAGTCTGCTATAGGTATAGCTGGATATATATGAATCTCATGGTAACCATAAACAAACACCTACAAATATACACAAAAAATAAAGAAAGGAACCCAAAGTGCTAAAGAAAGTCAGCCCATCAAAAGGAAAGAGATCAACACATTCGCCCATGACCACATCGAAATTACAACTAAATCAGGCAGCAACTATCATTGAGAACCACCTGAAGACTACTTGAATAGAGTCCTACAACTAAGGATATAAAAAAGTAGGCACGAGGAGACTGGTAGGGGTATAGATGAGGAACAGAAAGTTCCCACACCTACGGTGTGGTTATTAAGAACTGGGAGGGATATCTCAGCTATGGAGGTACCTCCTGAGGAGCAGCTGGTCCCACCCCACACCTGACTCCCCAGCCTGGGGCACCAGTGCCAGTAAGAGGAATTCCTATAATATCTGCCTGTGAAAACCAGTGGGGATTGCATCCAATAAGACAGAAGCCCGCTGGAGTCCCAGGCATTCTTGTTGAGGGGCCTACACACTGACTAGCTCCCTCACAAACTCACTTGCTCTGAGGTTCAGTGCAGAAGCACCAGCTTGAAAAGAGTCAGAGACATATGGGGAGCAGTGAATTGACAAACTTCAGGGGGAAGTCTAAGGGAACAAGGGTCAGGACAGCTCTCTCCCAGAACAGCAGCAATGGCAGGCTCAGTTGCTTCTTTGTAGAGCGCTCCTTGAACCAACCAACATGCTCAAGTGGGTGCCAAATATGAGCTATTAAAGTCTCTAACATTGTACCCCCACCCCCAAGATTCCATGAGACCTGCCCAATCCAATTAGTATACCCAGCTTAAGCAGCTTCCAGCAGCTTTTCTCCACTAGTCCAAAGTGTGGACTTTCTTAAAATTCATCAAAGGTCCACAAATTCCAAACAAGCAGTGGCTGGCCAAAGGCATGTTCGGAACTTCCTGCTAAACAGTCCCAACATCAAAGATACCAACATTTGCATCATAGGGATACCAGAAAGACAAGACAGAGCAAGGGTTCGAAAACCTATTTGAAGAAATAATGACTGAAAACTTTTCTAACTGACAAAGGAACTAGACATATTAATCCAGGAAGTTCATAAGGTCCCAAACAAGATAAACCCAACGAGACCCACACCAAGACACATCATAATAAACTACCAAAGTTAAAGATAAAGAAAAATCTTAAAAGTAGTAAAAGAAAAGCAATTAGTTAGTACAAGGGATCTCCCATTAGATTATTAGATGACTTTTAAAGAGAATTTTCCAGGCCAGAAGGGAGTGGCATAAAATATTCAAAAGTATAAAAAGAGCGACACACAGCCAACACTATTCTACCCAGCAAGGCTATCATTTAGAATCAAAGGAGAGAGAAAGATTTTCCCAGGCAAGAAAAAGCTAAAGGAGTTCACCACCATTAACCCAGTATTACTAGAAGTGTTAAAGGGATTTCTTTAAGGGAAAAGAAAGGATCACATATATGAATAAGAAAATAGGAAAGAAATTCTCACTAACAAAGGTAAACACTTAGTAAAAGCAGTGGATAAACTGATGATAGAGATAGTACAAAGGTTAAAAGGTAAAAGATGGAAGGTCATGTGTAATAAATTAAGGGATACGCACAACACACACACAAAAGAAGTAAAAAATTATTACAAAATTAACATAGAAGAAATGACTCTAAATTGTAGTGATTTTAGAATGTGTTCAAACTTAAATGACCATCAACTTAAAATAGACTGCCATAAACATAGCTTGGTGTATGTGAAGCACATGGTAACCACAACCAAAAATCTGACGTATTACTAAATAAGAGAAAAGAATCCAAACATGACACTATAGAAAGTTGTTAACATACAAGAGAAGAAAGAGAATTTAAAAAACATAGAAGAACTACAAAAACAATGAAAAAACGTTGAAAATCCAATAACTACACACCAGGCAATAATTACTTTAAATGTAAATGGACTAAATGCTCCAATAAAAAGACAAGGAGGCTGAATGAATAAAAAACCAAGACTCATATATATGCTGCCTACAAGAGACTCACTTCGAATTGAAAGATACATGCAGATTGTAAATAAAGAGATGGAAAACTATATTTTAAGCAAATGGATATTAAAAAAATGGAGTAGCAATATTTATATCAGACAAAATAGACTTTAAACTAATGGCTGTAACAAGAGACAAGGGCATTTCATAATGGTAAAGAGATAAATCTAACAAGCGGATATATCTATCATAAGCATGTACACACACAACAAAAGAGCACCTAAATATGTAAGGCAAAAACTGATGGACATAAAGAGAGAGATCAACAGTCAGACAATAATAGTAAGAGAATTTAACACTCCATTGATAACAATAGATAGATCATCCAGACAAGAAATCAACAAGGAAACAGTAACCTTAAATGACACATTAGACCAGATTAACTTAATTGATATTTTTAAGACATTTCACTCAAAAGAAGCAGAATATACATTATCTCAAGTGCACATGGAATATTTTTCAGGATAGACCACATGTTAGGCCACAAAATGAGTATCAATAAACTTAAGAGGACTGAAATCATATCAAGCATCTTCTCTGATCATAATGGTATGAATTTAAAAATAAATTACAAGAAGAAAATGGAAAAACACACAAACACATGGAGTCTAAAAATATGCTACTAAACAATGAAGTGGTTAACAAGATAAAGGAATAAATTATGAGATACCTTGAGACAAACAAAAATGAAGACAGAATTACCCCCAACCTGTGGGACACATGCAAAACAATTTTAAGAAAGAACTTTATAGCAAAACAGGCCTACCTCAAGAATCAAGAGAAAAAATCTCAAGGGACCTGTCAAGATATTGTAGAAGGTAGATTGCTGTGCATATTTCCTCTTGCAACCACACCAAAATTATAACAAAACTCCAGAGCAACCATCACTGAGAGTTGCCTGAGGTCTGGCTGAACAGAAGTCCTACACTTCGAGACATACATGAGAGGTCACTTCAAGACTGGTAGGAGAGGTGGAGACAAAACATCCTGGTCCTACAATGGTGTGTGGTGGTGGAGAGAATTGAGAGGGCTATCTTGGCGGCAGAGCTGCCTCTTGCCCCCTGAGAAGTGAGATGTCCTAGCCCCACACCCAGCTTCCAGTGCCAGGAAGAAAAGTCCCCACAACCTCCAGGAGTGAAAAACCAGTGGAGATCATGACTGAGTGTGATGAAGAGCTGCAAGAGTTGCTGATGTTCCTCTTAAAGGGCCCATGCCTGGACTTATGCAGTGTCAGACTCACTCTCTCTGAGCTCCAGGGTTGGGGCAGCTGCTTGGGACATACAGAGAGATGCTGAGTTGTTAAATTCAGGGAGCAGGCTGGAGGTAACTAATTGCTTTCTCCCAGACAGAAATTCTGGCAGTATCCATTGTTCCTTGGCTGAGGCCACCCCTCTTCCCAGCATGCAGACACAGGTGGCTGCCATATCTGAGTCTCTATCAACCTGGGTAACACAGGTTGCTCTGCCCAGGGGATTCTCTTAGACTTGCCCTCCCAACTTGTGACCTATCCAAGCCACTTCCACTGATTTATTCCATACCAAAAAAAAAAAAAATCAGAATAGAAAAAAGAAAAGTGAATTTTGAAAAATGAGCATAGTTTAAGGGGCCTCTGTGACATCAAGCATAACAATATTTGCATCACAGGCAGTACCAGAAGGAGAAGAACAAGAGCAAGGAATTGAAAACTGATTTCAAAAAATAATGACTGAAAACTTCCCTAACATGGTGAAGGAAATAGACATACAAGCCCAGGAAGTGCAGAGAGTCCCAAACAAGATGAATCCAAAGAGGCTCACACCAAGACATATCAGAATTAAAATTCCAAAGGTTAAATACAAAGAGAGAATCTTAAAAGCAGCAAGAGAAAAGCAATTAGTTACCTACAAGGAGCACCCATAAGACTGTCAGTTGATTTCTCACTAGAAACTTTGCAAGCCAGAAAGGCTTGGCACAAAATATTCCAAGTGATAAAAAGCAGGGACCTACAACCAAAATTACCCAGCAAAGCTAGGTAGGGAGAGAGGGAGGAAGGAAGGAAGGAATCGAAGACAAATAAAGATCTTCCCAGACAAGAAAAAGCTAGAGGAATTCATCACCACCAAGCCAATATTACAGGAAATGTTGGAGGAACTTATTTAATAAGAAAAAAAGTATCAAAAATATGAATAAAAAAATTACAATAACTACATATCTATCAACAAGTACTTCAAATGAAAAAGAATGAAATGCTCTAATCAAAAGATAAGGTGGCTGAATGGATAAAAAAAAAAACAGGACCCTTACTTATGCTGCCTACAAGAGACTCACTTCAAATTAAAAGACACATATAAACTAAAAGTAAAGGGATGGAAAAAGATATTTCTTGATGGACCTAGAGGGTATTGTGCTAAGTGAAGTAAGTCAGATAGAAAAAGACAAATGTCATGATTTCACATACATGTGGAATCTAAAGAACAAACAAACAAAAAACACAGAAACAAACTCATAAATACAGAGAACATTTTGAGGGTTACCAGGTGAGAGGGGAGTTGGAGGAGTAGATGGAAAAGGGAGAAGGAATTAAGAAATACAAAATGATAGTTATAAAATAGTCATGGAGAAATAAAGTACAGCAAAAGGAATATAGTCCTTTCGTAGTAACTGTGTATGGTGTCAGATGGGTACTAGATGTATTGGGGTGGTCAATTCGTGAGTTATATGTATATTGTACACCTGAAACTAATAATATTATATGACAATTATAATTTAAAAATAAAATATATTATTTATATTTTAAAAATCTCAAATAAACAATCTATCTTACACCAAACGAACTAGAAGAACAAACAAAGCCTGAAGTGAGTAGAAGGAAGGAAGTAATAAAGATCAGAGCAGAAATAAATGAAATGGAGTCTTTAAAAAAAAAAAAAACAACGAAAAGATCAATGAAACCAAGAGTTAGTTTGAACACAAACAAATTGATAAGATTTGCAGGACATAAAGGGCCAAAATTAAGGAAGGAGGGAAAGAATGAAGGAAGGAAGGAAGGAAGAAGAAGGAAGGAAGGAAGGAAGGAAGGAAGGAAGGAAGGAAGGGAAGGGAAGGAAGGAAGGAAGGAGGGAGGGAGGGAGGAGGGAGGGAGGTGGAGAGAGGGGGGGCGGCGGGAGAGAGAGAGACCACAACCAACACCACAGAAATACAAAGGATTATAATATAATACTATGAACAATCACATGCCAACAAACTGGACAACCTGGAAGAAATGGATAAATTCCAAGAAACACACAATTTTCCAAGGCTGAATAAGGAAGAAACAAAAAAATATATATGAAAAGACCTAGGATACCATAAAAGAACATGTGGATAAATTAGACTTCTACAAAAGTAAAAATATCTGCTCTTCAAAAGACAGTAATGAGAATAAAGTTAAAACACAGACTAGGAGAAAATATTTGCAAAGCATGTATCTGATAAAGGGCTTCTATCTAGAATATTTTTTTTAATTCTCAAAACTCTAAGATAAACAACCCAATAAAAGTATGGGCAAAAGATTTAAATAAATAGTTCAAAAGAAGACTTACTGACAACAAATAAGCATGCAAAAAGATACTCGACAACATCCATCTAATTAAAACTAAATGAGATATTATTATACATCTATTATAGTGGCTAAAATTAAAAAAGACTGATCATACCAAGTATTGGCAAGAATGAGGAGGAAATAGAACCTTCCCACACTACTGGTGGGAATGTAAAATGGTATAACCATTTGGGAGGTCCTTAAAGATTTTAACGTACACTTATAATGTTACCTTTTTTACATCGAGTTATTTACCCTAGATAAATAAAAGCATATATCCATACAAAGACATTCATAGCAACCAAAAACTTAAAATTCTGTAGTTAAAAACTGAAACAATGAAAGTCTCCATAGGTAAATGGATAAGCGAATTCTGGTATATGCATTTAATGGTTTACTGAGCAATAAAAAGGAATGTGCTATTGATACATGCTGCAACACGGAAAAATCTCAAAATAATTACACTGTGGAAAAGAAACCAGACAAAAAGGATGCATACTGTATGATTTCATTTATATAAAATTCCAAATGCATTGTTACAGAAAGCAGATCAGTGGTTGCCTGGGGATGGGGAGAGGCACTTATGGGGAGGGCTGGAAGAGAAGATTACAAGAATACAAAGAAACTCTTGGGCATATGTTTACCAACTTGTTTGTGGAGATGTTTTCACAGGTGTATATATATGTCAAAATTTATCAAATTATATACTTTAGAAATATGTCAATTAAACCTTAATAAAGCCTAAAAAAAATTAACATGAAGAGCAGAGAGCAGTGTATTCCTAGCAGAGCGAACAGCTTATAAGAAGGTTTGATGGTGGTAAAGGACTTAAATATCTTCTAGAAATAAAAAAGGCCAAGGAAACTGGGAATGTAGTGGTTGAGAGGGAAAATGGATTAAGATTTTGATGTCTAGATGAGCAGGGTAAGATCATACAGCTTCTGAAGCAATTATAAGAAATTCAGTTTTATTTTAAGCAGGGGGATGACATGTTTTATGTTTTAAAATATCATCCATACTGCTGAATGAAAATACATGGGGCCAAATAAAAAAGAAAGTTAGCGTACCAATTAGGAGGCCAGTAATGTACTCCAGGCAAGGGGTAAAGGTGGTTTTGACCAGAGTGATAGCAATGTTGTTGAAAGAAGAGGATAGGTCCAAGAACCAGTAACTTAAACAGCTGCTCATTATAATTCAATGTGGAATATAGAGAGTAGAATCAAACATTATCCCCAGATTTGGTCTTGCACCACTGATAGTATCATATCATTTATAAAGATGAGGAAACTAGGTTTGGGTGGTGCGTGATGGTAGGGTATAAAGAGTTCAGTTTTAGAAATGTTAAATTTTGGTATATCTGTCTTCATATTTAACCAGGTAAAGATGTCAAGTGAAAAGATAAATAAATCTAAATTTCAGGGCTGTGATTTGAATCCTTAGCATATAGATAGTATATAATGGCATGGAAATAACAGAAATTACCTAGTTGGGGAGAGGGAGAGCTGAGATAAGGAAAAGGATTGTGAATAGAGACATCAGGAAGTTCAACATTTAAATTCCAGAGGATTTGTAAAGAGGACTTGATAGAGAGAAGAGAAAAAAATGAGGAGACTGTTGCAGAAGTCAAAATGAAAAGAAGGGTTTCAAGAAGTGGATAGACACATCAAATACTAAAAATAGGATAAGTAGGGTAAGCTCAGAGAAGTGACTAGTGGCTGGTCTTATCCTGTGAAGGTTATTAGTGACCCTTTAAAAAGTAGTTTGGGGAAAGTATTGGGATAGAAACCAAAATCATATTAGACTGAGGAGTGGCAAGTGAAAAAACAACACAATCAGATAACTCTTTCAAGATGTTTGTTTATGAAGGAGTGAAGAAAATAGGTCGGTACCTGGATTGGAATAAAGCATTAAAAAGATTAATTATTTTTTCATTTTAGATAAGGAGCACATTTTAAAGTTAATGTGAATATGGAATGATTCATAGAAAACGAGATTGGTGATAAGGGACAGAGGGGAAATCTAAAGGAGCAAAATCCTTAAGTAGGTGAGAGAGAATGGGAATGAGGGCATATGTACAAAGATTGATATTTAATAGGAGGCTTTCTCTATTGGAATAGGTACATAGAAGAAAAAGACAGAGAGCTACAGAAAGAGAGATAAACTGAAAAATGCAAGATTTGATTGAGAAATGATTTTCAGTTCTATATTTTAATAGGTTTCCTTTCTTTTTGAAATCAGTTTTACAGTGTAAATTTTCTTAGTCTAAAACTTTGTGTTGAAAAGCAACTACATTGAACTGTAATTAGTAGGTAAAATATGTTTCCATTTTGAATTTAAAAAATGAACTAAGAAATAAAAAATGAAGAGACAGTATTATGTTCGATTTTTCTACAGTTTAGTTAACAGTAATCTCAATATGAGTCAAACATATAAATATATACTAATATAATTTAGGGCAGTGGTTCTCAGCGAAGGATTGTTTTGTCCCCTGGAGGGATATTTGTTAATGTCTGAAGACATTATTAGTTGCCACATCTGGGGGAAGGGGTGCTCTATTGGCATTTAGTGTGTAGAAGCCACAGATACTGCTAAAAATCCTACATTATACCACACTGTAGGGTGGTATACAAAAAAATTATCTGGCCAAAATGTCCATCAAATTGGAAAACATTCATACCAGAACATTTATATGGCAAATGGTGATTTGGTAAGAAAATCTCCCAAATTATAGGTTATTTATTCATATGGAGATACTTCTGTACTGGGTATTAGTCTGCTAAAGAATACTGATTTTTTTTTTTTTTTAAGAATAATGACATTTTAACATTCATAAGTTACTACTTCAAATACTCTTATATTTTCAGTTATTATACATTACAGGTATATATCCTTAGAAATTATAAGGTTATCCTTAGAAACATAAAAGTTGATTTAATTCACTGTACCCAAAGGAGTTTTATCTTCTGATAGTTGTTTATTTACCATAAAATTTCTATATCTGTTCTCATCTGGGATTTATTATATATTTTCCAATGAAAATATATAATCTTCCAAGTTTAATAGTCAATTTGCTTTACTTTATTCAAATATCAGACATAACTTCCTCCACATAATCTTGGGGAAATCTTATCATTTATTAGGAAAAAGCACAATTATTTGGCATGCATTCAGAGCACGTTAATGGATACCTGCTACCATCAGTAATGGATTAACCAATTTAACTGGTTTCTATTGCTTTGGTCCTTCTGTCTTCAATCCAGCTTTCATAGTATTTCCAAAATAAAAAGTTAAGTGAAGGGGGGCTTTCTATTTTCAGATAGGATGTTGAAAGACATGAAAGTCTTTCATCCCCACGGAAATGACAGCAATAATAAAATCCTGTGACAAAAACTAGTAAAATTAAAATCATACTCTTCTGTGGGGTCATTGAAGAGTGCCGGATTCAAAGAACCATTGATTAACTGAATTCCAGAGAGAGAAGAGCCATACATAGATGAGCAGAAAGCTGCAGCTGCTTTCATACCAGGTGAAGTGACTGACCTAGACACAGGTGGAGGGAGAAGTAGGCCTTCCATAGATGGACAGACTGCAAAGAACAGGAAAAACCAGAGAGCTTTAATGACTGTCTGGACTAGCCTGTTGAATAGGAATCTGAAATAGCTCTAAACACAAAAATACATTATTCAGTTTGGTAATTTTCCCACCTAACCTCCACCACTCCATGAATTTTTCTGAGAGAGTGTCAGTGCAAGTGGGACTGGAAAATAGAGGATTCATGCAGTGTCAAAGTGCTTGCATTCTGAGGTTATAGAATTTGACCTAAGATAAATTAAAATATCTAAAGCTGCATTCCAACCCTCTCTCTACACAAATACTAAGACTAAGAATAAGTCTCTTGACAAAGGGAGTATAGATGTTTGAGTGTTGGACTGAATTGCAAGGAGAGATTTTCTTGGTCCAGTTTTAAAGGGAAACCTAATCTAATTAAAGCTGCAGGCCAGCCCCTGCTCAGTTCAGTACTTTATAGTATCTGAATAGTTAGCACTTTGCTTGAACTACCGATTAAAATTAAAAAAAAAACAAAACATGCGTTTATCTATCAGAAATTTTAAAACATGCAATGAAGCAGAAAATTTGAGGCAGGAAGAGACAATCTAAGCAGACCCATAGATGACCCAAATTGAAATTAGCAGACAAGAATTTCTAAACACTTATTATGAGGTTTTACAGTAAAAGATATATTAGAATGGGTGAATATTGTGGTGAATTTCAGGAGAGAGGGTGAAACTCTAAAAAAGGAACCAAATAGAAATTTCAGAGATGAAAAATAAAATATCTGAAAAGTTCACAGTATCACTTTAACAATATATTGGACAGCCATGGAAAGTATCAGTGAATTTGAATACAGGGCAATAGAAATGATCCAAACAGAGCAGAGGTTAAAAAAAAAGTTAAAAGCTAAATGAGTGTCAGTAACTTGTGGCTGAATTTTTTTCCTGAATTTGAAGAGAAACATAAACTCCAAGATTCAAGAGGTTCAGAAAACCCTAAACTAGAAAAAGACAAATCATAATTAAGTCTTTATAATAAAACTACTAAAATCAACATCAAAGAGAAAAAAATCTTAAAAGTAGTAAATAAACATATATACACAGGAGAACAATTATATGAATAATGAGTGATTTCTCATCATAAATAATTGAAGACAGAAGACAACAGAATTATATCTTTTAAGTGCTAGAGACAAATCATTGCAAATTCAGTATTCTATATCCAACAAAAATATTTTAAAATAAAGGTAAATAAATTTGTCATCAGCAGACCTGCACTATAAGAAATGATAAAGTTTTTAAGGCTAAAAGAAAATAATACCACATGGAGATTTAGATATACAGTAAGAATAAAGAGCATTAAAAATAATAAATATGTAAATTAATAATAAATATGTAAATATAAAAGATTATTTTATCTTTTCTTAAAATGTTGAAAAGCTAATTTACTCTTTAAATTGAAAAGCTAACAATGTATTATGGGGTTTATAATATGTAGGAGAAAAATATATGACAATAGTAATAAAGGATGGGAGGGAGGTGAACAGAATCAATATAAATTTCTTTCACCACAAGAAAAAGGATACAATAATAATTAAAGGTGGATTGCAATGAATTATAGATGCATATTATAATCCCTAAAACAAGTACTAAAACATAAAATAGGTATAGTTAAGTAGCAAAGAAGATAAAATGGAAAACTAAAAAATATTTGATTTTCTCAAAAGACAGAAAAGAGGAACAGTGAAAAAAAGAACAGAGGAGACAAACTGAAAACAAATAGGAAGATGACAGACATAAATCTAACTCTATCAAAGGTTATATTGATGCAAAAATCACCTCCCAAAAAAGGGCAGAGATTGTGAGACAGAATGAAAACAAAAAAAATGCAAATATATATATTTATAAGAGATGCACTTTAATTATAAAACGCACACAAATAGATTGAAAGTAAAAGAAGTAAAAAAGAATTTCATCAAAACACTAATCCCCAAGAAAGCTGTTGCAGCTATATTATGAGATGAGATAGACTTTAAGATGAGGAGACAGAGAGGCAGTTCAAAATTATAAAAGATTAGCTTTATCGAGAAGATATAAAAATTCTATACTTGTATAGACATGTAAGAGATAGTCAAAATATACAAAGCAAAAATTGTCAAAACTAAAAAAAGAAATTGGCAAATCTACAATCATAGCTAGAGATTCAGCATTTCTACTCTGTAACTGATAGGACAAAAATTGGTAAAGATATAAAAAACTTAAGCAACTCTTTTAACCAAATAGATACCTACACCATATAAGTGAAAATATAAATTCTCTTCAAGTAGACATAGAATATTCACAAATACAGACTGAGTTATGAACAAGTTATAATGAATTATAAAGGACTGAAATCAAGCAGAATATGTCTTCTGACCACAAAAGAAATTAGAAATCAGTAATAGCACTGTGTCTTAAAATCTGCAAATACATATTTGGAAATGAAGAATAGCTCATGGCTTAAAAAAGAAATCATAAGAGAAATTCTAAAATATATTTTAACTGAGTAAAAGTTTAAACAATAATCCCAGAATTTGTGAGATGCTACTAAAGTAGTGCTTAAAGGAAAATTTAGAACATTAGATTCTTATATTAGAAAAAAATAGATATTAAATCAACAACCAAAACTTCTTTGCTATGACACTAAAAAAAGAAGAATGTAACCCAAAGTAAACAGAAAGAAGGAAATATATTGGACATCAGTGAAATAGAGGGCAAACAATAGAGAAGATCAACAAAACTACAAGATATTCTTCAAAAAGATTACAAAGATTTATAAAATCCTAGCAAGGCTGACTAAGAAAGAAGAAAAAACTTAAGTAACCAATACCAGGAGTGAAAAAGGGAGAATCACTATGGATTCTACAGACATTTAAAAAAAGTAAGATTATGAACAACTATATGGCTATAAATTGACAATATAGATGAAACCAAGAGATTTTTTTTTTTTAAGAAGAAAATTACAAAAACTGACATCAAGCACATTGGAAAATATAAATAGCCTATCTTTTAAAAATTTTTGAATTCAAAATTAAATACCCATAGTAAAGAAAACTACAGGCCTCAGATGGAATCACTGATTAATTTTATTATATATTTAAGGAAGAAATAACATTAATCTTACACAAACATTTCTAGGGAATAGAAAAAAGAAGAAACTCTTTCTAAGTGGTTATCTGCGGCTAGCACAATGCAGAAAACCAAAACTTAACCAAGAGAGTAGCTTAAAGTCAAAGTACAGGCCAGTCTCACTCATGAATATAGATGTAAAAATCATAAAATATTAGCAAATGGAAGACAGACATATGTAAGAAAGATAAAACATCATAACCAAGGTAGATTTGTCCCAGGAATATAAGTTTAATATTTGAAAATCAATCAATATGAAGTACCTGTTTAACATAAAGGAGAAAATATGATCATCTCAGTGCAGCCATGCACTGCATAACAATGTTTCAGTCAATGACAGACCACATATACAACAGTGTCACACTATATAGCCTAGGTATATACTAGGCTATACCATCTAGGTTTGTGTAAGTGCACAGTATAATGTTCGCACAATGATAAAATCGCCTAACAACACATTTCTCCAAACATATCTTTGTCATTAAGTAGTGCATGACTGTGCGTGCAAAAATAATTTGCATTATTTGACATATTTATGATAAAAATACTCAGAAAACCAGGAATAGAAAGATATTTCCTCAACCGAATAAAGCCCATCAATGAAAAACCTGCAAATAACACCATACTTGTGAAATACTAAATATTTCTCTACTAAAATCAGTAACAAAAGAATGATATGTACTCTCATCAGCTTTGTTTAGCATTGTACTTGATGGCATAGGAAGAGCCAAAAGCAAAATTAAATATATGCCTAAAAATTAGAAAGAAAATATTAAAGCTCTTTATTTGCCAATGACATTATTGTGTAAGTACGAAATTCAAAGGAATCTACAAAACTATAAAAACAATATGTGAACTTAGCAACATTGAAGAATACCAGTCAGTATACAAAAATCAATCATGTTTTTGTATAACAGCAGTAAACAATTGTGAAATATATGTATATTTAAAATACCACGTACAGGATAGACTTCCAAATGGCAACCTGAAGAGCACCATAGATAGTATCCGGAGAAAAAGCCTAACAAGTGAAAAAACCAATCACTTAAAGCCTCTAGGTGTCATTTTTATTTTTAAATCACTCAAAATCTCTAGATATTGTTCTGAGAGGATACAGAAAATGAAAAAGCATTTATTCAAAAAAATCTACTAAAATTTGGTAAAAAGTAAGTCTATGTCACTGAGCCACAATTTGTTCTATACCTCTTCTGCTTCAGTTTGCTAGCATTACTCATTCTCTTCAACTCCAAGTTGAAAAGGCCAAATTCCTGTTGAGTATGAACAAAAAATTAGAGGTTCCCTTCCTCTGCCAATCCTCCACTAATAAGACAGAAGCCAAAAATACTAATACCCTGATTTTCCCTCAGCCCTGCTTGATCATAGAGCACAGGTTTCATGCGTGAAAAGTCAAGCTGAGAAGATCAGAGATTACCACTCCTGTCAGGGCCTAGGAGCTCAGAGGTTTTGCCCAGGGTAAGCAGCAGTCTATAAGAACAGCAAACTCTGAAACTCTCCCTAAAGGAACTAGCTTCACTTGCAACACAATTTGGGGAAGTTCAAAACCAATAAAGTATTTGGTGAAAATCAAATAAGAGACTGGTAGCGCCTCTTGATTAAGAGCAACCAGCTGGACCATAGGGGAGCTGGTTCACTAGAAAGAACCCAAAAAAGACACAAGAAGATCCATCCTGGGATTCGAACAAACCTCAGAAAGACTGGCTTCGAATATGACCCCTACCCAATTTAATTGGGCCAGAATGTTGAGTAATATATATCCCAGGGCATTGTGAAAAACAAAGAGCAATCACCTGGCTATAATTGAGATACGTAATAACTGGATGTGATATTAAGAGAGGCAGATAACAGAGAGATCAGAGAAAGAAACAAAGGGAACCCTACTACAACCACTCCCATCTCAGCATGATTTTATTTTATGCTGAAGGCTTTACCCTCTGAGAAGCATCATTAAAGTCTTCACAATGTAGGAGAAATAAACTTGACTGAAATAGTCTGGCCAAATCACTAAACAAATAAGCAAACAACAAAACCAGAGCGAGGGTATGGGAATCAGTAATCAGTATTCAGTATTCAGAATTGCTATATTACCTAAAATATCTAGTTACCAACAAATTATTGAGACATACAAATAAACAGGAAAGTGTGACCCATTCACAGGAAAAAATAAAGCCACAGATATTGCCTGTGAGAAGACCCAGGTGTTGGATTTAACAGTGACCTCACAGCAGCCATTAAAAAATGTTTAAAGAAATAGACAGTGTCCCTTTAATAAAGGAACACTATGATTATAGTGTCTCATCAATTAGAGAACAAAGAGATGGAAGGTATTAAAAGAACCAAGTGGAACTATCTTACAGGACACATAAAAATTAACTGAAAGTAGATTGAAGACTTGAAAACAAAGATTCTAGGAAAAAACATAGACCTGAAAACATAAAGATTCTAGGGGGAAAAAAAAAAACATAGGCAGTAAGCTCCTTGACATGGGTGTCAATGATGATTTTTTTGGAGTTGACACCAAAAGCAAAGGGAACAAAGGCAAAAATAAACAAGTGAGATTACATCAAACTAGAAAGCTTCTGTACGACAAAGAAAATCATCAACAAAATGAAAAGGAAATCTACTAAATGGAGGAAAATATTTGCAAATCATATATCTGCTAAGGGGTAATATTCAAAATATATATAGAACTTATACAACTTATACAACAATAGCAAAAATCTGAAACACTTTGATTTTGAAAAAGGGCAGAAGATCTGAATAGACATTTTCTCTAAGATAGTTGAAAAGGTGCTCAGTGTCACTAATTATCAGAGAAATGCAAATCAAACCCGCAATGAGATATTAGAAGGCTATTATCAAAAAGATAAGAAATAACAAGTGTGGTGAGGATGTAGAGAAAAGAAAATCTTGTGCCCTGTTTGTGAGGATGTAAATTGGTGCAGCCACTATGGAAAACAGAATGGAGCTTCCTCAGAAAATTAAAACTAAAACTACCATATGATCCAGCAATTCCACTTTAGGCTATCTATCCAAAGAAAAATGAAAACATTAACTCAAAAAGATATATGCACCCCCATGTTTACTGAAGCATTACTTACAATAGGTAAGATATGGAAACAACCTAAGTGTTCATCAGTGGATGAATGGAAAAAGAAGATGTGGTACATATACACAATGCAATATTCATCCATAAAAAAAAGAAATATTGCCATTTGTAACGACATGGATGGACCTTGAGGGTATTATGCTAAGTGAAATATGTCAGACAAAAAAAGACAAATATCATGTGATATCACTTATATGTGCAATCTAGAAACAACCTCCGTTCCCCAAAATCAACCTCAAACTTATAGATGCAGAGAATGGATTGGTAGTTGCCAGAGGTGGAGGAGGATGCATGGGTGAAATGGATGAAGGGGGTCAAGAAAAAAAAAAGAAAAGAAAATTCTGATGTTGAAAATACAATAAGTAAAAAGAAAAATTCACTTGAGAGACTCAATTGCAGGTTTGAACTGGAGAAAAGAATCAGCGATCCTGAAGGTAGGTTGATAGAGACTATGCATTACAAAGAACAGAGAGGAAAAGGAAGAAAAACCCTCAGAAAATTGTGGGATATCTTATGTGTTTCAACATGTTTACAGAAAGAGTAATAGAAAGAAGAGAAAGCAGCAGAAAAAATATTTAAAGAGATAATGGCTGAAAACTTACAAAATTTGAAGACAAACATTAATGTGCACATCCAAGATGCTCAATAAATTCTAAATAGGAAAAATATAAAGATATTCACACCAAGACACCACAGTAGTAAACATGCAGAACGGCAATTAGAAAATTTCGAAAGTAATTAGAGGAAAACTACTTGCCATGTCCAAGAGAACACCAATAGAATTAACAGTTCATCAGAAACATATTCAAAGTGCTCAAAGGAAAAAACTATCAACCAAAAATCTTATATCCAGTAAAAGTACATTTCAAAAAATGTAGGTGAAATAAAGACATTCCGAGATAAACAAAAACTGAATTTCTTGCTAGCAGAGCTACCTTACAGGAAATACTAAAGGAAATCCTTCAGGCTGAAAGAAAACGACCTCAGATGGTAATTTGAATTCACACAAAGGAAAAAAAAAAAGAACACTTAAGGTAATTATATAATTACAAAATAATAGTGTAAATGCATATTTCTTATGTGATTTAAAAAGCAATTTATGAAACAATATATATAAAATTGTATTGTTGGGCCTATATATAA
Organism: Pteropus medius; assembly: GCF_902729225.1. Classification (NCBI taxonomy): domain Eukaryota; kingdom Metazoa; phylum Chordata; class Mammalia; order Chiroptera; family Pteropodidae; genus Pteropus; species Pteropus medius. The sequence continues at coordinate 6,385,294 of NW_024351543.1, forward strand.
CATATAAAAATGTAATATATTTTCTTCTAATAACAGCACAAAGGAGGAGGTGGGTGGGAGCAAAGTTGTGTTTGAGTAAGCAGATGACTCTAGATGAATATATCAGAGCAAATGAAGAAAGCCAGAAATGGTAAATCAGAAGTTATTATACAAACTTTATAAATATGTTTGCTCTTCTTTCTTCTCTCAACTTTTATAAAAAACAAAATTGTATAAAGTGATAATTATAACAATACATTGTTGAGCTTGTAACACATATGAGTGTAATATGTATGCCAAAAATAACTCATAAAAGAGAAAGAGAAAATAGAGCTATAAAAGAGTAGCATTTTTATATCTTACCGAAATGAAGTTAGTATACATCCGAAGTACACTCTGGTAAGTTAAGATTTATATATATTAACTCTTAGAGCAACCATGAAAAATTCAAAAAATATAGTGAAAAATTTATTAAAGAAATTAGAGTTACACTAGAAAACATTACTTAATGCCAAACAAAGCAGTAAAGGAGTATTAGAGGAATAAAAATGACATGAGATATACAGAAAACCAAAAGTAAAATAACAGATGTAATCCAACTATGTCATTAATATCATTAAATGTGAATAGATTAAACAATTCTATCAAAAGATAGAGGTTGTCAAACCAGATTTTTTAAAAAATTGAGATCCAACACTATGCTAACTGAAGGCAACACAAAAAGATACAAATAAGTTAAAAGTAAAAGGGTGGGAAAAGGTCATGCAAACAGCAACCATGAGAAAACTGGAGTAGCTATAATGATATCAGACAAAATAGATTTAAACCAAATAGTTACTAGAAGAGGGACATTTAAAGCAATAAAATGCCACACACACACACACACACACACACACACACACACACACGCGGCTACAAAGTAAATGAAGAAATACCTAACAGAATCAAATAGAGAAATATAATTCCACAATTCTATAATAATTATTGGAAGTGTTAATAATCAACTTTCAATGATACAAGAACTAGGCAGAAGACTGAAAAGAAAACACAACTCTTGAAAAATGCCATGTACAAGATCTCTGTACTGAAATCGGTAAAGTAGTTTGCAAAAAACAAATTTTTTTATTCATTTAAATGGAGGGAAATCCCATATGTATGGATTAGAAGACTCAATATTAAGATAATCTGTCAAAATTATATCTAGATTAGAATCCAGTATAAATCTAACATATCTTTTTGTAGAATTTGGCAAATTTTATATAGAAATGCTAAGAATCTAGAATAATGAAAAAATTCTTGGAGAACAAAGTTGGAGGATTTCCCTACCTGATTTCAAGATATACTATAAACCTACATTAATTAGTGTGGTAGTCGAAAATAAGATAGACAAATAGACCAATGATTATAGAAGAGAGTCCAGAAGTAGACCCACACATTTATGGCCAATTTTTGACTAAGGCACCAATAAAAATCAATAAAGATAGAAAAACCTTCCTAACAAAATAATGATGGAACTGAGCAAGCATATAGAGAAAAAATGGACTTCATTCCTACCTCACACCATAATCCAAAATTAAATTGAGATGAATTATAGTCCTAAAAATGAAATCTAAAAATTAAAAAGCTCTTGAAGAAAACGAAGAATAATATCTTTATGACCACATGGTTGACAATGATTAAACAAGAATCAAAAAATAATCACAATAAAAGAAAATATTGATAAATTGTCTTTCAAGTAAATTAATCTTCTGCTCACCAAAAGATATTTCATTTTCACTAAGAAAATGACAAGTCACATACTGGAAAAAAATATTCACAATATCTATACCTGACAAGACAACAAAAATACATAAAAAATTCCATTCAAGCTTCGGCATTAACTTAGCTCTGTAAACTTACATAATTTAAACTCTTTGAACTTATTATTTCTTAGCTATAAAACATCAAGGCTGATCTAGAATATCACAAAGGTCCTTTTCTAAATGATTTTTTGAACCTATAGCAAGTTTATTGGTACAAATTATGTAAAGAAGGAGATCATCGGAAGGAACATGAACAAAATGGTTTTGGTAATTGACAATAGCATCTTAAGTACTTCTGGGTATGGGAATTTACATTAAAATAGAAACTCAATATTTATTTACAAAGAAAAAGTATGTGAGACTCCCCAACAAGGATAGGAAAACCATAATTAAGGATATTTTATGAATGCCATTGGAAGGCAGAATGGCAGATAGTAAAAATTACAGTTTTTTAATCGACTGTGCCTATCTTTGTATTTGTCAGGAAAGTGGTGGAAGAGAAAACAAGAAATATTAGAAATAAAAATGTAGTGCTTATTATAAGAAGGAATTTGATACCATTAAACAAACTACTTAGTATGTACCACAATACTGAATTTTTATAAATATAATATTAAAATTTGTAGCATCTCCTTAAAGGTCTTTTTAAAAGCCAATAACCATTTCTCTTGAAAATGTAAGCTTTGATTAGGTCTTTTTGAAAACCTCTTCTAATTTGTATTATTCATGATCTATCTTCAGATGAAGCCAGGTCATTTATTAAAGTAGATATTTCATATGAAAAAAGAATAAAAGAATTTACATCTTTCCATCATCATGTTCAATTGCCCTTTGGATATCAATTAGTTATTGCTCATTTTTTTTCTGTATTGCTTGTTACAACAAACTGGAAAGATGAGTGAAAAAGGTGAAGAGAAATATACTCAATTAGTGTGATAGCTTTGCAGATTGTTACTAAACTTAGTGTGGTGATCACATCTTAAGATAAATGTCAAATCACTATGTTTTACACGTGAAACTTGTATATTTTATGCCAATTATATTTTAATAAAAAAGATTTAAAAACATTCAGAATAATTGTTGTAACACAAGCATAGAAATGTAGTTTTTCACAGGGGGAAAAAAACCCTTTAAACTTATAGGAATTAAGAAATAAGAATTATCTACAAAGTTAGCAAAATTTATCTTATTTTTTGTCATTTTATTTTCAGGTTTAACTGAACTGAATGACAGTCCAGTTCCCCTGGAACTTGAGCGCTGCAAGTCTCCCACTTCAGGTAAACATGAGGGTATTTTTCAGGCTTTTGGTCACTCACTGCAGTAATCTATTACTTTACTTTCTTAATTCTTATAATGTAAAATTTCTAATTTTAGTAAAAGTGTAATTGAGTTTCTGAAATTTAACCATAATCAAATTTGATTACAAAATTAAATAGAAATAAATGTCTTTAAAGATATTTTGGCCTCCCAAAAATTAAAATCAGAGGCATGAGTGCAATACTTTTAAAGACATTTCAAACGAGGTTATTTTTAAGATATATTAAAAATTCCAAGTAAAAAATTGGTAATATTACACAGAAACTCTATCTTTTTATAGGTAAAACTGAATTACTGGGAAATATATATCATAGGTGCAGTATCATGTGATATCATCACTCTGGACTGTAGTGTGGAAACATGTACACTTGTCCCTCAATTTACTTGTCCTTTCCATGCGTCTTTTTTTTACGTGGAAGGAAACCACATAAAGAGAGTACACCAGTATGAAACAAAAAATACTAAATAGGCCCATATAAATCATAAAAATATTTATTTCACATATTTTCACAAAAATGCTAATGAAAATTCAGAAAAAAAAACAAATTTTATTCGCTGTCAGTGTCTGTACTGTAAACTAAAGCAAACAACCTTCTCTTTTTAATTGGCACAAAGTCACTATCTTCATCGCTCAAAATATTTGGAAGTACTACTTTGGTTTCCTTATTTATGTTTTGGATGATCTTTTTCCAACCCTGTCTTTTGCTAAGTTTTCATAAATTCTTTGATACTCACTGAAACATTTTAAAAAATCTTTTCAAAATTTTAAAGCCCATTGGATGTTTGGATCAATGTCTAGAATTGCAGCTTCCAGTTTTGTGGCCAGTTAAAGAGCTTTGTAAATATTTTCTGCAGTGAATGAAACTGGTCCTAGGTCACAGCCATATTCATTGGCAGGATGGTCTGCAGATATTCAGTGAATTAATTTATCAGTTCACTCGTGATCAACTAGTAATTTGTTAATGTCATCTAAATTCGAATTGTCAGAATCTTCTTGAAATTTATTTAATGAATTAATAATGCCAGTTAATCCCTCTTCAGTTGTTGGAACCATATTCCCTGGTACAACCACGTCAGGTCATGTTACTTTCCAGCAAGCATTTAAAGTTGATGGCTTTATATCACTCAATGCTTAAGCAATATTCTTGATACAGCTTAAAATTGTATATTTATTCCAGGGTTCTATAAGTGATTCATTATCTTCAAATTCATTAAAAATATCATTAACACTCCATTTAATATAATTAATCTTAAAGGTGGAAATAATGCCTTGATCTAAAGGTTGGATTAAGGAAGTTGTATGTATGTGATGGCAAATATACAACTTTTATATTTGGATGTTCTAAATTGTGTAGATGACCAGGTGCATTATTTAGAAATAAAAGTATTTTAAAAGACATTTTTCCTTCATATAATGTTCAGCTTCTGTAGCAAAACATTTATAAAACCAGTCCTGAAAAACATCAGTAGACACCTATCCTTTTTTATTTGCCATCCAATGAAGGAGAAGATCATTAATAATTGTCTGCTAGTATTAGTTCTTTGTACATTGCTGAGTTAAGCTATTGTTTTTTAGAAATAGTAATTGTCAATAATGGAAATGAAAAATAAAGAATCACGTAAAATGAGACCACTCAAATGGAAATCGTATATAAAAGTCCATGTAAACGCGGGGGGAGGGGGATGTTTACCACATATAAAAAAATCTTGTGTAAAAAAAATATCGCATATATCAAGGGATGGGTGTATATTCATTGGCAAAAAATTTTTTAAATAATATTTTGGAAGTAAAACAGCAAGGTAAAACATGAACCCATTAAAATATATTAAAAATTTGAATATAAAGATTCCTAGAAGTAAATTTTTTAAATAAGAAAAGAATTATTAACAGTAGAAATTGTTGGGTGGTGGGGTTATGAAAGGTTTGCTTATTTCTCTAATTTCTATTTATCTGATTTTTTCTGTACTATATAGTAATGTGTAAATTTTTAAGCACCAAAAATATTAGTTATATATTTGACATTGTAGATCTGTTTTCAGAGTATAAAAAATTATAATTTATTTTTATTTAAACTTTTTAACTTTATATAAATTCATCAACATTTAAATCTTTATAAAGCAATAAATTTTGACTTTTAGACACTCATTTAGAATTGTGACAGTTCTTCAATTTACTCCATCCATTAAGAGTTGTTTATCCTTATTCTTCGGAAATGTAGGCTAAGTAGAATCTTGGTTCTTGTGTAAATTTTTGTTTTAATCATATCTTTTTAATCTTTATTTTACTGTTTTTATTTTAAACTTGATCTCATATGTTTACCCTTTCTTTTGCATTCCTATTATCACCACCCTAATTTAAGTATTACCTCATCCTAGAGTATCACAAAAATTTTCTAACAGGTGTCTTTCCTTCTCTTTTTAATTGGCACAGGAGAGCTTTCCATCTCTCCTCCCTACAATTCATTTTGCATGTCATGTTGTAAAATTAATCTCCTTAAAAATATTACTTTGACCCTATGACAGAAACTCCAATATAAAATATCATTCAATATCCTATGCCAAATTTAAATAACATACTTTAAATTCTCATCCGTAATCTGAATTTGAATAGTAATACACTTATATGGTTCAAACATCAAAAAGAAATGGAATTTTAAAATTTCCCTTCTCTTCTTCCCCATTAAAAAAAAAACCAAACTGACAACCAATACTTGCCTGGTATTGCTGGAAAGAAAGAATATTGTTGCATACCCTAAAATGAGCAATTTGGGAATATCTATAAAGATTAGACAAGCATATACTCTTTTACCCAGCAACTCCAATTTTAGGAGTTTATCAGTAGATATACCTCCACACATTTAAAATGAGGAATGTATCATCCTCTTAAAAAATAAACAATTTTGTTAGTTTCTTATTTATCCTCTCAATTTGTGTTTGTAAAAAAAAAAAAATTCTTTTTTGCTTCCTGTTTTATGCAAAAATAGTATATCTAGTTCACTGTACTTTGCTTATTTCACTTTACAGTGTAACTTGTCTTTCCATTTCATTAATTTTCTTATTCTTATTTACAGTTATATGATATTGAATTACATGATGTACTAAAACCTATTTAATCATTTCATCTATTAAAGGACAGTTTGGTACCAATCTTCTGCTATGTCAAACAATGCTGCAGTGACTAACCTTGGTACATTCCTCATTTTAAATATGTGGAGGTATTTCTATCGATAAACTCCTAAAATTGGAGTTGCTGGGTAGAAGAGTATATGTTTGTCTAATCTTTATAGATATTCTCAAATTGCTCTTTTTAGGGTATGCAATAATTTTCTTTCCTTCCAGCAATACCAGGCAAGTATTGGTTACCAATTTTTTTTTTTTTTTTTTTTTTTTGCTAGCCTATTTGGTAAAAAAGAATTGTCAATGTAGTTTAATTTACCTCTCGCATGTATGTAATGTTAAATACCTTTTCATCATATGTTTAAGAGCTCTTTAAACATTTTTTCTGTAAACTATCTATTCATATACTTTGTCCATTTTTTATAGGATTGTTTGTTCATGTCCTTATTTATATTTTGATTACTTGATTTGTCCTGTATGGAGAAAAGGTGAATTAAAATATCCTACTAAAATGTTTCCATTTTTCCTTGTATCTGCTGCATTTTTTAATATTCATGCATAGATATTCAAAAACATGTCCACAAAAAGTGCATTCTTTACCATTAATCACCATTGTTCATTTCATATTATGTGTTCTTCGCCTGAACTCTACCTTGTTTACTATTAATACCACAACTCCTGTTTTTTTTTATTTGGAATTTTTTTGTAACTTTAGTCTTACCTCTCCTGGGATAAATTTTTTAATTGAGGCATAGTATATAAACCTCAAAGTGCATAAATCTTAAGAGTTCAGCTAAACTAGTTTCCAGTAATGAATACACCGTGAAAACAACACCTAAATCAAGATATGGACTGTCACTAGAACCTTAGAAAACTCCCTCATACCCCTCTCAACCACAGACCCCCACAAAGGTCCCTACTGTTTTGACTTTTATCACCATGGATTAGTTCTGTCAGTTTTGGACACATATAAATATAGTCATGAAGTATTTACTTCTTTTCTTGCTTATTTTGCTCAAAATCATGTATATAATATTCATCTATGGTGCTGAGTGATTTTTATTGCTTGTGTAATCTCGATTTATTTATGTAGTTTATTTTTGTTGAACATTTAGGTGGTTTTCAGTTTGGGGCTATTATAAGTAAAGCCATTATGGCTAATCATAAATAATTTGTAATGCAAATATAAACTAATTTATGTTATACATGTATCTGGGAGGGGAATTTTGGGGTCATATGGTACTTATGCATATACATATATGCATATGTTCAGCTTCAGTAAATCCTTCCAAGTTTTCTAAAATGGTTGTACCAATTTTACATCCACTAGCAGTGTATGAATGTTATTTGTTCCACATTGTCAATGTTTAATTTTTTTCGATTTTAGTTATTCTAGGGTGTATGTAGTGCTCATTGTGGAATTAAATTGCATATCCCTGGTGTCTAATGATTTTGATGAGCTTCTTTTATGTTCATTGACTACTTTTAACATTCTTTTATAAGGTATCGAATCTTTTACTGATTATAATTGTGTTGTCAACTTTCTCTTTTTAATATATAGGAATTCTGTGTATATATGTAGACAGAAACATACATAGAAGTTGTTTCTTAGATGTATATAGTGCAAAATATCTTTCCCTATTCTGTGACTTGCCTTTTACTCTCTTAAAGGTGGTCTTTAAAAGATTTTTAATGCTAATATATCAATATTTTCTTTTGTTAGTGCTTTTTGTCTTGTTTTAAAAAAATATCTTTCCATTCCAAGATCATGAAGCTATTTTTCTATATTATCTTCTAAAAGTCTTATAGTTTTACCTTTTACGTTTAAGTTCAAGTTCCATTTGGAATATATGTAATGTGAAGAAGGTGTCAAGTGTCCTTCCATTTAGGTATCCAGTTGATGAACCCCATTTATGGGAAAACTATCATTTCCTCCGCTGCACTGTAATTGGTACTTTTGCCACAAATTAGTGTACTTTACTGTGTATGTTTGTTTCTAGACTTTATGTTCTATTTCTTTGGCATGTTTATCTATTGTTTATCCATTTCCATAGTTTTAATTGCTGTAACTTTATAGTATGACTGATAGTGTAGGTTCTCCAATTTTGTTTCTGTGGTTCTTTTTCAAAACCTAGCTATTCTAGGTCTTTTGTATTTCCATATAACTTTAGAAACAATTTAACTGTTTGCACACAAATAAATATGCTTGGATAGTGAATGCAATTTCATTGGATCTATAGATCAATTGGGCATAATTAGCATATTCACCAATATTGAATTTTTCATTTGATATCTCTCTTTTTCTGTGTCTTCTTTACTTTCAGTAATATTTTTAGTTTTCTTTGTAAGGTGTGCACATCTTTCATTAGATTTCTTTTCTTTGTATTTAATTTTTTTATATTGTGAAATTTTAAATTTCTTTTTCTTATTGTTTGTGGCTAGAATATAAAATATATATATTTTAATATATTGAGCTTATATCCAGAAAACTTGATAATTTAATTCCAATAATTTATAAATTCTTTTGGATTATCTATGTGTCCAATTATGACCCTTGTTAAAAATGACAGTTCCATTTCTTCTTTCTAAAAGAGAAATTAGCTAGGACCTCTAATACAATATTGAACAGATGTGGTATTAGCAGGCATCTTTTCCCTGTTCCCAATCTCCAGGATAAGTCTTTCAATATTTCATAATTTTGATGATTGCTGTTGGTTTTTAGTAGACATTCTTTTCGTCCTCTGCCTATGATTTTTCTTTTTATTAGTGTTGAGCAGTTCTGGAAACACTACGACTTTTTTTTTTTGGCAAAGCAGACTCAGAGGATTTTGCATACAATCAAGTACAGTGCTTCAAAGAAGGAAGGTTTTGACTATTTTTGTATTATGTTACTTGAGACAGAAATGATTGTGATAAAATTCAGTGGCTTACTTGAGACTGATTTGCTGGGTAGGTCTTTACTAGCTCTTTAAATTATAAATAATCATAATTGAGGAATGGGAGATTCTTTTAACAGCTTTTTAAATCATATTTATATTTGTTAAAAAATGTGAAATTTATTTTTCTGGGGAAAGTGTCAACAGAGTTTATCTTAAGAATATTGGAAAGAATCAGTTTTTGCTTATTCCATTCATTTCCCATGAAAAAGAAAAAAATAGTTGTGTGTTAAGGGGTCTTTTAAAGCCCGTAGAGGAGAATGTGCCCAATATTATTTCCAGCAACACAAATACCTAGAACAACATTCTGCGATCTCTTGTTATTGTTATAGGAATTGCTGTATTCAATCTAGATTATCAGGAACGGTATAGTTAGGGTAAGTATGGACTTTTTAGCCCAGTCTCATAAAACTGAAATGTAACTATGAAAAAAGCAAGTTTAAGACCATAACAAGTCTACGGCCATGCGACCCTGAACAAGTCCTATCCCGTCTGATCTCAGAAGCTAAGCAGGGTCAGGCCTGGTTAGTACTTGGATGGGAGACCACCTAGGAAGACCAGGTGCTGTCGGCATAAAAAATAAAAAAATAAGGTATCGTAAGCTGACAAGGTCTTTGCAATCTGTGAGGTCAACCAAAGGTTGCCTCACCTAAAAAAAAAAAAAAAAAAAAAAAAAAAGACTGTAACAGCAGTTTACAAAACTCATGAAGCTTATTAACTCTAGAGGTAGAAAAAATGAAAATATAAACAATTAAAATATTTAGATAACTCATGAATGACAGGATCAATATACATAATTAAGGAAAACTAGAATATTTGTAATACATTCTCACTTCTGTAAAAGGAATGCAGCTATGCCTCCTAACAAGTCTCCTTGATTTAAACACTCAGAAACAGTTAATTAGGTTTGACTAATAATGGCAGTTATGTTTGTATATGGGTGTAGCTCCCCTTTTCATGCATATATAGTATTTAAGATCCAATACTATTCTTGCCTTCTTTTTCTTAGTGCAGTGGTTCTCAAACTTAAGCCTGTATCAGAGTCATGTGAAGAGTTTGTGAAAACAGACTGTTGAGTGCCAGAAAAATTTTAATGAAGTCTAGAGTGGGGCCTGAGATTTTGCTTTTCTAGCAAGTTCCTGGGAGATGCTAATGTTTCTGGTTTCTGTACCACTTGAGAACTGTGGTCCTGTGAAACTTTTTAAAATATTATTTCAGTAGTTACTTCATCTCTCAGGATCTATTTTGGGATCTCAGACACTCATCCATTTAAAGTCTGCTAAAAATAGATTAAAACATTGATACAAATATCTCTGATTAAGAGAGGTTGGAATCACAGAAGCTGGAGACCAGTAATTATTTTATAACTCTGATTTTCTATATGGATCTCAGACCCCCTTTTAGCCCAATAGACTAAAAGTAAAATAGAGTGAAATTTCGGACTATTAAATATTTCCTTGAGGATAATGAGAGAGAATAGAGTAGGAATGGGGAGCTGAAAGAATCCCAATGAGCCAAACAGAATGCTGATCTTCTCAGCTTCCAGGACAATATAATCATTTCGTTATTTATTCATTTATCGAACTATTCAATAAATGATTTTCAGTATCTACAGTTAGATATTATGCTATCTACTGAGAAACTACTGAACAAAATAAATGTACTCCATGCCAAATGGAACTATCTACAGAAACCAACATTAAATTAATAATTTTACAAATTGTTTTTTTCTTAAAGCTTTGTAACCCTTTTTTGCTTACCAGGTAAGTTTATGCAATTTGTGTACTACATAAATATACCTCCAAAGCGGGTGAGCAGGAGCTAATATTCAGCCCTAGCTCTACTAGTTTCTGGCACAGAAATACATTCCCTTAAAGGAAATAGCACATTTTTCTTTGGATAAAGAGCTGAAAACTAACCAAGCCTTCAGCTGTAGGGTTATGTCTACCCACAAGGTGTGCATTTTTCTAATTTGTCCTCCTTTAAGTTATGCCTTTAAAAATCATTTGCTCAAATGAACATCTTTTACTAGGATAGCATTAGATCCTAATACTGCTGCTACTTATACAGCTATCCATCCTCATGATTCTCACTTTCCAAAATATACAATAGATTTATTATACTATTAAGTTTAAGTGAAGGCTAGGGTGATAGAAATATTTTTTTATTAAAATATATTTATTTAGATATCTTTACTAAAGATGCCTTTATTAAAATATAGAGGTGAATGTCACAAAATACTAACAAAGAAGTAACCAGTTCTGTTCTCAAATTTGGATTACAACTAGGTCTTATAGCCTAGTCTGAATGCTCCTTCTTAATGATTCTATGTGCCTAGAACTCTACTACAGCCTCCAAAGAAGAAAGCCTCTTCCCTCTAAACAGTCTTCTGTTGGGGCAGTACCAAAATACACAGATAAAGGCATAGAATAGAAATCTTTCCAAGTAGTTATCATGAAATTCGCCTCTAAGGTAAAAATTCTGGTTCATTTGGCTAAGAAATTATATGCCAATAGTTTTTTTTTTATTATTATTCCTTTCCTTTAGGACTTGCTACCAGAATTCCTGAGGCAACACCAGGCTTTTGTAGGAATGAAATTCCAGCTGTGAGACAGAGGAATCAAGTACATCACTTGCCAGGTGAAAGTGAAAATTTCTTTTATGAACAAGTTATTTATATCTCCACAAGTTTTCAGACTTCACAATTTGTCTCAAAACTTTATTCCTATCTGTTGTGCTGAAAACACAGGTCCCTCATGGTGAATGAATAAAAATTTCCTGAAGCAATGGCTAAAACCATAGATGCTGACTTCATGAGATACAGAGCAGGGATTCCTAAGGCTTTTGCGAAAGGTTTTGAAATGTTCCATAGAATTTTGACAGTGTTATTTTTCTACTCTAAACCTGAATAATTTTATCAGGCCTATAAGAAAAACTAGAGAGACCAACAGAGAATTCAGGGAAAATTTAAGAGCCAAAAAGAAAATAATGTAGTTTTGTAAAAATTCTCCATAATTCTTCAAAATACAATTAAATATTTTCTATGATCAGAAATAACTGTAATGATCATGGAAACTCCACCAAAGAAATGCCTCAAAGGGGCAATATTCTCTCTCAAAAATAGTGTGCAGAAAGGAAGGTCCTATATCTAAATTTTATGCACTCATTGAATATTCGATGCTGCTCATAGGGACCAAATCAGAAGCCAACATTGATTATGCAGCTTCTTTAATATAGGAAACCATTACAAAATGGTTATAACCAGATCGGCAACTTTAAGAAACCCGAATTGCCAAGGTTCTATACCCCAAATAAAGTAACTAAGAAACCTAAAGATAATTGCGATCAATAATTTTCCAGACAGTAGTTTCCTTTTTTCTTATGTAATACAACACCCCTATGATATGCCTTTTTCTGAGGAGAAAACTGAAGCCCAGAGTATTTAAGTAAGTAGAGCTGGAATTCCAACTTAGTTACATTTGGTTGTAAAGCCTGTGCTTTTTCCTGGTTTTCATTAATAAAATGAGAAAAATAAATATGAGAATTACAAAAAATAATCACAATTGAAAGCAGTGAGAAAGTGAGAAGCTGCTGAGTCACGAAGAGACAATGTTTTAACAAAGAAATTCAAAATAGATATACTTTGCATAAAATACCGGAAACACAGTTTACCATTTAAATTCCATGAAAAATTGGTTTTGAAAATAATTTTTAGTTTTTATAGTTCATAAAATCAACAGATTATCACATTTTGAATTTATTAGGCCTTGTTTGCTAAAAATTGTAATCAACGTTGGTATAGTACTTTAAAGCAAACAAGCTATTTTTTCATTTGTATTATTTGATCTAGAGCAAACTATAAAATTGGTATTGTTCTCATTTTATATGGATGGAGAAATTATGGCTAAGAAAAAAATTCTATAACATCCAAGGTTACCCCTACTAGTAAAATGGCTTAGTCTGAATCAACTCAGTTCTTCAGACTTTAAGGTCCTCTGACCCTAAATTATTTGACCTGTTTTCACTTTTTAAAAAGTCTGTGGAAGAGCCTACTTCTCTCTGGGAGTTTATAATTCAAGATAAACAAGAACAGAAGTAAAGATTCACAATTATTTAACACTTGTTCATATGACACTAAGAAAAACTCACTGATTCATTAACATCTAGATAGAAATATAATACATATTTTGTGGTAGCAAGAATAATAGAGTCATAATAAACATTTTTATGTTGGGGAAAATTCTGATAAAGATAGCTCTTTGCCTGATTATATCTTAGCCACTTCTGAAGAACATAAAAGGGAATATAACAACACAATTAGAGTCATATAGCCTTTTCAGGGCTCCACCTGTCATGGTGACCCCAAAATTGTGTGTGTGTGTGTGTGTGTGTGTGTAACTTTGCCTATATACATACCAGGTGTTTTTGTCCTATCTTAGTTTCTGGCTTGGGGAAGATAGAGGCAAATGAAATTCATTACTATATTTTGACCGATTAATTAATCTATAGATAGATAAATTTATTTTTTAATTTAATGTTAGATTTATTTTACAGAAGATATCTAGGCTACGCAGATGGCATCTTCTATATTGCTTAATGGAAAGGGCATAGCTTTGGAGTCAGATATTTGACCTTACTCTGCCACTTTCTACCGTTATAACTTTAGCCAAGTTTCTTACCTTTAACTGTGTGCTAGTGTCCAGATAGTCAATAATATATAGTAATAGTTATTATAAAAAGCAGTGTTGAACATCCATGGCCTAAAGAGATTGAACCTGGTCTCCTTAATCATTTTAAATTTCTAAATATTAGTGATAGCTTATTCATAATAAAATAGAAACCCTTCATTGGGAACCAGAAAGTCAATCCAGTTGTTTCTAATCAAGAAACACTAATCAGAAGTTTGAATTGGTAACTTCTACCCTAGCTCTTTATGTTATTTCTCATTAAAACAGTAACCATATTCAGACTGATTCAGGGTTCACTGTTTCTAAAATTCTGATTCAAATGTGAAACCAAGGATCTGACTGAGACTTATTTGAAGCCAATACAAAAATCCCTCTGATGAGCCAGGCTGTACTATCTATCTATTGGTTTTGAATTGAATTAAGAGTTAGGAAAAGGGCATATGAATGTACAGCTGATTGAAGATGATACCAAAAAGATACATGAAGCCCACAAGGCAAAACATTGTTTTAATGCCTAAAGTTTTTTTCATATTTAGGGCTGAAGATCAAAGATAGGGCTGAGCATATGACCTTATTCTGGCATAAACTATGGTAAGCCACCAGCCTATCCTGCCTCATTACTGTAACTGAACTTGAATTTGGGAGGAGGAAAATCTAGGAGTTGAGAATAGTCTTGCTAAGGTTTATAAATCTGATGCTGTTGTAGGGCTTGGCCATCATGTGACTTTTAGGCCTGAATTTATAGGTAAATATTAAGATGTATTTTGCCATCAGCCAATCCTTTCACTCATTTGCAGCATCTTTGGTCTCTTATGCCATCCTATCTAACAATTTCTAGGTAAGTCAAAAGGTGATAGATGTGATTAGGTAAGTGATTAACCCTGTCTGTGGGGATGCTTTCCTTTGACCTTTTTGTTTGTTTAAACTCAAATTTATTGATATATATTTATATAAAATAAAATTCACATTTTTTAGTGTATAGTTATGAATTATTTTTTCTTTCAGAAATGTATGCCATGACATGTTAAAGTAACAAGAATTTTCTGGCAGTTTGCCCAGAATCTAACAGGATTAGAATCATAAGAAATCAAACACTTGCTACAGCTATATTCCTTGCCCTGCAGCTGGATTACCTACAGTACAGTTGGCTGTGTTACTGTCTATTAGCCAAGACAGGTAGTTTTTCTATGTGAGGATGTACAACATGACTTAGAAGTTTTCATAGAGAATAAGTCCATTATGAATCAAGTGTGTGATGTTATTCTTGAAAAGAGAGTGGTCACTTAGGAAGTACTATTGTGCACAGCAAATAAATTGTATATAGTACTACGTACAATTAGAGGCCTTATCAAGTATGCTGTGTTTAATTCTACACATTAGATTTTAAGTAGGACATGTTGCCCGGATAAGTCATTCCTGAAATATAATACCATAGAATGACAATCTTTTCTTGCCAACTAAGTTCAATAATGAAAATAATAGCTAATATTGAATGGTTCTTATATATCACACCACGCTAAGTAATTTACACATGTTCCCTTAAATAATGCTGACAAGATCCCTATGAAGTAAGGGCTATTATCATCCTCTATTTTACAGAGGAAGAAAAACAGTCTTCCTGAAATAAGTAACTACTACACCAGAGTCACTCAGTTGGTAAATAGCTGAGTCACAATTTGATTCCAGCTTACTTGTGTTCTTGATCATTGGGCTTTACTTCATCAAATACATGGAAACCTGCCTTGGAGAAAAGCAAAAGTCTTTGCGGTGCTTTACAGAGGGGGAAACAGGCATCTAGCATTTTCTAATAGGGACATTCCTATCATAACTACCACTATCTATTCCTCATCAGAAAATGGAAAATTAAAGATAGATATGATATAAAATTGTTAATAGAAAAGTACCTGTTAAAGAATATATATAACTAATCATAATACCTTAAGAAGCTCAGCAAAGTGTTATCTATATCTGTATATTGGTATCTAATTTAACAACTAAGGACAATATGGCATCTCTTGTATGGAAAATCTAAGATGCATCTCAGAAAGTATTTTTTTGTGGAAGGGTCCTAAGTTAAAGTCCCATAGGTTGGTTAATGGTTATAAAATCATAAAACATTATTTCTCAAAATGTGATCTGCCAACCTCTTGGCATCAGTATCACCTGCAACACTTTTTAAAATACACATTTCTGCTGCTCTACTGAGAATATCTGGAGATGGCCCCTAAGTCTCTTCAGTTACTTTATGATCTGGCATGTGAGAACATGAATCAGTTACTCCTTATTCCTCCAGAGGTTAGAACTGGAGCAAAGTAGTAAATGATAAAGGAAAGTTTGAGCTCAAAAGAAGGAAATTCTGTAGCAATATAGCAAACCCCAAATTGGATTTTTTAAAAATACCTTTGAAGATTTCTGTCATGGAACTATTCAAAGATGCCAAGAATGTTGTAGGAGAAATACTTGCATTGAGAGGGTATTTGACTAGATGACCTCTAAAATTCCTTTGAGCCAGGACTCTCCATCTCTCTTCTCTGTGCAGCATGCCAAGCCAGTGTGTAGTAAGAAGTCTGTTTCCCATTTTCTCCCCTTTGACCAACAACATCAAATAATAATGGTGCACATGGTTTAGCTTAGATAATGGTAAAAATTAAGAAATTCAGAAAGCTGCATTCCCAGAGGCACACTGCAAAGGTTAATGTGTGTAATATGTACTGTTTTCATTTTATGTATTTCCAAGACTTCTCTTGCTTCCTCTTACCCCATACATCTTCCAACCCAAATTTCTCAAATTTTAACGTATAACATACTCCTCTAACACTTACACATACTTTCTCAATTTGCATAGCCCTCTTCAGAGTAAACTCTCCCCCCTACCTTCTGACTTTGCTGTTATTTTTCAACATTCATTAGGGAATCACTTAGTGTACATCTACTCTATGCCAATACTTCATTAGGTATTGGGAATACAGTTCCTATCTTTGGAGAACTCAAGTTTCAAGATGTTAGTGAGTAGTACGCAGACCAAAAAGAATCGAGTATAATAAAACGGGTTAAGTATTATCAAGGAGATGTGCACAAAGTGCTATGTTAAGATAATAGCACCAGATGAAGCCTTAAGTTTAAAGCTGCCTTCAATAAGTAGGTGATTTTTAAGCTGTTCTGAAGAGTAGGAGTTTATTAGTTGGACGAGGGATGAGGAGGATCATTCTGGGCATAAATAACAGAGGACTGTTATTAACATTCTTATTAAAGAAGATCCCTAATTAGTTCCATTAACTAATCATTCCATTCCCTTTCCCTCCCCCAGTTACATAATTTAAGATGATATTTGTGAAGGGGCCTCAGTTTTTAGATAGGAAGTCATGTACAGGAAGCCAAAAAGGTAGGTGGTAAAGTAGAGGGGGTGGGGATTCTCCAAAGTGGAGCAGTTTTGAGAACCAGAATAAGTTAGATACTAAACTATAGGAGATGAATTCTCCATTAAAATAGTGGGGCATGAAAGGCATCTGACTTTGTAGTCATTGTCCTGTTGTATGCATCTGCCTTTTGATCAATAGGCAGAGACTGTTGCTCTCTTTTTAAAAACTCTTTGAAATCCATTTTTGAAATATTATATAGGTATGTTGAAGTACCTTATTTAAAAACAAAATAGGAAAATTAAGATAAATCATAAAACAAATCTTTACATTATAATTAGTTCCTATTTAAAAAATTAAATGAAAGATTAAATAGAAAATATCCCGCTTTCTCAATCCATCTAAACTATGAATCAATATAAAATATAAAATAAAGTATATTTTAAAATATACTTTATTTGCAGAAACATTTGAAATCTTGCTCCCTGGCATATATCATCGGTTTGGCTCAAATAAACTCATTAAAATTTAAAATATAGATATAGATATATACTTTAGTTGCAACCTCTTATAAAGCATAAGTATTACATATATTTCTATAGTTTGCCATATTTTGATATAAATAACATCTTTTTGTTTGTGCTAATTCTAAACCCAAATTACTAAAATTTAATTTATTGATCTTCCCTAATCTTAATGGCATTATTTCTTAATGTCTTTTCAAAATGATAACCACCTGCTATTATTTTTATTAGAATAATAATACTTAGTTTATTTTTATAAGTAGTTTAGCATGGCATATTGTAGTTAGCAAACTGCAGCCCACAGGTTAAAATCCAGTTTGCCACCTATTTTGATCTGACTTGTGAATTAAGAATGAAACACTTAATTTTTAAGGTAAAAAAATCAAAATACAAATAATATTTTATCAACACAAAAAAATACATTTACGTTTATATTATATTTAGATTCTATAAACCTATTATAAAATGTATTCCAATCATATTCCAAATGAAACAGATAGAATCAAGAATGTTAACAGATAAGAAAACTAAAATGCAAATTGATGAAATGATTTTTTTCAAAGCTAAACATATAGGTGGTAACAATTCATAAATTTGTGAGCCACATTTTCTGATTTTAAATTGAGTATTCTTTCTACTATATCATCCAGCATCTTTATTTTAAAATAACTTTCCTAGTTGTAAAAATTATCACCCAGAAAGTATAAATTAATTGGTATCATCCATTAGAGTCTTAAGGTAGTAATTGATAATGATTTCTAACATAATTTCCCCTAATGCATTAATACGATAACGTACATTCTAGTTAAATATTTGGAGATATCCAATGTAAAACTTTTATTAACAGATAAATAATGAATGCTTTTCCATAAATTGCAGGAGTTTTCTTGGTTTATTCGAACATTTTCTGATAGCTTGGTTTATAATAATATAATTAAATTCATTTTCAAATATTTTGTATTTCCAAGATTTTCTTATCTACTGAATTTATCATTGTAGTGTTCAATAATGAAATCATTTCACCTGCCACAGGCATGGTAACATTTCTTTGACTACATCATATACATACACTAGAATTTTTTTTTCTATTTCAAAAAGCTGTTGACAAAGTTCATGTTTTTACCCTTATCATTGTTATTTATGATATGACCTAATATATTTATTGCAATACTTCTTTACTTATTAGATTTATCTAAAATTTTTGGTTCTTTCCAAATTAAATATGAAATCACTTCTTATACTACATGTGAAAAAAACTATGCAAAGATACACTTAAATATTTACTGTAAGAACAATTACTTTTCTCATGTTTCTGTTTGCATATTAAATATTTACTACTGAATGGCAATGAACTAACATTGAACAATATTTCTGCTTCCATACATGCTCACTAAATGTAATGTTCATCAGGATTTTAATAATTATACTGTAAGACATACTGTTCCCCCACACTTTTCTTTAATTTTATATAATTAACAGCTACCTTTTTCCTTTTTCTGTTGTTTCAGTTAAAGGATCAAGAAAGTTAAGTCTGCCAACAGATCTTAAGACTGATCTTGGTACGGTAGGCAAAAGCCAACAATTTTAAGTTGTCTTATATTCATTTGGCTGAACATTTTTACCAACCAGTCCATGAATAACACAAGTTTCTCAGATGGCAATGCTTGATGTCTTTCCAAAAAGGCGTTCTAAAATCATCATACAGTTCTGTTGGCAGCATTCGACATTTTGTTTGTTAACAATCATTTTACAAAATTATGTTTTATAAATCATTATATACCAAGGTATATAATGTTTGTTTTCTTTTTATCATGAAAATGTTTTTAAACATTAAATAGTCACTCATATGGGCCCTTTTGACTGTTATCATGTAAATGAGCATCATTTTTTCTGGAGTTATTTTCCCTATTTTATATTAATATCATTTAGAGTTAATGCTATTTAATTTAAAAAAATTTGATATGTAAAAGAATGGAGCTTTGGCTTCATTAAATAGGACTTCATAATTTTTGGTTCAGAATTTTTATCTGCTTGTTCCAGCATGGTTTCTTTTTTGAAATTTAGTCAAATTACCTTTATTCTGACTTAAAGAAGCCATACCATAAATCCTGCTACTGTCATGGTTGAAATAACAAAAATAATTAATCTTTGCATTATTCTTTAGAGTTTACAAAACTGTTTCACGTGTGTCATTAATAAATGGTAAATTTAAGATTTGAACCTAGATCACAGAACATAATACCTAAAATTTATGGAGAATATTAACATACCTCTTCTCATTGTATCTAAATAACTTAAATATTACATTTAAAATCTAATTACATATAATCTTATATGAATTTGATAAATAGATAATATAGTATTTTTTAATTTTTATTTTTTACTTTTTTTTACAGTAAGGCATATATATATTTACACTGTGTGTTCAACTTCCATAGTTAGATTTCTTTCTGTTATCACATATTTAACCCCCTTTACCCCATCTACCTATAGTATTTTTTTAAATACAAAGCACTGACATAGTAAATTATCATTAGTTCAATATTATCATTAGTTCAATAAAGAAATTATGAAGTTAATCAGAATTTTATTAGTGTAACTGATGTCAAAGGAAAGCTCAACATTATAGTTCCATTTATTGACCTTCTACTATGTGTCAGACACTATGCTATATAATTTGTACAAGTTATCTAAGATAAGGTAGGTAGACATTGTTCTCACTTCACAGATAAATTAAGGCTATGAAAAAATTGAATTTGCCTAAAGTCACACAACTAGTAGCAAAACTGAATTTAAATCAAGGATATATCATTGCAAAGCTTATAGCCGTATAACCACCTATCATTTTGTATAGCACGTACTGTGACAAATGTCAAAGGAAGACTATTTAAATAACACCTTTTTCTAGAAAAATATGCATTCTGATATTTATTCATGTAATTTCCACAATCATAAAATTTTTCCTAGAATGTTGAAAAATAAAAATAAAAGAGAAAGAAGATTTCTAGCCCACTTATATATTTATTAGAAGTAGCAAAGAAATCAGTTATAATTCTAATCTGGGTGTCAGCCACAATTGTTACTAATAAATATATTAATAAACAATTTCTACAAATGTCTGTCAAAATCTCCAATTATCTCCCTCCTAATGGCTTTGTTTTTCATGCATACTTTAAGCAAAGATGAATTATGAAAACTCAGATATATGGAAAAGATAAGATAATCAAGTCCTTGTTATTTTATTAAAGAATTTTTTATGCCTAAAAAGATTCACAATAACATTTTATTAAGTCTGCATTTCTAAATATGTAATTAATATAATTTCATTTTTAGAACATCTTTCCAGAAAAAAAAGCATAAAGCTTCTGAAAGAGAATAATGTCTATATGTATATAAATTCTTCCAATATAAAACATTGGTTTAAATTATACCCTGGGTTGCCTGTAACATGTTTAAAAAAAATATTTTCCAGTAGTGTATAATCTATTAGTGAAGGAGGAAGATATTTAAGAAGCCGTTGCAGAAGGTCAAATAAGGGCCCGAAGTAGGATAACAACAATAAAAATGAACAAGAGGAG
Source organism: Pteropus medius (assembly GCF_902729225.1). Taxonomy (NCBI): domain Eukaryota; kingdom Metazoa; phylum Chordata; class Mammalia; order Chiroptera; family Pteropodidae; genus Pteropus; species Pteropus medius. The sequence continues at coordinate 6,406,591 of NW_024351543.1, forward strand.
AGAAGGAATTACCATGGGAGACTTTACAATTGACGGGATTGAGAACAGTCAGGGAAGAGGGTTGATAAGGCATATGAAATAGGGGAGTCGGTATGACTACAGACTATTGAGACTAGCTCTCATTGAGAATACCTGGTTTGAGAGGAAAAAGAAAATGAGTTTCAGTTGCTACAGGGACATCCATGCTAAGCATTCAGTGAGCAATTAGAAATGTATGGCTGGAGTATAGGCAGGATCTTAAGCCCAAAGTAATAGATAACATTTATCTATATGAAGGTATTTATCTATATAAAGTGAGTGTGTATATGAGCTGTTCACTAAAGACGAAGGAAAAATGACATTATGTTGGAGAGCACTGGATACTAATGTAACTTCTTAGTACAACGATCCTTAACTAGAGTTGTATAACAGTAATAGTAAAATAATAGTAATAACAGTGAAAACCTCATACATTGGACTTCTAGAAGTTAGAACTCTTAAGTATTAGCCTTTTATGAATTGCCAGATTCTTTTCATTTCTAACAAAAATATATATATTTCTCTTTCCTAATAAACTAGATTTTTCCATTAAAAACCTAAAAATAAATTTACATAAAATTCAACCCTTGCTGGCACATAACTGTATGAATATATTGTTATATAACCATCATAGAAGATGATAAATGAAACATAGGCCCCCATGAGCCCTTAAAAACAAAAATCTACTACAGGCTGTTATCCAACCAACGAAAAGGAGAGGCCATGGTCAAAGGACAAGTAGTGACTATTTAATTAATTATAGAACTAAAGTTAAACAGTGACAAATATAATTATAAAATAGAATGTCAACTTAAAATCTATAACAATATAGATATAATAGTGTAATTTTAAAATTAAGAGATAGAACATTGAGAGGAGGTCAAAGTTGCCAACAAAAATTTATGATTCTCTAACTAAATTTTGTGGTTAACCAGTGATGAATTAAGAGCAAAGACAAGTAGAGGAAGGAGAATTATACTAATTTTACCTTTCATAAGGTGAAAGCAATTGATATTATGCATAGATAATAATTCAAGAAGAATTAAGAATATATCTTCAAGGTAAGTAAGAGGAAAAAAATTAAAATACCTTAAAACTTCAAAAATTAGGCAAAGGAGAATACATACAAAAAAGAAAATAAGAAAATACAGATTGCATAGTGAAAGTGGCTACAGAAAGCACAAAAAAGAAGAAATGATCTACTATAAAAGTGGCAGAACGGAACAGATCCTGTTCATGTTCACTGACCAGAGTCTTCAAATTGTCTACTCTGAGCCTGTCAAGGCTGCCCTGACCCCAGCTTTCTACTTTTTGGAAACATCAAGAATATTAGCCCTGCAGCAAGTTTTACTAGAGCCAGTCACTTGTTACGTCTGGAAGAGGCATCATACTCAGCCAGTCACTTGTCATGTCTGGAAGAGGCATCATACTCAGATTGCCCTTAGCCACAATAACCGCAAAGTTCACGTCTATAAAAAGAATGGGAGCCAATAGGTGAAATCTCATGAACTCCAAGAGCAGGATGGACACATCACAGGTATTGACTAGACTCAAGCATAATCACATGATCCTTTGCAGAATGCATCAGAATGGTGGTGTCTGGAATATAACCCTGGTGATGTTGATAATTAATCATGCAACCACTTTTAGGAAGTGGTCCCCTCTAGAAAATAAGTTTGCTGTGGATTGTGAAGCCCAATTTATTTCTGTTTGTTTCCTGAGTATGAAAATGACAAGTGGGTAAGCAGGTACATTATAAAGCAGATTCATTCAAAGGTTTTCAGTTGTTTTCAACAATTTTTTGCTGGCAACAGGATCGTGTGACTTCAATAAAGAGTGTTTCTGCACATTAAAGAAGTGGATGAAAAGCAAACGAGTATGACATGGGGCAGCAAGATGCAGTTTGGTTAGCTCATGTTAGAGTTTGGTGGCACTGGAGACTGTATCCCAAGTTCAATTTCTCTGCCAGTGGGACCTCTCTGGCCTGGGGGAGCCATGAGAGCACCATGTCCATTGTTGATGCCTCAGTGTTCAGGTTTCAGTCTGAAAACAGAGTTCCTGCCACTTTTAGGTATCTTATTGTCTCAGAGAACAGTGTTGTTTTAACTGCTGGTCATGACTGCTATCCAGGACTCTAACTAAGATGATTATGGCTACTTGACCTTAGTCTCCAAACCAGACATTTCAAAATACAGCATCTAGCCCTATATCTTAGTCATGGAACATTACCACAACATGGACAAGAGAGTCACAACTGAGGACCACAGTAAGTCTTGAAGATGCTGCACCAGAATAGTATCACTCAAGTACCTATTTATGAGGCAGACAATGAAAATTATTGGAAATTTTGCCCTATAGGAATTGATGAAGCAATAATTTGGGATTTCAAGACCTTAGAGTCTTCTGACCAGGGCCTTCAAATAATATGAAGCTGAGTGAACCTCTGCGATATAGCATGACAAACTACAGCTCTGTCTGTCATTTGTATGATCACAAGGAAAGCCAACCACAAGGAAACACTGAAAACACACATGCAAATATCATTTCTGTGTTTTGTTTTAATATAATGGTGAAAATGTTGAATTTTTAAAGCAGCAGTCTTTTAAAATTGTTTGTTTTGCTGTTTAATTCCATTCTTGAACAAAAATTCTCTTTAAACAGTTTATTATGGAAAATTGTCACATTAATTTAAGGAGATGGGGAATGGTATGTAAATAGTCTCCCAAGAAATTAAGTAAAAATACTAAATGTGATTTTTAAAATGACAGAATTAAGATGAAATATCTCTCATGTCAAAAGATTAAGTAATTCACTTTTGATAAGAAAAAGGCTTTCAGCAAGTATCACAGACAAAATCCAATAAGAGAAACATCTAAAGCAGTGATTCAAAGCTTAGTAGTAGGAAATATTAGGCAAGTACTATAAAAACTAAAACAGGAATTATGCTGTTAATATCAAAGTTGAGTTCAAGGAAAAGTACATTAAATTAGAAAAGTGCTTATATTTATAGTGATTAAATGTACTATCCACAATGACACTTTTACAGATTTTAATAAACCAAATAATGTAGGAATAAATTATATGTCAAAACTATAGATAAAAGAATAAATTAACAGAAATACAATAATAGTGAGAGATTTTAACATACTTAATGACAACTCAAGAAGACATAAAAGAAACACCAGAGGAACAAAGAAACAATTTACATGAAGATTTATTTAATATATCTTGACTTTGTATCTTGAAAATACATTATTTTCAAGTGCTCATAGAAAAATTTACAAAATTTAAACTTATATTAAAGCCACGAAGGAAATCTCAATACTTAAAAGTAGAATATTACAAACCACATTCTTTAATTATAAACTGACATAAGAAATAAAAAAATAAAAAACAACAACCCCTATCATTTGGTAGGTTTCAAACCCTCAAACAACTTTTGGGTCTGGTTTATGACTTACTATATCAGTAGCTAGATTTCTTTTATATCCCCAGTAATATCATTGATCAAGAACTCTGAAAATTATAGACTAGGAATCTAGAAAATAGTTAGCAACTACAAAACTATATACTCAAGAGTAGAGAACAAAAAAGAGGAGTTAGAGAAAAAAATTCTAGACTGCGTAAAGAAATCTAATGCTAAGAAAGACAGCAAAATATTAACTACTACAATTTATTCCAGATGAAATTAATTTTATTAAAAGAATAACAAAGACTTTAAAAATAAGACTTTTTAGGATACTCAGAATGATGAAAAAATAACTTTAATTTTTAAAAAGATCAAGAAATTATGAAGCTAAAACAAGCACAAATGAAAAAACCAATGAAGAATCTTGGATAACAATGAATAAGCAAATAGAGACTATTAGCAAAGATATAGAAATTATAAAAAGTAATCAAGTAGAAAATCTGGAGCTAAAAATTATGGTAGCTAAAATGAAAAATTCACCAGAGAGGTTTGACAGCAGCTTTGAGCAAGTAGAAGAAATTGGCCAACTTAAAAACAGTAATAATTAAAATTATTGACTCAGAAGACCAAAAGAAAATGAAAGTAAATAAAAGAAACTAAGAGACTTGTGAGACATCATCAAGTGTACCAACATATTATGGGAGAACCAGAAGGAGAAAAGAAAAAGAGGAAGAATGAATATTTGAAGAAATAATGGCTGAAAACTTCCCAAACTTGAGGTAAAATGTGAGTCTACACATTCAAGAAATTCAGTAAACTCCAAATATGAAAAACACATAGAGATCAACACTGGGACACATTACAATTAAACTCTACAAAGAGAAGATCTTAAAAGCAACAAGAAAGAAGTGACTCATTGTGTGTAATGGAGACTCATTAATATTTATAGCCAATTCTACATCAGAAACCATACACAGGCCATAAGGCAGTGAGATAACATATTTAAAGCACTAAAAGAAAATAAAACTGTTGACAAAATTTTGTATTTGACAAAATGTTCCTTAAAAAATGAAAGAGAAATTAAGACATTTCCAGATAAACAAAAGCAAAGAGAGTTAGTTGATCACTAATAGACCCTCCCTACATGAAATACTTAAGAGAGTTCTGCAGGCTGAAATGAAAGGACTCTAAACAGTAACCTGAAATCATATAAAGAAATAAAGAACACTGGTAAAGATGACTACTAGGTAGATATAAAAACCAGTACTATTATATTTTTGTTCTTACTCCTCTTTTTTGTTTCCTACATGACTTAAGAGACAAAATAATTACAAATCTTTATCAATGGGTATGCAATATGTTAATAATCATAAATCCTTCTTAATGGGCATGTAATGTATAATATTAAGACAATAAATGTATAAGAGGTGGTGGAACTGTTAGGAGGAAAGTTTTGTATGCTATTGAAGGTAAGTTGGTATCAATTCAAAATAAATTATTATTAATTTAGGATGTAAATTGTAATCACCAGGGTAACCTTTAAGAAAAAAACTAAAAACTATAAAGAAAAGGAAATATGAAGAGAATGAAGGTATACTAGGAAAAAGTCAAAAAAAGAAGGCAGAATTGGAGCAATTCAGGAACAAAAGATATACTTCTAGAAAACAAATAGAAAATGGTAGAAGTGCTTTCTTATTAGTAATCACTTTAAATATAAATCAATTAAATTCACTAATTAAAAAACAGATTGGAAGAATAAATTAAAACTACATATGATTCACATACAAGAGACTCATTTTAGATCAAAATACACAAATAGATTGAAATTAAGAGTAAAAAAATGTAGTCCACGAAAATAGTAATCAGAAGAGCATGGGAGGCAATATTAATATCAAAGTAGACTTTAAGTAAAAAAAAAAAACTGTTATATATTGATAAAAGTCAATTTGGTGAGAAGATACAACAACTGTAAACAAATATGCACTAACCAGTAGAATCCAAATTATACAAAGGAGACTGACAGAATTGAAGGGAATATTAGACATATCTACAATAATAGTTGGAGACATCAATAGCCTGTTTTAATTATAGGTAGAAAATCTAGATGGGAGATCAAAAAAGAAATAGAGGACTTTAATAACACTATAAACCAACTATCTTTAACAGATGTATATAGAGCACTCCACACAACAGTAGAATGCACATTCTTCCCAAGAGCACATGAAACATTCTCCAGGATAGAAAATATTTTAGGACATAAAACAAATTTCAATACATTTTAAAAGATTAAAATCATACAAAGTTTTCTCTCTAATCACAATGGAATGAAACTAGAAATCAGAAGTAAAACTGGAAAATTCACAAAATTTAAAAATTAAACTGCTCACTTTTAAACAATCAAAGGGTCAAAGAGGAAACCACAGGGAAATTCAAGATGCTTTGAAATGAATAAAAAAAAAATTTATAGGTTACACCAAAGACACAGCTCAGAGGGAAATTTATAGCTATAAATGCCTACATTAAAAAGAAAATCTCGAATCAATAACCTAACTTTACACTTTGACAAACTAGAAGAGCAAATTAAACCCAAAGCCTAACAGAAGGTAATAAGATTGGCGAGAACAGAAAATAGAGAATAGAAAAACAAACAAAACCAAAAATTGGTTCTTTGAAAAGATTAGCAAACTAACAAAGCTTTATCTAGACTAAAAGGAGAGAAGATGCAAAATATTAGAAATGAAAGTGGAGACATTACAATCAACCTTACAGAAATGAGAATTATAAGAGAATACTATAAACAATTGTGTGCCCAATTAGATAGCATAGATGAAAACAGGCAAATTCTTAGAAACACATGAATTACCAAAACTGGCTCAAGAAGAAAATCTGAATGTAGCTATAACAAGACATTGAATTGGTATGGAAAAACCTCCTGACAATGAAAAGTCCAGGAAGACATGGCTTCACTGGTGAATTCTACCAAATATTTAAATAATTAACATCAATCCTTTTCTAACTCTTTCAAGAAATAGAAGAGGAGGGAACACTTCCTAACTCATTCTATGACACCAGCATTATCCTGATTTTAAAGCTAGACAAAGACCACCACAGAAAATTAGAGACCAAATCTCTTATAAATATAAATGCAAAAATCTTCAACAAAATACTAGCAAACAGAAGCCAACAGCATATTAAAAGGACTATATACCATAACCAAATGGGATTTATCCTAGAAATGCAAGGGTGGTTCCACAAAAGAAAACAAACCATTCTAATAGAATGAAGTGGGGGGCGGGGAGGAAACATGATTATCTCAACTGATGCAACAAAAGCATTTGACAAAATTAACACCCTTTCATGATAAATGCACTCAGAAAACTAGGACTAGGAGGGAACTTCCTCAAACAGATAAAGGGCATTCATGAAAACCCACAGACAATGATAGAAGACTAAAATCTTCTCTCCTTAAGATCGAGAATAAGACAAGGATACCCATTTTCACTTCTATATTGTAATGGAAGTTCTAGCCAGAGAAATTAGGCCGAGAGAGAGAGAGAGAGATTGAGAGAGAGAGAGAGAGAGAGAGAGCAACTAGAACTAATGAATGAATTCAGCAAAGTTGCAGGGTAAAAGATACATACAAAAATCTGTTGTGTTTCTATATATCAATGATGAAAGTTTTGAAAAAGAAATTTTTAAAAAATTTCAAGTCTCCAAAAGAATAAAATACCTAGAAATAAATTTAACCAAGGAGGTGTAATACTTGTACACTGAAAATTACAGATTGCTAAAAGAAATTAAAGACCTAAATAAATGCAAAAACATCACTTGTACATTGATTAGAAGGTGCTATTAAATATCAATAGCACCCAAAACAATCTAACGGATTCAGTACAGTTTCTATGAAAATACCAATAGTCTTGTTGCAGAATGAAAATGCTTATCTTAATATTCATGTAGAAATGCCAAAGCAACAATAGCAAAAACAATATTGAGAAAGAAGAAAATAAAAGAGAAAGTTGGAAGACTTACCCTTACCAATTTTAAAACTTCCTATATAGCTACAGTAATCAAAACAGTGTGGTACTAACATTAAGATAAACATACAGGCCAATTAATAGAGTGGAGAGTCCAGAAACAGAACCATACATCTATGACCAATTGATTTACAACAAATTTCCAGGACAATTCAACAGAGGAATAAAATGCTTTCTTCAACAAATGGTACTGATACATTGGAAATCCATGTGTAATGAATGAAGATGGATCGTTACCTAATACCACATATAAAAAAGTGGATCAATGACAACTTTAAGAACTAAAACTCTTAGAAGAAAACATAGGGGAAACTCTTCATGACCTTGAATTTGGCAATGGATTCTTAGATATGACACCACAAACACAAGCAACAAAAAAAAAAATTGGTAAATTAGACATCAAAATTTAAAACTTTGTACATCAATGGACATTGTTTAGAAAGTGAAATGACAAGCTACAGAGATAATATTTGTAAATCATTTCTGATAAGGGTCTACTAGCAAGAATATATATATATTTAAAAAAAAAAAACTCCTAAAGAGCCACAACAAACAACTCAATTTAAAAATGGTCAAAGGCTTATATACAATAGTGGTCTCATAAGATTATAATGGATTATCAGCAAAAGTTTGTTTGCGATGTTGAAAGACTAGACCCAACTACAATGCTGAATTTACTGTGAGCTCTTGGTGCTTTAAATAGATGAGGAAGCTCAGCATACAGTCCACCTGCCCCAGCCCTGCCCACGGCTGGGACCCAGGGTTAGCAAGGGAGCAACTGGAGTGGGCTGAGGAGGAGGGGAGCTGCAGAGCCGCCCCCCACCCACCCCTACACACACATGCGCACACACTCTTACACACAAATTCACTTCCCTTCTCTCTATTTCTCTTTATCTTTCATCCCACTCCCATTCCCCTACTTCTTCTTTATTTCTCTCCTTCCTCTCCCTCCCCTTTTATTTTTCATCTCAAGCTTTATCTCTCTGGGTCTTTTTCAATCTCTGTTCTCGCTTTCTCTTCTCTTCTCTTCCTTCCCTCACTCCTTCTTCCTGGTGTGTACTTTCCCTCAATGGGCACCTCGCTCCACAGCCCTCCTGTTTATTCTCTAATTTGTATGCACCAACATAATTTTTTATACCATATTTTTAGTATACCTTTTCTATGTTTAAATAAAAATCATTGTTACAATTGCCTACAGTATTCAGTACAGTAACACACTGTACAGGTTTGTAGCCTAGGAGCAATAGGCTATACCATATACCCTACATGCGTAGTAGGCTACACCATCTATGTTTGTGTACGTGCACTCTATGATGTTTGCATAGTGATGAAATCATCTAACAAAGCATTTCTCAGAACGTATCCTCATTCTTAAGCAATGCATGACCATATACAAATGACCAATAAGCACATGAAAAGATGTTCAATATCACTAATCCTTACAGAAATGCAAATCAAAACCACCATGAGGTACCACTTCACACCCAATAGGTGATAGCTACCATCAAAAACAAAACAAAACAAAACAAAAAATGGAAAATAACAAGTGTTGATTAGGATGTGGAGAAATGGGAACGAATGTGCATTATTGGTGGGAATGTAAAATGCCATAGAAAACAGTCTGGCAATTTCTAAAAAAATTAAAAATAGAATTATTATATGATCCAGCAATTTCACTTATGAGTACCTACCCAAAACAAAGCAGAGTTTTGAAGAGATATTATACAAATATATTTATAGCAGCATAGTCAACAATAGGTAAAGTGTAGAAGCAAACCAGGTATCCATCAGTGGATGAATGGGTAAGCAAAATGTGGTGTAGACATACAATGGGATATGTTCAGCCTTAAATTCTGACATATGCAACAACATGGATGAACCTTGAGGACATATGCTAAGGGAAATAAGCAAGTTACGAAAGGATAAAAATTGTATGATTTCAATTATATAAGGTACCAGAGTAGTCAAATTTATAGAGAAAAGTAGAATGGTGGTTGCCAGGGTTTGGGCAAGGGGAAAATGGGGAGTTATTGTTTAATAGGAAATGAGTTTTATTTTTACAATATGAAAAGAGTTCTGGAGATGACTGGTGTGGATGGTGGCACAACAATATGAATGTACTTAATGCCAATGAACTGTATACTTAAAAATAGTTAAGATGGATATGTACCCCTATGTTCACTGCAGCACTATTTACAATAGCCAAGATATATGTAAGCAACCTAAGTGCCTACCAGTGGACAATTGAATAAAGAAGATGTGGAATATTACTCAGCCATTAAAAAAAATGAAATCTTACCATTTGCGACAACATAGATTGACCTAGAGGGTATTATGCTAAGTGAAATAAGTCAGACAGAGACAAATACTATGTGATCTCAATTATATGTGCAATCTAAAGAACAAAATAAACAATGGAAAAACAGAAAAAGACTCATAGATACAGAGAATAAACTGATGGTTATCAGATGGGAGGGAGTTTGAGGTGCTAGATGAAAAAGTTAAAGGGATAAAGAAGTGCTAATTGGTAGTTAAAAGTCATCAGATGTAAAGTAAAGCATAGAGAATATAGTCAATAATATTATAACTATGTATAGTGCCAAGTGGGTACTAGACTTGTAGAGAATGAAAACTGATCTTCACTGAAAAATCCATACAGAGTTCATAAATTATATAAATGTCTAACCATTGTGCTATATACCTGAAACTAATATAAAATGTTGAATGTCAACTATAATTGAAAATTAAAAAAAAAAATTTAAATGGTTAAGATAGTAAATTTTGTTACATATATTTTACAATCTTAAAACATTTTTTAAAAGTACTGATACATGCTATAATATGGATGAATCTCAAAAATATTATATGAAGTGAAAGAAGCCAGACATGAACGACCACATATTATATGATTCCATTTATATGAAATAACTAGAATAAGTAAGTGTCGAGAAACAGAAAACAAATCAGTGGTCATTAGTGGCTAGGGAAGACTTGAATGGCAGTGACTGCTTAATGGGTCAATGTTATTTTTGTGGTGATGAAAATGTTTTGGAACTATATAGTGGTGTTGGTGATGGTTGCACGAAATTGCGACTATACTAAATTTCACTGAATTGTACAATTGAGAAATGGTTAATTTTATATTATATAAATTTAACCTCAATAAAAATAAATATATATTTTTTAAATGATCAAATACAAATGAAGTCTAGAGTTTAGTTAATAGTAATATATCAAGGTGAAACCGGGGAAGGAGAATATGGGAAATTTAGGTATTATCTTTGTTTGCAACTTTCCTCTAAATCTAAAATTATTCCAAAATAAAACAATTATTTTAAAAAATGGGCAAACTACTTGAACAGACTCTTCACAAAAGAGGATATTCAGATGGCAAATAAACCCATGCAAAGATATTCAATATCATTAGCCACCAGAGGAATGAAAATTAAAGCAATGGAATACCACTAAATACCCATTGGAATAGCTAAAATTAAAACTACTGACAAAACTAGGTTATGGTGAGGATAACACTGATCAACTAGAACTCTCAAGCTTTGCTGGTGGAAATGCAATATAGTACACCACTGTAGAAAAACATTTGGCATTTCCTTATAAAGTTAAAATACAATTATATTATCTAACAGTCCCACTCCTGGGTACTTATTCTAGAGAATGAAAACCAATCTTCAGTGAAAACAAATCCATACATGGAGTTCATAGCAGCTTTAATTGTGATAGCCCCAAACTAGAAACAACCCAAAGATCCCTCAATGAGTGAATGGTTAAACAAACTGTGGTACATTATACCATGATATACTATTCAGAGATTTAAAAACACAAAAAACTATTGATATACATGACTTGTATGGATCTCAAGAGAATTGTACTGAGTGAAAAAAGTTGATCTTAAAAGGTCAATTATTATATGAATCCATTTATTTAGCAATCTTGAAATGACAAAATTATAGAGATAGAGGACTAGAGTTTGTCAAAAGTTGGAACAGGTGAGGGAAGGAGTAATGTGGCTATAAAGGAGTAACACAAGAGACCCTTGTGATGAAAAGTTCTGAACCTTGATTGTAGTGATAGCTACCCAAATCTACATGTGACAAAATTACATAGAACTACACCTACAAATGCACAAATAAGTACATCTAAAACTGAAAAACTTTAAGTAAGGTTTGTTAATTGTACTACTGTCATCTTCTTGGATTTGCTATTGAACTATAGTTATATAAGACATTAGTGACAGGAAAATGGGTGAAGAGTACATGGGACCTCCCTGTGCACTTTTAAAAATATTTTTCATACATTTTTATGTTTTAAAGCTATTTTAGATTTACAGAAAAACTGAGGGAAAAGTACAGTTCCCATATTCCCAATGCCTTCCTAAACACAGCCTCCCTCCCTATTAATATGCTCCTCCAGAGTGGTGTATTTTTTACAGTCGATGAACTTGTGTTAATACATCATTGTCACTCCAAATCTACAATTTACATGAGGGCTCATTCTTGGTGTTTTAACATATGTATAATGACATGTATCCATCATTATACTATAATACATTATAGCAGCAGTCCCCAACCTTTTTGGCATCAGAGACTGGTGCCTCTATGAAAAGCTAATATCTGATGATATTAGGTGGAGCTGAAGCAGTGATGCTAGTGCTGGGGAGCGAGTGGCTGCAAATACAGATGAAGCTTTGCTCCCTCACCTGCTGCTCACTTCTTGTTGTGTGGCCCGGTTCCTAATAGGCCACAGACCAGTACCAGTCCGCAGCCTGAGAGTTGAGGACCCCTGCATTATAGTGTAATAGAGAATAGTTTTACTGCTCTGAAAATCTTCTCTGTCAGCCTATTCACCACTCTCTTCCTCTTAATCCTTAGCCACCACTGACTTTTTGACTCTCTCCATAGTTTGCCTTTTCTTAAATGTCATATGGTTGGAATCATATAGTATGTAGACTTTTCGAAATGATTTCTTTCACTTAGTAACATGTATTTATGTATTTAAGATTCCTTTATGTCTTTTTCGTGGTTTTGTAGCTCCTTTCCTTTAGTGCTGATAATATTCCATTGCCTGGATGTACCAGCTTATTTATTCATTCACCTACTATTAGACATCTTGGTTGCTTCCAGGTTTTGGCAATTAATGAATAAAGCTGCTATAAACATTCATGTTCAGGTTTATATGTGAACATAAGTTTTCAACTCGTTCTGGTAAATAGCAAGCAGCATGATTGCTGAATCACAAGAGTATGTTTAAGTTTTTGAGAAACTGACAACCATCCTCCAGAATGGCTGTATAATTTTGCATTTCCGTCATCAACAAATAATGTTGTTCCTCATTCTAGTTAACATTTGGTTTTAACAGTGTTTTGCATTTCTGTCATTCTTATAGGTGTATGGTAGTTTCCCATTGTTTCATTTTGCAATTTTAAACATTTTCATATGCTTAATTTGCCATCTATCTTCTTTGGCATAGTATCTGTTCAGGTCTCTTGCCCATTTTTAATCAGGTTTGTTTTCTTATTGTTGAATTTTAAAGTTTTGTATGTATTTTAGATAATAGTCTTTTATCAGATATTATCTTTTGCTACTAGTTTCTCCCAGTTTGTGGCTTCTCGTTCTCTTGATAGTGTCTTTCACAGAACAGCAGTTTTTAATTGAAGTCCACCTTATCAATTTTTTTTTCTTTTAGGGATCGTGCCTATAGTGTTGTATCTAAAAAGTAATCACCAACTCAAGGTCATCTAGATTTTCTCAGTTTTCTTCCAGTAGTTTCATAGTTTTGCATGTTACATTTAGGGCTATGATCTATTTTTGTGAAGGGTGTAAGGTCTGCAGCTAGATTTGGTTTTTTGGTTTTTGTTTTTTTTGTTTTTTTTGGCATGTGGATATCCGGTTGTTATAGCACCATTTGTTGAAAGGACTCTCTTGTCTCCATTGGATTGCCTTTGCTCTTTTTTCAAAGATCAGTTGACTATATTTGTGTGGATTTATTTCTAGGCCTCTATTCTGTTCTACTGACCTATTTATTTCTTCACCAATACCACACACTCTTTATTATTTTAGCTTTATATTAAGTCTTAAAGTTGGGTGGCATCAGTTCTCTGACTTTGGTCTTCTGCTTCAATATTATGTTAGTTATTCTGGTTCTTTTCCCTCTCTATATAAAACTTTAGAATCAGTTTGTCAATATCTACAAAATAACTTGCTGGGATTTTGATAGGATTGTGTTAAATATATAGATCAAATTGGGAAGAACTGACATCTTAACAATATTGAACCCTACCATGAACATGGAATATTTCTGCAATTATTTGTTCTTCAAATTCTTTCATCAGCAAAGAAAGGTTTTTTGTTGTTGTTGTTGTTGTTTTATAGTTTTACTCATCTAGATTTTATAATACTTTGTTAGATTTATACCTAAGTATTTCATGTTTGAGGGTGCTAATAAAAATTTTTCATTTCAAATTTATTTGCTAATATATAGGATAGTTTTTGTCCCATGTGAGTGCTCACCAAAGGGTGATCTCAGCAGAGAGTATTAACAATAAAGTGGAGAGGATGACTCACTTTGTGGATACCAGTTAGCTTCTTTACCAACCACACCCATCATCGCCTAATGGATTCATAAACAAAGTAGCCATGGTGGCAGAGACAGAGATTATACATGAGCTCAGCAATAGATGTATAGCATTAGAAAGTACCTCAGTGGCTGTGAGATAGAGAGCTAACAAGGGGAGACAAGAAAGAGAGATTATAAATAGGAATGAGGAAACTGGGGGAGGTGGTAATTATGTGCATTACTTTTACTGTGATAGCAGAATGCATTAGTGGTTATTAATTTTAAACATGTGCAGTTTATTGTATGTAATTATATCTCAACCTGTACTAATAATTTTCAAATAAGGATCTATCATCCAAGAATGAGAGGGAACAATGACTTTTTCAGAAAAAAACCAGTTTACTATCTGTAGATTGTTAGCTTATATTTTAAGTACTAGCCAATGTATATTGTATTATGTATATGTATTTCAAAGAATGTATGAAGAAAAAGTGATTATTGATTTGCAAGTGTTTTACAAGGAAGTTCAGATTTTTAACTGGCTCATGTGAATGCAAAATACAACTCTAAGGTAAATTTGTTTGTACTGGGGAACAGATCCATTTTACCCACATGATTATTATATTTCTAGACATCAGCATTGCAAATGTCAGGGATAAAAATGTTTTTTGTTAAGAAATGAGTAATTTACCAACTCAAAATTCATCTTCGAAGACTACAGTTAGACTGAATAACTTTTCTTTTTTTCTTTACTTCAGGATATACTATTTTTATCTCTCCCTCTCTCTCTCTCCATTTTTAATGTGGGACTTGATGTGAACACTTATTCATATTGCTCAGGGCCAGGTGTCAGTTTCCTCTTTCAGCATCAGTCAAGATATAATGGCATTTTAATGACATAATTTATTGTTATCTCAAGTTATGATCCAAGATAGCATCATAGGAGGTGCCTGAACTCACCTGATCCCACAGACACCAAATCTATAGCTGCAAATGGAGCAACTCCCTCTGAAAGAAATCCAGAAATTAGCTGAGTGACTCTTACCCATTGGATGAACAAGAATATACCCACATGGAAATGGATATAGGAACACCATCAATTACTGGGAACCACTAAGAACAAAAAAGGCAGCTTGGACAATCACAAGAGATTGAAAGACCACTAAGGGCTCAGGCCAGGCTGATAAGGTTCATCTCCTATACAACACCAGTCTGTCAACACTGGGAGAGATGGCTGTTTTATCCATTGTGTAGAAATCAACACAGCCAGAGAAAATGAAGAAACACAGGAATATATTTCAAACAAAAGAACAAGATGAAACTCCAGAAACAGACCTTAATAAAATGGAGATAAATGACTTACCAGATAAAGAGTTCAAAATAATGGTAAAAAAGATATTCACTGAGGTCAGGAGAACAATGCATGGACATTTAAACGAAGAGATAGAATATAAGAAAGGACTGAACAGAAAGACTCAAAGAGTACAATAACTGCACTGAGAAATTTAATAGAGTTGTTTAACAGCAGACCAGACAAAGCAAAAGAAAGAATCAGCAAACCTGAAGACAGGGTAGTGGGTTTCATTCAGTCAGAGAAGAATGAAAGAATGAAGATAATTTAAGGGACTTATGGAACAACATCAACAGGACCGATATTTAAATTATGGGGATCCCAGAAGAAACAAAAAGAAAGGGAAGAAAACTTATTTGAAGAAATAAGGGCTGAAAACTTCCCTAACCTGGAGAAAGAAACAGATCCAAGAAGCCCAGAAAGTTTGAAATAAAATGAGAGACCCATACCAAGACACTTAATTGTCAAAAGTTAAAGACAAGGAGAGAATCTTAAAAGCAACAAGAATAAAACAACTTATATTGCACAAGGAAACCCCCATAAGACTGTCAGCAGATTTTCAGCAGAAAATTTGCAGATCAAAATGGAGTGGCACGATATATTCCAAGTGCTGGAAGAAAAACCCTGCCAGCCTAGAATACTCTACTCAGCAAAGTTGTCCTTCAGAATTGAAGTAGAGATAAAGAGTTTTCCAGACAAGCAAAAGGTGAAGTTCATCACCACTAAAGTGGACTTACAAATATTGATAAATGGATAAATGGACTTCTGAAATTTGAAACAAAAGGATGCTAATTAGTAACAGGAAAATATATAGTAAAATTCAGAAGAATCTTGGGTGGTAAACACACAATAGAATATACAGATGTCAAATTATAATGTTCACCTGAAAATTATATAATTATATTAACTAAGTTACCCCCAATAAACTTAATTAAAAATAAAAAATAAAAAAATTCAGAAGAATCTAATGTAATGAAGGTAGGTGAATCACTTATAAATCTATTAGAAAGGCTAAAAGACAGAAGTAAAAATAACTATAATTACAATAATTTATTAATGATACACAAGATAAAAGTATGAAATTGTGACATCAAAACAAAATAGGGAGGGAGGGAGAGTAAAAATGTAGTGTTAGAATGTATTTGAACTTAAGTTGTTATCAACTTAGAGTGTTATGTTTGTACAGCTAAAACTAATACAATGTTATATATTCAAAGAATATGTCGAGTTTCAAGCAACTTCATAAACAAAAAGATAAATAATGTTTTATATAAGCCTCATGATCAGCACAAACCAAAAACCTATAATAGATACATAAAAGAAAATGCAATCAAAGCATACTACTTACAGAAAAGCATCAAATCACAAAGGAAGAAAACAAGAGAAGAAAGGAACAAAGCAATCACAAAGCAGCCAGAAAAAATTAACAAAACAGCAGTAGCTACTTTAAGTGTAATTGGGCTCCAATTCAATAAAATACAAAGAGTAGCCAAATGGATATTTTTTAAAAAGACTATATACTGCCTACAAAATACTCGCTTCCATTTCAGTATGCATCAGACTGAAAGTGAAGGGATAGAAAAAGATATTCCATGCAAATGGTAAATAAACAAGAAAAAGAGGTAGCTATATTTTTAACATAAAATAGACTTTAAGTCAAAAATTGTCACAAGAAACAGAGAAGGTCATTATATAATGATAAAGGGGTCAATCCAACAAGAGTATATAACATTTTAAAACATTCACGCACCCAAAATAAGAGCACCTAAATATGTAAAGCAAATATTAACCGACTTAAAGGGAGAAATAGAAATACAAAGAGTAGGGGATTTCAATACCCTACTTTCATCAATGGATGAATCATTCAGATAGAAAATCAATAAGAAAACATTGGACTTAAAGGGCATATTAGATCAAATGGACATAACAGACATTTACAGAACATTCCATCCAAAAGCAGTAGAATACATATTCTCCTCCAACATATAGAACATTCTCCAGAATAGACCATATGTTATGCCACAAAACAAGTCTTAATAAATTTAATAAGATTTAAATCCTGTCAAGCCTCTTTTCCAACCACAATTATATGAAACTAGAAATCAATTATAAGAAGAAAGCTGGAAAAGTCAAAAATATGTGGAGATTAAGCAACATGCTCCTGATAACCAATGAATTAAAGAATAAATAAAAAAAATTAAAAAACATCTTGTCACAATGAAAATCAAAATACAATATAACAAAACTTATGGGATGCAGCAAAAGTAGTTCAAAGAGGGAAGTTCATAGCAATAAATGCCTACATTGAGAAACAAGATTTCAAACAACCTAACTTTACACCTCAAACTAGAAAGACATATGAAGCTCTAAATTAGTACAAGGAAAGAAAGAAAGATCAGAGCAGAAATAAATGAAATAGAGACTAAAAATATAGTAAGAGATGGTTTTCTGAAAAGATAAACAAAATAGGCAAACCTTTAGCTAGATTCACCAAGAAGAGAGAAGACTCAAATATATAAAATCAAAATAGAGGAGACATTACAACTGATACTACAGAAATACAAAGAATCATAAGAAGTTATTATAAACAACTGCATTCCAACAAACTGGACAACCTACAAAAAAAATGGACAAATTCTTAGAAATATTCAACCTACCAAGACTGAATCATGAAAAAATAAAAATTCTGAACACACTAATTTCTAGTATGGAGATTGAATCAGTAACCCAAAACCTTCCAACAAACAAAAGTCTAGAACCAGATGGTTTCAATGGTGATTTCTACCAAAACTTCAAAGAAAAATTAATAACAATCCTTCTCAATCTCTTCCCCCCAAAATAGAAGAGGGAACACTTCCTAACTCATTTTATGACTCCAACATTATCCTGATATCAAAACCAGACAAGGACACTACGAGAAAATTGCAGGCCAATATATCTGATGAACAGAGATGCAAAAATCCTCAACAAAATATCAGCAAATCAAATTCAACAATACATTAAAAGGATCCTATAATCAAGTAGGATTTATACCAGGGATAAAAGAATGGTTCAACATCTGCAAATCAATGTGATACATCACATTAACAAAAATTATGTGATCGTCTCAATAGATATAGAAAGTATTTGACAAAATTTAATATCTATTTATATCGAGTGGATATAGAGAGAACATCCCTTAGCATAATAAAGACTACAGGTAACATTATACTCAACAGTGAAAAACTGTAAGCACTTCCTCCAAGATCAGCAAGAAGACAAGAATGCTCACTCACTACTTTTATTTAAGATACAACTGGAAGTCCTAGCCAGAGCAATTAGGCAAGAAAAGGAAAAAAAAGGTATTCACGTTGGAATGGAAGACATACAACTGTCTTTATTTGCAAATGGCATAATATTATATGAAAAAAAAAACCCAAAACTGTTAGACATATAAATTCAGAAAGGTTGGAGGACAGAAAATCAATATACAAAATCGGTTGTATTTCTATGTACTAACAACAGGCTATCAGAAAGAAAAGTTAAGAAAATCACATTTATAATTGCATCAAGAATACCTAGGAATAAATTTAACAAAGGAAGTGAAAGATACTGAATGTACACTGAAAACTAAAACATTAATGAAAGAAACTGAAGACAACAAATAAATAGAAAGATAATCCTTGCTTATTCATATTACTAAACTGTCTATACTACCCAAAGCAATCTAAAGATTTAATGCAATTTCTATCAAAATTCCAATGACATTTTTCATAGAAATAGGAAAAAAATCCACAAAAAATCCTTTTGTATGGAACCACAAAAGGCCCCCAAAACCAAAGCAATCTTGAGAAAGAACAAAGTTGGAGGTGTCACATTTCCTCTTTACAAATTATATTACAAAACTATAGCAATCAAAACAATATGGTATTAGCATAAAAACAGCCTCATAGATGCCTTACTATTAAAGTATACAGATGAAACTTATTGGATTTTGTTAACCAAAGTCACCATAAAAATATTAATTAATTAAAATAAAACAGACACACAGATCAATGGAACAGAATAGAGAGCCCAGAAATAAACCCATACATAAATAGTCAATTAATTAACAACAAAGGAGCCAAGAACAGACAATAGGGAAAGGATAGCCTCTTCAGTAAATGGTGCTGGGAAAAACTGGCCAGCCACATGTAAAAGAATGAAGCTGAACCACTCTTACACCATACACAACAATCAATTCAAAATAGACTGAAGACTTGAACATAAGACCTGAAACAAAACTCCTAGAAAACATAGGAGGCAAACTCCTTGACCTTGGTCTTGACAATAATTTTTTTGATTTGACACCAAAAGCAAATGAAATAAAAGCAAAAACAAACAAGTGGGAGTACATCAATCTAAAAGGCTTCTCTACAATAAAGAAAATCAACAAAATGAAAGGCAACTTATAGAATGGGAGAAAATATTTGCAAATCATATATCTGATAAGAGGTTAATATCTAAAAATATATCAAGAACTCATACCACTTAATATTTAAAATATATAAATAAATCAAACAACCCAATAAGAAATAAAAATACAATCAGATTAAAAAATGAGCAGAGAACCAGAATAGACACTTTTCCAAAGATATACAAATGGCCAACAGGTACATGAAAAGGTACTCAGCATCACTAATCATGAAAAAGATGCGAATCAAAACTACAATGAGATATCACCTCACACCTGTTAGAATGGGTATCATCAAAAAAAAATTAAATGTGAGTAAGAATGTAGAGAAAAGGGAACTCTTATACACTGTTGGTAGGAATATAAATTGGTATAGTCACTATGGAAAATAGTATGGATGTTCCTCAAAAAAATTAAAAAATAGAGCTACCATATGATCTAGCAATCCACTTCTGGGTATATATCTGAAGGAAATGAAAACAGGATGTCAAAGAGATATCAGTACTCCCATGTTCATTTCAACATTTTTCACAATAGCTAAGATATAGAAACAACCTAAGTGCACATGTCCATCGATAGATGGAGATTATATATATATATACGTATGTATATATACATATTTGTATATATTTGCATGCAACAGATAATATATAAAAGATTATTCAGCCATGAGAAAGATAGAAATCTTGCCATTTGCACCAGCACGGATGGTCCTTGAGGGGGTTATGAAAAGTAAAGTAAACTAGACAAAAAAAGACAAATGCTGCAATGTGGAATCTGAAAATAAATATATCAAACTAATAGAAACAGTAGAAAAGTGATTGCCAGTGACTGGAGGTGGAGAAAAGAGGGAGAGGTTTGTAAAAGGGTACAAAACTTTCAATTATAAAATGAATAAGTTCCGAGGATCAGATATATAACATGGTGACTGTAGTTAACACTGTAATGTATAATTGAAACTTGCTAATAGAGTAGAACTTAAATGTTTTCACACACACAAAAAGATAAATAGATGCTTGAAGTATAGATTTGTTAATTAACTAGATGGTGGGAATTGTTTCACAATGTACACATACATCAAATTACTACAATGTATACTTTAACTATCTTACAATTTCATATGTCAATTATACATCAATGAAGCTGAAGTTTTAAAATTCAATAATTGTTATTCAAAGTTAAAACACTTTATTCATCAGTGACAAAGTCTAAGGCATTAGAGATTATTATCCTGAAGACTATAAATTTGGTCTCAAATACTTTTTTTAAATCCACTTAAATAATGTTTAAATGCAATAGAAATTAAACTTGAAAAAATGAGAAATTGAGAAATAAAGAGGAAGAAGCTCTTTGAAACTTTGGATTTCAGAGACTAAACATTAAATTCAGAGTATGTAAATCTGTCTCATTCAAAGCATTTTAGCTTGGACAACAAAATCATAGCCATGAAAACTTTACTATAGAAGAATCAAATTAAAACCTGTAATGAAAATTAAGCTGACTTCAAGAGGAAGTCTGTATCAGTCCCATTGAGTCTTCAGCTTAAAATTCTTCAGAAAAAAATGCCCTAAAAATAAGAGTTTAAGATGCCAACTTTCACCACTCCTGTTTACCATTGTATTGGAAGTCTTAGCCATGGCATAAGACAAGAAAGAGAAAATAAAAGGTATCCGAATTGGAAAAGTAGTAAAACTCTCATTATTTGCAGATGACATTATACTATATATAGAAAACCCTAAAGATTCCACAAAACAACTGTTAGAAATGACCAGTGAATTCAGTAAAGTAGCAGGATACAAAATTAATATTCAGAAGTCTAGAACAAATAATCTTAAACTTTATATGGAACCATAAAATACCCAAAATAGCCACGGCAATCTTGGAAAAGAACAAAGTTGGAGGTATCATAGTGCCTGTTATCAAACTATACTTACAAGCCTACAGTAATAAAACAGCATGGTACTGGCATAAAAAATAGATACGTTGATCAATGGAACAGAATAGAGAGCCCAGAAATAAATCCACATCTATATGCTCAGTTAATAGATAATGAAAGAGGCAAGAATATACAATGAGTAAAGATAGATTTTTCTCTAAATAGTGCTGGGAAAATTGGACAGATACATGCAAAAGAAAGAAAGAAACTGGATCACCTTCTTACACCATATGTAAAAAGAGATTCAAAATGGATTAAAGACTTAAATGTAAGAACCCAAACCATAAAACTTCTAGAAGAAAACATAGGCAATAATCTGCTATTGCTACTAGTAATTGTTTTTCAGACATATCTCCTCGGGCAAGGGAAACAAAAGAAAAAACAAATGGAATGGACATCAAACTAAAAATGTTTTGCACAGCAAAGGAAACAATCAACAAAATAAAAAGATAACTGACTGAATGGGAGAAGACATTCATATATGATACATCTGATAAGAGGTTAATATCTAAAATATATAAAGAACTCATATAACTCAACAAGAAAAAAAAATCCATTTAAAAAACGGGCAGAAAACCTGAATAGATATTTCTCCAGAGAGGAAATACAGATGGCCAATAAACATATGAAAAAGATGCTCAAAGTCACTAATCATCAGAGAAATACAAAACCACAGTGAGATATCGCCTCACTCCTGTCAGAGTGGCTAACGTCAATAAATCAAAGAACAACAAGTGTTGGCGAGGATGTGGAGAAAAGGGAACCCTTATACACTGTTGGTGGGATTGCAATTTGGTACAGTCTGGAGGTTTCTCAAAAAATTAAAAATGGATATACCTTTGACCCAGCAATTGCACTTCTGGGTATTTATCCAAAGGAAACCAAAATAATAATTCATAAAGATCTGTGCACCCCTATGTTCATGGCAGCACAATTTACAATAGCCAAGATATGGAAGCAACATAAATGCCCATCAACAGATAATTGGATAAAGAAATTATTGTTCATATATACAATGGAATATTAGCCATTGAAAAAAATTAAATCCTACCATTCGCAATGACATGGATAGACCTAGAGATTATCATGCTGAGTGAAATAAGTCAGACAGAGAAAGATAAATATCATAGGATTTCACTCGTATGCAGAATCTAAGGAACAAAAAGAACAAACTAATCAAAAACAGACTCACAAATAAAGAAGACAGTCTGGTGACGGCCAGAGGAGAGAAGGGCTGGGGGGCTGGGAGAATGGAGTGAAGGGTTAAAGAAGTACAAATTAGTAGTTGGTAGATAGTCACGGGGTTGGGGAGCATGGCATAGGGAATGCAGTCAGCATTTATGTAATGGCTAGGTGTAGAGCCAGAGGAGAGAAAGAACAATTAAGGGGGGGATCGTTTTACAAACTATATAAACGTCTAACCAATGTACTATAACTTGAAACTAATAAAATTTAAAAAAATAATAAGAGTTTAAAAACCTCAAAAGTGTCAGCAAAAAATAGAGAAGTATGATATAATCATTCCTTGTTTGACAGTCAAAAACACAAATAAAGACAAATTAAAAAGTACATAAACCTCAGTTCAGTGTATGATGGCAGAGATGTTCTGCTGTACCAGGCTTGCAGTAGTGCAGCTCCTAGCTTTTAGGCCCCAGCATCACTAATGCCAAGCCATTGACAGAGTGGTATCTTAACTAAAATGAACTCAACCCATTGTAGTTGGGCATTGTTTTGAGCTGCAAAGCTTCAGACCATACCTCGCAGATTCTCCCTGAGATTTCGAGCTGCCTTATATCCTTTAATAAATTCTTTTCCTGCTTAAACAAATAAAGCAAATGACCAACATTAAATCAATCAACAAATCAACTTGCATAATACTACTTTTCACTGTCTAGGAATTGTATGATATATTAAAAAGTTTGTTTAACACAACTAGTTTATGAAGTATTAAATATTAATTTATATTCTTCTATAAAGCTTTGGCAAGGACTATGTTAAAAATAATTTCATTTATATTCAATAAGCCCTGTGTCAGTAAATCATTGTTGTACCTTAAACTAAATCAAATAAATGCACTCAATCAAATCTTGATTTAAAGGCAGAAGAGAACAGTTAATTTAAAGAAGCTTGTAAATTTTTAAAATTTGGGAATTCTGTAAAATAAAAATTTCCCTTTTGCTTTAATCTGTTTATTGTTTTAAGATTGAATTTTTCAGAATGTTGAATTTTCTCTACACCTGGGCACCACTGTAATCAGGGAGCAATTGTAGGAACAGAACCATTCTAGTTATGTTATGTAGAAAGTGATTTAATACAAGAAACTAGGTATTTATCAAATCACTGAAAGATTGGAGAAGTAAATTCTAAGCTTGGTCTATAGGTATGACTTTCAAACTGAAGAACATATTGTTATAAGATCAGGAATCTACTACAACTGCCTCTTGACATGCAAAAAGCTTGTGATTGGAAACGGGAATGTTATTTTCAAAACAAAGCAGTCTCCATTGCAATAACACCAAAGCAGCAGAAATATGGCTTCCATCCCATTTTCAAATTAATTGTCAGCCCTTTTGAAGCCCTGAGCCACTATGTAAAAAAGGTCACCACGCAACGAGGAAACCCAAGCCTCCTGAAGAAGCCCCCATTGACAGTCCCAACTGAACTCAGTCTTTGCATCATTCTAGCTCAGGCTTGTGAGTAAAGAAACCTCCAAAGGATTCCAAACCCGCTATCCATTCAAGCATTTCCAGCTAAGGCCCCAGACATTATGGATATAATATCGCCACCTTGCCTTAGCCTGCCTAATCATGGCCCACAGAATCTGTGAACATAGTCAAATGATTGTTATTTTACATCATTAACATTGGGAGTGTTTTGTTTTGTTTTGTTTTATGCAACAAGAGCTAACCAAAACACGTCATAGATATTTTATGTTTCAACAAGCATTTCGGAAACATCTTTAAAGGTTATAACACTCTTATGTGATTATATACTACAATTTACCTAAAATTTTATGCTCAATTTTAAAAGATAGCTAATTTCCATTTTTTTCTATAATAACTAAAACAACAGTGCATAATTTTATCAATAGAGGTTTCATTTACATTTTATATTTAGCATTATTGCTTTATCATAATATCCAGAATGACTGTCTGGGCTAGGACCAAATTTTTCTTTCTAAATGTTTTATAACAATTCTTATCTATCTTGAATATTTAGCATGGTAAAAAAAAAATGTTTTAAAGAAAGCAAATATACTGCCATATATTTTAAAAATTTAAGTACAAAAATAAATCCTCTAAGCTAATCATCCCTGGTGAAAACAAATATATGACCCCAAACTCTGGGCTGCTCATGAAGGGTAATATCAGCTGGACCTTGCAACTCAAACATGAGAGCCTGAGGAAATTTTGGTCACTGTAGCAGATAACGGCTGGGGGGAAGACTAGTATGTTGAGTAATCTAATAATTGATACTGCTTTATTATGAGCTGAAATGAAAATTCACATGAAACAGCCACCAAGAGATGATAATAGCTAGGCAGGGGCTTTGGCTTAGAAGTGCAATGGGTCTCAGCTAAGTGAACAAATTTTACTATTCTCAGGGTCTGCCATATACTCTTGTACCTGGCTAAGAAGGCTGTGAATTCACCCCACATTCCTCTGGACAAGCAGTAAACCACAGAACAAGGCATCACATCTAAGGAGCAACTTGTCCTAATTGATATACCTAGAGGGAGGCTCATTTTTGCAGTTTATATCCCCAAAAGAGTTGCTATTTTCTAATTCACTCTAAGTCCTTGTTAGTTCCAGCTGTTGCACTCCTATTTATAAGTTCTTCCTATTTATAAGACTAGATTTGATAGTGAAAGAAGGGTAGAGCTCTTAACTTCGGGTTTCCCATGGCTCACTCATGGGATATTTCTGTCTTTCTACCCAGGAAATTTGGGATTTCTGAGATCTATGTTAGTATGGGAGATGACTGGCCCTAAAGGGCTTGGATCTCAATGTGCATCACACAAGCCACAGCTAAACCTTACAAAATATTTTATGTGACCCTGTAGCCTAGTTTTCAAGGATAGAGATACTTAATAAGAAAATCTGGATTAGAACCCTGGCTTCATACATACTACTTATGTAATATTGTACAATTTTCTGAATCTTTTTCCTGAGCTTCAGTTTCATCTACAAAATCAGAATAATAAAAGCACCTACCTTACAGGATTGTTAAGAAGATTAAATGAATAACGTGCATGAAATGCCTGGCATTTAAGTATTCAATAAATGTTAACTCTCATTCTAAAAATAATAAAACACACTAGTTCATATAAATACTGAAACCTAATTCTCATCCTTGCATGAGCTGCAAGGGAATCTAGGAAATGTACAATTATGTTTTGAAACTCTACAATACATAAAAGCTGTAATGGAGTAGACACTGAGTGCCAGTTCTCCATGTCCAACATGGATATTAAACATGAATTCTCCATTTAATTCTATTGTCCTTTGAATGACCAAAGAAGAACATTTAAAATGGATTAAAATTTTGAATATTGCAGTACTATGAGATATTTCAAATATTTTTTAGCATTAAGAAAAATAAGATATTTTTGTGCAATTATTTCAAAGTTTTTAAGTTATATCAAAGCAGCTAAACTCACAAGCTCTACATAAACAGTACTGTCTTAGACATGAGCAGTTTTAATACTCTGGAATGAGAATGACAATAATTTTTGTTCAGTTTTCCATATACCAGGAAGTATTCTGGCATGCGACATGTTTTATCACAAAAACTCCATGAGCCAGATAATTATATTCCCAATTTACAGAAGAGAAAACTAAAGCATGAAGACTTCAATAATTTGTAAAACTAGTAAGAGGTAGAATTTGGATTTGAGCCCAGGCAGTCTAGCTCTAGAGTCAGTATTGTTAAGTACATTGTAGTTCATTCTGAACTACACAGTAAGATGCTTTCATTCTATATATCTTACTCTCCAAGTACTTGAAGTACTTCCAAAACTTATATAAATGTTTATTTTAATCATTCAAAAGAAAGCTCAGTACTATAACCAATTTTGTATTGCCATTAAATGGTAGAATAGTGGGGATATAGAATATTAAACTATGTTAACTAGTCAGATTTTTAAAATAAATCTTATATTTAATAAATATGAAATTTTTGGCTAGCTATTGAGATTGACTACATTTTAAAATAACAAGGACTAAGCCATCTTTATGTTTTGAAAAAAGGAATTCTCACTTTTCTTCATTTATTCATCTATACACTTGGATTCCTTGTTATTAGGATTAATTATAATATTTATGCTGCCTTCCTCTTGGTACAGATCATGTAAATGGGCACTGCACAAGTCCAACTTCTCAGAGCTGCAGTTCTGGAAAACGTCTTTCTAGTGCTGATGTTTCGAAAGTAAATCGCTGGGGTCCGGGAAGACCACCATTTCGAAAAGCACAGTCAGCTGCTTGCATGGAAATTTCTTTACCAGTTACAACAGAAGGTAGGTTAAACATACAAGTTTTTGTGAATACAGTTATAATTTGATATGCCATGGTTATGTGAGCTGAAAGACAAGGGATGGAGGGCATGTGCAAAAGACATAAGAAACTACAGTCGACTTTAGGCAATGAATAACTGAAAGCCATAACTCCAAATTTCTCACTACACCTGTTCTTCATCTCTAATACCAGAATGGCTCTGCTTTTTGGTAAGTTCCCACCTCTTCCGTACAAAGGAGTATGTCTTAATCCGTTGTGTATACTCCCAGTAATAACTGAGAGTTTCTATCCATCCCAGTGGGAAGCCTCTTAGTATCTATTTGTAGATAGTTATTTAATGTCTTGCAACCTTAATTTCTTCAAGTGTCCAGTCATGTTACCAAGAAAAAAAGCATGATATTGAATTCTAAAGTTTGCAATTTTCATCTTCATATGTTTTTAAAGAAGATTGTTTGCTTATTTATGGAATTAGTGTGGGGGCAGGGAGTAAAGTACAAGAGCCAGAAGACCAAAAATTTTTAGAGAGGGAGAAAAGGGGGAAATCTTGTAACTGTGCTGCTATTGTCTTGCTGATAAACTTTGAATAGAGAGAGAAAAAAAATCTCAGGAAGATTTGCTATGGTAATTCGATGGTATACAGTGATTTACCACCTTCTAAAACTTTGATAGTAATGATATTATTCAAATTTTTAAAATAATTTTTTTAGTTTTTATTGTTTCTTTAGTATTATGCCATACTAAATCTGGTCCATGCAGATATCATCTCTATCACAAGTATCTATGACTAACAATCTGGAATGTTGATGAACCATGAATGAAAAATCGGGGTACATATTAGCTAGGAATGTTTAGAAGCAAAATATAAATGTTATAAAAGAAGTAGCACTCAATCACTGTATTGAGAGTTGAGAATTTTGAGTTTCAGATCTTTCTGTCTCTAACTTGTGCTGGATTCTGGGAAGAATACTTAACTGTTTCCATCTCCAAATCTATAAAATATATAGATTATATCCGAGCTTACTCTTATCTCTAAGTTCTGTTATAATTATGTTATAAACTTGCTGAGGGATAGGAGGGAAGAAATTAGGAATACTATATTTTGTTTTCTAGAAAAAGGATAGTTTGGGGAATTTATATTTGTCTCTTTTTACATAAACGAGTCACATTTCTACCTATCAAGAAGGAAAGGAGAGTGAGTAAGTAGGAAGAAGAATATGAGGAACATGAACTCTGGAGTGACTGTAAGAACAACCTCCTAATACCATTTAACTGAGGTGGTGAGTTTATGCTTACTGGAGTGTTCACACGTGTAAGTGTTGATGACCAGGAGAACCTAAAACCATCCTGCTTCCTTTAAGTGGGCTGAAGCCCTCTATGGAAGATAACCACTGTCAATGGGATGGCACTGTCTATGGCTCCTCATTTGGCCCTAGATAGTTAGGACTGAATTTGTATCGGGGTAGTTAAGCTTGAAACAAGTTCAGGGAGATAACATTAGCTCTTTGGCCTTTATAAATAGTTCAGTTTTTACAATTGTAATTACTCCAGAAATAGCAAAACCAAAAATTGTGGTAGGGGAATGTATTTGCCATAGAACATTTGTGACTCTTCAGGTTAGTAGCCACAATGTTGTCAGTAAGTGGGAATTGCCCAAAAAAATCATTAGAAATATTTCCAACAATTGAGAGATAGGAGGGAAGCATAATTAAAATGGTACCAGAAATTCTTATAACCTTAATTATTTTAGACTAAATATTTTTTTTTCTAGATGAGATAATTTCAACTAATTTGTGAAGTAATATATAGAGAAAAAACATAGCGAACTGGAACTCTGGAGAGTCAAGTTCTAGTTTCAGCTCTGCCTAGGTTTATGATTTACACTTCTGAACTTCAGTCTCCATCTTCAAAATAAACTTGTAAACTGGATAAGCTGCCTTCCAGATCACTTAAAGAATCAGATTCTACTTCTCCCTCCTAATTTTGGTTTTCATGTACTAAGTCTGACTTTATTTTTTTTCTCAAAATATACTAACATTTAATTTGCTTTTTAAAATTTCCATAGAAAACCGAGAAAATTCCTATAATCGTTCTAGAAGCTCTAGCATCTCCAGTATTGACAAAGATTCTAAAGAAGCAATTACAGCACTATACTTCATGGAGTCCTTTGCTCGGAAAAATGACTCCACCATCTCCCCTTGTTTGTTTGTTGGAACAAGTTTGGGAATGGTGTTAATCCTCCCCCTGAACCTGCCTTTGGCAGATGAACAAAGATTCACAGAGCCAGTCATGGTACTGCCTAGTGGTAAGAGTTTCTCTTTATTCCTTCATTGCTACTTTTTAAGATTTAGATAAAATGTATTGTAAAACATTAATTTGTATTGATCTGGAGCAAAGATTAGGAGTATAGGTATTCTGTGTAATAGAAACTGAGAATTTCATAAGTCGTGTACTATTTCAACATTTATCATATTGCAAATTTACCTTCTCTTTAAGGTAAAATAGTACAACCATTTCTCTGGTAGTAAACTGTGGAACTACCAACCTAAACAATGCCTTAGAAAACAAAAAAGCACTGAGAAAAATTTTAATGCAAAAGGTAAAAAATTATTTTAAATAAATTGAAGCATTTCTTCAAAGTTTTGTACCAGATTTGAGCCTGTGAGTGTTTTTACGTAACCCTTAAAGAACTTAGAATGATTAAGCTAGAAGTAGTCTGACTTGAGGTGGCTTTCTAAAGTCTTCGAAATCTTCTCATGTTGTTGCAAAAGGATGCCAAACAATTTCTTTCCTTTTTATCCTAGTGCCTAGAAATTTGACCTAAGTTATGAGTATTGTTGCTAAAGCATATGTTGTATGCTTTTCCTACTTGAATTATCTTTTGTCTTTCAAAGACAAGATGAGTGTGATTCTTCCTATTCTTTTTAATAACATTTTTAAATTTGTTCTTAATAATGTTTACTGTCACTTTCCTATATATGATAAACACTATCTGAAAAACATTTCCTGAGTAAAAAAAATTATTTATAGCATAAGGAATTTTATTTTAAGAAGTACATATATATGGTATGGTAGGTTGGATAAAGTTGTGTTTTTTGTTAACTGGTATGCGAAATTCATATACATGGATTGTTACTTATTGTCAGCTCTCTACCAGTATGGCAAATTCAGATAAATGTATTTGTGTGTCTATGTGGCTTAAAAAACAGAAGTTCATTTTCTCACACTTCTGAAAGCTAGAGGTCCAAGATTAAAGTGTCCGCACGTCTGGTTTCTTATGAGGCCTCTCTCCTTGACTTGCAGTTGGCCATCCCTTTGTATGCATGGATCCCTGGTGTCTCTGTGTGTCCTAATCTCTTTTGAGAAAGACACCATCAGTTTGGATTAGGGCTCACCCTAACAACCTCATTTTAATTTAATTACTTCTTTAAAGGCTCTTTCTCAAAAACAGTCACATTCTGAGATACTGAGATTTAGATCTTTAACGTATGAATTTGGGGGAGAAATGATTCAGCTCATAAAGTGCATTATATTTGAAAATATTGACAAATTGACAAATCTTTACCTAGACTAAGAAGAAATGAGAGAAGATTCATAAATAAAATCAGAAATGAAAGATGAGCCATTACAAATGATGCCACATAAGATTATAAGAAACTACTATGAAAAATTATATGCCTATAAACTGGATAACCTAGAAGAAATGGATAAATTCCTAGAAATATATAACCAACTAAGACTGAATAATGAAATAGAAAGTCTGAACAGATAACTAATAAGGATTTGAATCAGTAATCAAAAACCTCTTGAGAAAAGCTCATTTCTCTTTTTTAAGAAATCTTTTCATATGAATTTATCTTGATTATCTTGACAAATTCTAATCAATGATATGGAAATTTGAAATGCACTAAATCATTGAATTTTAGAATGGGAAAGCATCTAGAGATTATCCATTCTAATAGCTATCACTGTAGTCTGCATCAGAATCACTTGGAGGGTTTGTTACAATGCAGATTATTGGGCCTCATCCCCAGAGTTTCTAATTCACTAGGTCTGGGCTGGAGTCTGAGGATTTGCATTTTTAACAAGCTCCCAGGTGATGCTGACCACATACATGCAACTTTACATGCTGGTATGGAAAAACCTATAATTATTTCCTTCTGTATAGGGGAAAATCCAGTCGCTCCTTCTGTGTGTTTCTCTTGTGTCTCCATTACTTTCACACTTACCACCACACTCACAACACTTCTGACACCAGATGTGTGGAGATTTTTTCCTCACAACATACAATTCTCTGCAACACTGGCTAGGTGTCCGACAATTTAACTCAATTCTGACACTATTACCTGGAGATAGCACCATATCCCACAGGTTAAGGGCTCAGTTCCACAAGACTGTCCTCCCAATCCCTTTCAGACATCAATCACAAGTCTAGGTTGTTACCTGTGCTTTTGAACCATCGGTTATAAATCTGAGGTTCCCACGATCCTAACCTTGGGTTTGATTGTTACCTTGGCTCACGGAACTCAGAAAAACTGTTTACTTACTGTTTCCAGTCTGTTATGAAAGAACACAGATGAACATCCAGATGGAAGAGATTTGGGAGCAAAGAATGTGAGAAGGGACGCAGAGCTTCCATGCCTTCTCCAGAAACGTCACTCTCCCAGTACCTTAACCTGTTCACCAATCCGGAAGCTCTCCAAACCCCCTCCTTTGGGGTTTTTATGGAGACATTACATATGCATAATTGATTAAATCATTGATCATTGGTGACTAACTCAATTTGCAGCCTCCACCCCCATGCCAACCCCCACCTCATTAACATAACAAAAGACACCTGTGTTGCTCTCATCACTGGACATTCCAAGAGTTTTAGGAGCTCTGTGGCTGGAACCAGGGATAAAGAACAAATATATATTTATTATAAATCACAATATCACACATGCATATTCAGCATTATCACAATCCTGGTTAAATTTAATTCTACGTACTTTATTTCTATATCTGTATAACTGAATATGGCTGGGAAAAAATATATAACCACATATATAACAGTCTCATTTTGAAACAGATTATCAATAACCTCAAGTGGGCTCCTGTGTTGCTGGGTTATCATACTGTTTTTATCTCATCCTCTCTCCCATCCTCTTGAACAATTGCAATTTTCTCCACTCTCCTCAAAGCTCTAATATCTTCTCAACTGTTCTCAATCTCAGCTAATAACCATGTGTCCTCTTTTACAGAGAAAATTGAAACAATTAGATAAGAACTTCAACAGCTGCCACCACCACATCTACCAACCTATCTGCCTTTACCCTCATGGTTTCTATATTCTCTATTATTATGACTAAGCTGCGTAAACTCCTAACTTGGCCAACTAGATTCTGCCTCCTTTCACTTACTCAAGAAAGTCAATCCAGCAATTGTTCTTATTTCCTTTTTATAATTCTAATTATACTGTCACATAGTTACATACAATTATATAATTCTAATAAATAGCTCTACTAAACCAGCATATAAACATGCTGTTATTTATTTCATTAAAAAGAGAAAACTTTCCTTTATAATGACCCATTTCACTTCTTTAATGCAAAATTCCTTGAAATAGTTGTGTTATATTCACTATTTCTAATTTTATTCTCCCATTCTCTCAAGTCCATTCTCATCAAGTTTTCTCCCACGTCAATCAACAAAAACCTCTGCATAGGTCACCACTGACCTCATTGCTAAATCCACTGGTCAGTTTTCAGAACACATCTTACTTGACGTATCAGCAACATAATACACAGTTTACCATTGTCTCTACCTTCAAACACTTCACTTAAATTCCAGAACACTATACTTACCTAGTTTTCTTCCTACATTTCTAACTATTCCTTCCCAGTCCCCTTTGCTGGTTCCTCCTCATTTTACTGGACTTAAAATATCAGAATGCCCAAAGACTAACTTTTTGAACCTTTTGTTTTCTACTTATAGTCAAGCCTTGGTTTAAATCAGCCAGTCTCATGACTTTAAATGCCATTTATAATCTGATGGCTCATATATTTCTATTTATAGTCTGGACATAGCCCCAAATTCCTGACATAGATATCCAGTTATTTAGCATCCACTTGGATATCTAATAAGCATCTCAAACTTATTATGTTCAAAACTGAGTTCCCGATGTTCCTTCCTTTCTCCATAGTCTTTCTCACACCGATTAATGACAATTTCATCCTTCTAATTTCTCAAGTCAAAAACAGAATCATCCCTGACCACTATGTTTCTTTCACACTCTAAATCCAATTTATTAGCAAATTCTGTTGGCTTGACCTTTATAACGTACTCAGATTCTGATCATTTCTCACCACCCCTACAGTTACCACCTGGTTCAAGCAAGTCTGTATCCATTTGTCACCTGGATTATTGTACTGATCTTTTAACGACTCGCTTTTCTTCCCACTTTCACTCCCTATAGGACATACCCAGCAGGAAGACTAATCCTATTAAATGAAAATTAGATTATATCATTCTATTCTCAAAATCCTGCCACCTTAAACTCAGTAAAGTCTGTCTTTCTGTGTCCTGCAAGAAGCTACATGACCTGGTTCTATATTATCCCTCTGATCTTATCTCTTATGAATTTGCCCTTCTCTGCTCTAAAACGTCAAGATTTGTAAGTTTGAGATTTTACTTTATTTGCAAGCTAATAAAGTAGCCAGTTTCATGGACTCTTGCATCAGAGATAAAGGATAATCACAGTAATCAAAATATCAGTACTTTGTGCTGGTTTCCTGAGCCCTAATTCTCACAGTATGATGCCTCCTCTTCTATACTGGTCTGCTTGGCCTGCCATAACAAAATGCCACATGGTAGGTGGATAAAACAACAGAAACTTATTTCCTCATACTTGTGGAGACTGGAAGTCCTAAATCAATGTTCCAGCAGTTTTGATATCTGGTGAGAGCTCTCTCCTTGAATTACAGACAGTTGCCCTCTCACCATGTGTTTATATGGCCTTTCTCCTGTTTCTCCACAGAGAGGGAGAGATAGCTCTCTGGCATCTCTTCTTATAAGGACACTAATTCTATGAGATTAGGGTCCCACTCTTATGACCTCATTTAACCTAATTTTCTTAGAGGTCCCATTTCCAAATACATCCACATTGGGGAGGGAAGAGGCACAAACATTTAATCCATAACATCTTCTACTCTATTTAAAATTTAATCACACCTTTTCCCAAGAGTTCTTATCCCTTTCCTGCTTTATTTTTTCCTTAGTATTTATTACTACCTAATATCTCATATATATATATATGTACATATGTGTATATATACTTATATACTTATATATACTTATTTATCATATATTATCTGTTTCTATTATAGAAAGTAAGTTCTATGAGGTAGGGATTTTTATCTGTTTTATTCACTATTATATCCCCTGTGCCTAAAACAGAGACTAGAACATATAGTAAGCCCTCAATAAATATTTGTTGATTGAATGAAGATTGTAGTGGGGTGGGCTGGTTATTTGTAAAGCTGGAATAATGTACACTTCTAACCAGTGAGCTCTCCGGTAAAGAGGAAAGTCCTAATTAATTGTGCGGTCAATTATTTACTGTAGAATGAATTAAGATTTTATTGTAGAAGTCCTTAAATTTTAACTTGCTTTGTAATGAAGCCCATTTCTGAACTAGTACCTATTTGTAATTTGAACTTAAGTTTTTGTTAAGTCAGAGAAGATTAAAGACAGTTATAAAGATTAATAATAGTTGGGAAAACTTAAAACCTTATATAAACCTTATAAACAGAATATAAAAACCTTTTTTTGACTACAAATTAGGAAACAAAGCAGCTGTTTTGGCAAGGGCAGCTTATTGAGAAATTGTCAGTTTGATGCTGACAGCTTGTAAACATCAGGTATAAGTAGAATGGCTTCAAAAATGTAGATTTCTTATCTTTTTAACCTACTTTAGGCTATTTCTAAATTGAGGCAGCAGGTAGTTACAGAAATGTGGTCTTACAGAAGGATCAATTCTAGATGAATTCTAATTAAATAATTTGCCATAGCTTTTGGCATTATTTTTTCTTCGTGGGATATTGGGATTGCTGGTCTTTTATACCTTGATCCTCAGAATGAAGCACCTAAACCTCTATTCTCCTGTCCTCTTCAATTATCCTAGGAGGACATCCATAGGCTACTAATTCTGGTTTTAAAGTGAGTTTAGAAACACAACTGAGAAGTTAAATCATCTCAACGTGTTATTTTGAACTTGATAAATTTTAAGTATTTTAAGTTATTGATAAACTACTTTCTAAGAGGAATGCATTTTTAAATTCACCCTTTCCCTTTTCATGTCTCTGTCACACATATGCTCTTGAGGGGTATCAGTTCTATTAATCCTCTTACTCTCTCTACATGTCAAAGGACAAAGGAAAGAGACTGCTAGGGCATTGCTTAAGAGAGAGTCTGGAAATGTCCAAAGGTCAATCTATTCCAAGTTATCCTCCTAAACTTTATAGTATCCTATCCTCTGGGACTGGTAAAAATCACCCATAGGTAGTAATCTGGCATGGATATTCAAACTTGGAGAATCCAGGTAAGTAAACCTCTTTTCTGTATAAAGATGCATTAGCCTGCCTAAGAGACAAAGGTAGTTCGATTTTTTTCCCATATAATCCAAATTGTTAGCATAAACTCTAGATGTTAAAATTTCAAGAAATTTATTCTGAGTGTTCAATTTCAGAAGAAGAAAAAAAGTATTTGCTAGCAAATGAACCTGTGAAAGAAGGAAATGGAATCAGGTAGCATGATTATTTTTTCAGTCGATTTTAATAAATAAAAATTATATATTTTCTAAAATATATTTTTTAAAAAAGAATTTTAAGATGGACTATATAGTATAAAGAAAGACCACTGGATCATGATTCAGGAAACCTAAGTTCTAAACCAGAATCAGCTGTAAACTTGCTATGTGACCTGGCCCAAGTCTCATCATATTCATGGGTCTTCATTTTCTTATTAATATAATGAAAGGGTTTGACAAGTTGATGTTTTAGGCTCCTTTTAGAACATTTTATGATTCTAAGTTATTGCAACTGATGCACTCACAAATCTACTGATTTATGTCTATTACTGCAATATTATGATTCTATAGATGTAAATTATTATAATATAAAACGCTTATTTCCCATAGATGATGATAACAGCTGTTTTAGAAAGAATTTTATGTGCCAGTGATATGAAATTGTTTTTATAGGTACATTCCTCTCATTGAAAGGAGCTGTACTAACATTCTCCTGTATGGATCAAACTGGTGGATTAATGCAACCGCCGTATGAAGTTTGGAGGGATCCAAACAACATAGATGAAAATGAAAAATCTTGGAGAAGGAAACTGGTCATGAACTGCCCCTCTCCGTCCCAAGAAACAGATCATCAGTATACAATAATCTGCTCTGAAAAACAAGCCAAAGTCTTCTCACTGCCTTCTCAGACTTGCCTTTATGTTCATAACATCACTGAGACATCTTTCATACTGCAAGCAAATGTGGTAGTCATGTGTAACAGTGCCTGTCTGGCGTGCTTTTGTGCCAATGGGCATATCATGATAATGAGGTATTTGCCTTCTTTATAAATTATTTGGTAATCACAACAGTGCCAACCAGGTACAGTTCTGAAAAGTATATGTGTAAAGTGCAAGATGTTATCAAGAAGAAACCTGAGGTCATTGTTTCATTATGTTTATGAATGTTTTATTGTTCAACAATTTGGGTTTTTATTTTGTTTTGTTTTTGTTGAGGTTTTTTTTTTTGCTAAAAATTCTTTGCATTTTGAATGAAATATATTTACCTTAATGACACTAAAGAATCTAAGGAAAGAATGATTTTCCAGTCATTCACATATTCATTCAACAAACATTTATTGAGCAAATGTTATCTCCCAGAAGCTATTCTAGGCACTAAAAGTTTAAAGATGAATAAACTACAAGGAAAAGAAATGAAGTATTACTTTTACTATGTTTCAAAGTACACAGAAGAATTTTACATACAGAATTTAATTTGATCCTTACAGCTTCCCTAGGACACAGAAAATAAAGTATTATTTGCATCCTCCATTTTACATATATGAATAACCTCTTCCCCATCACCACCCATTAATTTGACTGACTCTATCATGGATGTTTAACTGGGTTTGTTTTAGACTCATATCTTGAGGAGCTTAGTTACTTGAAATGCCTCCACATATACATTTTAATATTTTTTCATACTAAGTCTTTGAAATCCAGTATATAATTTACACTTACAGAACATCTCAATTCAGATGAGCCATGTATCAACTGCTCAATAGGCATATGTAGCTAGTGGCTACCATACTGGACAGCACAGAGCTAGAACATCATAAAAAGTCTATTCCAGGAGCACAGATATCAG
Organism: Pteropus medius; assembly: GCF_902729225.1. Taxonomy (NCBI): domain Eukaryota; kingdom Metazoa; phylum Chordata; class Mammalia; order Chiroptera; family Pteropodidae; genus Pteropus; species Pteropus medius. The sequence continues at coordinate 6,444,268 of NW_024351543.1, forward strand.
GCCCCATTTTATATGGTCAGGTTCTAGGGTTTAAACTGTAATTGTGAACTACTTTGACATGAGAAATTAGCACTTTTTTTTCAAGGTGCTAGTTTTATGATCTGGGATAATTTAAAATCATTGTGCATATTGGAATTAGTGGGATGATTTCAAAGTTTAGAATTTAATTACAAGTTTGTTTTCCTCCTTTTGGCATTAGAGGTATGATTTAAAAGCAATGAGACTGGTTTTCTTCAGTAGTTTGTAAAACTGTCTCTAATGACAGTTCCAAAGGGACATTCTGATGATTTTAAGCAAAATAAGTGGCTACAACATTAGGATAAGTATATAGCCATTTGGTAAGACAGTTCAGATGAGTGGTATTCGTTTGGATGTGTAAATTCTCATCTATCATTTATAACTTTTTTCTCATTCTCTTACAGCCCCAGCCATGTTTATTTATTAATCATGCCTTCAGTGAAGGTGCCCTAAGTCATAAATAATTTTCATTTCCTCTGTATTGTGGGAGTAAAGGAATGGGGACCAAAGCCATTTCATAAAAGGTTATACACTGATGGAAATGTGGTTTGGGTCCAGTTCACGGTGCCTCCATTCCCAGGCACCGTGATCTGGACCCAAACCACATTTCCATCAGTGTATAACCTCCACAGACTCAGGAGTTTTGCTTAAAAAAAGACAATAGACCAAGCATATAGTCAGGTACTTTCAGATATAGTGTTTCTGACATAACCAAAGGCTATAACAATATTGTAGGAACATGTGAAATGCTACAAAAAGCATCCTAAAATTGCTGGCCACTGCATTTTATCCATCCTTCAAGAAAATTTTCTAATGAATTAAGACAGAAGAACTTTTTCCATGATTTTTTTCTGTATATGATTTTATGTCAAAGTCTAGTTTATTACAACTAAGATTTCGAAAAGATAAAAAGAAACAATCATAAAATATAAAAGTGGTATAAAAATCACTGCTTTTCTATAAAGGCCTGCAAATTTTATACAGAGAAATTAAAAGCTTCCAACAATTCAAATATGAAATGTGGATTTGCTTTTTTTCCATTCAGCCTACCTAGTCTTCGCCCAATGTTGGATGTTAATTATTTACCACTGACAGACATGAGGATAGCACGGACATTTTGTTTTACCAATGAAGGGCAGGCATTATACCTCGTCTCTCCTACTGAAATTCAGCGGTTAACATACAGCCAAGAGATGTGTGATAATCTACAGGTAGGTCAGGTACATTTATGAAAAAACATTAGACATGTTGTATGAAGAGAGAGAATTAGAGATGTCTAAAAGCTAACATACTATTAAGCCAGACAACAAATATGCCTTCCCTAGAATATGTTTTGAATATCATAGTCATCCTTGTGACCCTACCAAATTCTACTGTGGTTGTAGGTATACCCAGAAAAAAATAAGAAAGAAGGGGAAATGTAAAGATTATACATAGTAATGGTTAATTTGTTTATTTTGTTTTGGATTTTTTTGCCTGTGGAAAATCCTCTGAAAGATTATAAACGCTCCCTCCAGGGTGGGGAATATGTATGTACACACAAACAATTTGCATACAATTCAGGGGAGTTCGTTGACTTTTTTGTTTTTTAAGAAAACTTAATTTTGATTCAGAGACATACGAAATAATACATATTTATTCTGTGTGTTAGAAGTGGGCATTTGTCTTTGATCATAACAGTAAGCAGAGCCTAGAAACAATATAAAAGCCTATCTATCTTTGAGTAAGTAAAACTGGTCACATAATTTTTTAAAATATCTGAGAAATTTAATTGGTTCAACCCCTTCATTTTACAAATAAGAAAACTAAAATCCATTCACTATAGTATAGAGGTTGAATACAAGCTCTAAACTATTTAAGTTGTAATTTGCCCACTTGTGTAACTTTGGACATTTTACTTAATCTACCGGTATGCTCTGTCTTGGAACACTGTTGTAAGAATTAAGAATTCATATATATCACTGAGCACAGTGCCTAGAATATAGTAAGTTTTAAAAATAAATAATAAATAAATATTTAAAAATAAATAATACATATTATTATTGTTATTCAACAAACACTTATTGAGTTTTTACTATATGCCTGGACTTTGCTAGGCTCTAGGGTACAATAAGATACAAGTCCCTACCTACTAGTATGGAGGGAGAAATAAGTAAACAGACAACACAATACTCTGTGGAAATGCTGTCCATATATAACTGTGCCAGTGCTGGGGAGACATGCAAGAGGGACACTTGAGTTGGTGGAACAGAGCGAGTGAGTAGTTAGAAAAGAATTGTGAAGGGTGAGTAGGAGTTATCCACAGGAATAGATGGCTGGGGATGGAAAGGTAATGGTATTCTTGACAGAGTAATGGCATGGGAAAGCCCAGGGGTTCAGGAAACTTCCAACAAAGATCAGAGTTGGGAAGTGAAAAGAATGGAGGGATGGTGCTGGAAAATTAGTCGAGAATAGATCTTGTAGCGCATAGTAAGCTCCTTAAGGAATCTGGCATTTATCCCAAGGGCAACAAGAAGTCATTAAAAAGATTTAGCAAATTTATTTATTAAAACTAATTTTCTGGTTGCAGTATGACGATTGGTTTGGGGAATTAGGATTGAAGGTAGGGAGAACAATTAGGAGGCTTTTTTAAAATAATTAAGGCCAAAAATAACAATGGCTTGAAATAAGGCAGCCAGAGTGAGAATGGAGAAAGGTTAGCAGATTCAATAGCTATGAAGTGTAATCAGTTAGACTGAAGGGTTATTAGAGGTAGGAGGGAAGAAAAAGAGGGAATTAATAACTATTCCTGGGTTTCTAGCTTGGGGAACTAAGTAGATGGTGCTGTCACTTCTAAAGAGAAGGAATTAGGAGGAAGCTCACAGGTCTGGTGAGTAAAGGTGAAGGGAGATGATGAAGATAAAGTCATGTCCCAAGTTCATAGACAAACTTGGGACATGACTATTAGGTCACAGATCTGATTTCCGGTTGAAGTTCCTTCCTCTATATAATAGTTCTAAAATTTTAATTGGCTTTAGAAAGACCTAGAGAGCAAGTTAAAATTATAGATATCCAGAGCACATCTCTGTAGATTCTAACTTATTATGTGTAGAATAAAGCCTGAGCAGCTATATTGCTAACAAGATTTTTCTCCAATCATTCTAAAGCACACCAAATATTCTGAACAATTGTACCTCACCATTCGATAGTTGCCAATTTTGAATCGTTTACCTTGAGCCATTGCATAATTTTGTACTTGACATAAAAATAAATCCAACCTTTCTCCACATACCACCAAAGGCTTCCTATTTTATAAGACAGTCCATGCTTAGTTCAGAAGAGAGACTAGGACAGGCAGAAGCTTCAGTAATTAAAAAAGATCAGAAGTCTAATTTGATAGTCATTGATCAGGTAAAAATTAATCCTAGGGCGAATATATCATCTTCCCAAGCTTTCTAATTGTAAAGGGGAGAAGAGGGCAGAAAAATAAAAATTTTAGAACATCAGCTACTGCAGAAGGGAAGGTAAAGGAGAAAGAAATACCAGAGATAAAACTGGGAGCAAAGCAAAACTCACCAAGAAAATTGGAAAACACTGTTTTTTCATTATGCGTTCTAACAACTGCAGTATTATCTTTTGATCTATTGGTTTATTTTTAGTTACTCTAATGCTTTTTGGATCTGATGCAGGACATGCTGGGAGATTTGTTTACTCCCATAGAGACCCCAGAAGCTCAAAACAGAGGCTTTCTAAAGGGACTCTTTGGTGGAAGTGGACAAACATTTGACAGAGAAGAACTCTGTGAGTAAACTCTTGATTATAAAACTGTATCGCAAAGTAGAATTCCTGTGTGTGTATATATAACGTAATGTAATATATGATCTCAAATTCTAGACTAGATTATTTTGCTTCATACAATAAAAATTATTTGTTTATTAAACATGAATAAAATTGATCCCTTTTTATTAGGAAATAATTTAACTATTTTTATCATACTTGAAATTCATACAAATAATAAGTAAGCTAATAAACATGTCATTTACAGACAGATTATACCTGCAAGGCAGGGTGAAGACATTCAGTCACTGAAGTCGGGAAAAAACTGTTTTTGAATGTGCCTGTCTTTAACCACGGTTGGAAAACAAATTATTCAGAACACGTTTACCAATACTACAGAACAAATTACTTTTAAAATCTATCAGTGAGACTCTAGTGAACAATAATCAAAAAGCTGCAGAAAGATACAAAGGAACAGTTTCAGAAAGAATATATTCAATTAAGAATATATTTTCCTCATGTACTGTTTGTAGGATTGTGAATTGGTGCAGCCACTATGGAAAACAGTATGAAGGAGATTCCTTAAAAGAATCAAAAACAGAGCTGCCATAATACCCAGCAATTCCACTTCTGGTTATTTATCCAAGGAAAACAAAAACAGTATTTTGAAAACATATATGTACCCCTATGTTCACTGCAGCATTATTTACAGTAGTCAAGATATGGAAGAAACCTAGGTGTCCACTGATAGATGAATGGGTAAAGAAATAGATGTAATATATATCGCATATATATATATATATCGTATATATATATATATCACATATATATATCATGGAGTATTAACCATAAAAAAGAATAAAATCTTGCCATTCGTGACAACATAGATAGACCTAGAGGGTATTATGCTAAGAGAAATAAGTCAGACACAGAAAGACAAATACCACATGATCTCACATAAATGTGGAATCTAATAAAACAAATAAACAAACGAAACAAAAAACAGACCCACAGATACAGAAAACAAACTGATGGTTTCCGGGAGAGGGAAGATCGGTAAAAAAAAAAGTAAATTTAAAAAAAGATATGTTTTTCAGAATATCTCATCACCATTTGGTCTTGCTGATCAAAACTCTTTTCTCTTGAACTTTTAATTAAGCAAAGATCTGGGTACTTCCATACAATGCAGTATTATTCAGCCATTAAAAGGAACGAAATTTGATACATGCTATAATATGGATGAACTTTGAAAACACCATGCTAAGTTAAAGAAGACAAAAAAGGCCACGTATTGTATGATTCCATGTATATAAAATATCCATAATAAGCAAATCCAGAGACAGAAAGATTAGTAGCTACCAGGGACAGGGGCAAGAAGCGATTGGGGAGTGACTGCTAATGGGTACGGAGTTTCTTTTTGGGGTAATGAAAATGTTCTAAAATTAGGAAGTAGTAATAGTTGCTAAAAACAGTATTTTGTGAATATACTAAACACCACTGACATACACTTTAAATGGGGAATTTTATGGTATATGAATTATATCCCAATAAGGCTCTTATTTAAAAAAAAAGATCTAGATTACATTCATAACATTATGTCCTTGGAAATGCTTTTTTACCAAGACAGCAATTATTTTCAATAAAAAAAATTACTTCATTAAAATGAAATGAACCAGCTTTGTAAATGATGGAGAAATTTTTAGTCTTATAAATTCACTGAATTTTAACATATGTATATTAATGCCCATCATGCACATACCTCATTTTCTAGTATTTACACGCACATGCACACACACACTTAAAAACAACAACTGGGATCTACAAAGGCTGATGGCAAGATGAACATTGGAATGAAGACTTGGGCCAAAATTTAAACAAAAGATCAGACCTGAGATTGGAACACACATTGATATGAGTTAAATATGAGTTCACATATATTGTGAACATCAAAATTCAGCAACATCAAGAATGTTGAGAATCACCTGAAGACTACCTGAATAGAAATCCTATAACTAAAGATTTACAGAAGAAACCAGGTGGAGACTGGAAGGAGGGGCAGAGATACAAACAGGCTTGCCCTTTACCCACATTTGGAGGTTAAAAATAAGGAGGGATTAAAACAAAAAGAATAAAATATCTAGGAATAAGTTTAATGAAACATGTGAAGGACCTATATAATGAAAACTACAAGACCTTATTAAAAGAAATAAAAGATACAAAGAAATGGAAAGATATTCCGTGTTCTTAGATTGGAAGAATCAACATAGTTAAAATGACCATATTACCTAAAGCATTATACAGATTTAATGCAATCCCCATCAAAATCCCATTGACATTTTTTAAAGAAATAGAACAAAAAAAATCATCAGATTGTATGGAAGCACAAAAGACCCCGAATTGCCAAAGCCATCATGAGAAAAAAGAACAAGGCTGGAGGCATCACTCTGCCCGACTTCAAATTATACTACAAAGTGACAGTAATCAAAACAGCATGGTACTGGCAGCAAAACAGACACACAGACCAGTAGAACAGAATCAAGAGTCCAGAAGTAAACCCATATTTATATGCGCAAATAATTTTCGACAAAAAGGCCAAAAACATACAGTGGAGAAAGGAAAGCCTCTTCAATAAATGGTGCTGGGAAAATTGGAAGGCCACCTGCAAAAGAATGAAACTAGACTGTTGTCTGTCATCACACACAAAATTAACTCAAAACTGATTAAGGACCCGAATATAAGACCTGAAACAATAAAATGCATAGAAGAAAACATAGGAAAAAAACTCATGGATCTTGGACTTAAAGAGGATTTTATGAATTTGAGCTCAAAAGCAAGGGAAATAAAGCTAAAATAAATGAATGTGACTACATCAAACTAAAAAGCTTCTGCTCAGCCAAAGAAATTGTCAACAAGGTAAAGAGACAACCATCTGAATGGGAAAATATATTTGTAAGCAATGCCTTCAATAAAGGCTTAATATCCAAAATATACAAAGAACTCATATAACTCATGACAACAAAAAAGCAAATGATCCAATCAAAAAATGGGCAGAGGACCTGAACAGACACTTCTCCCTAGAGGACATACAAATGGCCAACAAATATTTGAAAAGATGCTCAACATCGCTAGCTATTAGGGAAATGCAAATCAAAACCACAATGAGATACTATCTCACACCTGTTAGAATAGCTATAATCAACAGGACAAGTAATAACAAATGCTAGAAAGAATGCAGAGAAAAAGGAACCCTCATACACTGCTGGTGGGACTGCAAATTGGTACAGCTATTATGGAAAACAGTATGGAAGTTCCTCAAAAAACTAAGAATTGATCTACCATATGATCCAGCAATCTCTCTACTGAGTATTTATCCCAAAGACTTAAAAACCCATACCTGAAAAGATATTTGCACACCGATATTCATAGCAGCATTATTCACAGTAGCCAAGACATGGAAGCAACTGAAGTGTCCTACGATAGATGATTGGATAAAGAAGTTGTGGTACATATATACAATGGAATATTGCTCAGCCATAAGAAGAGATGAAATATTGCCATTTGCGACAACATGGATGGACCTTGGGATGATTGGTTGAAAAAGTTGAAAATCACATGATATCACTTATATGTGGGATATAAACCTAAAAGCAACAAATGAAAAGGACAAACAAACAGAGTCATGGACATAGACTATAGACTAGTAGTTACCAGAAGGTAGAGAGTGGGGGAGAGTGGGGGTGGATGGGGTAAAGGGAGTCTAATATAGGGGGTTAGGGGGAGAGTGAAGTGGGTCAAAGGGATCAAATATATGGTAGCTGAAGGAAAATGGACTTTGTGTGGTAAACACACAATAGAATATACAGGTGTCAAATTATAATGTACACCTGAAAATTATATAATTGTATTAACCAATGTTACCCCAATAAACTTAATTTTAAAAAATGAGGAGGCATTTCTTGGCAGTGGAGGACCTCCCTGAGGAGCGAGAGGTCCTAGCCCCACACCAGGCTCCCCAGCCCAAAGTTCCAGTACTAGGAAGAGAAATTCCCACAGCTGGCTGTGAAAACTAGCAAGGATTGCATCCAAGAAGGACAAGGCTGCTGGAGACTGTGGAGAACCTCTTAAGGTGCTCACACATAGACTCACTTGGTCAAAAACTCACAAGCTCTATGCTCCAGTGCAGGGGCAGCAGCTGGAAAAGAACCAGGGGCACAGGGGAGGAACTAAATTGACTAACTTCAAGGTGAGAGCTGGAGGAACATGGGTTGGAATAGCTCTCTTTAGGGACAGCAGCACTACCAGGTGCCATTGTTCTTTTATGGAGCTCCCCTCCCACCCAGCTAGCTGGCGCGGGAGGGCACCAAATCTGAACTTCCCATTAACTTGATTAACATTGTTCATCCCACCCTGGTGATTCCCTGAGACCTCACCTCACTCAACTCACCTGTTTGATTTAGGCCTATTCCAGTGGTTCCTCCACACGAGGTATGCCTCAGATCATGCTGTAAACTTTTCCAAAATCTAAAAAAACAAGCAGCAGCTGACCTCAGCGTGCCTTGTAGCTCTTGCTAAGTGGCCCCAAGCCTGGCATAAGTGGTGGCCACTCTAGAGCAGGAACTTCAACTAAGCAGCACAAATGGTGGCTGGCCTCACCTCACATCATGGTGCCCAATAAAGGGGCCGAAACCTGTCTCAAGTGGCAGCTAGCCTCAGTTTGCAGCATAGCCTCTCCCAAGCACTGCCAATCCCCACAAGCAGATAATTTTATAGCACCTTCCAAGAGACCCCAGGCCCAGCACAAGTGATGGCTGACACTGGCCTGCACCAAAGCACTTCCCAAGAGGATCCAGAACCAAAATACCTGGTGATTGGCTTCAGGCCACACAAGAGCATCACACAACTAGTTGTACAAATGATACACCTGAAAGGCAGTCTAGGCTGGTACCAGAGCCCTGCTAAAGTGACTCCTGCTCCATGGGGGCTGCCCCCACATAACAGCTCATCCTCTGTAGTCATGGCCAGCCCTTATGGTAGTCAGCCTGAAGGTCAACCCCACTTACTCATGTGCCAATAAAAATTAAGGCTCAACTACAACAGGAGGGCACACATAACCCACACAGTGGACTACCTTGGAGCACCCAGCTCAGGTGACTGGAGAGATGGCACCACTGGGACCCACAGGACACTTACTCCATAAGGCCACTTTGTCAAGATATGGAGACAAAGCAGATCTACCTAATACATAGATACAAACACAGTGTGTATCAGCCAAAATGAGGAGACAAAGAAACTTGTCCCAAATGAAAGACAAAACTCCAGAAAAATAACTAAATGAAATGGAGACAAGCCATCTACCAGGTACAGAGTTCGAATCACTGGTTATAAAGATGCTCAATGAAATTAGGAGAAAAATAGATTAATTCAGTGAGAATTTCAACAAAAAGATAGAAAACATAAAAAAGGAGATAGAAAATTTAAAAATAAAAAATGGAGAATACAATTAATTTAAATGAAGAATACATTAGAAGGAATGGACAGCAGATTAGATGAAGCAAAAGCTCAAATCAGTGACTTAGAAGACAAGGTAGAGGAAAACATCCAATCAGAACAGCAAAAAGGAAAAAAGAATTTTTAAAAAAAGATATTTTAGGGGACCTCCGGGACAACATCAGTGTAACAGCATTCACATCAAAGGGGTACCAGAAGAAGAAGATAGAGAGCAAGGGATTGAAAACCTATCTGAAGGAGTAATGACTGAAAACTCCCTTAAGCTAGCAAAGGAAATAGACATATGAGTCCAGGCAGCACAGAAGTCCCAGACAAGATGAATCCAAAGAGGCCCACATCATGACATATCATAATTAAAATGCCAAAGCTTAAAGATAAAGAGGGAACATTAAAAGCAGTGAGAGAAAAGCAGTTAGTTACCTATAAGGAAGCTCCCATAAGACTGTCAGTTGATTTCTCAACAGAAATTTTTACCGACCAGAAGGGATGGCATGAAATATACAACATGATGAAAAGCAAGGACCTATAACTAAGATTACTCTACCCAGCAAGACTATCATTTAGAATTGAAGAAGAGATAAAGAGCTTCCCAGACAAGAAAAAGCTAAAGGAGTTCATCACCACCAAACCAATATTATAGAAAATATTAAAGGGGCTTCTTTAAGAAAAAAAAAGACAAAAAATATAAATATGAAATATAGGAAAGAAAAAGTTCTCACTGACAAAAGCAAACAGTGAAAGCAATGGATCAACCAACTATATAGCTAATACAAAGGTTAAAAAGCAAAAGTAGAAACCTTATGTAATTACAGTAATAAACCAATACACACAAACACGTGCAAAAGTAGTAAAAAATAATGACAAAAACATAAACATGGAGAGAATGAGAAAAAATTGTAGTGATTTTGGAATGTGTTAGAACTTAAGCGACCATCAATTTAAAATGCACTGTTATAAACATAGCTTGGTATATATAAAGCACAGGGTAATCACAAACCAAAAATCTGCAGCATGCAAGAAATAAAGAGAAAGAAATCCAAATACAACACTATAGAAAGTCATCAATGTACAAGAGAAAAGAGCAAGAAAATAAAAACTAAAAATTATAAAAATAATTAATAAAATAGCAATAACTATACACCTATCAATAATTACTTTAAATGTAAACTGATTAAATGCTCTCCTCAAAAGACATAGGGTGGCTAAATGGGTTCAAAAACAAGATCTATACATAGGCTGCCCACAAGACTGAAAGGCACGTATAGACTGAAAGTAAAGGGATGGAAAAAGGTGTTTCATGCAAATGGAAATGAAAAAAAAAAAAAAAGCTGGAGTAGCTATACTTATATCAGACAAACTAGATTTTTATACCAAAGCCTGGAACAAGAGACAAAGAAGGTCATTTCATAATGATAAAGGGATCAATCCAACAATAGGATATAGTAACTTGTAAATATCTACATACCCAACATAGAAACACCAAAATATATAAAGCCAATATTGATGGACATAAGAAGAGAGATAACAGTAAGACAATAATAGTAGGGAAATTTAACACCTCATTGATATCAATGGATAGATTATCCAGACATACAATCGACAAGGAAACAGTGGTCTTATGACACATTAGACCAGATAGATTTAATTGATATGTTAAAGCACTTCCCCCAAAGGCAGCAGAATATACATTCTTTTCAAGTGCACTTGGAACTATTTCCAGGATAGACCAAATGTAATACATGTCTCAATAAATTTAAGAAAATTGAAATCATATTAAGCATCATTTCCATTCACAATGGTATAAAACTGGCAATCAATTACAAGAAGAAAGCCGAAAATCATACAAACGCATGGAGGCCACATGATACGCTACTAAACAATGAATGGGTTAATATGACATCAAGGAAAAAATCAAAAGATACCTTGAGACAAATGAAAATGAAAACACATGACTGAAAACCTATGAGACACATCTAAAGCAGTTCTAAGAGGGAAATTCATAGCAATACAGATCTACCTTAAGAAACAAGAAAAATTTCAAATAAACAATCTAACCTTACACCTAAAGCAACTAGAAAAACAAACAAAGCTCAAAGTGAGTAGAAGGAATGAAATAATAAAGATCAGAGTGGACATAAATGAAATAGAGCCTAAATAAAACAAAAAAATAGATCAAGGAAACCAAGAGTTACTTCTTTGAAAAGATAAACAAATTTGATAGAACTTTAGTCACAGTAATCAAGAAAAAAAAGAGAGGACCCAAATAAATAAAATCAGAAATGAAAGAGAAATGACAACCAACACCACAGAAATACAAAGGATTATAAAAAAATACTACAATTATATGCCAACAAATTGAACAACCTGAGAGAAATGAATAAATTCCCAGAAATATACAATCTTCCAAACTGAGTATGGAAGAAACAAAATATATGAACAGACCAATAAATACTAATGAAATTGAACCAACAATCAAAAAACTCCAAACAAGAAAAAAGTCCTAGAAAAGACAGCTTCACAGGTAAATACTACCAAACATCCAAAAAAGAATTAATACCTACCCCATTCAAAAAAATTGAAGAGGAGAAAAGACTCCCAACCTCATTTTATGAAGGCAGCATTACCCTGATACCAAAACTGGACAAAAAAATGATAATAATAAATAAAAAATTTAAGCTAGTATCCCTGACGAAAATAGATGCAAAATAGCAGCAAATCGAATTCAGCAACACCTTAAAAAGATCATAAACCATGATCAAGTGAGATTTATTCCCAGGATGCAAGGTTGCTTCAATATCTGCATATCAATTAATGTGATACTCCACATGAACAAAATGAAGGATAAAAATCATACGATCATATCAATAGATGTAGAAAAAGCATTTGACAAAAGCCAGCAGACATTTATGATGAAACTCTCAGCAAAGAGAGGATAGAGGGAACATACCTCAACATAATCAAGGCCATATATGACAGACTCACAGCTAACATCATACTTAACAGTGAAGAGCTGAAAGCTTTTTCATTAGGATCAGGAACAAGACAAGTATGTCCACCTTGACCACTTTTATTCAACATAATATTGGAAGTCCTAGTCATAACAATCAGACAAGAAAAACAAATAAAAGTCATCTAAATTGGAAAAGGAAGAAACAAAACTGTCATTATTTGCAGATAACATGATACTATGTATGGAGAACCTTAAAGAGTCCACCAAAAAATTGTTAGAATAAATAAATTCAGTTAAGTACCAGGATACACAATTAATATTCAGGAATAGCTTGCATTTTTATACACCAATAACAAACCATCAGAAAGAAAATTAAGAAAACAATCCCATTTACAATTATATAAAATATCTAGGAATAAACTTAACCAAGGAGGTAAAAGACCTGTACTCAAAAAAAAAAAAACTATAGACATTGAAGAAAGAAACTAAAGAAAATACAAATAAATAGAAGGGTGTACAGTGCTCATGGATAGAAAGAATTAACTTAGTTAAAATGTCTGTACTATCCAAAGCAATCTGTAGATCCAGTGCAATTCCTATCTAAATACTAATGGCATATTTTACAAAACTTGAACAAATAATCCTAAAATATATATGGAACCACAAAAGATCCCAAATAGCCAAAGCAATGTTGAGAAAGATAAAGTTCAAGGTATCATGCTACCTGATATCAAACTATACTACAAGGCTATAATAATCAAACAACATGAGACTGGCATAAAAACAGACACAGATCAATGGAGCACAATAGAGAGCCCAGAAATAAATCCATATCTGTATGAGGAATTACTCTATGACAAAGGAGGCAAGAACATATAATGGAGTAAAGACAGTCTCCTCAATAAATAGTGCTGGGAAAACTGGACGCATGCAAAAAAAAAAAAAAAATTAAACTTGACCACTGTCTTACACCATATACAAAAATAAACTTGAAACGGATTAAAAATCAAATTTAAAACCCAAAACCATCAAACATCAAGAAGAAACATAGGCAATAAACTCTTTGACATCCCTCTTAGCAATATTTTTTTGGATATGTCTCCCCAATCAAGGTAACAAAAGACAAAATAAACAAATGGGGCTACATAAAACTAAAAGGTTTTGTAAGTGAAGGAAACCATCAACAAAATGTAAAGACAACCTACTGAATGGAAGAAGATATTCACCAGTGATTCATCTGATAAGAGGTTAACATTCAAAATATATAAAGAACTCATATAACTTAACACCAAAAATACAATCTAATTAAAAATTGGATAGAGGACCTGAATTTTTCCAAAGAGAACATAAAGATGGCCAATAGACATGAAAAGATGCCCCAAATTACATCACTAATGATTAATTAGTGAAATGCAAAATAAAACCACAATGAGATATCAACTCACACCTGTCAGAATGGCTATCATCAATCAACAAAGAAAACCATTGGTGAGGATGTATATAAAAAGGAATCCCCGTGCACTGTCATTGGTGCAGCTACTGTGGAAAACAGTATGGAAGTTCATCAAAAATTTAAAAATAGAACAACTTTATGACTCAGCAATACCACTTCTGGGTATTTATCTGAAGAAACCCAAAACACTAATTCAGAAAAAATATATGCACCCTATATTCACTGCATTGCTATTTACAATAGCCAAGATATGGAAGCAACTGAAGTGTTCATGAAATCAATGAGTAAAGAAGATGTGGATGTATCTACAATGGAATATTACTCAGCCATAAAAAAAAAGAATGCAATCTTGCCATTTTTGACAACATGGATGAATATAGAGGGTATTATGCTACGTGAAATAAGTCAGAGAAAGACAAATACCATATTCATTTATATGTGGAATCTAAAAAACAAAAATGAACAAACGAAACAGAAACCAATTTATAGTTACAGATGAGAAGAGGGGTTGGGGAGATGAGTGAAAAAAGTTAAAGGAATTAAGAAGGACAAATTGCTAGTTATCAAAATAGTCACAGGGATGTAAAGTACAGCATAGAGAATATAGTCAATAGCATTGTAATAACTATGTATGATGTTGGATGGGTACTAGACTTATCGAGTGATCACTCCATGAAGTATATAAATGTCTAATCACTATGCTGTATACCTGAAACTAATATAATATTGTATGTCAACTGTAATTACAAAATAAAATAAATAACTAAAAGAATGTAATTATGCTATATTGTATGGAAGCCACACACACAATAAAAGGCAAATGGCAACAATATCTCTCAAAGTCTTTTTCATAGGCATTTTTCTTGGGTAAGTGCTAACATCTCCAAATATCTATGATAGGATCAAATATGTGTCTCTAACTGGAGAATTATGACAGTAGAATGTAATATAAGTACTGAAGTGATAAACTTGACTATAACTGTGTGAATTACTGACAAATGTTTTAAATTGCTATGGCTTAAATTCATAGTTGGGGAAGCTACAGCAGGAAAAGCATCTCGCAGCCTTGCGCAACACATTCCTGGACCAGGTGGTATAGAAGGGATGAAAGGCGCTGCTGGAGGGGTGATGGGAGAGCTGACTCGAGCACGGATCGCACTTGATGAGAGAGGACAAAGGCTAGGAGAGCTGGAAGAGAAAACTGCAGGCATGATGACCAGTGCAGAAGCGTTTTCCAAACATGCACATGAGGTAAACTACCTAAGTAAATATAGGCATCGTCATACAGTAATAACTTTAAACATTTAGGTTCTGCACAAGAAAGCTTAAACAAAGATTCCACTGTAAGTATTCCTGTGTAAGAGGCAAAATAATCTGAATCTCATTACAGTATATATTACAATTCCTCAGTATTTCAGAGAAAAATATTTTTAAAAAATATGTTGATACTTCTTTATTTTAGGGGATAATTTTTAAAAATTACCCATTAGTTATACTTTGTGCATCATCTGCTAAAATGATGCTTAGGTAGATGACACGATCCCCCAAGGCGTGAGGGGCAAGAGAGGCTGGAATCCACACACTCCTTTTTGTCTTAATCATTAAAAATCATTTCCTGCCAGTTGAGTCCTTACAGCTTGATTTGTTTTTTTTTTAAACTTTTTTTATATGTACTTTATTTTATAAGAGAAGTTTTATAAGTTTGAGATTTACTTAGATTTTCATGGTTAACTCAATATGAGCTTGCATTGATTAGCATTTAAAGTTTTTTTTTTTTTTAACATCTTATGGTGACTATTTTTTCTTTGCAGTTAATGCTGAAATATAAGGATAAGAAATGGTACCAATTCTGAACTTCTAAAGCTGTGACTGCTTTGAGAAACCATTATTCAGGGAAACCAATTTTTTTCCCAGCATCACTATTCAACTGCTAGAAGCCAGTTTCTTCTACAAAACGTTCCATTACAGTCCATCTGAAGTTATTATAAGAGAGACTTATCAGAGACACTACAACTGAAAGGCTGGAACCCTGGTTAAAATCTCAAGGTATGGCTGAATTTGCCTCTTCCCACCTGGAATGGAGCTATCATCTTGGCATGTCATTTGCTAAGGATTTACATTTAGGAACTACAGGGAGTCCTGATTTGAAAAACTCCTGTACAAACAAAAGCATTAATGCACTTAATGAAAAAAATCTTTGCATGATAAATTAACATCTTAAGAGGAAAAGAAAAAAGCATGTTGTGACAAAAGAAAAAAGTTTAATGGTAAACTATTTTTATAAATTGGGCCACATCTGACAATTTAAAAAATCTGCATTAGAAGTTATCAGTGCATTTCAAGTATATTTGCCATACCCAACTGAAAAGAAAAAGAAAAGAAAACCAAAGTTTTTGTCCCATCTATAACTTTCGTTATACTAAAACATTATTGAATTCTTATGGCAAGAGTCTGATTAACGTTCCTCTCTCTCCATAATATTTTAGATCATTCACAGTTTTCAGTCATAATCGAGTATTGCCAGTATAGAAAATTATTCCTAACACAATTATTTCCATTTCTATCACATTCAGAACAAATTGCTATTTTTAGTCACAAACCATGCAGTGTTGAGTCACCTCAAAGCATTTTTTCAGCCTGGCTTGTTCTCTGTAGGGATGTTGACGATGGGTTTGGGGAAACTAGACCACAGGAACAATGCAGTTAGCTTTGAGAACTGATTTCACACAGTCTGGTTTCAGTTTCTAAAGTGACATATTTTTAATGCTCCATTTGTATCCTTGTCTGCTAATTACACAGTATATTACTGTTCAAACCCAGTGGGGTCTTCAATCTGAAGGTGCTCTTGCAGCCTGACACACACACACCAAACTGGTCATTCTCTTCGGTATGATTCAGTAAAACCTCAGTTAATGTTTTGGGAAAAGGATTCTGATTTATTACATTTCTGATTAACAAGGGCTTTCATTAGGAATACTTTTAGTTCAATACTTATTTTTGAAAATCTTTATAAAATGTAGTTGTGTTTTTGCTATCTTGGCCTCAGTCACCATTATGGATAACAGAAATATATAGATAATTTAATGATACAAAATCAATAATTTTTCACTCAGGCTAAATAATATAAACCACAGGATTATGTCAATAGGCACCAAACATATATTCCTTATTAAAACCTCTTTTTAAAATGGAATAAAGAATATTCTTAACATGATAAAACGGTATCTATCATAACTCAACAGAGAACTGCTAAAGCCAAAACAAAATAAAGATGCCTGCTGTCATTATTTAACATGAGTCTGGAAGGCAAAGTCATAGAAATGAATATGTGCAGATTCCAGGAGCTATCTTGTAACATGTCGTTCCTTCAAAAAGAATTTTTTCAAAAAATTAATGGGTTTGGCTTACTGAACTTTGATTAATCAGGTTCTTATTATATCTACATTTACGGGGTTTTTTTTTTTTTGAGAATTATTTGAGAATTACCTTAATTCCAGGTTATTTTAATTGCTAGAAATAGTATTTCCTGGATTTTTTTAGATTTTTTTTTATTTTTAATGAATTTGTTTCAAGTGGTACTTCATTTAAATGTTCTTAGTAATTTTGAGAAGAGCAAAAATATACCAGGATACCATGTCTCAAAGTCTTCGAATTCTCCTGACTTCTCATAAAAGCTTTTTCATGAATCTCTCCAGATTCCTGTGAACAGCTTTAGTGAACAGTACCTGATTTGGAAATACAAATATGATACATAAAATTATGTAGTAAAAATATTAAAGAAACTTGAGACCAGGATTTGGAAAACATTGGTAGTCAAATGCAGTGCACTACTTATACCATCATTTTCAAAGACCCAGTTTTCTGATTTTCTGAACAGATACTTTATCATTTCTATATTAAAAAAAAAACTTTTAAAAACCTAAAATATTATTTTAGAAACAATGAAATTTAGTCCAAAGTGGCATGAAGTTTAATGAATATCTCTGAAGTCTCCAATATGATTTGATTTAACTTGTTCTATATCGGGGTTCCTAAACAGTGGCACTATTAACAGAAAGTTCTTTGTTGTGGGGGACTGTCCTTTGCCCCATAGGACGTTCAGCAGCATACCCAGCATCTGTCCACCAGATGCCAGTAGCTACCCTCAAGTCATGACAATCAAAAATGTCTCCAGTCATTGACAAAATTGCTCCCAGTTGAGAGCCGCTGCTCTACAACATTTAAAGACAGATTAAATGTGAATATGTAATATATGCCTTGTATAAATTAAGCATCATAACTGCATCATGTTGTGACAAGATAATACCCAAAATTATATGTATGGTTCATATGCAATAAAATACTATTTTGGAGAAAGCTTATATGAATCAGTAAAAAATAACATTTACTAAGTATTTTAAAGCATAGAGAGAAATTGCCAAAAAGGACAATATTACATTTCACAGTAGAAGTGCTTAAAACTCTGGCTTAATGACTAGATCAAAAGTTTATAATAAGCACATCAATTGAAAGTAAACAGGTGCTTCTGAAATGCTTGAAAAGAATAGGTTCTTTTTAAATGCATCTTTCAATATTGTTTTTATAGACCCTTTCTTAATATAAGGGTAACTACCCCACAAACTCCTGATTAGTGGAAAACAAATAAATGAGGTTTTACTGCATCAAAATTATTTTTATAATTCAAAGAGATAGCAATAACAAGAATCTAATATGGATGTTTTTCTCTTTGAACATTTCTGTTCTGTTGCAGTCACCATAGTGTGCATGTGCACGCACACACACACACACACACACACACACACCACCACCACCACCATCATCTTTATCATAATCACCTTTGGCAAATGAGTACTACTGATCCATGTAATTCTTTATATCTCTATTCTATACTATTTAAATGTCTTGCCTTTATTTTTGAACATAAGAAAAATACTCCTTCTAACTTGGACAATGATAGAGAAAATGACTCTGAGCCTCAGTTGTCATCAAAATTATATCGGCTAGGGTGGCATCAGAAGACAAGACTTGCAAACCACAGTTTCTATAAGTTGACTTTATCTCCCTATGACTCCCTCAAGAGATAAGCCCTTCCTGTTGTCCCAAGAGGAACAAAAATAAGCTTTTGCTTTCTATTCATCAATGAGAAGCCAGAAGTATTTGTTTTTCTGATTCAAATAATAAGCAATAATCCCTATCATGAAATCATCCCTTAACCTCAGAGTTTAGAGAAAAGGATGACTGATTTATCATTGATTTTAATCCCCTACAAAAGCAGTACTACTGATTTTGCTTCCTATACTTCATTGAGACTCAGACTTAGTGCCCCAGTCACCATCAGGGTCATTGTTTGACTAACTTTGGAAGGACAGTTACAGAACTGACTGAGATGTTTTCTGATAATTCAGTCATAAAGACAATTTTTCAAATCTTTTATATAGCCTTTAAATGATTCTCGAGTTAATAAATCAGAATCCAGGTCTCTATTCCTTGAAGACCTTAAGGGATTGCAAAGGAACAAGTTTATTGCTGGAGTCCTTTTATGTGAGCCCTGTGTACAGTTTTAAAGGTACCATTTGTCTGTTATCCACATTAAGGGAAGACCATGCTGGAAAAAAAAAAAAAAAGATATGCCCTAAGTTGGTTGAAGAAAATCAAGATTAGCTCTTTGAGATACTTGGTTGTAAATGTTTGGCAAAAGGAAAAATGAAGAAGGTCTAGAAAAGTAAAATAAAAATCCTCTCCTTGGTTTAGGATCATTAGGACAACCCAGGAGTAAATCTGTGTGATTATAGCCTGTTCCCGTAGGAAGATATAACTGAACCACTTTTGTTCAGAGAGGGCAATGCCAAAAGGAATCAGACATTCCTATCAAACCTTGCTCTTTGCATCAGGAAAAACATGGTAGCCTTCACAGCTTCTTCGCCTCTACCCACTGTAGCCCCAACTGTGTTTTTGACTAGGTACTATTTCACATACACACTGGCCAGAGTGCCAGAAATACTTGCCAGTAAGTCACGTATTTGGATTGCACCATTCCAAGAAGCACGGTTGTCATGTAGCAGGTTTAGTGTATATATTTTCAGACAACATAGCCCTGAAGGGATGAAATGCAGAATACGCAAGCTCTGACTTGGGAAAGGAAGAGGAAGTGCCAATTTGGGGCAAGAGGATTGGGGTGGGGAGGGACATGGGAGCCAAAGTGAAGTGGAAGAGTCTTTGATGAGGAACCAGAGGCACAGAAGGTTGCCTTTATTTATGTTTATGTAGGGAAGTGATTCTCAACCTTGGCTGTACCTAAGAGTCACCTAAGGAGCTTTTAAAATTCCCAATTACATCAAAATCTGAGTGGGAACTAAACATCAGTATTTTTGAAAGTCCCAAGGTAGTTCAATATCCAGCCAAGGCTGATAACCACTGCTTTATGGCCAACTAAAGAAAACATGTTTGTCTACCTTGGCTTGTATCCAAGCTCTACTTCTGAGGGGTCAGGGGAGGCAAAGATGTAGGAGATACAGTGTTAGCTGGATTGATATCTATTCTGTCACAAACCAAAACAAATGTTCTGTGCAAATTTCTGACCAGACAGTGCCCCATTAACTTCTTAACTCTGTCTTTGTGATTTTCTCCTATGTGACTTGACCATTAATTATTCCAATTCAGACATCTAGGTTTTGATGATCTTATGCATGTGACATCAAAAAACACCAGAAATATCATAAGAAATTCAACAGCATGTAAAGCCAAGTGGAAAACTAAATCTCAATAGTTCGATAGTGGAAATACTCAAAACATTTACTAAATCAGGTCCAAATTTATTATTCATTCTTTGTTGTGGAGACATGGGTACCAGGTACCTGTTCTGTTATAGGTATATTTTATTGGACTTGATCTTAGCAAGAAGGGAGGACAACTCTTCCTTTTTGATTGTTGTCTTAGCTCCCAGGGCCACTTGGATTCATTTTCTTAATAACTAGACATGTTTAAGGGGAAAGAATGCCTCTAACTCACTGTCTGGCTTCCAATGCCCTGAAAGAGTGCTTTCACCTTCAAAAAGGGAGAGTCTGCCCATCCAAGGCCATAATACTCAGAGTAAATCCAAGAGAGATCGCTCCCTCATACTGTTCCTCTCTTGCATTGGCCCACCCTTCTCAACTGCAAAGCCAGAAAATAAACTAGGTGGTGGTTATGGACAAGTGTACACAGGATCAAAATCTCTAATAACCTATAATTTTTAGTACTTAATTATGTGATGTTTTATTCTAGGAAATAAGAAACAGATGATATCATTGATGTATCTTTCTTTCATCTTCAGAACTTTTGCATCTTTTCAGAAAATGACAAATTACTATTTTTCTGTTGCACTCAGCAATTGTGACTATACTTAAAATTCTTGTAGTCTGTAGAGATATCAATAAAATTGTATATGTTTGTACATAGATGCTCTCTTATGTTATGATGTCATTCACTACTATAGATTTTTGCCAAGATTAAATGTGGACAGAGGTAAGACTCATTGACAACACTGTGAACCATGGTTTTACAAAGTATAATTGTTTTAAAAAGGCAGGGAGGTGGGTAGGGGAGTGATGTACATCATATATATTTGAACTAAAAAGAGAAAGGAAAAAATAAATAAACACAAGTTCCACAAACTCCAAAAGGGTGGAAATAGCCATTCCAAACCTCCATCAAATTGGGGAGATGTGTAATTTTATTGGAAGACTTTAGGACAATTTTTGAGGATGTTGACTGATTTCACCTTGTGCAAGTTAAAACTAAGTTTGGTGAGAACGCAGCATAAGAAACTGAGGCTGAATAAGATGTACTTATGAACTCAACATTCATACCTTACTTCTTTACTTCTTTAAAGCCCAAGAATTAATCTCTGCAGGCAAAAAAAAAAAAAAAAAAAAAAAGCTATTATGGGCTTATACCACCATCTAGTGGTTATAAGGAATATTCATTAACCTACCACCACCGAAAGTCCCCCAGAAAGAGTGCACTCTTCTCCTGCTCCCCTGGCTTTCATCTGTACAATTAAACAATTAATTCCTTTTCTGGAACTTTCTTTTAATTATCTAAATGGTGACCTTAGCCAACTAATCATATTCTTCCAAATGCTGTCTAATTATCTCAGGGAAAATTTCCTACCACCACAATTTCCCTCCTACTTTTTGTTCCATATAAAAATGAAGAAAACCAACCAACCAACCCAAGGCTATAAACAGATTTTTAATTAACAATAAAAATTTAAAGACAGAGACTATAAAATCCAAATGCCCAGGATCCTCCTCAAGAATTTTCTCAAGAGGATCCATTTACCTCTTCACCTCTGTTGAATTAAAATCGCTCACACTTCACGTATCTGCATTCAGTATTTGGGGCAGGGCCCTGTGATCCTCACTTGCTAACTCAGCCTCCACTAGGTTATGGATGAACTTTTTGGATTCTTTATCATGCCCTGGCCCCTAGGTTAGACTGTTCAGTGTCATGATGTCATCATTTTTTCATATTGAGAATTTTTCTTTTAATGTAGTCAGATTTTATAATCTTTTAACTTTGACTTCTGAACTTTGTTTTAAAGGCCTTTATGTCTATAAAATAATAAACATTCCCATATATCTTCTTCACTTTCATAGTTTTATTTGTTATATCAGGCTTTTAATCCATCCATAATTTTAGAATAAGGATCTACCTTGATATTTTGACAAATGGATAAGTTATCACTATGCCCCTATTTTTGAATGACTAATTTGAAATGACATTTTCATATTGACATATACATATGTCTGTTTTCTAAGTTCTCAAGTAATCTATTTCTGTGTCTTTATCAAACTATTAAAGTATATCTTTAAAATATGTCCTAATATCTGATAGATATCTTTGATCTTTTTAAGTTTGATAGGTATTGATTTTTTCCTCTTCATCCTTTTTGTCACAACCATTTTCCTCATTTACACAGACAATTTTGCCTTCACTAAGTTTTGAAAGTTGCACATCTAGAGTATCTCAAATGGCATCCGTGTCAATATTTCTACAGTAAGATATTTCTTCTATAACTCTGTTCAATTTGAATTTCACTTATAGTAGTATCATTTTTATTTCTCAGATGCACTTGCATCTTTTATTTAGCCAATTTCTTCTTTTGATTACTCATTTTTGTAAAATGTCACATAGATTTAACATTGGGAGACAAAGAGTCAGCACTGCTACATGCTTTACTGTCTGTGTGTAAAGTGAATGACAAATGTGAAGTGACCGATCATGGATAGACTTTGAAAGAAGTAATGTAATTGGTAATTCATTATGATGCATGTATTAGTTTCCTATTAATGCTATAACAAATTACTACAAACTTACTGGTTGAAACAACACAAATTAAAGAGTAAGATCACTAAAATGACAACATAGGGCATTCCTAACTGGACTCACCATCACAAGAACAACTAACAACTATTCATTGACAAGACACCAAGAAAACTCTAGAACATGGAGGTGAGACTGAAGCATCTGTCTGCACCACAGAGACTGAGACAGACTGCATTAGAAGGATAAGAGGAGTGGGTAGACACTAATCGCACTGCCTCTTCCCCAGGCTAGTGCAGCACCACATCGAGAGGTCTCCCCTGAGTCTACGGTTCCTCCAGTGGGAAAAGAGAGCCTAGGGTGGATACTGAGCATTATGGGTCCCTTCTTGGGAGTCCCACTCTAGTCTTGCCTTACTGGGATCTCTGTGGATTCTGCACAGGGGAATCTGCAGGGCTTGGCCACCAGGGATCAGATTATGACACAGAAGGTGAGAGGGGCTTACAACAACCAGCACTCAGATCTCGGCAGACCAGGGTCCTACCTACAATGCCTAAGGAGTAGTCCCAACCAGAGGCTTTACTAATCTGCAGAGCCTGGACAGTGGTGCAGTCTGAAGAGAGAACTCGATGGGGTGCAGGTCTGCCTTACTTAGGATCTCAAATGAAAAGCCTTTCTGCCCCTGGAGCCTGGTGTGCACCTCTCCTGCCTCTGCTCTCCTCCATCCATCTGGGCAGGGAAGCTGAGTCATCGTCCCACCAACTGCTCAGTGTATATCCAGGCCCCACCCAACCAAGAAGCCTTCCCTGAGCACCTGGGAAACGGCTTGGCCCAGCAGCATTTAAGCACAGAGCCCAGCCAGCAGCTCTGCCCATCTAGCAGAGACAAATTAGTGACTCTGGCTAGCCAGAGAGTTTAGTACACAAATATGTTTGATTAGCTACCCAAACAAGAGACATATGGACATGGTGCCATGCTCTGCAACTCTGCCCCCCAGACAGGGAAGCTAATCTGTAACCCTGTCCACTGCTGAATACAGTCTCCAATCCTGCTAACCAGAAAGCCTAACCAGAGCTCCTGGGAACCTCAGTAGCCCACCCTACAGCCCTGATTATAGCAGCACTTGAATGAAGAACCAGAACCTCTGTATTTGCAGAGCCAAGATGGTGGCTCCATCTGTCATAGGCCACACAGGTCTGTCTGGTTTGAGTCTGAAACAAGAACCTTACCTGTCCTTGAGCCTGTAAGGGGCCCTGTTCAGGTAGGAAAACTGATTCTTAGCCCCACACTATAATAGCTTTCACATACATACCCTCACCCTAACTAGGGGACCTAACCAGAACACAAGAAGCTTCACAGCCCATCCTACAGCCTTACTTATACTGGCACTTGAAAAGAGAGCACAGTCTACAGCCATACCAGCCTGAACACATCTGATCTCATCTGATCTCGGAAGCTAAGCAGGGTCGGGCCTGGTTAGTAGTTGAATGGGAAAAGACAACACAGCCCAGGTCTTTCCCCATCTTTAAAGCAAAACTGGTGGCCCCATTTGGCCAGGAAATTTAGTGAGCAGTCTAGCCTGATTTGGTTCCCCAATGAACAGTGCAGGCATTGGGGCTCATTCTGCTGCCCTGTCATGACAGAGAAGCTAATTCATAGCCATACCTGTTGTTGGGTATAATACCCAGTCCCAATCATCTAGGAAGACTGACCACAGAACTTAGGCAACCACAGAACCCATTCTATTGCCTCACTGGGGCAGTGAACCAAGCCAGCAATCTTAATCAACTGTACTCAGCCAGCATTACCCCTCTCCATTCGACCACAAAGCATGGGCAGTGGCCTTCCCCTGAAAAAGACCCTGACAGTAAGCCCCACAGGCCCAAGGACATTACCACCTGACACATCCAGAACACCAAGCCATGCAGACTAGTGAAGAACTACCTCTACAAGAGTGAACCTGTAAAGTCTGGAAAACAGAACTATTTACTCAAATGCATAGAGACCAACACACAGCATCAAGGATCACAAAAAAATCAGGTAAACAGGACACTACCAAAGGAAATTAGTAAAGCTCAAATAACTTACCCTAAAGAAATAAAGATTGAAGAATTCAGAATAATCCTCTTAAAGAAGTTTATTAAACTACAAGAACAACTAAATGAAATTAGAAAAACAATGCATGAACAAAATGAGAAATTAGACAAAGAAATAGAAACCATCCATCCAAACAAACAAACAAACAAACAGAAATCCTAGAGCTGAAAATACAATGATTGCACTAAAGAATTCAATAAAGAGCTCCATCTGGAGACTCAACCATACAAAATGAAGGACCAGTTATCTGGAAAACAGAACATTTGAAATTATCCAGTTAGAGAAGCAAAAAGAAAATCAAAAGAGTAAAGAAAGTCTACAGAACATAAGGGACATAATCAAAAGAAATACTATCCACACTGTAGGAGTTCCAGAAGGAAAAAAGAAAGGGACAGAAAGTACACTTAAAGCAATATGACTGAAACCTTACCAAACCTGGGAAGAGAAATAGACATCCACACCCACAAGCCACAAAGAACTCTAAACAGGTTGAATCAGAATAGGGCTACACTGAGACTCATTATAATGAAATGGTCAAAAGTCAAAAATAAAAATTTTGAAAGCAACAAGAGAAAAGACAAGTTACATACAAGGGAGCCCCCATAAGATTACGGGTGGATTTCTCAACAGGAACTTTTCAGGCCAGGAGAAAAGAGGATAATGTATTCAAAATACTGAAAGAAGAAAAACTGTCAATCAGGAATTTGGCAAAGCTGTCCCTAAACAACGCTCTCCTAAACAATCAATGGATTGAAAAAAGAAATTAAATAGAAAGTAAAAGAGTACCTTAAGACAAATGAAAACAGAAACGCAACATACCAAAACTTATGGGATGCAGTGAAAGCAATTCCAAGAGGGAAGTTCACAGCAATAAACAACTATACTTACTCTACAGCTCAACGAACTAGTAAAAAAGGAACAAACTGAGCCAAAAGTTAGCAGAAAAAAGAAAATAATAAAAATTAGAGGAGAAATAAATGAAACAGAGAAGAGGAATACAATAGAAAAAATTAATGGAACTAAGAATTGGTTATTTAAAAATTAACAAATCTTTAGCTAGACTAACCAATGAAAAAAGAGAGAGTAGCTAAACCAACAAAATTATAGATGAAAGAAAAAACATTACAACTGATACCATAGAAATACCATAGAAAGGATCATAAGAGGCTACTATGAACAACTGTACTCCAACAAAATGGAAAACCTAGTAGAAATGGAAAAATTATGAGAAACATACAACTTATTGAGACTTAAGAAGAAATAGAAAAAATAGAACAGAGCCATTACTGGGAAGGATACTGAATCAGTAATCAAAACTCTCTCAGAAAAATAAAAGCCCAGGACCAGATGGATTGATTGGTGATTTTTACCAAACGTTTAAAGGAGAAGTAATGCCAATCTTCAAACTCTTCCAAAAAATTTAAAGAAGGGAACATTCTGAACTAATTTTATAAGGCCAGCATTACTCTGATACCAAAGACAGAAAAGGATGCTACAAAGAAAAAAGAAACTACAGGCCACTATCCCAGATGAACATAAGTACAACAATTCTCAACGAAATACAAGCAAACTGAATTTAGAAGCACATTAAAAAAATCATTCAACATGATCAAGTCGGATTTACCCTTGGGATGCAAAGATTATTCAGCATATGCCAATCAATAAATGTGATACATCATATTAATGAAAGAAAAAAATCATATGATTATCTCAACAGATGAGGAAAAAGCATTAAAAAATTCAACATCTGTTCATAAAAACTCTTAACAAAGTAGATATGGAAAGAATTTATCTCAATATCATAAAGGCCATACATGACAAGCCCACAGCTTATATCACTTTAGTGATGAAAGGTTGAAAGCTTTTCCTCTAAGATTAGGAACAAAAGAAGGTGTCCACTCTTCCCACTCCTATTTGACATAGTACTGGAGTCATAGCCAGAGCAATCAGGCAAGGGAAAAAAAAAGCATGCAAATAGGAAAGAAAGGAGTGAAACTGTCTCCACTTGCAGATGATATAATTTTATGTATAGAAAATCCTAGAATCAACCAAAAAACAGTTAGAACTAATCAACAAATTCAGTCAAGTTGCAGGATACAAAATTAACACAAGAATCTGTAGCATTTCTATACACTATCAATTGTCTACAAAAGAAACAAAACAATCCTACTTACAAGAGTATCAAAAACAATAAAATAGGAATATATTTAAACAACAAGGGGAAAGATCTCTACCCTTAAAACTACAAAACACTGATAAAAGAAATCAAAGAAGATACAAATGGAAAGGCATCTTGTGTTCATGAATTGGAAGAATACTGTTAAAATGTCCATACTACCCAAAGCCGTCTATAGATTCAATGCAATCCTTATCAAGATTCCAATGATACTTTTTCAGAAGCAGAAAATTCATATGGAATCACAATCGACCCTGAATAGCCAAAGCAATCCCGAGAAAGAACAAAGCAGGAGGCATAACACTTTCTGATTTCAATCTATATTATAAAGCTATGGTAATCAAAGCAGTATGATATTGGCATGAAAACAGACAGGTAGACCAATCAAAGGAATAGAATAGAGAGCCCTGAAAGAAATCCATGCACATACAGTCAACTAATATTTGACAAGGGAGCCAAGAATACTTAATGGAGAAAAGGTAGTCTCTTCAATAAACAGTGCTGGGAAAATTGGATATTCACATGCAAAAGAATGAAACTAGACTCCTATCTTACACCACTCACAAAAATTAATTCAATGGGTTAAAGATGTAAATGCAAGACCTGAAACCATAACACTCTTAGAAGAGAACATAGGAAAAAAAGTTTCTTGACATTGGTCTTTACAATGATATTTTGAATATGGACACCGAAAGCACAAATAACAAAATCAAAAACAAACAAGTAGTACTACGTGAAACTAAAAAAGTTTCTGCAAAGCAAAATAAACAATCAACAAAGTGAAAAACCAGCCTATGAAATGGAAAAAAATATTTGCAAATCTTATATCTGATAAGGGTTTAATATACAAAATGTATAAAGAATTCATATATGATAGCAAAACAACAACAACAACAACAAAACAACAACAACAAAAAACCAAAATCAATCAAATTTTAAAAAATGGCACAGGATCTGAATAGAACAGACATTTTTCTGTGGCCAACAGGTAAAAAGGTGCTCGGCATCACTAATCATAGGGAAATGCAGCTCGAAACCACAATGAGATGTCACCTCATACTTGTTAGAATGGCTATTATCAAAAAGACAAAAAATAAGTTATAGCAAGGATATGGAGAAAAAGGAACCCTTGGGCACTGTTGGTAGGAATCTAAATTGGTACAGCCACCATGGAAAACAGTATGAGGGTTCCACAAAAAATTAAAAATAGAACTATCATATGACACAATAATTTCTCTTCTAGGTAAACATCTGAAAGAAAGAAAAACACTTATCAAAGAGATATTTGCACCCCCATGTTCATAGCAGCATTATTTACAATAGCCAAGACAGGGAAACTGCCTAAGTGTCCATCAGAGGATGAATGCACAAAGAAGTTTTGGAATGCACATATACATGCTCACACACACAATGGAATATTATCGAGCCATAAAAATGGAGGAAATCTTGCCATTTGCTACAACATGGAGGACCTTTAGGACATTATTAAGCTAAGTGAAATAATTCAAATAGAGAAAGACAAATGCTGGATGATCTCACTTAAATGTGTAATAATTTTAAAAAATCAGAAAAATAGATTTGTGGTTACCAGAAGCAGGTGGTAGGGAGTGGAGGGTGGCGAAACTGGATGAAGGGGGCCCAAAGGTACAAACTCCCAGTTATAAGATAAATAAGGCCTGGGATGTGATATACACCATGATGACAATAGTTAATTCACTGAATTGCATATGTGAAAGTTGCTAAGACAGTAAATGCTAAAAGATTTCATTACAAGTAAGAAATTTTTTTTTCTTTTTTATATCTATATGAGATGATGACCGTTAACTAAACTTATTGTGGTAATCACTTAAATTTATATAGTGTTGTATGTCAATTAAATCTCAATAAAACTGAAAAACAAACAACACAATTATTATTTTACCGTTCTAGAGGTCAGATGTCCGATATGGTCTTTTCAAGCTAAAATCAAGGTGTTGGCAGGGTTCCGTCCCTTCTGGAGGCTCTAGCGGAGAATCCATTTCCATTCCATTGCCTTTTCCAGCTCCAGAGGCTGCCTGCATTCTTTGGCTCACAGCCCCTTCTTCCATCTTTAAAGGCAACAGTGTAGCATCTTCAAATCTCAGTCTGACTCTGTTTCCGTAGTCACAATCTGACTCCTCCTCTGACTCTGGCCATCTGCCCTCCTCTTATAAGGACCCTTTTGTTTAGATTGGAACCACCCAAATAATTTCCCCAACACATGATCTCTAACTTAATCACATTAACAATGTCCCTTTTGCCATGCAATATGACATATGCACAGGTTTGGGGGGTTAGAATGTGAACATTGGCAGGGGCATTATTCTGCCCATCATAGTGTGCATCAACGATTTAAAATAGTGATTTGTGGGCTGAAGAGCTACCAGTTTGAACTTTATGTGATTACTCAGTTATTACACCATGGTAACTGAAATTTGAATTGTGTTGTAGAGGCACTATTGTTAAGTAAACTGTGGTAACTGGAATTTATGTATAACTGAAACGTGCAAAGCAAGGACTGCCTGTTTTAAGTCAACTGACAGGTCAAAAAAAATGAGAAAATGTATGTACATGGCTACAGAAAATGAGGCTAAATAGATCGAGCTTTCTCTTGGGCTGGATCTCAAGGCCACCAGAATACTGACAGCACTACAGCTTTTCTCTTCTGAAAAACAGGTGGTACAGGTGAACATGGAGAAAACTTGAGAAATAATAATAGAACTTCCCTCCTACCTCTGCCATCTTCTGCCCCCTCGAACTCCCCCTCAAAAAGCATGTCTGAGTATCTTGTACACTAATATACAACTATTGAAAGAGCAACTGTCTTTTCTAAAAATTCTGATTAGTAAACCTAAAAGAGCTCTTCTGATAGTTTAATAAGGATATAATAAACACTTCCTATGTGCACAGAGGTTGAACAAACTACAGGATAAGTAAATATGGGACACAGGTTTCTGATACCCTTAGACCAAACACAGTTTAAAAACTGAACTGCTGACAGAAAGTTTCTCATAAATACATTTTATTTTAACAGCAAAGAGTCAGTTATACACCTCTGACTGAGATTATTAAAGTACAATTTTTTTAGGGTGAGTATTCTCACCATGCCATGAACTTAGAAAGAGTCAGTAAGGGGCCGATAAGAGGGTGTTTTCCTTCTCTGGCAGTACTATATTAAACTGCAATATAAATGTCTGCTCTTACAGAACAGGACACCTCTTGAAGAGGTATAGCTTGTTTTATAATACCTAAGTATTGCAAATACATTCATAGCATGAAATAAGGAGAGAAAAAGAAGAAACAGCATTTCATGAAAATCCATTCCTAGATTATATCTAGATCAAGTCTTACAATTCACAATTCACAATTTATTAGCCAATGCTATTTAGAAACGCTACTTTGGTAGCCTTAAATTGACATGGGAGAAAAACCACACACAAGGCCTAACCTTGGTGGTATATATGAAATCAAATCCCTATCTGCCTATGGCTCCTGTTGGGGTGTATAACACAAGTGTCTGAATCCTGGACAGGACTGAAAATATCCCTGAGGCAGCTGTTCCATTTTCTTTATGCTCAGCCTAGACAGGTGAGGACCCAAAGTGCTAAGTGCATACTTCAAACGTGTTCTGAGCCTGCTTCCAGCCAGTCATAGATAACTCTTTGAGAGTGAGTATAATCATTAAGCTTGGTATTTTGTATCAAAAAAGATTTTTCACACTACGGAGAATAAACTCTCATATACATTTTGAAATTCTCACTATAAAACTACTAAGCCCATCAAGACTTGAGGATTTCTGTTCTCATGAAGTAGGGAAAGGGTAACCTCTATCCTTTCCATGTGATTGTACCTACACAAGGCTTCCCTAGGAGGACTTAATCAACTGTGTAATTACAAATCAAAGTCCTTCAGCTCTCCCCAGCTGGCACCTATTTTCACTTTCACTTTCAGTTTCACAGAAAGTTTTATGGCATTTTCCATTTCATTCTTGACAATCTGAGCTACCTAACAAAAAGAAAAAAAATAAAATAAAAGAAGAAAAATGGTTAACAAACTCTCTGCTCAATCAAAGAATGTTCCCAAACCCTCCCACTGAGGGGATAAGCCAGACTGGAGCTCTTCACTTGGTGCTTAAAATGTGACTTCTGAAAAGAACCAGGCATCCCAAGCTGGTCTAAGCAGGAAGGAGCTCTGCCAGTTTCAGGTGTAATGCTCAGAGCTTTGAATCCCTTGGGTCAAGACTCCAAAGTCTCATCTAATGTCTCTTAGAAAAAAAAAAATCCCAGTATCAGGAACATCTTTAACAACAACTATGAGCTAAGAGCACTCTTAGCTCTTTCTCTACCCTAAGGGCCCAACGTTTATATCGCCATCCTGGGGCTCAGGAAGGGTTCCAGAAATCTCATGCTACCTAGCCTGACTTACAGTGTCCTAACTTTCTATAGAATGGACACAAACACTGTAAAAATACCTGAACAACATCCTCTTCTGCCACTTCATATAAGAGTTCATCATGGAGTTGAAGGATGAAGAAGCCTCCTCTGATTGGGCAAAACATTCCTTGCAGTGTTTTCTTTGGTAACAATCCTACCCCATAAAAAAGGAGCAAAACCGATAAGCATGTCACTCTGCCATAGGAGAATATTTTTTCAGAGATCTTGAGAAACTCTAGGAAATTTTAATTAAGACATTAAAACACATAAGATTTAGAACTTGCTGGCTGCTACCTCGCCTACTTAGCAAGTAAACTAAATCTCTATCAATTTCCTCCCAGAAAGGAGGAGTCTAAAAAAGAAGCCAGTAAATGGAGTTTGAAGACCTCTGCTCCAAAATCTAGTCTAACTTACCTCTAATGAACAATCAACATCTCTTTTCATGGAGTCCCCACTACCATCTTTTCTGAGAAATAGCACCAGAGTAGAATGAGGACTTATTCCTGCTCCGAGAAAGTGAACTGGTATTGTCATTAGGCGGTATTTTATAAAAAGGACAGTTCCTGATATCTTTTTATTGCCATAAGTGTCACTGGTAGAACTGGAGCTTCCCCAATTGGACTGCACACTCTAGACAAGTAATTCTAAACCTAAGGTCCAAATGTATATTTCAGAGAGCGTGAATCCTTCGAAGTTAAATGTACAAGTCTACACTCTGTTCATTTTTCTGTGGAGATGATCTATACCTTCCAGTAGATTCTCAAAAAACCCCATTATTCCAATAATGATTAAAAATCACTTTACTAGACTTAGTTACTATTTCCTAATTAGTTGGGCCTAGTGGTACAGATTATGCCCCTCTAATCACTAAAATAAGGTTCAACATTAATATCTTTAGAGTACCTGCCTTTAATTGTTTGTCCATCTCAAAGCAGTTCTTTCTGCCATCTAAATTTCCTAGGTATCCAACAGGATAGCACAAATACCTTACCATCTCCCTCAATACCTGGTGCTTCCTTCAGAGTTCTGCAGCCCAAGTTTTCTCAGCCCAAGTTTTCTCAGAGGTGGCTCTCATAGGGTTAGAGAACAAAAGCATATGAGGCCATGGCAAGCTGCTTCCACACCAGGGCTGCAAAGGCTGTGCATCTATTTGCCAGTCTGGCTGACAATCACATATATATGTGTATATACATGTTTGTTATGTGTGCGCACACACACACTCCCACACACAAAATGTTGAATTATCGGCCTTAGAAATTTTTAGAAGGATTGAAGACAATAAAATTAACAGTCCCCATTTGATGGGCAAATGGGTTTTAATATCTATGTATTTTTGTGTATAACTGAACATATTTATATCTATGTAACTGGCTGTATTATTCCCTATAATCTATATGTATGTCTCTTTTAGCAAATTCCATCTTCAACAGCTGATCTCTACCTTTTCTACCCCATCTCAAGCAGTTTATTCTTCCCCTTTACGCTCCAAACCTTCTTAATTTCTTCCCAGGAAAATTTAAAACATGCTATTTAAAGCAGAAGTATGGCCATGGGACAAAGAAAAGGGAAAGTTCTACGTACTTGTTAGAAAAAGAAGTAATTTATCCAAGGAATAAGGAGAGACTGTAAGAAAAATATTTTTAAAATAAGAGCAAGAAAAGATGACGATATTGGCAAAGAAATGTACGTGATAAGGAGGTCAACTCAGGGTATATTCCAAGACTTCAGAGAACAAGAAAAGTCATGAACAGTAAAATCAACATGTTCTTAAAGTTGAGGTTTGAGGACCATAGGGAATCTCTGAGACCCTTTCAAAGCATCTGTAAAATCTAATTATCTTCATAGTAACACAGAGGCTATTTTCCTTTTTTAGTCTCATTCTCTCCTAAGTGTACAGCACGATGACCAACTTTCCTGGTTTTAGCACTGAAAGTTCACATCCTAGAAAACCCACCCATGCCCCATAAACTGGGACATTTATCACCCTAGGCTATATGTACAAAGGGTTTTCCAGAGATTACAGGACAGGTTATGTTGCAACAAATTGAATGCAGAAATAGATAAAAGAATCCAACTATGTCTTCTCTTAAGCCAGACATTAAAGGGATTTGCACAAATATAAAATAAAGCCACTCATCATTTTTATTTTGTCCTAAAAATGTAGTTATTTTTATAAAAATGTTATTATGTTAACATATGGTGAGTTTATTATTGTTATTTTAAAATGTTAATAAACATTTTTAAATTCCATGTTTTCAAATTTCCATGTTATATGGTAAATACTAGTAGACATAACCCACGTAAACAAAAGCTCTTTAAGATCTTAATAATTCTAAAAGTGTAAAGACATCATGAGACCAAAATGCTGGAGAACTGCTGAGATATATATAAAATACTTCCCCTTTTCTTTTCTGATGGAATCTCATAGTAGGGGCCTCATTTATGTACAAACCTGCTCTGTCACTTTGGAGCATACTCTCCCGATGACCATGGGATTTGAAGGCTGAGTGGAAGGTCTCTAATTGCTTCTGAATGTTAACTGTGGCTAGTTTGACAATATCGGCCGCTGAACCTTGGACTGTTGTGTTGATAGCCTGACGCTCAGCCTATGAAAAACAGTAACAATAACAGGTGCTCCATCAGATACACACATAGTTTCATACCCGCTTTTACCATACACAGATCAGTGTTCACATCTGCGACCAGACTGGAAATCTGGACCGAGATGTGATCCAGGACATCACTATTAAGCCACATCCTAAGAATAACGATTAGAATGATCCAGGGCTTTAGATTCTGGGCTACGATCCACATGACAGTAGACTAAACAGGTCACATTGCTTCAGTTTATGGGGGAGGTAGATAAAGGTAAAGGGGGTCAAATATATGGTAACAGAAGGAAATTTAACTTCAGGTGGTCAACACACAATGCAATATAATACGATGTATTATTGAATTGTACACTTGAAACTTATATAATTTTTTTAACCGATGTCACCCTAATAAATTTAAAAAAAAAGAAAGAAATCTTCAACACTCAGGAACCAAAAACTGCATTACACTTAAAATATATTCAGTAGCTCAAAATTATTTTATTTCATAAACATATATCATCAATATTCTAGCTGTTATAAAACTTCATTCTAAAGTAACTATTTCTCAAAATACAACTCTTCTTAATTCTACATAGATACAAGTATAATATCCTTCTTTATGATATGGGTTGGAATGTTCCAAGTACATCCCTCATATCGGTGACTTCTTGGTCCTATGTAGAGTTTGGCCCCAGCAAGTCTGAAGCCCTCTGGTATGAATCAGAGGTTTTTATGGGCTACTGGGGCTAATCATTAGCTGCTAGCAAAATGTAGATCCTAGATCTCTAGTATTAAATTAGAACTTCACTGAAACTTGCTGCCATGAGCTTCTTGGCAGTAAGAATGGAATCTGGGTTAATATCCAAAGTGTAACCTATCCATGAATATCACTCCTATTATCCCAAAAAGTCTCAGAAAATGGGAAGGGTCTCCTCACTGGAGAGATCTATGTAACTTGAGAGGTGTTCTCTAGTTCTCTTTCACCTAAGCTATACCTAACTCCTACTGTATTAAATATCTGTTAGACAGACTTTTTAAAAAGTTAACTGTTGTTTTGTCAGATGCTGATGAATCCATTCTATATTCATTCAGTTGTCACTGTTTAAAGAGTAACTAAATTTCAGAATTCTACTGTCTCTTCTCCAAACTTCGTATAATGGATTATGTTATTGTTGTTATTACTTGCTGCCTTTCTCTGTGAAGTTAGGTAACCCCACCCATTGCCATGTGCTTTGAAGTGTTTTCCACTCTAAAAGGATGGCCTCGACTTATTTTTGCTAATGAAATGTGAGTAAAACTAACATACAGCACATGTAATAAGTTTGAAAATCTATCCAACATTATCACAAAAAAAGGACTATCCCAGATGAGACTTTTCCTTCATTCTGAATTTCAAAATGAGGAAAATATGGAGCAGAGCCACATTCAGCTGAGAGCCAAACTGTAACATGAATTAAAAATAAAGCTTCTTACTATAAGCCACTGAAATTTGGGAGTTATTTTTACTGATATAAGCAAGCAAAAATATGACTAAAATATATACTTCACTCGTGATATTATACTTCCCTGATTCTTCTACAAAATAAAAAAACTTGGCAGTGTTGGCTTTGTGTCTTACATTTTCAGTCCCTTCTTGACCAGGGCTTTTTTATGTAAATAAAAATACAGGTTTCTGGTAATGGGAGATTAGGTCATTAGAACCAACCCTCCCACTGATAACAACCGGAAAAGCTGAACAGAAAATATCTCTTTGAGTGAATCAGACAGTTATAAAGAAAGTGAAGAATTACAGACCCCAGAGAGCTAGGAGAAAAAGGAAATCAAAGAGGTGATATTGGCATTGGAGGCCATCATTTCTTCCAGGGAAATCAATAGATTCCAGAAGAGATGGATGAGGGGCTAAGAAGACAAGCAGAGCTTGATGATCCCAAGGGGTCTGGGAACAAACATTTAGGTTCAGGGCACAACAGGGAGAAGGAGGTCTGCTAAATCATCAAATTGCAACACCAAAACTAACACTCTGGGAAACACAATAAACTAAAAATAGTCTGGTCCAAACACCATTCAAATCATCTCTATCCCTGAAGCTGGATCAAAGTAACCTTATATTGTTGGTCATTCTAGTCTCCTGCCAAAAGCAGATGTAAATCCTCTAAATAAAAGTAATATCATGATACGGACTTCAAATTACATCCATACTCTTTCATATACAATGTTTGAAATGATAAAATATTAATAGGACAATCAGAAGTTGAGACAATATAACTGTTTATGTAGAAAACTTTTTTAAAAAAAGTTACAAAAATAGACTACAGGGATACAAGTATGAGACTTATTACACTATAAAATAATCATGTTTAATATATTCAAGAAAATAAAAGACAAAATTGAATATTTCAGCAGAGAACAAAATACCCGTAAAATAACAAAATAAAAACTCTAGCACTGAAAAAAAAAAAACAGAACTGAAAGCACTTAAATAGTGCTTTCTCTATAATTTAGTGTGTGTGTGCCGGGGGAAAATATTGAGTGGGAAGGAGTATAAAGAAGCCTTTTGGGATGCTGGAAAAGTTCTATATCATTTAGAACTTAAAAGCTCAAATTTGTGTTCAACAGCAAACTGAAGAGAAAATCCATAAATTGAAATATGATAAGAAAATATCCAGAATTAAGCATGTTGAAATATAAAAATGGAAAATGCCAGAGGATATGAAACATGAGGAAGTTTTTAAAAGTTTAATAATTTATAGCAGGAGTCCCAGAGATGATAGAATGAGATGAAGCAATAACTGAAGTAGAAACAGCTAAGAATTTTCCAAAGTTAACAAAAGATATCAAGCCACAGAGTCAAGAAATCCTAAAATCCTCAAAGAAAGATCAATTAAACACCCACATCCACACGGAGACACATAAATTAAAAACACATACACAATTAGGCACTTCACAGAAAATCTGCTGGAAATCCATCAGAAAAATACTGTATTGAAAGCAATTTAGAGAAAAAAAAAGGCAGATTATATTCGAAGAAGAAACAGTTAGACCAGGGGTGGGCGAACTACAGCTTGCAGGCCAAATCTGGCCCATCTCTTGTTTCTGTATATAAAGTTTTATTGGAACACAACCATACTCATTTATGTATTGTCTATGACTGTGTTTGCACTACAACAGCAGAGCTGGGTAGTTGTGACAGAGACTCTATGGCCATAAGTAAATATATGGAGAAAATTACCTTCTCTGACACAGGCACATAAAAAACTAAAGGAAAGTTCTACTGATTAGTAAATTGTTTAAAATTTCCCTCTGAGATCCGAAAAGAGGCAAAGACGTTCACTATCGCTACTTCTATTCAACAATGTCCTAGCTAGTAAGTCAAGTAAAAGTAATAAGAGAAATAAGGTTTGGAAAGCCAATTATAAAATTACGTTTCTTGCAGACGATAACTATGTGGATAGAATATGTAAAAGTACTTACAGATAAATTATTGAAATTAGTAATATTTATAAGGTTTGTAGACAAAAGAACAACAATAAAAACAGTTATATTTCTATGTACCAGCAGCAAAGGGTTAGAAAATGTAAAAAAGGAAAAGAATTTAAAAAGATACCATTTGCAATAGCATCAAAACTTTTCAAATTTTTGAAAAGCTATAAATATAATAAAAAATATGTAAGATCTCTTCCACTAAACTACACAGTATTATTGAGAATATTCAACAAAATCTACATACCTAAATAAATGGGCAAATGTATAATGTTCATGGATTATAAACTCAAATTTATAAATATGCTCATTAATCTCATCTTGATCTATGAACTCAAGGCAATTACAATAAATTTTTTTAAAATACCAATAGGATTTTGTGTTTGTGTAGAAATTCACAAGCAGCTTCTATAATTTATATAGAAATGCCAAGAACCTAGAACAGGCAAACGTTCTTGAAAAACAAAACAAAACAAACAAACAAACAAAACAAGGTAAGAAAACGTACTTTGCCATTTATCAAGACCTCTTACAAAGCTGCAATAACTAAGGCAGTGTGGCACTGTCCAAAAATGAGCACATACAACAGACGAAAATAACATGTCCAAAAATAGACATATCCATATTATTTAATTTATGGCAAAGTCATCACTGCAGAGCAGTGTTGCGGAAGCTCAATCTTTTCAATAGTTTGGGACAAATGTATATCCATAGGGGTAAGGGACTTTAACCCTCGATCTCCCATAATACAGGAAAATCAATTTTTAGTTGATTGTAGATATAAATGTAAAAGGCAAAACAAAAAATTTCTGGAGAATATTTTCTTGATATTGGGGTAGAGAAAGCTTTCTTAAGCAGATCAAAGAAAGCACTACAATAATATAAAAGACTGATGAATACACATAAGCAAAGGGCTTATATTTGGAATATATAAAGGACTTCATAAATCAAATTAAAGGACAGACAACTCAAAAAATAAATAAATAAATAAACATGAGACTTAAACAGACCCTTCACAAAAGAAGATACCCAGATGGTCAATAAACACTTTAAAAAGGAGATCAACATCACTAGTCATCAAGAAAAAGCAAATTAAAAAAGCAAAAAGAAAAAGAAAAAGCACGAGGTACCATTACACTGTTACCAGAATGGCTAAAATTAAAAAGATCATGATATCAAGAATATAGGTACAATATACATAGTTGATGGCACCGTAACTTGGGACACTCTTACAAAACTGTTATGTAGTATACACTAAAGGTAAAAATATGCTTACTCTATGGTTCAGAAATTCCACTCTAAGGAAATGGAATCAGATGCATATTTTCACCAAAAGACATATACAAGAATGTTCATAATAGCTTCATTTAATGATAGCCAAAACACGGAAATAACCAAATGTCTGCTGACATTAGAATTAATAAAGACATATAGTATGATTGTATTTAAGTAAAATTCAAGTTCACACAAAATTAACCTATAGTTTTATGTGTGTGTACAGAGGAGACAGGATTGACTTGGAGGGAGCATAAAGATGCCTTCCGGGATGCTGGAAAAGTTCTATAATTGATTGTGATGGTAGTTATGTGGATATATACATATATAAAACTTCAAGCTTTACACTTATGATTTGTGCTCTTTACTGCAAGTATGTTATTTCTCAATAAAAATTTAAAGAATAAACAAAATTAATACCCTCTCCTCATCTAAAATTACCAGTAAGAGAATAAAACGGCCAGAGTGTGGGAGAGAATATTATCCACACATATAATCAATAATAGGCTCCTACAAATTAATAAGAAAAAAGATAGACAATTCAACAACAACAACAACAAAATGAACAAGAAAACTTGAATAGGCACTTTCCCAAGAAAAATATAACTAAATTGTTAAGTTCCTTTGCCTCAGTAGTAGTCACCAAAATAAATGCAAATTAAAACTACAAGATACTATTTTACACCCACCAGCATAGCTAAAATTATACTAATAATAGCAAATGTTGGCAATAAGAACTTGCATACATTTCTGATGGAAAGACAGATCGCTACAACCACCAAGTTGAAAAATAATTTGGCTTTTTCTACTAAAGCTGAAGATAAGCAGCAATTCTATGAGTAGGCCTTTACCAAACATAAATGGAAACATATGTGCACCAAGAACCTTGGAAATGAATGTTTAAATCAGCAATATCCACAGTAGTTCTAAACTGGAAACCCATATGCCCATCAACAGAAAAAAGTGCATAAACTGTGGTATATCCATATAATAGGGTACTATACAGCTACCCCCACATGAAACATGAGTGACTTGCCTACGTAATGTTGAAAGAAGCTAGACACAAGAGAATACACATATATAATGTATGTATAAGTCAATAATACATAAAACAAAACTATAATGTTAGAAGTTATGATAGTGGTTATTTCTGGGAAGG
Organism: Pteropus medius; assembly: GCF_902729225.1. Taxonomy (NCBI): domain Eukaryota; kingdom Metazoa; phylum Chordata; class Mammalia; order Chiroptera; family Pteropodidae; genus Pteropus; species Pteropus medius. The sequence goes on from NW_024351543.1 coordinate 6,484,491, forward strand.
GGTGGGTATTAGAAGGAGGGAGGCATGAGGAGGGCTTCTAGGGTGTTGACAATATTCTATTTCTTGAATTGGGTAAAGGTTACAAAGGTGTAGCCCTGTGATATTCTACTGAGATTATATTTGTTTTCCGTACGTTTTCTATGTAAGTTTTTCAATACAGTAAAAATTAAACAGAAAGTAAAACCAAACCGAACCAAACCAAACCAAAAAATATATCTGGCTATATTTACTTTATTCCTAATCCAGAGGGTTGGACATTGTTTTTCTCAGCAACTATATAATGAATCAGTTAAATCTTCAACTCCTAAAATTGGGCATCAAAAGTCTTATTCTCACATCTTTAGCTACAGAAATATTAGGTTTCAAAAACTTATATTGTTCATTTACATTAATATCTCTACCTTCCATTTTTCCTCATGTAAAGCCCAAAAAACATAATTCCTGTTAGAACAGATCCAAATTTCTCATCCTTACATTATAAGCCTCTTACTATCTGGCTCCAACTGACAAGCAGAAAATTATCTACCCCGAAGTGACAACTCAAACTGTCCATTCCTACCAGATTGCCTTCTAACCTATCCTCACTCAAATTCTTAGTCACTGCAATTGTCTTTTTCTCATGCCCAATAATCTAAATTTTAAATCATCTTTAAGAATCTGTTCAAGTTCTATCTCCTCCTTGACACCTAAATAATTGAGTATACCTGTTATTTTTATATAGTTTTAATTTGCTCTATCTCTTCTAATAATTTTAAAACTTGTTTTTCTAGTGCATCAACTACACTGCCTAGTTCACTTAAGAGATGGTAAAAGCCTGATAAACATCTGGTGTCTGTATGTGGATAAATGGGAGGCCTGAGAGTGAAGAGAAACAAAAGACAATTATTCCTCCACAGTCCCTAAGAGCATTAGCACTCTGACGGCTTCTAGCTCCAGACAGCATTTGGAAGTTTGGAGGCTGAGTATTTTCATTACATATAATATGCAGTGGACACTAACGTGCAAAAGTATGGGAGAAGGGCAAAATACAACCAGTTAAAATAGGAAGATCTGGACTATAATGGAAACTCAAATGCTCAGATATATAGAATATTTTTAGAAATTCCAATTATTTCAGGAAGAGATTTTAATAATAATTTGAGCAAATACCATCAATAAGTCTTTAAATTTGTGTTAAAAATAGCCTTCTTCAATATTTCAGGTATCAACCTCTGATGAGCGCTTTTAAAATAAACAAACAAGTAGAATGAGTCAAAAAAAATCACAATTTAATAATTGGCTAATCTCTGAAGACATTTGCAATCTGGTGTGATGACAAATTCGGATATGCTTTCTGAACCACAGAACAATTAGCAAATGTAAGAATTAAGTTTATAACTTGTTACCAAAGTTAATAAATAATCGGCTTACTGAAACAGAACATCTTTAATTGAAGTATTATTGAGTGAACTCATATTTACATTAGTCTCCCAAAGACTGTGTTCAGTGAATACTGGCATGAATCCTTAATGAAACAGAAGATACACTTAATACACTAGTGATCCCTGTAAGGCACAAGAGCAGCATTTAGACTTTGTTGAAAAGTATATATCATTGAAATTTTAAGTGAAAAATCCAGAGAAATTTCAACATACGTGAGCTTTATGATAAGGGTTGTTGTCTTTAATTCCTGGTAAATATCTACGCCTTCCCAAAATGGTCTGAACAAACCCATCTCTTTTACAATTCTTCACTGTCTCTTTCATGAAGTGATTAATCCCTACAAAGAAAAAAAATAATAATTATACCCAAAGTCCATTCTTGCTCTCATTCAATAGTTTCAATAATAGTGATATATACCAAGACTCCACTAATACCACACCAAAATTTGCATATATACTTTCATTCACTATCTTGTAGACTCAGAAAGTTAGAAATAAAAGGGACTTTAGAAATGACATAATCTCTTTGTTTTTTATACCACCACCACCACCAACAAAAAATAAAAATATGAAACTAAACTCCAGAATGAACTAGGTAGCTTCACTCTAGGATCTTAAGAGTATCCCATGCTACTTTTCACAGGTTTCTGTTCTTCAATCATGTTAATCCTCTTTTACTCTTTGTTCTTATTTCTAGTCTTAAAACATTCTAATAGCTCCTTGTTATCATCTTAGCTTTGATCCAAATAGGACCTAACTGAAATTAATGCATGAGTTATAATATTTCATTAGGGCCATATACAACCCACTTTTAAAAATTCAAAAAGACTATGTATAGTATAATATTCAAACATATTTCATATTCCCTATACCAGCATTCATCCTTTGCAGTATAGGTCCATTATTATGTCTTATGGAGCTCCAGTATGAATTCCCTGCTCCAAGTGGGCCAACCTCTTCATTGCTCATTTCTATCTCATGAGCTAGAAAGGTTCTTTCTCTATATTCTTTAAAGCATGAACAATTATAGAGACTATGCTGACTTATCTTTATTCATATTTGTAATCTCTGCTTTCTCATAGCTCTGTTCATCCTAAATAATAAACACTAATGTCTCTCAATTGAAACTCTTCATTTGAGGATTTGTTGTGGGGCTGGCACAGAAAAGGCATTTGAGGAGATTGTGAGTAAAAAGAAGAGGAGAAAACCCTGCCAAGTGAAGCTGTTGGTGATATTTTACTATTAGCATGAAAACTCAGAAAGCAATCAGTCTCTTATCTTTTTCTCTTTAAGAATTACTGTGATATTGTTGAGTGAAGAGCAAGGAAAAAAATAAAATTTAAGAGCTCTATAGATGCTCTTACCTGAATCTTCAGGAAGCCTTCCAATATTAAGAGATTGCAAGAACTACTTTTAAAACAATCAACTTTAAGATACAATTTACATACAATAAAAGGTACCAACTTCAGGTGAACAGTTTGATGCATTTTAACAAATGTATACACCCCTATAACAACCACTAAAAGATATAAAACATTTCATCACCTTTACAGTCAGAACTCCATTATCAGCCTCAAACACTCGTTGATGTACTTTATGACACTATATCTTAGTTTTTTGTCATTGAAATTCATAAGAATTGAATTATACTATATGTTCTCATTTGTGTCTGCCTTCTTTTGCTAAGTAGTACTGCACTGCAAAGATATATCACAATCTGTTTATCCATAATCCTATTGATAGACATTTAGGCGGTTCCCGACCTTGAGCTGTTATGAATAAACTTACTCTAAAATTCACGTACAAATCTTTCTTTGGACATATGTTTTCATTTTTCTTAGACAAATACTCAACAGTAAAACTGCAAAATCAAATGCTTAAGTGTATGTTTAACTATATATGAAAGAGCCATACTGTTTTCCAAAGTAGTTGTACCATTTTACATCTCTACCAGGAATGTAAAAAAGATACAATGTTTTTAATTTTATCCAGTGTTTTTGTAATGGTATCTCTTTGTGGTTTTAATTTGTTCTTTCCTGATGACTAATGATGATAACATTTGATGTGGTCATTCAGATATCTTCTTTTGTGAAATGTCTGCTCAAATCTTTGACCTTTATGTTATTGGACTGTTTGCCTTCTTAGCAGTGAGATGTAAGAGTTCTTTATATATTCTGGATGCAACTCCTTTGTTAGATAATAGTAACTGCAAATATTTTCTCTCAGTCTGTGGCTTGCCTTTACATTTTCTTAATTATTTTTATTAATGTTTTTTATTAATGTTTATCTTTTATGATTCAATGTTATTATCACCTAAGAAATCTTTGCCTACCTCAGTGTCTCAAAGCTTTTCTCTCTTGTTTCTTCTGGAAGATTTAGAGTTTTAGCTTTTACTCTTAAGTCTATGCTCTATATCAAGTTAATTTTTGAACACAGTGTGAAATAAAGTTGAAGTTCACTTTTTCCCCTACTAGTATCTAGTTCTTCTAACACCAACTGTTGACAGGACCACTCTTCTTCCATTGAATTACCATGACAACTCTTAAAAATCAATTTACCATACATATATAGGTCTATTTCTGGACCCTTTATTGTGACCCATTGTTCTCTATGTTTATCCTTATGCCTGTCTTGATTATTGTAATTTTATAACCAGGGAGTGTAAGTACTCAGCACTGTATTATTCGCCCCAAAATTATTCTAGTTACTCTAGTCCCTTTGAATTTCTATATAAATTTCCAGTCAACTTGTCTAATTTCAACCAAGAGACTAATGGAATTTTGACTGATATTGCACTGAATCTATACAACAATTTACAAAGAACTGTCATCATAACAATATTATGCCTTCTAATAAATTAACATGGTAAACCTTCCATTTATTTAAGTATTTTTCAATTTCTCTCAGGATTGCTCTGGAGTTTTCAGTGAAGTCTTACACATACTCTGTTAAATTTTGCCTAAGTATTTTGTGTATTTTGATGTTATTGTAAATAGTTTTATTTTCACTTCATACACTAATTATTTGTTGCTAGTATATAGAACTACAAGTGATTTTTACAAATTGATCTTGTATGGCGGGACCTTGCTAAATTGACTTATTTGTTCTAGTAGCTGTTTTTGTAAAATTCATATGATTTTCAATGTACAAGATCATGTCATGTGTGAATAAAGTTTTCTTTTTGAGGATTGGGGATAGGGTTGATTACAAAGGGGCATAAAAGAACTTTTTGGAGTGATCGGGTGATGGTTCCATATCTTGGCTGTGGTATAGATTATATGACTGTGTGCATTTGTCAAAATTCATAGAACTATACACCTAAAAAGGGTGAATTTTATTCTATAGAAATTATAACTCAATAAACTGCCAAAAGAAAAGATAATTTGTATCAATGATAAACTAAAACAGCATTTGTTCTCTTACAGCTTCTGGTACATTTAATCAATGATTTACTGTTTCAAATTAAAGCTACCTAAACCTAAAGCACTGGACAATTTCAAGATTTTATAAGATATTCACAATGACACAGTAGCACATAAATTAACCACACTTTGCTATTCCATTTTATCTCTACTTTTATGAAAAAAGTATATCTTATGAAATAATCATAATAAGGTCAATGTTATTTAATTAGCAATGGTTGATGAAAACATCTGATTAATGGAAACGTTAATAGAAATATATGTAACGCCTTTTTAAAAAAAATTAATAATAATATGGAAAGATAGTTGAGAAGAATAGTACCTAGAAGATAATTAACACTCAAGGCTTTACCTGTGTATCTAGATTTGAAGGAGTCAATGTAGCAAGCAGCATCATTTTCTTTAATGCCCATCTGCTCTCCCAAAGACTTAGCTCCCATTCCATAAATGATTCCATAGCAAATCTGAAAGGGAGTAATCACACTCAGTAAGTAAATTAAAGGTCATAACTATACATAAAATGTAAATATAAAAAGTTCATTAGGACTGAAATTCGGTAAGCTTTTTATTTCAACCTGGGGATGGGGGTGCCCATCCCCTGCCATACCTGACCCTGTGGGAACTGCCAAGAAGGTCACCAGGCCAATATGAGGGGTAGGGGTGGATCCTGGCACCGTAAGGAGCCACAGGTCCCAAGTGGAGACGCTCGGGCTCTCCCTCCAAGTCCCAGTCTTAGAGGGGAGACCTGCCCACTCCAACCTCGGGAGGCCCTCTGGGGAGTCAAAGAAATTATTAGAACTACTTTTGGTGGATTAGAGCTATAAAAGTTGATATCCAATGAATATCTTTTATGCCTTTTAGCAATATTTTTGGGTAGGGAGAGGAGAGAGAAAGGAAAAGAAGGGCAGAATATGAATGAATATGAATATTTGTTTTAAGAGAATAAATCTAGTGATTTAAAAGGGAAGATTTATTTCTGACTCTTTTTCATTCATCCAGCAGTCTTCAGAGCAGCTTTATATTCCTGACAATACCTCATTAACTTCTGCTTAAAGAAATGCCTAGGAGTCAGGAAAGAGAAAAGTATTATAAACATCCCTCTCCTCATTCTTAGACAGCACTAAAAGAGCTTCATGGCTTGATAAAAGGAAAGACTTAATGGAATATATATCTTCTTCATTTCACAGCCACCTGAAATCTTACAACTGCAGAATTTATTTGAATTAAACACAAACTCATGAGGAGATTTTGGGTGCCATGAAGGAAAATAGTCTAAATAGGTCAATAAAGAAACCCTGATTTTAAAATAAGTATTGCTTGGGTTTGAATCCTAGTTCCAGCATTTACAAGATGCATTGTCTTGCACAAGCCACCTTGATTTCTTCATTCATAAAATAAAGATAGTAATATTTAATGAGACTGTTAGGATTAAATGAGTTATTGGTTAAGTGCTTAGGAAACTCCATGACACAAAGCAAGCCCTACATAAATATTTTTAAATACAATTTTAAAAGAACAAAAAAATGATTATCAAAATTCCAAAATACTTTCAATGTGATGACAGAGCTAGAGGTATTCTGTTTTTTCCTTTTTTTAAATACATTGAGAGCGATTTTTTTCCCTCTTTTTTTCTTTTCTTTTGGTCTTTTTATGCTTTATTTTGTTGTAATACCATATATCTTTTTAATTCAGACATTACTTAGTGCTAGCGGAGATCTCAGTAAGACTTGGGATTAGATGATTCAGTGCATGGTGATTTAGGAGAAAAAAAATGGGATAACATAAACACTATTAAATCATGCAAGAAATTAAATAAATTAATTTCTATTTTTTTAATACTATTACTATTATTTAATACTAAATACTATTAAATAGAGGCCGCTATCATCAATGGATAAATGTTTAGGTTACAGAGTCAGAATTTCTAAGTTTTGGCATTTGGAACTTATCCTGGCTCCATCACTTATAGCTATATGACCTTAAGCAAATTACTTTCTGTGCTTCAATTTCCTCCTATATAAAATGAAGATAATAATAATACCTATTTCATAGGTTTATTATGAGGATTACATATTGGAATAGTAGCTGTTTTACCTAGGGTTTGATTCTTGCTAAATGCAGGATTCCAGAGGAGATTACACAGAAAGAGAAGACAAAGCTGACTTCTTACAGCATGGAAGAAACAAGTGCTGGTGCTAAACAGACAGTGGTGAAAAGTATTTTATGCCTAATATCGCTTACAGATTACAGCTGTGAATAACTAGAAGTAAATATAAAACTAGTAAAGCAGGATCTTAGAATTGGGAGTAGTGTGCCTTTACCTCAGCCAATAATCCTGCTTTCTTGAAAATGGCATCAGATTTCCCATAGGCCATAAAGTAAGGAAGTATCAGTGTTAATTCAGGCCTGGAAATGGTGTAAACTTGGCCTTCAACATGCTCTGTGCCAGACAGTCATCCAGGAGTAGAAACTAATAATGACCCACTTGAAAGGTCCAAGGGCAGTATGAAGTTTCATAGGTGGATTAGCTAACCAATGGCCTCAAACTAAAATGCTATCAATTATTAATTGTAATCCAGAGCTCAGCAATATTTATTTTCAACAAACATTTAGAAAGCACCTTTTTATAAAAAGCACTGTGGCTCAACGCTATATGAAAATAGAAAGATGAAAATATGGATACTCACAGACTAGAGATTTAAAAAATACACACACACATACACACACACACAATTAACAACTACCACTACCACAATATCTACTACTAATGCATATGGCATTTCTATCACTAAATTGCCTCAGACTGTGTATCTGATTCTTTCTACTGACTCTATGAAAGATAGTATAATGAATACCATGAAACAGTTCAGATGAATGTGGTTTGAAAGATCCAAAGATGAAAAAAATCATTCCTCAACTACAAATAATTGAGACAATTTTTCCATTTTTTTGAATCATTAAAATTCTCCTCATTTATGTTAAGCATGTTCACGAAGATCACCTGCTTTGCTTGTTGCCTCAGGTCATCCCCAACAGACTTTGGCTCAATCATCTTCCATTCAGCTGCAATACTCCTGAAAACATCAGCTCCAGTGTTTAATACTTGAATGAGACGTTGATCATAGGATAAATGAGCCAAGATCCTCAATTCAAGTTGAGAGTAATCAGCAGCTAATATTAAACCACCTGAAGCAGAAATAATTTTAGAAAATCTGATACAAGAAAAAAATCCAAGTTTTATGTAATTGAGCAGGATGACGAAAATTTAGTTATGAGATCATGTGTCCAAAAGTTAAAATCTTGCCCTTAAAATGATGCAATTCAGTTCTGTAACTTAGATGACTTTATTTTCATTTAGCTTTCAAATATGTGTAAAGCCACCGCTGACCTCTGCTCCTTAACCACTAAGGCAGTGCTTTCCTCAGTGTTCCCACAGTAACTGACGCAATCTGAAATGATGGTTCTTTCATGCCTCTCCAACATAGCACTGAACCATTAGGTATGGGAAACTTAATTGTCCTTTGCAGTTTATAGAAAACCTTGAGAGTTCCTGGCACATAGTAGGCTCTGAAATAGTTGTTCAATGAATGAATGAAAGAAGAAACTGGTTTCCAATCTTTAAGTGGGCTGGAGAGAAGCATGTGATCTACTTTGATAAAAACAAAGATATTCAATGAAAAAAATCAAGTGGTTGATATGTGAAGAAGAGTTATTTAAGAGGATTCAGATAATTTACCTGTGGATTAGATATGCATGGCAAAAACAAAATTAAAAAATAATAAAAGTGGAGTCAAAGAAAAAGTAGGCAAAATATTTGCAACTGATATTACAGAGAACTCATTGCTATATTATAAAAAAAAGAGGTGCTACAAATCAAGACCAAGGCAAAACATAAACAAGGAGTTCATGAAAATAATTAAAACAAAAGAATCTTAAACATATTAAAGAAAGCTCAACTTCATTCATAGTAAAAGAAATGCAAATTAAATATATAGCAAGAAACAATTTTTCTCTTCTTATATCGCAAAAATCCAGAAGTTGAATAGCACAGTTTGGCAAGGCTGAGAAAGAACACTCGTATGTTATTAAGAAGTAAATGGTAACTGTCCCTCATTAGATGGCAATTTGACAATACCTATCAAACAGGTTTTTACTCTGAGACTCAACAAACAAGGCCACAGATTACTGCACAGACTACCCACACACAGATTAAACAGGTTTATGTACAAATTTCTTTACTGACAATCACAAATCTCCAGCATAAAAATATTAAATGAAATAAGTAAGGCATGCAATTGTGTACATGGAATGCTTATCTTTGTGTAAGAATAGGGGAAGAAAATATTACTTATTCATATTTGCTTATATCTACATAAAATACTGAAAGGATATATAAGAAACATATGTAGTTATAAGAATTGTAGGTAATAGCATAGCTAAGACAGGGGAAAAAGCAAAGCTTATCAATATAACTTTTACATATTTTGATTTCTGAAATATGTGAATGAATAATTGATTTAAAAATGTATAAATACTGATTTAAAACAACCACAATTTTTATGGTCTTACTGCCATACACAAGACAAAACTGGACAAAATACATGAAATAACTGTTTTCAGATGTTGGACAACAGGCAATGCAGGGACTATATAATCCCTGAGAAGGAGGAGGGAGAGAGGAGGCGGTGTGAGCCATCCAACTCTCTTAGGTTTGTGAATGGAGGCACTTTGTAGAATGCATTGCAGGGAAGGAGAGATGAAACAAAGCACTATGGTTTTTTTGAGCTAAGGAAACAGAGATTGGAGTTTGGGCCTAGAATTTGTGAAAATTTGGAGAGGAAGAAGCTGTGCATAAAAGGAGTGTCAGAAATATGCATAGTAATCCTTTTGGATTTCTGACCAAATACTAAGCTGTGCAGGGAACAGGCAAAGCACAAAGACTAAAGAAAAAACCACTACCAAAGAAAGAACCACCATCACACAGCTGTCACCTGAACAACTGGTTTAAACAATACCTGCTTGCGTGTTGAGAGATGTTCAAGCTCTGATCAGACTGAAGGTAGAACTTGTTGAGCCTACTATATGCCAGGAAATATATACATACAATGGAATATTATTCAGTCTTAAAAAGAAAGGAAATTCTGACAGAACTCGAACATCGAGACCCCAGCAAGACCATGCCTTACAATCAAGGCTAATCTAGCCCTAGAGTAAAGGATGCTCTAAACTTTTGCTAAAAAAACCTTTCGAAGTCTCAAATTATCAAGCCAATGTGAAAGTTAACTGTCTGTGAGAAGAAATGCTATTTAAGGAAGACTACAAAATCTAAAGAGTCAACAAAGTAGCAAGCATAGTGTCCAGCAAACAATAAAAAAATACCAGACATAAGAAGAACTAGGAAAATGTAACTTTGAACAGGAGAATATTCAATCAATAGAAAATGACCCAGAAATTAGAGATGATGAAATTTTTAAGAGCTCACATGGACATGTCCAGAAACTTAAAGAAACATGGAGATAATGATGTAACAAATAGTGAATTGCAATAAAGTAATAAAAAGTAGACAAAAAAATAAAATTAAAATTCTAAAATTAAAAGTACAATATCTGAAATGTAAAAATCACTAAGAGGATATGACAGCAATTAGAAACTGAATAAGAAAAGATCTACGAACGTTAAAACAGTCAATAGAAAATATCTATTGCAGCACAGAGTGAAAAAAATAGGGAGAAGGGAATAAAATAGAAAAGATTAAAGCTTCAGTGATCTGTGGTATGACTTACATATATTTGAAGTAACAGGAAGCAAGGACACAGACAAAAATATTATAAGAAATAATGGTTGAAATGTTCCAAATTTAATGAAAAATATAAGTACATAGATTTTTTAAAAAGCAAACTCAGTAAATTCAGCAAATTCGAAAATCTCAGAAGCAAAGCTGAAAAATTACCCAAAGACGCATGACCAAATCAAATTGCTAAAACTGAATAATGAATTAAAATATCAGAAAAGCATTCAGAAAAAAGATACACTGTGCTTGAAGAAATAGCAAGAAAAAATGGTGGTGTACTTCTCAAAAATGATGCAAACCAGAAGCTAATGGAAATATACATTTAAAGTGCTGAAAGAAGAGGACTGTAAACCTAGAAATCTATGTCAAAAATATCTTTCAAAAGTGAGATAAAATTACTTAAAGATATGGAAATGCTGAGATAAATCATTGTTAGTAGAACTGCACTACAAGAAATCTTAAAGGAAGTATTCTGGTTGAAGAAAAATGATAATAGATGAAAATACTCCAAGAAACGAGGAGTGCTAGAAATGGTATAAAGTGGACAGTAAGAAGTGGTGAGAAAAGACACTTTTTTGTTTTTGATTCCTTTGTAAGACAACAGACTGTTTAAAGCAAAAATAATAACTATATAGCAGAGTTTATAATAGTCATATAGTTTAAATTTATTAAAGGAAAAGAGAAATGGTAAAAAAAACTGCACATTATGGATAAAGTGATATAGATGTAGTGTGATGCATATTGCTAATTCTAAAATATCTAACATATAGTTAAAAAATAATACAGAAAATAAAATAAAATAATAAAAATAGTCATTTAAAGTTTAAAAAAGAATAAAGAACAGATAGAACAAATAAAATATAAATAACAAGTTAGGAGACTTAAATCCAACCGTATATCAATAATTACTTTAGATGTAAGTGAACTACACACTACATTTAAGTGGCAAAGTTCTCAGACTAAATTGATATACATTTAATTTAAATTTATTTAAAAACTTCAAACAAAAGTAGTATAAAATATTATTGCATTAAATACAATTTTATTGTTCATATAAGAATAAACTGATGAATGAACAGGTAAAAGAAGTATACACATACAATGGAATATTATTCAGCCTTAAAAAGATAGGAAATTTTGACATAAGTGCTATAACATGGATGAACCTTGAAGACATTATACTAAATGAAATAAACCAAGCACACAAGGACAAATATGTATGATTCCATTTATATGAGATACTAGAGTAGTTAGATTCATAGAGACAGAAAGTAGAATGGTTGTTGCCAGGGGTTGGGGAGTAGGGGAGGGAAAGTTAGTATTTAATGGGTACAGAGTTACAGTTGTGAAAGATGACAAAGTTCTGGAAATGAATAATAGTAATGGTTGACAACAATGCAAATATACTTAATGCCTTAGAACTTAATACTTAAAAATGGTTACAACAGTAAAATGCTGATAGCTCACACTTAAAAAGCAAAACTGAAATTTGCCAAGCAGGTTATGCTATCATAGACCTGAATTCACTCTCAGACGATACATTTCTGACAGAATTCAAATTCAGATGGTTAACTGCACTCACCCAGATCTGCCAACTGACAAAACATAAAAGAATAAATATGTATGTTAATAGTAGGGATGATATAGGAGTTAGATCGTGATTTTCAAATGTTCCAATGACAAAAAGGTTTATGGCTAGACTACTGCAGAGAGGTCAAGTAAAGGATGATAGCCTTGGGGGTTACCCCATGTAATAGGAAGCAGCAGTCTGGAGAAGAGGAGAAGACACAAAATGCAAAGCAAATCAGAAAGAGAGACAAAAAATGTATGCCCTTAGATGTCAAGGGAGGTGAGAAACTGAGGAAAGTGAAGGTTGATTAACAGTGACAAACACAGAAGTCAAAGAGGATGAGGACTAAAAAATCCATTGGATTTTCCAAAAAAGGTTTACAGTGACCTTCGAAAACATGGTTTCAGCAAACTGCTACCAATGAGCATATACCACCAAGAGCAGATCATGAAGACAACGACTGACTGACATAAATCTGGCAACACAAAAGGGAAAAACAGACGACATAGAAGAGAGGAAAGATGGAGGGACCAATGCACACTTCTGAGTCTTACTCATAATACAGGCTTTATCAGTGCTTTGAAAAACATTCCCACAGCAATGAGAAGCTCAAAAATCTTCAGCCACATTACCTGAGAAAGGCACAAAGGCGTGTCGCATGCTGACGGAAAATGGCATTCCTCCATCTGAGGCCCTCTCCTCCATCTGTGCCTGGTGCCTAGGGTTCAGGCCACAACACTTTTTATTTCCTGCTCTGTCATGCAAACAACATCATCAGCTGGATGTGAAGCAGTCTCAAATATGTGAAAAAGGTCTGATTTTTCAGTAAAGTTACTATTTCCTTCTAAGAAACTTATTATCGGAAACTTGCTTTAAAGCTTTACAAAGATACTAGACTTTTTTAGTAAACATTCAATTAAACAGAAAATAAGACATTTCTGTAATAGCTTTTCCCACAAACTGCTTCTGAGATAATTCACTAACATTTAGCTCAACTCAACAAATCTCTTTGGCTATATCTAATATAAATTAACTGTGCTTTTTCTTCCTTTTGTGTGTATGTGAAGAGGGCAGGAAGGAGGAATGTTCCTGACATTGCTAAACTCTTCTCTTTAGTATCTGACTTAAATAAGTATATGCTGTTTGATTTAACTAGTGGTCCAGGTTTTCTGCCTTTCATCATCAACTAGCTTCTTTATATACAGACTCAGGGTTTGAAATGAATAATGCCTGGAATAGAAATGCCTATGCCTGAAACAGAAAACTGATTTCATTATTTTGTCCAATAGGCTATTTTTGAGCCATTCATACTTACATAAGTATATTATTGCAAATACAAACAAATAGAGTTTACCTGCCCATGGGATGTAGGCCTTTGCCTAGGGCTTGAGAAGGTGGGCTTTCTCCTACTAGCGTTGGCATTTTGATCTCAAAATCTCTTGGCACACTCTGAATATTTGGTTCTGTAAAGGTTATTCGTCCTAAAGTCAAACAGAATGAAGATATAAAATTAGGGGAGGAATCTGACATTTATTTTAAGAGTAACTATCTTCCGAATTATCTTTAAAATGTGTGTTATATTATCGCTGAAATTTATATTTATATTTAAATTTATATTTAAATGAAATATTTTTCATGTGTTCATGTGCCTAAGAATGATAAAATAAGAACAAGACCAATCCCAATGTAAGTGAATATATGAATCAGCTACAATACAGTTTTACATTAACCTAGCTCTTTAGCAAACAAGCCTAAGAGAAGCAGTTTGATAAATTGAGCTATTCCTATGCTAAAATGAGTACCAGATGTCAGCACTATAAAATGTTAGCAGTTGTACTGAGTGAAGACTAATAAAATGGATCCTGGGAGACATGACTGTTGAAAGCTTTGAAAAACAGGAATGCGCAAGATACAAAGAGGATCTGGAGCAAAAGAGCAACTGAGTGCTGAAAAGGGACAACTGGGCCAGAGGAGTTAACTAATGCAGGAGATGGAGTAGCAATAAGAGGTGATGATTAGAGCATCCCTTTCTAGGCATTAACTGGCCAGTTTTCTTCATCATCGTCATCACTCATCAAGAGAGTCAATACTAACACTGGCATGACTAGAGACTAGAAGCAGGTGGTTAATGAATTTTCTGGGAAACAGAAAGCTATTTAAGTGCTTACAGCATTTATTTCCCCCCAAATATCTTACAAATTATTTGTTTACTTATTGGTTGACTTTTTCTGAAACACATAAGCATTGTTCAAAAAGTTCAAGTAAGTGATTTTGGGGTTTTTTTTCTTCTTGCAGTGTTTATAATACATATACAGTGACACGAAATCCTCTCTTTTGTGATACACCCTTGTAACAAGCTCTCTACTAGTTACTATACATAATTTTATCTTCTTTTGATGAATAAGACATTTTAAGTATCTAGAATACTGCTTTTCTGAATTAACCCCTGATGTTATGTCCTTGTTATTTAGCTTTTAGCAAACATTAGTGCTCAATTAATGGTAGATATTAATATATTTATTATCATTAAATGGCCTGTTCAATGTTACGAAGCTAACATAAAAGAGAAAGGAATCTAAGTCTCTTTCTGCCTCAGGACACTGTCTTCTTTTCTATAATAATAGTTAATTGTCAGGTCTATTACTTGAATTAATGAGGTAACACTGGCAGACTAATAAGGTGGCAAAAATAAATTATAAAACATGAATATAACTTCATGGAAATAAACTTTAACAATGAAATGGCCTTGCTATGCTTGGGTAAACTTGTATTTCTAATATATTCTTTAAATGTAGGCACAGCACGATACAAACCAATCAGGAAAAAAAGAAATTGATTACTTTCTGTTTTATAAGCAACAATTAAATGTGCAATACCTTTGAAACTCTATCTAACTTTATTTTTTTTTACCAACAAAGATTTATTTTACATAAGTTTACAGCATTATTAGTATACGTTTCAAAATCAAAGTGAAATTACAATAAGGCAAGAAATGGCTAAAAACCAAGAGGTTAGCTAAATAGAGAAGGAAAAGAGAAGTTGTTTAGAACAAAAAATAAGCAGAGAGAAAAGCAGCTCCTCATGCTACCTCCATGCTTAGTAACACCAACAACTGATAAGGAGTCACGTACCAAGTACATGCACAATTCTAAACACTTTACATATAGTAACCTATTTAATCCTCGGAATGATCCAGTGAGGAAGAACTATTATTATCCTGCTTTATTATGAGGAAACTTAGGCACTGAGAGGTTAAGTTTTTTGTCTAAAGATTCATACATAGCACCAGTATGCAAACATTGATATCAAAGCCCAAATTCTATACCGTTAATCTAAACTGCCTCCCTTATGAAAGAGTTAATATTACCCTTTCTTCCACTGCACGCTGCATTTGGCAAATATTTAGAGTTCTGCACTGCCTAAGAAAGAATGCTTTTTTCCTCACCAGATTATACTCAGACCTACCCCAAGAGGGTCATGAGTCACCCAAAGGACTCTACAGGTTTCTTTTCAGATTGAGGAAAACAAGATGCTCACTTATTATACAGATGCCCCTCACACCTACTTAGATTCAGCTTGGAGAGAATCTTAAGATGTTCATAAAAGGGCTGGGAATAAAATTAAATAAGATCACTGACTCAAATAAGTATTTAATTCCCAGATATACTCTTATCCAAAGCACAGTTTCAGGCATCCCAGTTACTCTACACACTATTTGAAAGAAAGAATTATATCTTACTAAATCTCATCTCTGTATCTAGATAGTATCCATCTATGCTTTGAATGTACTATGCATTTCATAAATGTTTATGGAACTTCATTGAACCCAATGATCAACACTTGAATCCCCTGGTGATCATAGCAAATGTATATGAAATTTTTTTCTTTCAAAATTGGATATTATCCATATTTAAGATTTCTTATTACCCGTAGCAGTGTGTGACTGTGATATAGGATAGATTCTTTCCATTCCAAGAAAAGGATTCAGACGCTTTTCCCGCTGCAGGGGAAAGACCACTTTGGTAATAGCATTAGTGATTCTTCTCCACTCTAATATCAAGCCCGGTAAGGGATGTAATGCCTTTAATTTATTTAAAACATCCTGCCAAAGAAACATAATAAAGTTAGATCCAATTCTTATCCAAATTCGATAGCAAACTAGAATCTCTTTTAGGTAAATAATATAGTCTCAAAATTAACTAACTCCTGTATTTATATCTCAAAATTATTTTGGGGGGTTTTATTTTTGGAAATCACCATAATGATAAAACTATGATAACTCTAGATTATTAAAAGCAAACATGTTAATGCTGAGTAATACCAGTTTAGATCTACCTTTTTAAAAAAATCAATGAGATGTTAATTTAGCAAAGTAACTGCCTCCCCACACCCCAGCCAATAGTTTACATCATCTCTTTTTTACTCTATATTTTCCTCCTCCATTCTTCACACGATCAGAAGTGTCCCAGTTATATTTTTTTTCCTTTTTGCCCTAATACTTTCATGGTTCTGTATTAAGGACATTTATCTTTAAAACTGAATTTTTCTATGCTACATACTTTCAGTGAGCCAATAAAGAATAGAAACTTGTGAGGAAAAAGGGCCAGTGAGATCAAATAAACAGTTCATTTGATATAATGAAGGTGTGGAAATTTCCCCAAGTCAGGCAAGTCATAATTAATGATATTAAGGTCAAAAATTGTACAGGATGGCAAGTTGGACTGCTCTCTCCATAGCTGCTGTGGCTGTACTTTCTACCCTTATTTTTCTATTGAAAATTCATTCAGTAAAAATGTAAAATTAAGCCCTTTCTCTCTTCTCTCCCATGCATACAGTTTCCATGTATTGTGATTAACAATTTTACTTTGAAATCAGCAATTAGATACTTAAAAATAAATTCATGGAAAACTTACAATTTGCCCTGGAATTGAAAAAAAAGGTTATATTTGTATTGGCTGGATTTTTTAAAAATGTTTTTCATAACTTTGTTCAAGTTCAAATAACTATACAAACTACATTATATTGAATGACCAAGAGTAGTGGGTGTCAATAATTAAATAATGTCTACAGGTCTGAGTTTACAAACCTTTACCCAGTTTTAATGATAGGAAAGACACAATTGCTAACTGAGATTATGGTCCAATTTTTCCATACTGGAATATCTCCACATTTATTGTGGGCAGGTAAATCATAAAACAATTTGTTTTTACATAGGTAAATTCGAATGGTGGGCTATGTCGAATCTGGATTTCATCAGCACACTTTGAAGACACCAAAAAGCTAAAAGTAGTTGATTCTATCCTGTAACTACGCCCAAAGAGCACCTTATTAGTGCTGAACCGTTTTTCCAGTCTCAGCTTGCATCTGTTGTCATTCCCTCTTCTGGTAGAACCCAAGGTTTTCTTGCTGTTTTGGTTTTTAATCTCTCCATTCGGTGGCAACTTCAATTCCCAAAATAAAACCTGTAAGAAATTAATGCTTCTTTAGTCAAGAATCAAATCTCATATACTGTCATTCAGAAAACATTTTTAAAAGTTATTTGAGGAAAAACCTACACAGTTCAGCATGGGTTAGATTTTTTTTTTTTTTTGACAATTTGGAATTAGCGCATTTAGCTCTTTTTCAGTTTAGAAAAAAGAAGTGCAGCTCACTGCCAGTGTTAATTTAACATCACATGTAGAAATGCTATGTTTTCTAGGATTTGACATTTTCGGCAATTGAGAATTACTATATTTTGTAAATGGAAAATACCACTATTAAAAACAGAATGCTATAAATAGAATGATGTCATTTGTTTCCAACTGCCAGCATCGCTGGCAAGTATTCTTGGGGCAAACTGGAAAAAGGTTGATAAATAATGGCAATGAAAATTTATATGTCAAGTCAGCTGTCCATACCCTAATTTAGGCACTAGCAGATTAATACCAACACCAGGCTTTTAAACAGCCAAAAACACAGGAATGTATACTTTGTGCTGAACATCTGATAAATACGCTATTGACATTGAGACTTTAGGTTGCCCTGAGGATTGTGAGCTCTCCTAAATACCACTTGATGTGGTAACCAATGTGGCTGCTCAATCATTTAAGCCCTTGTAGCAGGACAACATAGAAGCCTTCATGGCTACTGTGTAATCACAAAAATCAGAGAACACTAAAGTAGAAAGGGGTCCAAAAAGCCATCTAATTCCACTTCCCGAAAGCTAGGCCCTGAGAGTCCCTGGGCACAAAAGGTCAGGAGAAAGTGGCCAAACCAATGTAGCAATAATGAAAGCAAGAGAGTGGCCAGTAAGCACCCACTAAGGAAACTAGGCAGGAATCCGGGCTCTGGGGCAGAGGGCGAATCCCATAGACACTCACTAGTTCAAGTTACAAGGGTTAAAATGCAGGCAATTCAGAACACTTATACTACCTCTACTTATTCATTTATAGACCTTGAATGGGCTTTCGTAAACCTTGGATTATTTTCTCAGTAATAATCTTAAAAATTGAAACCATTTGCATGAGTCTAAGAATTTTTTTCTACAAGTTGGGTCAGGGTTGCAAGGAAAGATATGCCTGTGCTTCCCTAGAACAGCAGTTATAATAAAAACAAAGATCTGGTTCGAGTTTTAAGTAGTGGGAATAACTGGAGCCTTAGGTATAAAAGATACTGAGGCTTACTATGGATGTTAGTAACTATTTTGCCCAAAAGTTGTGTTATGTAGATATGCATGTGTGAGATTAGGGTTGTCACACTTAGCAAATAAAATTGCAGGATGCACAGTTAAATCTGAGTTGTATGGGGCATACTTACACTAGAATATTATC
Source organism: Pteropus medius (assembly GCF_902729225.1). Lineage (NCBI taxonomy): Eukaryota > Metazoa > Chordata > Mammalia > Chiroptera > Pteropodidae > Pteropus > Pteropus medius. The sequence goes on from NW_024351543.1 coordinate 6,503,504, forward strand.
CATTGTTTATCTGAAATTCAAATTTAACTGAAAGCCCTGTATTTTATCAGGCAACTCTAATACAGATGTCAAAGAATACATTAATGGCAGAATAGGAGAAAATCAAATAATTGAATAGAAAAAATAAAACATTATTAAAGTAACTACAAATCAGCAATCCCAGGAAGGGAGAACTATCACAATTAAGATAATTCAAAGAGCTCAGGTCATGTATTTAAAAGTTCTTTATCTTAAGCTTCTATTTTTGATGAATCCTTCAGGTTTAATTATGAAAACTTCATATATAAATTACCTCTCCAGGCCTCAATTAACACACCTGTGAAATTAGAGGGCTGAACTAGACGTGGACAAGAGGCACTTGTATTTATTGAGCACTTACTACGTGCCATCCATTATGCTAGGTACTTTAACATGTATCATCACATGTAATCTTTATAACAATTCTGTGACAAATCCGAAAAGTGTAGACAGCTGGAGAAACATGCTCAACATTACATGGCCAGAAGGTAGTGGAATTAAAAATTAGAACCAAGAGTCTTCTAACTCTAATGTCCTTTTTTCTTTCCACTAACCCATGCTTCCCTCTAGACCAGGAGTCAGCAAATGTTTCCCATAAAGGGGCACACAATAGATGTTTTCATCTTTGCAGATTTTATTGTCTGTCATGACTTCTCAACTGTGCCATTATAGAACGAAAGCAGCCACAGAAAATAAGTAAAGGAACAGCTGTGGCTGTGTTCCAATAAAATTTTATATTCAAAAACAGGTGGTGGGCTAGATCTGGCCAGCAACCTATAGTTTGCTGATCCCTGCTCTAGACCAGTGCCATCCAAAAGAACTTTTTGCAATAATGGAAATGTTCTATATTAGCATTGTCCAATATGGTAGCCACTAGCCACAATGTGACTATTGAACATTTGAAATGTGGTTAGCACAAATTGAAATATTTTATTTAATTTTAATTAATTTAAATTTAAATAGCCACAAGTGGCTAGTGGGTCCCGTATTAGACAGTGCAGTTCTAGGTGAGTAATAGTATCCTGCTCAGTTCAAAGATTCAACTTAAAATCACCAAGGATTAAATAGTCAAAAGTGTAAAACTGTTAGTTATCTTAAATATAATTTCCATTTTAACATGAAGACCTAGGAACAAACCAATAACACCAAAGGCCTATTATTAAGCTCGGAGTTTGGTCTAGGCCTATGGCTTTTGTGCCTTAGTCCTCATCTGAACCACAAGGCACAGATTCCTGCCTTTGCTCCAAGCCTACTTGTGCTGAAATCCAGAGATTCTATATTTTTGATAAGTTCCCTATGTAATTTTACGTGTTTTCAGCTAGGTACTGACTTGGAGAGTTCTGGGCTAACAACTCAAAAGAAAACATAAAAATACCCCAAAAGACACCACTGACTTAAATACAAATATACTACATAATTAGGAGAAACAAAGTTCCTCATTAAAAAAAAAAAAAACTGTGGCTTCAAAACAGGCATTTTTCTGAGTATATATAACATTTATTGAGCACTTACTATGAGATAGACACTATTCTAAGTGTTTTACATTTATCATTTACTCCTCACAACTCTATGAGGTAATTAAAACCTATTTTACTGATGAAGAAATTGAGATATAAAGAGTTGGGGTATTGGTCCAAGGTCATAGAGTTAGTAAATAAATGGAGGAGATAGTATTCAAACTCACTAAATCTGGCTACAAAGCCTATGATCTTTACCAATATGCTATATTATTGAATAACATCTAGAAGACACTATAACTTCAATGCTATCAAGTGTAAGCACCCAATCTACATTTGTAACCCCTCTAAAACAATCCAACCACACTTTGTAGTTGGCAATAACACCAACCTTTGAAAACAAAAATAAGAGTAAAGTATGTCAAATTTATATAATTTATGCCTTTCATTGTTGATTTGAGAACACTACTCAGGAGACTGAATCTTGAAAGATAGCTTTGAAAGCATCTCTGGATTTTGCTAGAAAAACTCTATGTGTGTTTAGATAATGATACTGACCTAATAAAAATCGAAATTAAGTTTAAAAAGCAAACAGTTACAAAAATCCCTTTTTCATTAACAACTGAGAAAAATATCTAATTTTTTATTCTAAAAAATGGATTTGGGGGTGAGGAAGGAGTGAGAGTACATGAGACAACAAATTTCATGGAGAAACAGCGACACTGTTATGCAACTGTCTTTCGTTCAACAAACATATACTGAGTGCCTCCTCTGTTCCAGACAAATCTCCTTCTCATGGAACATACATTCTAGGAGCCTTCTTTACCACCTTCCTATTTCATAAATATATGATACAAATTACAAATTAGATGTTATAATACTCTATCTCCAAAGTATTCTGGTTAACTGAATTTTTTAAAACTGATCTTTGATGTTTAGGTAAACACATTTAGGAAAAACACATATACGAACCATCTGTAACCCTAAAAATGACTTTTCTAAATTCTCTATTCCCATGATACAACCTCAGCAATGTCATCTGAACTGGTGAAGGAAAAACTGTGGCCAGCTAGTTGATAGGCTTGAGTCTCAATTGCATCCAACTTGGCTTGCATTATGTGTTTCTGACTTTCACATTCTGCGGTACTAAAGCCGATTCCATTTAGCTCTAGCAAGGCCAAGCAGTACTGACTGGGCATTTCCACTTTACTGAAAACATCTGGAAGAGAAAAACAAAACAAAACATTATTTCACTAGCTAAGTAATTAGCTCAGTATCAATATCTAAACACACATAGAATTTTTCTAGCAAAATCCAGAGGTGCTACATAAGCTATCTTTCAAGATTCAGTCTCCTGAGTAGTGTTCTCAAATCAACAATGAAAGGCATAAAAGAACTTTCCACTTTTCCACTTAAGCACTAGATTACTATCCTTGTCTATGCAGAGAGTAGAAGAACTGGCAATCTTATGAACAGTCTGAATTACAAGAGACTGCATTTCTTCCAAGATAATGTTTCTGCTATTACTCCTAACAAGAGCAAGACAGCAAATTTTACTTGCTAAGTTGCTACAAAGTGTTAATTCCCTGAAATTATTTCCAGTATTCCTGGTCTCATGGTATGCATGCTTGCACAAAAAAACTGAATGTGGAGGTTTTATATTTTCCAGTGCTCACCAAAGAGTAAAGAACATCCAGAAATAACAATCAGTGTGTTTTTCTGTCTGCTGACATTTATCAAAAGAGTTGCCATTCTAAATCAGTTTTCCCAGTATGTTCATTGGAATTTTGTCTCAAAGATATTGTATAAAAAGGGTAGAGTTGAGAACACTATATATTATGAGTTTCAGCATTTATATCCTGCTCTTGGGTATTCATGATGCCTCTTAATATACTAAAGACTTTAAAAAGACATGAAGCAAAGACAACCACTTAATTTTGTAGTAACCGAAAGTCTAAAGTTATTTGATGTTAAAAACATTTTTTATACAATACTTCCAACATCCTGAAAAGTGTCCATACAATGTACTGTGAGAAATGTACTATCCTAAATCATTAAGAAAAAATCCATTCCAAAGACTTCAGCCTCCAGTACTATGGGTCACTAGGTCTCAGAGCAACCCTGGCCTAACCCCCAACTCTATATATACTCATTCTCTGAGGCACTGCTGGTCTCAATCAGCAAGGAGATCTCCAGGGTCAACCATAATCATCACCCAAACAAACATGTGAGAGCTACTGGCCTCTAATAGTCAGGAGGAATTACTGGGAAGTCAGTCTGGCTTTGGAGGCCTAAACTCAAAGCAGAAATTCATGGGATATGTGACCAGAAAAATAAAATACTATGGTCAGACTAAGAACAGTCAGAGCAGCACAAAATCAGAGTTACACGAGGAGCTAGCGTGGATTGTCAGGCAGTAAGAAAAAGCAAGGTTGTCATGGGAATGAAGTCCTATAGACAAAAGGTCGAAGGGATATATATCTTTTAGCAACAGGAGAATAAGTAGATTCTCGGATCCCTGTTCTGAACCAAAACTCTCAAGGAAGGCTAACATGGTCCTTCGATGCAGTGTAGTTTGATAACCAGCAGAGACAAGAGGAAAACCTTTCTAAAGAAAAGCTTCCTCAAGCTAGGCCAGCAGGACTCCATTAATCAAATCCTATATGAACTCACAGCTTATGAAAAATACAAGAAGCAAAGAAATATGAATGGGATTCAAATAACACAATGACAGATTTAGATTCCAAGAACTGCAGATATGAAATCATTAGACTCAGAATAGCATACTGGGCACAGTTATGAATGAACCGTTTACATAATAAAAGATGAATAGAAACTAGGTAAAACAGCATGAAAACAGAGTGCAAATATATCAATAAATGTAATGGATAGAAATACATTAATAATCACAATAAATTGGTAAATTTGAAAAAATATTGATAAGTCTGCAAAATAAATGAATAAACTATCTCTGTTTATAAGACACATCTAAAGCATAAGGACCTAGAAAGGTTTAAAAGGAATAGAAAAAAGGTATATGAGGCAAATATTAATCAAAAGAAAGTTGACGCTGCCATATTCATTCCTGAAAATAGCCTAAAAATAAAATCATTTTAGTGGTAGAGCTGGTTACAACACAATGATAGAAAGTTTAATTCACCAGGAAGATAAATCAATTTTAAGTATGCATCTTATAAAATGGTCTCAAAATATATAAAGTTGGCTGATGTACAGGAAAAATTAGATATAGAGGATTTAAACAACAACCTTGACTTAACAGACATTTACAAAATTCTGCATCCAAAATTGGAATACACATTCTCTTATATACACGCAGACCATTTATACCATAAGTCAGGTTTAGGTCACAAAGCAACTAAAAAAATTTCAAAGAATGGGTATTATACAACCATGTTCTCTAACTACATACAATTAAGTTTGAAGGTAATAATAAAAATACAAAATAAAAAGTTTCCAAATATGTGGAAATTAAAAACCAATCTTCTAAGTAATTTCAGTCATATATACAATAATATATTACTCAGCTGTAAGAAGAGATGGAATACTGCCATTTGTGACAACATGGATGGACCCTGAGAAAATCATGCTGAGCAACAGTTTATAAGTAAATGCTATCGAAATTTCAAGGAACACATCATTTCTATGATAAACTCCTCTAAACTAAAAAGAGGTTATATTCATCAACTCATTCAATAAAACTAGAATAACTCTGTTAGCAAAATAATAATGAATAAAAAATAAGAAAACCATTCATAAACCAATGATGATAGTGTACATGAAAGAAAAATTATGACTAATACAAAATTGTGCAGATGAGGTCCTCTAAAAAAGAGAGAAACCAACTCATTCCATACCTAGAAAATCATCTCATATATGTTTAAACCACTTTAGAAAGGATCCAACTGATGCATGTAAAAAGAACAGGATACTTTGTCCTGGGTCACATTAAGCAAAGACACATTTATTCATACCATAACAAAAATCAGTTCTCTACTGGGAGAAAATCAGCTGCCAGAATACACCCACCCGACAGGCAAGAGGATGAGAAAAGAAAAAGAGGAAGATTCTGGAGATCCATTAAAATAAACAACCACATCCTTGGCCTGCCTATATTGGCTTAGAGAAGCTGAGTTTGAAACACTTCAGTGCCTGTTCAAGAGCTGCCATTAACAAGACTTAAGCAAGTCTCCTTGTTGTTCCCAGATATCAACACTTAATGATGGTGGTATGGATTAGTCTGTAACTTTTATAGACATTTGCTGTCTGTTATCAGAATTATAAGCTTTCAATATCTTTGGAAGGGGACCGTCCCGCTACTTAAAGGCAGTTTTTCAAGTATAAAGGAGACTATGGTTTTCCTTGCCAGAAAAGTACAAGAAACCCTCCAGATTGGTTATCTTTTAACTTTCACAATTTCAGTGTGCCTTGAAAGCTCTTTTTTCCTGAAAATTTTCAAAAGTGGATGACTAAGAGGTATTAAATGCATTATTATACAGTGTTAAGTATTGGTGTCTGGGAACTACAAGACTATCCAGGACACCTATCCTACGGGTAGACTAGGCAGACTGAGAAGGAAATAGTGCTGTGTTCATTCAGCGTTATCGTCCATGAATAAAGAGGCAGTCCTGTGGCATGTGTGCCACACACTCCCACTCCTTGGCCTGCCTATATTGGCTTAGAGAAGGTGAGTTTGAAACACTTCAGTGCCTGTTCAAAAGCTGCCATTAACAATACTTAAGCAAGTCTCCTATGAACAAACCAGTCAGTCTGGTCTTTGTATTATTCTACCCAGTGATGCTGGAGAGAACATTACTATCAGCACGGAGAGTTTGTTTTAGCAGTAAAAATAATAATGATAATCAATCAACACAGTGATGAATGTCTACTCTGTGGCAAACACTGCACTAAGTTCTTCCTCATTTAATATTTATAACAACGTTATAAGAACCAGACTTAGAGACTGTTTCAGAAGCTTGTCCAAGGCCCCTCACTAGTAAGTGGTACAGCTCAGATTCGAATCCTGTTCTGTGTGAATTCATCAGTCTGCTGTTTCTAGTATTTATTAATCAGGCAACAAATTCATGGTTTATATCTTCTCACAATGAAGCCAACTTGGTTCCACTTCATCATTTCTACCATAAGCATATGCTAACTTCTGTGAAGTCAAGGTACTAGTCTGGGCCAGCAGATTGCACAATAAATTCATGTTATTTGTCATGAGGGAAAAAAAGATTCACACAAATATCCTTTGCTAGAAAAACATAACTGTGAATAGTTTCTCAAAGAGTTCAGTTTTTTAAATCCATGAAAGATATATTCTAAGTGTGAATAGATACCATTTGATAAAGTTCAAATATAAAACAAGCAATACATGAATAAAACCTCCATAATTCTCTTCATTACAGTAGAGTCTGAGGTCTGCAAACTATGGCCAAACTAGGGCCAGGTACTTGGTTTTGTAAATAAAGTTTTATTAGAATACTCATTTTCATATTATCTATGGCTGCTTTTGTAATATGATGGCAGAGTTGAGTATTTGTGATTGAGATCATCTGGACTGTAAAACCAAAAATATTTACTATCTGGACTTTTACAGAAAAGTTTGTTGATCCCTGTATCAGACAATCCACAAATATAGTTTGCATAAAAAGTGTAAAAAAATTTATCCACCTGTGATAAAGAGAGACTAAATATATAATTATCACCAGTCTGTAACAGCATAAAAATGTCAGGAACTTTGTCTTTACCTTGCAGGTTTTCCTTCTTTAACAAAGAATTGAGTTGATTCATAGAGTTGAAGATGAGAATGGACTCTACAGATGCTCTATATCGCCCGGAAAGCTCGGTGCTGACATTCAGTCCCAGGCTTTGAATTCCTTGGCCAGTCTCTACCCCTTCTAGGAGTGGAAGCTCATGAGGAAGAAAACTGGTAACTATGCTGTGAAGAGTCGGCTCCTTAGAATCTGGATTTAATAACCAGCATGCCACCTGAATGGATAGCAATCAGAATATTTTCTTGATATTTCAAAGACATTTCTGTATCCTTAAATTAAAAGGAGGAAAAAATGAAAGCTCCTATCTAATCTCACTCATTTTCACTTTACACTTACTCAGTGGTCTTCCCAGGATAAAAAAAAGATAATTGTACCAGGACTGAATTTTAGTACCAATAAGGGCAGTGGCCTTCAAAGAAGGAAAACTTACAATTTTTCCATTACTGCAATGCTCCTGATGACCTAGTTTTGAAGCAAGCTTAAAACCAAGTGCCTCTCAGCTAACTGAAACCATGTTTCCTGAAAATGTAGATGGACTCTCCTCCACAAGGCTGATTTTCTCTAAGCTACTATAACAAAGATATGCTTATGTTAATTTTAGGTTTATTTAATTCTTTCAACATCAGAAGAAGTGAGATGTAAATATTTTATCACTAAAATTTCATATTCAGAGTTTTAGAAAGCCTCTAGGCTTTCCCCTCAGGATGAAGGCTTATTACTACAATCATCCAACTGGTCCTGAATGCTATTTTTAGCTTCCCAATTATACTAGAAGACCTATAGTTTCTAACACTAGATCTAGCAGATCAGAACTGTATTTAGAGTAAGGTAATCTAAATCCTGTCCTGACCATAATTCTGACAATTACTACATGGCTCAGTTACTTCTTCTGTAGGCTAAGAATGTAGTTTTATATGGGGGTGTAATATTCTGAATTATAATAAGAAATATAAATATGGTCTTCATCCCCAGCCCCTATTTCTAGCAAAGAGCTTCCAATACCGTTTGAATTTCCTAAGTGGTGAGGAATGTATAGGTATCTTTTGTTATGTTAATGAGGTGACTTCTGAAATGTCCCTAGGTGACCTAAGGATGGGGCCTGGTTGCCAAGGAACTAACCCTGTGATTGGAGGGTTGTAACTTTCAGTTCCACCTCTTGGCCCACTGGGAGTTGAGGCTGGAGATTGATCACCAATGGCCAGTGATTTAATCAATCATGCCTATGTAATGAGGCCTACATAAAAACTCAAAAGGAGAGCTTCCAGGATGGTGAACACATGAAGGTTCTGGGGGAAAACATGGCAGCTCGTCGTATGTTTCTCTTCATCTAGCTATTGATTCATATCCTTTAATATCTTTTGTAATAAACTGATAATCTAGTGAGTAAACTGCTTTCCTGAGTTCTGTGAGCTGCTCTAGCAAATTAATCAAACCCAGGGAGGGAGTCCTGGGAACCTCAGATTTATAGATGATCAGAAGCACAGAACATACCCTGGGCTTGCAGCCAGAGTACGAAGAGGGTTGTGGAGGGGATCTTGTGGGACTAAGCCCTTAACCTGTGGGATATGAACCATCTCCAGGTAGATAGTGTCAGAATTGAGTTGAGTTGTAGGACACCCAGCTGTTACCAGAAGAATTGTTGGAAGTGTGGGGAACTCTCCCTCCACCACATTAGAAATTGGTGATCGGAGCCCTTTTAGGGAGTATTGAAAGATACTCTGATGTAAAAGTTGGTAAATGTTTCTTATAAAGTGAGATTTTATAAATTAATATTTGATCATCATACATCAAAAGTGTTTTAATTAATAAACCAATTATGGACTATTGTAGTTTATGTAAACGGTACTATATAAATCTGAGATGCTACTGTAGTTTTAATGAGAAGCTCATATTATACATATTTTCATTTTGGACTGGCACATCAAAATTAAGTGACAACCTTTTATATCTAGTAAAGGTCAGTTTAGAAACTACATGGGATTTATCACATATATACCAAGCCTGGCTTGAAGTATAGAAAAAGATACTTTTAGCTTATCTAATACTGCCTTTGAAAATCTTTGCCAAAAAACCTAAAGAAACTAAGAAATTAAAAATATTGCATTATTATTGATTATATTGATAATAACAACTGAGTACAGTAAGTCCTCACTTAACATCATCCATAGGTTCTGCAACTTTAAGCAGAATGACACAAAACAAAACTAATTTTACCATAAGCTAATTAATCTAAACGAATTAAGTTCCTACGTCATCTATAATGTTGTAACATTAGAACTCGATGTTATAACAAAACTATGTTATTCAAAGGACATACTGTAGTATCATAACTCAACTCAAAATTAATATTCCACATGCCTCATATATTCACTATCGACAGTAGGAAAAGATATCCCTTTGAGAGGCGTGAGATATCACAAATGTCTTCTAAAAATGCATCATACTGTTAAGTATATATTATAATAACATAAGTTACCTTTTCCTTAAAAACTCCCAGTCATCATTATGAAGAGCGTATCACACTTTGCTATTATATAGGAAAGTATTTAAGGAGCTAGTAAGGTGATTTGTCAAATGCTAAATGGCTCCTAACTACTATCTTTTTTGACATGTCTACACACTTCTATTTTTTGCCTCTATCCTCATGGATATTTGAAACATTCTGCTATCATATGTCCAAATCTGACAGTTCTCCTTTCATTTTTAACTTACTATAAGACAGAAAACTTTAGAACTTACTACTAAAATAAAAATTTTAAATACTTCTGAGGAAAGATATGAACTTTAGTGCTTGGAGTTTGTGATACCTGTTTTTACCTACACTGAGGCATTTGGTGAATATTCTGCTCTGAGTGGATGATATTATTGCATATGGGAGTAATTACTCTAAAAATAAAGCTGCATTGTTAGAGCTAAATAAACACCAAGTCGTTTAAGGATTAACTCTAAACATTAAAAAACATCTACTTATGCAGAAATTAAAGAAGACATGGAACCTTAGGATCTTCATAACTTTGTTCCAGGGAGATGCCACAAGACAGAAGAAGAATTTTATAGCTCTGGATGAAGTCATAGATGATAACGAAACGTTCTTTATCAGATTCCTTTGGAAAGCACGATTGAAGGTGCCACAGTCTGTCTTTCACAGTCAGGTTTGGATCCAGTGGAGGTGGGACCAAACTGGCACTGATTTCTTAAAAATAAATAAATAAATAAATAAGGTCTTAAGTCAAAAATCACATGCATTCATATGAAGCAGCAATCTATAATGCAGACTGAAAACGACTCAAAGTCTAGTTCCACGTAACTAATAATTCAGCACAACCTTATCCAGGCCCTGTTGGCTATATAGATAAAGTGCTTCTCAATCTAAAAATTATGATGTGGACTAGGTAATTTATAGCGCTCTATTTAATTAGGTGGAAGAAAATTCTAAATATCAAATTTCTAAAAATAAGTTTACATTTCTCAAGAATGAAGAGTTAAAGACAGAAAAAGTATTTTGAAATGAATTTTAAAGGAATTCCTTTAAAAAGAGATTTAGTAGGAATGTATAATGTTATATCTAAAAAAAAAAAGTCAAAATAACTACTCATCCTAACACATTTTCCTATAAAACAACTGAAAATATTTCATGCTTAGTCAGGAACAGACATCATATGGCATTCTTTAAAATGTTTCCTTATTAATTTTTCTCCTGTCTAAAACTAATCAATCAGCTAGGTATCCAACAACCATAATCATGAGGTATTTCCAGATCATATCCTTTCAATTCCAACAACTCTCCAAAGCTGCATGATCCAACTACTGCAGACATCTAGCTTATCATTGCCTCTAGATAAGCTCTAGACCCAGTCAAAAGGAGAAAAGAAGTCTGAAAAGAAACTGCTGTGATCCAGTCTTCAAAAGTAAACCCTTAAGGTGGCCAAGGAGTCCCTGATGCTCTACTACTCTCAAGAAGAAAACAGTATTAATAGCCCCATGTGACAAGCTGAGGGAAGTAAGAGTGGTGTTTCTTAAAACATTTATTCTAGTTAATATGTAAAATAATGTACATACTATCCACCATCCAAAACATTTTTTTTTTAATACTAAAGATAAATTCTAGGTAAATATCAGGAAATTATTCTCAACAAACACTACCCTAATAGAAGCTACATAAAAATTATATGGTGGCTTTGCCAAATAGTGGTTACTTACCAGAATACTTTGGTTCCTTCTGCAATGAAATATAATAGGCATCTCTTCCACCCCAGCACACTGCCAGTCCAACCACCAAAATGTCATCAAAACCTTTTACAGGAAATCCATCATCTCTAATAGGGGTTTCCTGAGGTAAGCTAACTAAGTAAATCAAAAGTGAAATAGTTAAAAATCTCTAAAATTAAAGTCATTAAACTGAATGTTAAAACAATAATAATAAAAACTATTTGACAGGCAAAATTTCCAGATTCCTAATATATGCATTCTTTGGACAGTCATTTTTAGAAGTATGTAAAGTCTTTCTAGGCTCACTATCAAGTTATTAAGTTATTATTGACTGTCATATAAGAAATCTACCAAAGATTTCTTAAAATAGATCTATAATAATGGCTAAAATGAGTATTAACTAATTCTTTTAAAAGCTTCATTTTGAATTTCTACAACTCAAACAGAAATAAAGACCACTTGCACACTACAAAATTCTGTAGTGAACTCAGCAAGTCTTAACACTAAGAAACTTCAGAAAAATCAAATCTTACTTCTAGTAAAGAATTAGGTCTGATTTTGTATTTGCAGTCAATATTTTTTCTAAAATAAAGCATCTCCAATTTTACAAAGACATAAGTGAAGAACCAATTTACTTTATTTACAATTATATCCCCAATACCTGGAAAATAATTGGTACATATTTGTTAAATTTAAGTGAATATTTTTATCCCTTTAATCTCTAGCACAGAAAATGTGCTCAATTTTATCTGTTGAAAGAAAAATGGAGCATACTAGTAAACATTGAAAGTACATAAAACTTGTCATTAACACATGTGCTCCATAAATTGAAGACCAAATACTCACACCTTTATGAACAAATCCATTAATAAATACAGAGACTTGAAAATTCTGATCAACTGTTGTATTTCCACAACAGATTGTCAATCTGAAATTAGCTATTACTCATGATAGAGAATGCTTACTTTCATGAAGTAAGACAGGAACATACAGAGCATTATTTGACCAAAAGGTTCAATGAGGCTTTGAGATCAACATTCAGTACAGGATTCATGACTTTCAGTGGAGGTACAAGTTCTAAGTATTGGAACAAGTTCTTAAGTATTGGAAAGTGTAGCTAATTTACATTATAAAAAATATAGTGCCTATTTGCTATATACTTTTGTCATTATACAAATAAAGATATTACAATTTAATAGAAAATAATTCATGAGCACTGATGATTATACCATTAAGATACAATAAGTGATCCATATTTAAAATATATATTTTAAGTTTTACAAACTTACATTCTAACATTTATATATTACATATATTATATAATAACATATTATATATGTGTGTGTGTATATATATATACATATATATATACATGTGATTTTTTTAGAGAAATGTTAATATTTAATGGTAAAGCTTAGCACACACTAGCATCAAACATGGTCTGGAACTGAAGAAACTGGGATGGGTAGGTGACCTTCATGAAGCCTCAGAAAGTGAAGAGGATAAGGAAGATAACCATCAGAGGGTGCTCCATGGCCTCCAAAAGGGCACAGACCAAAATGGCATAAGAGAAAGAGCTGCTGTTTGAGAGGTGGGCATATCCAATGATCAAGCAAACACTGTTCCAACACATGCCCCTGAACCAGCCACACCAACTGTGGTGGCCCCAGCAGCAATAAACTTGACCGTTGTGTAAATGTCCCGGGAGACAACACTGGTCTGGATCTCCTGACAGACCACCTAGATTGGAGGACTGTTGTAGTAAGACTATTTAGATGGATTCTCTGACCTACTTGCAAGGAGGCAGACACATGCCTGATTCTCCAGGTAAAACAGCAGATCAGAGCCCGAGGAATGAGTAACGCCTTGCTGGTCTGCATTTTTTCAGTCTCCCAGCTTGAGCTCTTGGTCTCACTACTCAGCTATCCCACTCATGTATACTGGAGTCATCCAACTCTTATACTAGAGGGCAACAATTATTAACCTAGTTGTGCTGAACAATAAGGTTGTTCTACATGTAAATCCACATAAGAGAAATGTATTACACTTTGAATAAATTTATTACATTTAAGATCCAATACCAAAAAAATCTTAGTCTCATCTCAGTCTACTATTTTACATATAAATGTGAAAAAATTAAAAATAAAAATTCTCACCTTGCTTAAACCTACCACCAATAGTAGCACTTTTACAAGATGTCAAATTACTGATCTTTTCACAAGCCAGAGAGATGGAAAACCGCTTTCTGCATTTCCACTCCTTTATGAACGTTTTAAAGAGACTTTGATCACTTGCTACATCAATTATGGCCAAGCTTTCTGAACTGCATGAGGCTGGAGTTAACTGCGATCCATCCTGTGACAACTGCAGGGGAAAACCTGTGCCTCTATTAGGACTGTCTTCTTTTACATTATTTCTATTCTCTGGACTTAAATCATGGTTTTTAATATCCAAAGGTGAGTCAAATGAATAACTTTCACCAAGCTGAAAAACACTACTTTTCTGAAGTTTTACAGAAGATGTTCTAAGAATACCTGAAAATGCCAGCTTAGAAGAGGATGCTGGAATGGGTGTAGGAGGAATGAGTCCATTATCATCCACTATACAGCTTTCTTTACAAGGCAAGAGGGATGGGGTTTCACCATGGATAGCATTGTTCTCGAGTGCCTCGATCTTGCTTTTCACTTCAACATTAGGAGAATATGAAATTCCTTGCACTTGATTTACCTCCAAATTTGAAATCACATCTTGTTTGCCATTTAACTCTTTACTTTTTCCTTTCAAACTAGAGAAGTCTGTAGTGGTTAATTCTAGCTTTTCATTTTCTAGAGGACTAGAAACTTTATCTAAAATCCTTTCCAGTCCTGGACTTAAATCAAATGATGCTCCTGACCATATGAATGAATTATTTTGCTTTGTCCCAGTTAATTTGGATCTTTGAGACTTTTCATCTTTATCCCCTCTAATTACTTCTCTTTGGGGATAATCATTACCCACAGGATCACTTAGTTTTAATGTTCTAAAAGATACTGCAGTATTATGTTTATCTTGGACAGGAACTATATCTACATTGTCCAAAGCTTCAACCACCTGAGCAGAATCCATTTCTGAAAATATAATAGACTCATCACTGAAACAAGTCAACTGCTGCTGATTATCGTCATTCCCATCCATATTTGATTTAATTGGGCCCTCTGGTTGTAGACACAGAGAATCACCAAAATGATTTGACATTATTTCAGAAGGAAGGGGTTCTTCTGCTTGTACATCAGGGGGTTGTTCTTTTACTAGGTACTCTTCACTGAAACTGTCAAACAGTAAACTATTGCTCAAATTCAAACTTGTTTCAGGAATTGGCAGACATTCTACTTCTGTATCAGTGGGAGTTCTCTTTTGAGGTACCAGAGATATAACTGGTTTCATAGCTACTTGTGATTGATAACTTTCAAGAAAACTATTTAATTGGGAGTCAGTAACAGAAAATTCATTCCCTTTAAAACTAGGACCGTTTTCCCTCCATAGTAATGGAGAATGAAAAAGCGGGCTTTCTGGAGTGAGCATATCAACCCCATGTGAATCAGAGCGGTGTTTGATAGTATCTACAGCCTTAGATTCCGAATGATCTTTATTTGTCACTCCTGGAGAATGCTGTTCATGAGGAAAGATGATGGGAATCTCGTCCTGAAAAGAGCTCATCAAGCTCTGTTTGTCTAGGCTCTCCTGCATTATCTTCATTGCTTGGCTGGTGTCTTTTGCTCCTTCTCGTTTGGTATTTTCAGTTGCCATCTGTTGTATTATTTTCTCTGACTGAGTATCCAGATAGAAACTATCTTCAAAATCACAAGGAACTAATCCAAAGTCAGAAACACAATTAGTCTTAGTTTTGTTTGCTGCATAAGCCTCTGTTTTTTCTTGTATTCTAGAGGTATTTACAAAATTCTCATGCTGGCCTATAGATTTACCAAATGCTCCAGTTGGTAGATGTGCTCCACTGGGTATTTCAGTGCTGCTTATATTATCTCCGGATACTTGAAGATTACTTAATTTATTTTCCTCGGCATTAAACTTTATACTTTCACATTTGACAATAGCATTTGAGTCTCTATTCATATAATTACTGACTGTCTCACAGGGCATTTGCTTCTCTGTTACTTTTTTCAGTTTGGTATAACTGATTGTCTGTTGATCAGACTGCTTCTCCGGGCACTGGTTGACTGGATGGGTATCATGGTGTTTCACATAAACATTCTGGTTTTTTGAATCCTTTTGTATCAGCATTTTGTCCATTTTTTCTGACTCAACAACAGCTATTCCTCTTCCATTTTCACTAACCACACTAGTGGCTTGACAAGTCCGTTTTTCACTCTGAGATCCTGTGATAAAATGTTCAACAAAAATATCATTAGTTACTGTTTTGTTCTTTGAACAAGTTTGTTCTGTTTGTAATGGGAATGATGCTTTGTTATATTTTCCCTCAGCACAGAAAGATACATTTTTAGCAAATGGCCTAGAACTTATAAATTCTATATTCTTCTTATCTAAGGTAAATGAATCTTCACAATGAACAGGATTAGACATAGTCTGTTTTTGTAAATCAATTCTACACATCCCTGTGTCTTTCACAGGGCTACTGTCTCTGATTCGTTTCAGATGTTTACTATGTTTCAAAGATTGAAAGGTTGTACCCATCTTTTTCGAACTGAAATTCAAAGCTTCTTTCTTTGTTTTCTCAGATGAGAGAGTCTGAACAACTTTCTTAGTGCTTGTTTTTCCCTCATTCAAAGAAGTTTGTAGTTTCACTTTACTTATATTCAAAGAAGCCCGTTTTCTTGTTCTGTAAATTGAATGTAACTTACGTTCTTGATTTCCATTCTGAAATGGATAATAAAAGGAATTTGTATGCGCTCTACTTTTATCTAAATCCTGTACTGTATTTGGTGAATGCTTAACAGAAGAATCACTAAATGTGTTAATTTTTTTCCCTAGGGTTAACCTTTTATAAGAACTCTTAGTTTGGAGTACAAATTTCTGTTCCTTTACTTCTGACTCACTGCTAGTCGATGAGTGTGTATCAGAATTTAAAAGTGAATGTGGATTCCACTGTACTCCTATTTCTACTAAGTCCTGCTGTAGAATCATTTTGGCTTCTTCCACTATAAGGGTTGCTGCTTCTCTTTCAGTTAAACCTTTTCTTCCAGTCACCCAAATAGTTCGCATATTCCGACGTTCTTCAACTGCTTCCTCTTCTTCATCCACTGCTTTTCGTGCACTATATAAGGAGATAAAAAAAATTAATGCATTGATTCATTCATTCATGCAACCAATATTTATTAAGCATCAATCTGAGCTGTTCTAGGAATGTATAAAATAGTAATGAACAAAAGGACATACATCTGCTGTCATAGAGCTTATATTCTAATTGAGGAAATCAGAAAACAAATAGTAAAATACATTCTTTCTCAACTGGTGACAAGAGTTGTGTACAAAAATGAAGAATCAGGAAGGGATGGCTGGTTCTGCAATTTTTAAATAGCACAATAAGGGAAACCCTCATTAAAGCAGATTCTTTAAATGGAAACCTAAAATAAGTCAGTAACATAAAACTTTCATTGAAAACGAATCCTCCTATATAATAGGAACTCTGGACGAAATATTTGAAGGGACTGAAGAGTACCAAAAGGAAGCAGAAACTGGAAAGGAACTGAGACTAAAAGAAATGGCAGTGGGTGAATTTTCACACTTTTCATCTGAAGGCAGATTCCAGTTAGCACTATAAAGGGTAACTAAAAATTTGGATTAAAATGTGGAGTTTATTGACAGAACTTGAAATAGAGCTCAGAATAATGACAGGAGATACAGAATGAAGGGAGAAACCCCAGAATGAGAGATCCAAAAAAGAGAACCCCAAATTCTTCATATAAACTGTCCAAATATCTGGCTTACCTCTAAAACTATGCAAGACTTCAAGCAGCCAATTAAAAATCTAAACAACTGAACAGAAATTTGAGCTACTGCCACTATAGGAAGACAAAGATTAGAATTTGAGTTCAGCCAAGCTAATTTACTGAAAATATCAATGCTCTTCAGGTAAAATAATGGATTCCACACCCTAAAGGGTCAAACATGTAAATAACTGAAATCACCTGAGGAGAAGAGAAATAGGATGAGTTATAAAAGTTATGAAAGAAATAATGTCCAAGAGACCTGTTTCCAACCAACATGGAGTAATAGGAACAAATTTAGCCTCTCACCCCAAACAACTAAAAACCAAGGCTAGGTTATAAAAGACGTTACAGCTTCCATTTTTCTCTCTTGGATCAATTATATTGAAGGAGGCCAACCATCATGTCATGAGGTCATCAAGAAGTTCTATGGAGAAACTCAGGTCAAGAACTCAGCACCAACTTGCCAGCGTGTGTGTGAGTCATCTTAAAAGCAGATCCAAGTCAACTCCAGATGACTACAGTTACAGCCAACAACTTTACTATTACTTCATGAAAGAACTCAAACCACAACCACCAGCAAAGATGCTCTCAAATTCATGATTTACAAAAACTTTGACTTGATATTAATATTTACTGTTGCTTTTAAGCCACTAAGTTCTTAAATAGCTAACTAATATCCCTAGTAAAACTATCAGACTTCAAAATATACAAAAGAAATCTCAAGGCTTACATATTTAAAAGGGCAAAAGAATCATATTTTTACCAAAATTCTCAAAAGCAGCACAAAACAAAGAAAAGGCATTTTTAAAAACCTCAATTAAAAAAAAAAAAGTGTTGACCAACGATTTATATCCAGCCAAGACATACTTCGAATATTAAGGTTATAGAAAAACAGCTTTAAACATACAAAAACGTGGGAGAACTCTATACTATATAAGCCTTCCTAAGAGAGAAGTGTACTAACAATTAGTAAACTTTAATAAACCACTCTCATTAAAAGACAGATGTAGTGTTAATGGGAGAAATAAATAAGAATAAAGAAGATCTGTGAACATAATTAAGTAGACTTTATGAATACATTTCAAACATTTTACTTTTATCCAAAATGGTTTCACAGGGTAATCATATCAAACTCTCTACCAGTCACGACACACCATAAATTATTGAAAAGCACTGAAAATGAAGAAAAACTTCCTAATTCTTTTTCATAAAGTCTAATGCTAAACACTGATAGCAAAAGATAGTGCAGCACACACACAAGAAAAGTATACACCAATATTATTTATGAATAATAATGCAAAAGTATACTGTAATAAATATTAGCAAACAATCCAACATTGCATAAAAAATAATATACCATGACCATGAAATTTATTCGGAACATTAAATTGATTCAATATTAGTAAATCTGTTAATATAATACATCATGCTAATAGATGTAAGGAAAAAAGAACCCTATGATTATATCCAAAGATGCTGAAAAAGCCTTTGACAAAATTCAGTACCTATTCCTGATAAAAATATTCAAGAAAATTAAAATTAATGGACATTTTCTTTAAAACGTTTAAATACACACACACACACACACACACACACACACACACACACACACACACAATATAGTCCTGAAGCCAGTATTTACTAGCATAACACTAGAGGCATTTCCACTAAGATCATAAGCAACGTAAAAATGCCCACTATACCTATTACTACCATCTCTATTACCACTACCTATTAGAGGCATTAGCTAATTAAATTAGACAAAAGAAAACAATTAGAAGCATAAGAATTGTTAATGAAGAAGTATAATATCTCTATTTACCGTTAATATGACTATATACCTGGAAATCCTGGAGAATCAATGATAAAAGGAATTCAAATGATAGAAGAATTCAGAAAATAGCAGGATAAAAAAAATATACAAGAATCAACAGTCTTCATATACTCAAATAATAACTATGTAGAAAATATCATAGAAGTGAGCCACTAATTTAAAAAAAAAAGATTAAATAGTAATAAATTTAACAAGAACTGTACAAAATCTATATGCGGAAAACTTTAAACCTCTTGAAAAGCTGAATAAAGAAATCTTTTAAAACTCCTCAAAATCTCAAAGACTAGATCCAATGCAAAGATATTATCTATCTTTGGACAGATTGACTCAACATTATAAAGATGTCAGTTCTAAGTTCAATTTCAATCCAAACCAAATAATAATCAACGGGCACTTTAAATTTCATATAGGCAAACATTCAAAAATAGCCAGGAAAATACTGAAAAACTATGAGGAGGAAGTTGCCCTACCAGACATTAAAATATACTATAAAACTTTTTAATTAAGAGCATAGTACTGGCTCATGAATTGACAAAAAGAAAAGTAAATAGGATAGAAAGTCCAGAAATAAACCTAATTACATATGGATATTGAGTATATGATTGTGGCATTTCATATGACTGGAACCAACATAAACATCTTTACAAATGGGGAAAAAGATGAAATTAAATCCAGACTTCACACTATGCAAAATTAAATTCTAAATGCATCAGAAATTTAAAGGCAAATTTCAAATACTAGAAGAAAACGTTAATTCCTCTTTAATCTCAGTGTAAGGAAAAACTTTCCAACTATAACAATTCAGAAACAAAAATGAAAAGACTGATAAAAAATAAATCAATAAAAAATTAAAATTCTGCATGAGAAAAACAATGTAGTAAAAGTCAAAAGACAGTTGATATATTTTCAATATATATATCAAATAAAGGATTAGGAACCTTAATCCATTCAAAAAATTCTTTAAAAAAGAGAGAGAAAAGACCAAACCCCATAAGAAATATAAGGAAAAGACATAACCAGATAATTTACAAAGATATAAAATAAATTATCCCGAAACATGAAAAGATATATACTGCTACTCACAATTAGAGAAATGTACATTAAAACCAAATAAAGATACAATATCTCATCTATCAGGTGGCAAAATAAAAACCTCTAACAATGGATTCTGTTGGCGAGGCTGTGGAGTAAAGGCTAGGGATTATGTAACTTGGTAGATCCTTCTACAGGGAATTTGGAATCTAATAAAGCTATATATGTTCTTACCTTTGGAAATCCCATGTCTAGGAATGTACTCTGAAGAAACATCACCAACAACATGAAAATACATATGCACAAAGAAATTAATTTTTTGCATTTTGCTGGTAATGACAAACTGTTTGATGTGATCTAAATGCTAGCTTGGTTATCTGGCTCTTACACACAAATTACTGAAAGGAAAGGGTGGCCAAGTGCCAGATACACCTGTTCGGAAAATTAACATTAATGCAATACTATACCTAACCTATACGGCTTATTCAAATTTTACCGATTGTGCCATTGATGTCCTTTTTCTAGTCCAATCTAAAATAAAGTGGTGCATTTAGTTGTCATATCCCTTTACTCGGTCTTTGTTTTTCATGACCCTGATATTTTTTTAAAAGTACCAGCCAATTATTTTGTAGAATGTCTCCCAGTTCAGATTTGTCTGATGTTTCCTTATGATTAAATTCATAATAGACATTTTTGATAAGACTACTTCAGGAGTAATATTGTGCTTTCTCAGTGTGTCACATGAGAAGGCACATGATGTTGCTTCGTCTTATTACTGATATCACTAATTTTGATCAATAAAGTTCTGGGCTTTCAGAAAAGGCATAGTCATGACATAACCGCCTTAGCATAATACAGAAATTATTCCAAAATGTATTAACGAACAACACTTTTCCAATTAAATTTTTCAAAATGTGTACTGCCCTCAGATGACTCACTGGAAGGGTCAAGTATGATGTGTTGGTATGTTGTTACCACAGTGATACTCTCATACTTAAATTTTTTCACCTCAGGAAATATGCATTTTTTCAATGCATATTTCTGAGCAAGTATGAATATACCCAAAGAGTCTGTGAAAATCAGAGGCTCCAGATAAGAGCAACACCGTTATAAGAAGGGTTTAAAGCATACTCCAGGTAGACTTCAGCTGGAGTCACATCTCAAAGTGACATATTCACATACCAGTTGCTCTTCTACTCTGGAATCAAAGGAGTGGCCCTACCCCCACAGCTCCACTAGGCATTGTCCTAGTGGGGACTCTACAGTGACCCCCAATGCAGAGGTTCTCATGCCTGGGTTGCATTCCTAAGGCTCCAGGCAATTCCATCCTTCAAAATCTAGGGAGAGGTTTCTACTCCTCCACTGCTGTACCAAAATCCCACCAGAGCCAAACCTGGAGAGGCGGTGCAATGCACAGAATGGAATCCACAATGTGAAGTGGCTCTGGGGAACAGCAAGGCTGCTCCTTTGACTATGCCCCATGCCTTCCCATACATATTACAAGTTTCTGAGCCAGTGTCAGGCCTAAACTGAGTGGGAGAGAAAAAACATTGAACTGGAAATGAGACTGATCCTTTAATTTAGAAGAAATATTTAATACCTGAAAATAAAACTGTTAGTACCTGTAAGTGCCTAAATAGCAATAGGATTTCACTGAGGTTTCATATAAGAGTGAGTTCAAAGAACAGTGGTTGAGAAAATAATTAAGCTATTCCTTGATATGCTGAGTCCAGCTCATTCAATGAATTGGTTACACACTTGTACACACTTTTTAAACAATAGTCAAGAAATCCTCTTCTCATAAATTGTTTTGAGGGACAAGTGTTCCAAAGAACATTCAAGTGAAATACATTTTAAAGTGCTGTTGCCTAAAGAAAATCTAAGATATAGCCCTGGATATATACTGAAAATCAAAATCCATTAAAGGAGAAAGCATTGGTAATTTACCTTTACTTAATCTTTCCAGGGAAGAATTATGATACTTTTAGAAATGTCTTTCAAGTCATGAAATATTTTTAAACTATAAAAAATAAAAAGTAATCCTAAAGGGCGAAAAAGATGTTACATTTTCTTCCACTTATACCAACTACATCATGATATTATCAAAGAAAAAATATTTTAATACAGCATCTATTATTTACAAATTGACATGCTTTTTCATTTAATAACCCTATGTAGACAGGGGGACTCTCTTACCTTTTAAAAGGCACAGCATTTTTCAGAACAGTCTCTACCTCATCAATATTTGCTCTGGCAAGATCTGCCACAGTGAGAATACCAGAAGCATAGAGGGACCTGGCTCGCTGTGCATTAAGTAAGGACACCCGGACCAGGTCACACAGCTCTCTCTGGATGCCAAATGTAAGACGCTTCTGAAACTGGGAAAGTAGTAGTTCCATGTTGTGCCAGCCCAGACGGTTGGAAAATACTGTAATCATTCCTAGAATATGGATAGAGTATTTATTGAATTAAAAATTCTTTATAGATCAATTCTCTATTTCTTTAGATACTTTTTTTTCATTCATTTTTCCTGAAGAATTGTAAAGTTTAACAAACCCAAGGTGTAAGTTAACAGGAGAGTAAGGGGCTAGCTAATTTGACAACAAATGTCCTAAACACATTAAATGTCATCTCCTTTATTCTTAATCATGCACTTGGCGTTAAAAAAAAAACTGAGGCAGAGCATATAAACACAAAATAAAAGCCCTTGCCCTAGTTCACTCCTCTCATTTTCCCCTACTTTTCTTTTTTTAAGGAAGAGAGAACTGTTAAAAACAGGTAAGGGACTCTTTCCACCTAGAGGAAAAAAAGAGAGACGATTTAAATACTTAAGTGCTGAGAAGACTACAAAAAGTGAAGCTCCCATTGATATTTTCTTCAAAGAAAGGGTATCCAGTTCAATAGCTAGACATTCTTGAAATAAAGAGGGCAGAGCAGCCAGGTGCCAAGTCATTAAGAAAATCATTTCATGGGCCGTTGGCAGACACCGAATCTGCTGGTGAAATAAATAAAAAATAAAGAAAAATAAAAAAGAAGAAGAAAAACAGAAAACAAAGAGATGGCCAGCAGGTTGCTAAGGAATAGAAGGGACACTAAGGTCAAGACACCCAGCTAGCTGTCAATCTTCTGTGGCAGGGCAACTGAGCCCAGAAGACCTGTAGTTTTAGGTGTTTTGATGATGACAGAGACCATGCAAAATTATGGCTCAACATGATCCCCTCACTTTTAGAGAAGCCTGCAATGGAATTTTAAATAAAAAAGTGGTTTGACTTAACTTCAAACCACAGAGTCTTAAGTAAATGTGGAAACTCTTGTTTAACTGACCTGCATAAACAGCAGCTGACTGTTGTAAAGACTGAATCTGTCCACGATTGCATCCATATTTCTGATTAATTTCCTTTAAGGGAACTTCACTGATTAAATCTAACAACACAAGACTGGTAAAAAATCTGGAAAGTAAATCACAAAATGTATAGTAAGAAATTACTTAGGTCTACTATGAAAGTACAATGTATGCTGTGAAACAAGTGGGAGTAAGGGGAGAGAGGCAAGAGAGTATTTACATACTCTGAGAAGATTCCTAATAAGATATTGGATTAGTGGACAAAGACTGAGCTCAATGTTTGTAAACTTCTGACATATATTAGACTATAGCAAAGAACTAATATCTGTATAACAAAAAGATAACCTCCATATTTCAATACCGCTAACTATAAGAAATAAGACTTAGTTCGAGAAATGTGATGACATAAAAATATTAAAAAAACACTTGATACATGGTTACATGATCATCTAATCATATTTCAACGAAATGACAGAATTTGATTATAAAAACCAGTTTTGATTTGAAAGGCAATAGTGCCACAAATAACTCAAGTATACAAATCCTTACAAAATTCCACTTGACTATGTTGTAAATAATACACTAGAGACTAATGCTTTAAGAAAAATAATTTCAAAATAATATATATCCAAAAAGCTAAAAGCCTATGTAATTTCCCCATCTGAATCTTTTAGTTGCCTCTTCCCCACTGGTAATGAATCTCTTCTAAGGATGACAGAAGCATCCTGCCTTTCCTGAAAGCATCCTGATTAACATCTTCTTTAAGGGAAGGAAATAACTAAATGTTCTATTTTAAAAGGCCTTCACATATAATGGCTTCTGAATTATAACTAGCTAGGAAAAATCTAATATACCAGTAAATACGGTAAACTGAAAAATTTTACTATATTCAGCCAAAACTCTGATTTTAATGACAATGAAATTGACCACAATAAACTGGACATCTACTCTGTATCCAACAATGTGTTAAATACTGAGTAGTCTAGGCTCCTTGATATTTACCTTTTATGGATGGCCATTTGTCGGTGCTGTCTCTCAGTTCTGGCTACTACTTTTCCTTTTATACAGCGAGCCAAGAATCCTTCTTCAACTCCCACTAGCTCTGCCACTCGTTTCATAGAAGTTGGTAACTTCTCCCATAAACAGAAAAATCGATACCAATCAATAGTAGTCCAATCCTCAAACATAGGTGTAACCTAAAGGGAAGAAGCATCATTCATTAGCTAAAACTGTTGCATTACAAAAGGAGTAAATAAATGTAAACATCATATTAAAAATGAAGGCCTCAGTATTTGGAAATATTTCTAATTTTACTAACCAATGTGACCCCAATAAATTTAATAAAAAATAAAATAAAATAAAATAAAATAAATGTGATAATACATCATCTGTATGGAAACTTCATTTATTCACAAACAACTCACAGCCAAGAGAAATGGAAGAGATCACTCAGCATACAAACTGGATTTTACAGAATCCAAGAATTTTAATCACAGATACTTTTAATCTCAATATTCTGATGTTAAGTACCTTACGCATTTTATATGATTTCTAAGAATTGGGAATATAGAAAGAAGAGGAGAAGAATCAATATCCACATTTGCTACAATATATTATCTAAAATGTCCCGAATTCAACAAGAAGAACAAAACTATAAGACATGCAAAGAAATAAACATATGTCACAAACACAGAGAACAAGCAGGCAGAAGAAACATCTTTGAGAGTTTCCAGATGTTGAAAATATCAGACAGAGATTTCAAAGCAGACATTATAATTATGGTAAAAGAACAAAAGAAAACCACATACTTAATGAAATAAAGAGCGGTCTAATGAAAATGTCTAATCAGATAGAGAATATGAGTAAAGAGAAAAAAAAATGATTAAAAAAAAAGCCAAATGGAAATTCTGGAGTTGAAAAATACAATAATTGAACAATTCACTATAGAGCACAACAGTTGATACAAGCTGGCAGAAGAAGAATCAGCAAATATGAAGATAAATTGATAGAAATTATGCAATCTAAGAGAGGAGAAAAAGGGAGGAAAAAATGAACAGAGCCTCAGAGAAATGTGGGAAGCATTACATGCACCAACATATGCATAATGAGAGTATCAGAAAAAAAATAAAAACCAAAAATAAATTTGAAAAAATATGTCTAAAAACTTCCCAAATTTGATGAAAAGGGTTAATCTACATATCTAAGAGACAAAGTGAACTCCAAGTGGAGTAAATTCAAAAAGATACACATTGAGATAAATCATAGTCAAAATGCAAGAAACCAAAAAAGAGAAAATCTTGAAAGCAGCAAAATATCCTCATCACATACAAGGTAAACCCAATAAGCTTAAGAGTTGACTTCTCATCAAAAACAGTGGAGGCCAGAATGCAGTGAAATGACATATCCAAACTGCTGAAAGAAAAAAAAAACCTGTCAACCAAGAATCTTATACAAAGGAAAACTATCTTTCTAAAATAAATGGATAATAAAGATATTCCCAGCTAAACAAAAACTGAGAAAATTTGTTGCTAGCAGATTTGTCTTACACAAAATACTAAAGAAAGCTCTTTAGGTTAAAACAAAGTGACCCAAAACAGTACTTTAACTCCACACACAAAGAAAAGAGTGCTAATAAAGGTAATTCTGTGAGTATATATATAGTATTATTACACATTTCCCCTCCTGTCTTCTCTTGACTGATTTAAAAAGCAATTGTATAAAACTGTATATAACGTACAAAAATACAAGCTCAAAGAAGGCAAGTGGGAGTAAAGATGTATTGGAAATGAGAGGAGATAGTAACTAAAATCCATAGAAACAAATAAAGAAAAATACAAATCTTAAATAAGAATGTTAATGTAACAAACTCTGTAAATATATATTTGCTTTCTTTCTCTCAGTTGCTTTAAATACATGAAGTTATATAAAATAATAATTTTAACAGCTGACTTGAATTTGTAACACATACAGATGTAACATGTATAACAGTAATAGCACACACATAAAAAGGAATAGGAATGGATATATATAAGGATAATGTTTCTATATCTCACTGGAATTAAGTTGGTATAAATTAAGTTAGAAATAATTCAAAATCCATCAGTAAAAGAAGTAAAAAGGGGAAAAGACATGAGGTATATAAAAAATAAAAAGACAAAATATGAAAGATGCAAATCCAAATATATCAATAATAACATTAAATGTAAATGGGTTAAAAATCTAATGAAAGACAGAAATTGACAGATTGGATGAAAAAACAAAATCCAATTCTTTGCTGTCTGTAGAAGATGCATCATAGATTCAAAAATACAAATAGCTCAAAAGTAAAAGGAAGGAAAATATCATGCGAACCACAACCATAACAAAGCTAGAGTGGCTATACTAATATCAGATAAAGTAGACTTAAAAAAAATGTTCACAGAGATAAGAGGAACATTTCATAATGCTAAAAGGATCAAACCATCAAGTAGATATAACAATTGTAAATATATCCAGGGCCCTGAAATACATGAAAAAAACTTGACAGAAATAAAGAGAGAAACAGACTATACAAAAAAAAATTGGTTGAAGACTTAAATACCCCCATTTTCTTTTTTAAAAATCTTTTCAAGTGTACAATTCAATAATACATCATGTGTGTACTATATTGTATTCACCACCCAAAGTAAAATATCCTTCTGTCACCATATATTTGACCCCCTTTACCATTATCTACCTCCTCCCCTTTCCCTCTGGTAACCACTAAACTATTGTCTGTGTCCAGGAGTTTTTGTTTGTCTTATTCATTCATTTGTTGCTTTCAGTTTTACATCCCACAAATGAGTGAAATCATATGGTTCTCAATTCTTTCGGTCTGATTTATTTCACTTAGGATGATAATTTCAAGATCCATCCATGTTTTTACAAATGGCAGTATTTCACCTTTTCTTATGGCTGAGTAATATTCCATTGTATATATGTGTCACATCTTCTTTAGCCAACCATCTATCGAAAGGCACTTTGATTGTTTCCATGTCTTGGCCACCATGAATAATGCTGCTATGAACATCGGGGTGCATACGTCTTTAAGGGTAAATGTTTTCAAATATTTGGGGGTAAATACTCAGAAGATAGAGTGCTGGGTCATATGGTATAGATCAAGCTTTTTGAGGAACCTCCATACTGTTTTCCATAATGGCTATACCAATTTGCAGTCCCACCAATAGTGTATAAGGGTTCCTTTTTCCCCACAACCTCTCTAACACTTATTATTTGCCTTGTTGATGATAGCCATTCTTACAGGTGTGAGGTAGTATTTCATTGTGTTCATGATTTGCATTTCTCTAACTGGTTGTAAAATTGAGTATCTTTTCATGTCTGTTGGACATTTGTATGTTTTCTTGGGAGAAGTGTCTGTTCAGGTCCTCTGCCCATTTTTTAATTGAATTGTTTTTTTGTTGTTGTTGTTGAGTTGTATGAGTTCTTTATAAATTTTGGATATTAGCCCCTTATATCAAAGGCATTGTTGGAAAAGGCATTGTCGGAAGATAGCAAATATCTTCTCCCATTCAGTTGGTTGCCTTTGTCTTATTGATGATTTCTTTTGCTGTCAGAAGCTTTGTAGTTTGATATAGTCCTATTCATTTATTTTTGCTTTTACTTCCTTTGATACGATATGATTTTTATCCTTTATTTTGTTTATGTGGTGTATCACATTGATTGGTTTGCATATGCTGAACCATTCTTGTGGCCCTGGAATGAACCCCACTTGATCATGATGTCTAATTATTTTAATGTATTGTAGTCTATTTGCTGGTTTTTTGGTTTTTTTTTTTTTTAGAATTTTTGCATCTGTATTCATGAGAGATATTGGTCTGTAGTTTTCTTTTTGTGTGTTATCCTTACCAGGTCTTGGTGTCAGGGTAACGTTAGCCTCAAAATGAGTTAGGAAGTTTTCCCTTTTCTTCAATTTTTTGAAAGAGTTTGAGAATGACAGGTATTAAATCATCTTTGAATGTCTGGTAGATTTCACTAC
This sequence comes from Pteropus medius, assembly GCF_902729225.1. Taxonomy (NCBI): domain Eukaryota; kingdom Metazoa; phylum Chordata; class Mammalia; order Chiroptera; family Pteropodidae; genus Pteropus; species Pteropus medius. The sequence continues at coordinate 6,532,151 of NW_024351543.1, forward strand.
TGAAGCCATCTGGTCCTAGACTTTTACTTTGGGGAGATTTTTGATGGTCGTTTCAATTCCCTTACTGTTGATCAGCATATTTAGATTTTCCAGTTCTTCGTGATTCAGTCTAGAAAGATTGTATATTTCTAAGAACTCATCTATTTCTCTAGGTTATTGAATTTAATAGTATATAGTCTTTTATAGTATTCTTGTATGATTCTTTGTATTTCTGTGGTACTCTCACTTTCAACAATGGATGGAAGAATTAAGCGGTTAATAGAAAATAAAAGACTAAAACAACACCCTAAATTAAGTAGACCTAATACACATCTGTAGAACTCTATCCAACAATAGCAGAATGCACATTCTTCTTGAGCTCACATTGAACATTCTCCAGAACAGACCATATGTTAGGCAATAAAACAAGCCTCAATAAATGTGAAAAGATTGTTTTCCAACAATGGAATAAAATTAGAAATAACAAAAAATTGTGGAGATTCACAATGTGGAAATCAAATAAGAGAATACTAAATAACAATGGGTCAGAGAAGAAACCATGATAGAAATTACAAAGTACCTTGAAATGAAAATGAAAACATAACATACCAAACTTATAGAATGCAATGAAAGTAGTGCTTTGAGGGAAATTAATACCTATAAATGCCAATATTTAAAAAATGATCTCAAATCAATATCCTAATGTTCCATCGTAAGATACTGCAAAGTGAAGTGCAAAGTAAACACAAAGGAAGAAGGAAGAAAATAATAAATATCAGAAATTAATGAAATAAAGTAAAAACAGAAAATTAACAAACCAAAATAGGTTCTATTAAAAGGTAAACTGAGGCATGTTAAAATTTTTTCAAGAGTTCATTTGAGCATACACTAATTTGAATTGTGCAGTGCCAAACAAAAGGTGGTTAAGAATCTTTCACTGACAGGAGCTAGAGGCAAAGTTTTTATAGAGAAGATGTCGAAGCAAAGCAAAGAAATTATTTGATTGATTATAGCTTAAGCATTTGCCTCACTTGAGAAAGCCTAGTTGGCTGTTTGTGATTGGTTGTTCTTAAGTTTTACTTTCTCAGATTCAAGTGCACTGACTCTGGCTTAGGTTTTGGTTTGCTTAGATAAGCTACCAAGACATTAGAGCCACCTCAGTCTAAAGGCTTCCTTGTTTAAAAAACTTTTAACAGTTCTTTAAAAAGATCAACAAAATTGAAATACTTTTAGCTAGCTTGATCAAGAAATGAAAAGACTCAAATTACTAAAACCAGGAATAGAAGAGGGGACACCACTACTGACTTTACAGAAATAAAAAGAATTATAAGGAAAACATGTCTACGGCCGTGCCACCCTCAACACACCCAATCTCGTCTGATCTCGGAAGTTAAGCAGGGTCAGGCCAAATTAGTACTTGGATGGGAGACTACCTAGGAATACTGGGTGCTGTAAGCTTAAAATGAATGAATGAATGAATGAATGAATGAATGAATAAGGAAAACACTATGAATAATTAAATACTAACAGATTAGAAAACCTAGATAAAGTGGACAGATCCTTGGAACACAGAAACTACCAAAATTGATTCAAAAAATGGAAAATCTGACAACAAGAAAATGAATTAGTAGTTAAAAAGTGTACTCCAAATAAAAGCCCAGGCCCCAGTAGCTTGACTGGTGATAGCTCCTAAATGTTTAAATTATTATTAACATCAATCTTTCACAAATTCTTCCACAAAACCAGAAAGCACTGCCTCACTATATACTAGCAAACTAAATCTAGCAATGTGTAAATAGTATTATACAACATAACCAAGTGGTATTTATGTAAAAAATTCAAGATTAATATCTGAAAATCAATTAATGAAATATACTATATCAATAAAATAATGGACAAAAACTGCATGATCCCAATTGATGCAGAAAAAGCACTTGACAAAATTTAACACCCTTTTATGATAAAAAATATATATATATATATTCAACAAACTAGGAATAGAAGGTAACTTCCTCAATGTGATAAAGGCCATCTGCAAAAAAAACACAGCTAACTTCATACTTGATAATGAAAGACTAAATGCTTTCCCTCCAAGATCAGGAACAAGACAAAGATGTCTGCTCTTGCTACCTCTATTTCACATTTTATTGTGGATCCTAGCCAGGTCAATTAGGCAAGAAAAAAAATAGAAGACATCCAGATTGAAAACGAAGAAGCAAAAGTGTCTCTATTTGCAGATGATATAATCTTGTCTATAGAAAATCCCAAGAAATCCACCAAAAATACTATTAAAATTAATTAGAAGTTTTAATAGGTTGTAGAATATAAGAATGATACACAAAAAGTTTTTCTCTATACTTTAATAAACAATTTGAAAATGAAGTTAAGAAAGCAATTCCATTTACAGTAGCATCAAAAAATGCTTAGGAATAAGTTTAACAAAAGAAATAAAAAACTTTTACTCTGAAAACTATAAAAATTGTCGAAAGAAATTAAATAAGACCCAATTAAATGAAAAGACAGCCCACGTGCATGAACTGGAAGACTTAATATTGTTAAGATGATAATATTCTCCAAATTGATCTACAGATTCAACAAAATCACTATTAAAATCCAGCTGGCTTCTTTGCAGAAATTGACAAACTGATCCTAAAATTCATAAAGAAATACAAAGGACCCTAAAAAGTTTTAAAAGCTTTCAAAAAGAAGAATAAGTTTAGAGGGTTCACATTTCCTGATTTCAAAACTTACCACCAAGCTACAGTAATCAAAACAGTATGGTATCAGCATAAAGAAAAACATATAGATAACGAAATAGAATTGAAAAGTCTAGAAATAAACCCTCATATTTGTGATCAACTGATTTTGAAAAGGATGACAAGGCAATTCAATGGATTTTCAACAAATGGTACTGGGATATATGGATATGCATATGCAAGGAATGAAATTAGATCCTACCTTATATCAGTCAGAAAAATCAAAGTGGATCACACTTCTAAATGTAAGAGCTAAAACTATAAAACTCTTAGAAGAAAACATGAGTAAATCTTTGTGGCATTGGATCACACAATGAATTCTTAGATATGATACCAAAAGAAAAAAATTGATAAATTCAACATCATCAAGATTAAAAACTTTTGTGCTTCAAAAGATATCAAAAATGTGAAAAGATAAGCCACAGAATGAGTGAAAATATTGTCAATTCATGTATCTGATAAGAGACTTCTATCCAGAATATATAAAGAATTCTTTCAACTCAATAATAATAATAATAATAAAAATCCAGTTTAAAAATGGGCAAAGGATCTGAATAGATATTTTTCTAAGAAAGATGCTCAAATGGTCAATAAATACATTGAAAAGATGCTCAACATCGTTAGCCACTAAGCAAATGCAAATCCAAACTATAGTGAGGTAGTACTTCATACCCATAAAGATATATTTTAAAAGACAGGTTAAAAGAAGTATTGAAGAGAATGTGGAAGAATAGGAACCCTTGTATATTGCTGGTGGAATTGTAAAATTATGCAGCTGCTTTTAAGGAGTTGGAAGCTTCTTAAAATGTTAAAAATTGAGTTACTGTAATTCTACTCCTAGGGATATCCCCAAGATAATTCAAAACATATGTCCATATAAAAACTTGTACACAAATGTTCACAGCAGCATTATTCATAATAGCCAAAAAGTAAAAACATACCAATTTGTAATTCCACTAACAGTGTTATGAAAGTTCCCTTTTCTCCACATCCTCACCAACACTTGTTCTGTTTTTTGTTTTGTTTTGTTTGATTTATTGATGATAGTCATTCTGACATGTGTGAGGTGATATCTTATTGTGATTTTAATTTGCATTTCTCTGATGATTAGTGACTTGGAGTATCTTTTCATATGTCTATTAGCCATCTGTATTTCTTCTTTGGAGAAATATCTATTCAGGTCTTCTGCCCATTTTTTAATTGGATTGTTTCATAAACTATATAAATATCTGACCAATGTACTGTATACTTGAAACTAATAAAATGCTAAAAAAGTAAAAAAATACAAAATGTCCATCAATTAATAAAAGGATAAAGATGTAGTATATCTATACAAGGTAATATTATTCTCCAATATAAAAGACTGAAGAATTGATACATGCTATAACATAAACTTTGAAAACATTATGCTACGTGAAAGAAACCCGTCATAAAAAACCACATATTATGATTCCATTTGTATAAAATTTTCAGAATAGAAAAGTCTATAGGAACAGAAAGCACATTTAGGTGCACTAGTGGTTGCTCAGAACCAGGGGAGGATGAGAAGGTTGGAGGAATATGGGGAGTGATTGCTAATGGGTCCAGGTTTCTTTTTGGGATGATGAAAATGTTCTGAAATCAGACATTGGTGATGATTTCACAACTCTGAATACACTAAAAATCATTGACTTGTACACTTTAAATGGCATGCTGTGTAAATTAGATTGCAACAAACTATTTAAAAATAATAATCAAATTCTCTATGAGAAAACTTTTAGAACACTCTTGAAAGCCCAAAAATAGACTTAGAAAGAGAAACAACCATGTTCTTGAATAAGACCAATCAATTTTTTAAAAAAGTATGTCAGTTCTCCTCCGTGTTAATGTATAAATTTAACAATATCAATAAAAACACCAAGTTAATTTTAAGTGTTATATTAAAAAGTAAGCAAGCAAGAATACCTATGAACACTGAAAAAGGAGAACAATGAAGGGAACTAGCTCTACTAGATAAAACATACAATAAAATCGTTTAATTAAAGCAGAGGTACAAATGCGAATTGGTAAAATTGACCTACTGTCAGATCAACAAATGAAACAGAAATATATCCAACAATGAATGAAAATTAGAAATATAACCAGATACAAATGCAAATTAGTACACAGGATAACAGTTGGAGAAAAAGTTAAAAAATAAAAGTTGTAGAAAATTTTTCAGTCATTGTGTGTAAAAGAACCTTTTAACAAATTAAGCTGTAACTGCAGATAGCCGTTATGAAAAAAAAAGATAAAAGAGCAAGAAAAACATGTGATTCAAAAGTTCGTAAATTCAACTACATTTTAAAAAAAAATACTAGACAGAACACATAGCAAAAAGCCAAGTGAAAAACTAGAAGAAAAATACTTATACCAGAAAGCACTACTCTCCTTAATGTATAAGAGAACCTTTAACACTTAACGACCAAAAACAGTAGAAAATGAGCAAAAATCATAGATTATAGGGGAAAAAAAGCATATTATCCTTAATGTTCAAATTTATTCATGATAAAAAATGTAAATTATAACTATACTCAAAATATAAAAGGTTGACAATATACTCTATTCATAAAGTTATAGGAAAATAACCACTCATATAGCACTGGTAAAATTGGAAAATGATAAAAAAAATAAATAGAAAATAACCTCTATAGAAGGCAATTTTGCAAAATCAAAATCACATATGTCTTTACACTTACCCAGCAATTGCTCTTCTGCCTAAGGGCGGGGGGGAGGGGGTCTTTCCTAAAGACACACCTCCGTCAAAACTAAACAATATTTGTACCAAAGTTTTTAACTGCAGCATTACTTCCATAACGAAATATTGGAAACAACCCAAAAGTCGAACTATGAACTGATTTAATAAACAATGGTATATCCACACACATAATGGAGTTATACAGATGCAAAAAAACCTCCATAAACTGATATAAAGTGATTTCCAAGATATATTGCTATATATTATACTATCCTCTGCATAAGAAAAGGTAAAGAATATATAAGTTCTTGCTAACATTTATGAAATGAAACAGAAAAGAGATATACCAAAACTAATGAAAATAGCTGTTATTAAAAGGGGTAGAAATGGCATGCAGGGGATATATATGGATGTCAGACTTCGCTGAGTATTCCTTTTGATATAGTTCTGACTTTTGAATCACATAAATATTCAAAAATTAAATAGAACATGTAAACTACAAATGTTTTATTTAACTTAGAACATAAATGTATACTAACTTGCCAATATTTTGAGCTAGGGCCAAGGCCTTTTCTTTTGGGTCGTGTCTGTTCATTAGAATTTATCATTGTTTTCTTATGCAAACCATAACCACAATATATTATCTAAGAAATCCAATTTGTTTGGTAAAGTGAAGTTAGATATTAAAGATAATTGCAAAATAACCTGTATTATCCCTATAGTTTTTTCCCATATACATTTTTATATCTTTTCAGAGATTTTACAGTTGTCTCTCATATATTTCATCAGCAATTATTTTAGTAACTTGCATTCAATCTAATATTCATGGATGTAAACTGGCAGTCTGACCCTACAGCTCATAATCTTAGCCACTCACTGTACTATAAATGAGACTTATTTTTAAGGCCATGGCAGATAACTGGTGAAACTGGCTTTGAGTTTCTTTCTAGCCACATTCTCAGGTATAGAACTTTATGCAGATTATCACACATGTATATTTTCACTAGAATTTAAAAAAAGGCCATATCCACGCATTTCCTCTCTGCTCACCTCTATATAGTATTTTTTATTGAAAGACAATTCCTTGAAAGCCTTCCTAATTCTTATGAGAATTTCAATTTTACCCCCACTCATTTGCATATTAAAAACATATGCATCTGTTCCTTCCCCTGCCTCCAGAACTAAAGTTGGCCATAGCAACTGTATATGACTTAATGCATGCCCTGCTTCTATACCAATCTTTGCTTGATTTGTACATTATAATCTTATCTCTAATTTCCCGATATCTTTTTGTCCTGTGCTTTTCTCTTATATATTTTAAAATATTTTTTTTATCACCTCAAATCTTTTTGAAGGCTAGAGAAAACAGATAAGTAGGCAAATAGATTAAAAGAGTAATAGAAAATTTAGCGTATTACTTTAAAACAACTCTTTTATTATCTCTTCTTTATTCCCACTACTACTGCCCTAGTCAAGGAAAACAAACAAGATGTTCTCTTAGAGTATCTTTGATGTTCAAGATTCTATATATTTTTTTCCCATTTTCACTTTCATTCAATTTCATTCCCATTTTCATTGTCTTTCAATATGAAAGAAAACAGAACTTACCAGATAAACAATATGCAGATCATTCTCTAAAACAAAGCCCTTCATTGCCCTTTGGAGGTCAGCAAAAATATCTAAAGTGTCAGTTGGAGAAAGTGAAGAAGAAAGAGTTGCTGAACCAAGATGTGTTGGATGATACACCTTTCCTGGTTTGGGTGTGGGGGTGGGAAAATAAAGGATCAGATGTTAAAAATAAATAAAACAACACACTGCCTTTCTGTACTCTGTAATTAACCTTTTAGGTTCTGATATATTTTACAAACAAAATCTTGCCCAGTGCATGGATATTTATGAGCAGGCTCTATGCTAATTGTCTGATGTCGAACGCAACACTGACTTACGAAAAATAAGTTGATACACTCACACCTTGAAAAATCGGCTTCCTTTTATACCGCTCAAAAAGCCAATTTCCTTTTACTAACCAGACCTACACATTCTAAGTAACTAAAGATGAAAAAGTGAGTAAATTGCAATTAAGAAGTCATAGTTACCTTCTGTTCCATCACTAGCTTCAACAGTCTGGATGAATTCATTTTCTAGCAGCCACATTACACAAGCCTCAATTGCTCCATGTTGAACAGGATCTGGATTTTTCTGAATTCCCTGCTTCCTTTCTTTCATGCTTGCAGCCAAAAATGTGCAAGAAGCATAAGTCTGCATATCTTGCGGTGTCCTTGCCACTCCACCAACTATTATCTGATACAAGAGGTTTGAAATTTTCTGTAACTTTTTCATAAGACATTCAGGTCTTCATGATATAAAAGAAATTAAGTAATTTTGTTCTCTCAGTATAGAGATTCTTCATTAACTCTTCCAGCACCATTCATTACAAATGTAGATAACACCTACTGACAGCATGAAAAGTTTTCCTTAAAAGTAGATACATTTTCTCATAAATGAAAATAAAGGAATATCTGAAATGTGGAAACTAACACATATATAAAGGAGATATTGATGGCTCATGGCTGTGAACCAAATCAATTTTTCTCATCCTTCCTTCTGAAATATGTGGGCATACAGGAACGCTAATATTGAATATTTCCCACCCAGAAGAGGGGTGGGGAATAGGTGTAGAAAAAAATAAGGTTAATTGTGTCTTGTGGATATCATTTTCCCACAACTGTTCTATTACATATACTAGTTTGCCCCTTGCCTTCTGTGATTTAATATATATTAGAAACATACCAAATCATCCTAAACAGAATTATTTCAGTTTTTCTAAGATTTATTTAGTATTAATGGTATTTTGGTCATTCCCAGTTTTTTCTTATTACAAATAGTGCTATAATAAACATTTGTGTACACTTAAATTGATGTAATTTCACAAATACATTTCTGGGTAACATTCCTAGATATGAATCTCTTCGATAACTGGCCATGTGCATTTTTTCATCTTAGTAGGTATGAAAAAGTTTCCCTCCAAAAAAATGTCAGCAGTACATGAGAGTGCCTACTTTCTTCATCCTTATCAACCATATGTTATCAATTACTTTTTTTTTTTTTTTTCAAACTGAGAGCAGAGTATGAGCGCAGGCACTAGTACCCCCAGGATCAGTACTGAAGCCAACAGCAAGACATGCTGGTATATGAACAGAACAATTTCCTGGATGAATAAATGAAAACACTTAAAAGGAGTTACCTATGAGGACTCTGAGCAGAAAGTTTTATTTTTCACTTTAGATCTTTCTGTATTGTTTGAAACTTCTAATTATGTGTATTTTAAATATGATTTTATTAGAATGTCAACAGGTATTATCTGGATAACAGAACTAGGGGCCATTTTTGTCACTTTTTTAAATTCACAAAATAATTAAGACTATATAAAAAACAAAAAACCATCTGGCATTTGGGTTTTAATGCACTGTTTTGAAATGGATTGACATAGCACTAGCTGTATTAAATTCCAGAAAATAACTATAAAAAATAGAAGAGATTCAGACTTCGAAAGGCTATAAATAATATTGTAAAGAAACACAAAGCTAATATTTTTCACATACTAAAGTTTTATCATTGCATTATAGGTACAAAAGAGCAAATGTAATTTAGAGAACACTCTTACCTCCAGAATAGCTCTTATCATGCTCGCAGTTACTTCTTCTCCTTCTCGTCTTCGCAGACAGCTGCGAACAGGTTTTAGAGATCCCTGAAGTAGAGCTATGCCTTTTGATTTCTCAGAGTTCTTACAAATTAAGATACTCTCACCTATAAACAAAAAAAAGCCACACATTTTCGAAATCCCAACATAGTTCCATAAGATACCAGCTAAAGAGAACTTAAATGGCTTACTTGTTTTAAAGGAAATAATAGATGATAGTGATTGTTATGGTCATAGAATTAGTGCTAATGGTTTTATTTTCTGAACTTTGGATTTAAGGGGATCAGAATATATATGCCATACCAAAAATGCCACTTTCTTTGTATTAAGAATTATTTTGACCTGAAGGCATTTGGGAAACAGCAAACAAAGAAAAAGCTCTTCATCCTCTCCCTGTATGCCTATAAGCTGGACATAAACTTCTCTTTGTGAAAATGTCCCCCTTCCTGCCTCTCATAGCAGGAGAACAACCCCTATTTCTGAAGACAGAAAGTCAGCACAGGGAGCATTTGCAGTCTTGCTTCCTAGCAATGTTATCAGTTTTGGCCAAAATAAGTTCTTACAAATATTCTCTTTAAAAAAATCAAAAAGAAAAAGAAAAGAAAGTCAGCATAGAGATGGGTCTGCACAAACCTTACTAAATAATCCTTAACTTTCATTAGTTTCCAGCTTATGTTTACATTCACACCATTTACCACCCCTAGAAACCCAAACCCCTTCTCCTTTGTCTTATCATTTCTCCACAATTTATCATTCTTTGCTAAAATGATATATATATAAGTGACTCCCAGCATCTAATCACTTCTTTGGGTCTTCACGTCTTTTCTATGCAGGTCTCCAAATGTGTGAAAAAAAAAAAATAACATCAAATAAAATATGCCTCTTCTCCTGTTAATCTGTTATTTATCAGTTTAATTGCAGGCGTTAGCCATTAAACATAAAAGATTAGAGGAAAAGTGTTTTTCTTTCCTCACAGTATTAACTATTATTATTGAATAATTAAGTATATAATAATAGTAACAGAAGTCTTTTGAAACCTATATATGAAAATGTATTACTAGTTATACATGATAATATAAATTCAAAAATATTTATTGATACTTAGAAATTACATTATAACATTCATTAATCTAAGTGTTTTGGGTTATCGTGACAATCAGATAAACAAAAATATGTGAAAGCACTTATAAATTAAAAACATACAAGTATACAATTTATACAAACATAAACTATTATTACGATAATTAAGACTAGAGAAAACCATAATTTTTTAAAAAAATGAATCCAATAGTAGGAGAAAGTAAGCAGGTAAATTAGATGCTCGAGAGGCAAAATGAAGGCCATTTGCCTTAGAGAAAAATTAAAGTGGTATTGTGCTAGACCATACCAACCACTGCTGACAGAGAGAAGGTACAGATGATACTTTTCTAACATTAACTCTCAAATTGAGAAGGAAGATAGGATAAAGATACGGGACTACAGCTTGAGGACCATTAGTTATGTATCCCAGATATAATTACAAAAAGATAAGTGCCATTTAAAAAATCAGGTGAATAAAATTATCACCTCGCTCCTGCAGTGACTACAAAATAGTCCAGCTTAAGACACACACAAAAAAAATTGTCTAGAAAATGCATCAACTAGCATTAGCAGCAAGGTATAAAGTCACTTTGGGCTTTTTAAGCCTGTTCCAGGCTTTGATTCAACAAAATGGACAAACTTTTTTTAGGATAAGCAAGATTTATGAAAATGTTCAAATTAATGCCAGCAGGTTCTTACTCCTACCTGCTGGGAAGGTATAGTTTTTATACAATAGAGAAGTCAATCAGAATCAAACCATTTATTACTATTTGACTTGCAAATCACTATTTTGGCACAAAGCACCATCATCTTACTCTGGAAAATTCCAGGAAATCCACAGAGATTAAGTATCTAAATAAAATACCATGGACTATACAGAAAATATTAACAGCATTTACAAAACCAATAGAAGTAACAAAGATGCTATGCAGTCCAAAAAGCATGACCAACTAGTTAAATCTTCATAGTGGATATAAAAGACTGTATTCACACACTTCCTACTTGCTGAAAGTTCTGAGCTAAGCTAGCTATATGCCATTCAGAAATGGAACATTATGTAAAGTCAAAATCTCAGAAGTTTCTAAGGCCTCAGAAATAAAGTTATTGTGGCAGATTTTAGTTTTGTTTGAATTTAATCTGTTTTAAGGCTTGATAATTATTAGTCCAGGACATCAACCTTCCAATTATTCCTCCCTGTGAGAAAGCACCAGCTAAGAATGTAGTAAGGCAAATAAAACCTCCTTATCTTCTGCATTGCCTTAAACACCCTCTGGCGCTGAAAGAAGAGTATCTGTATAAATGAACTTTCACTCCACTCTCCAGTGTTGTGGGTCTACTGAGAAATCAGAGTCCAGAAAAGAGTAGAGAGAGGCAGATAAGAATGGGAAAGGAGTGTCTTAGTCTCTTCCCACCACTCTTTTTAAACACATACATGTAATCTGAATATTTTATAGATAAAATAAGAGGCAGAAGCAGGATAAACTTCTTTGATACCTATAGTAGGGGAAATCCAATGACATGGAAGTTATTTTTAATCGTCAGAATTTTAGGACTTAAAAGGGAGGCAGACCAATGGACCTTCAGGGATTATAGATAAATGAGTCATTTGTTACAGGGGCTGAGACTGATGGTTATCCCTTAATAGCCATTCTCTCATTCTTCCTTTAATAAAACCCCTAAATGACAACTGGGCACATGGCCGCTCAGCTAAAGATTATATTCCCCAGCCTCCCTTGCAGTTGGGGAATATAACCATATGACTAGGTTCTGGCCAACTGTGTGTGAGGAAAAATACTATGTGCAACTTCTTAAAGGGCAGGACATGTCCCCTTTACTTCCTCATCTCCCCTTCCTGATGCAGATGTTATGGCAGAGACCACAGGATAGAAACTATATTCCTGAACATGGAAAAACAAACTAGAAGACAAGGTACCTGACAGTGGAGTCACTGTATCAGTCCCAGATTACTTACGATTGTACTGTTATATAAGGAATTAACTTCTACCTTGTTTAAGAACCTTTTATGTTGGCTTGTTACAGCAGTGAACTTATATTCTAATTCAGTCACCAATAAATTATAGTGAATTCTTATTATTTGTGGTAGTTATGTTCTATAAAGTCACACAGACACTGAATTAGGGAATACTGAACCATTGTTCCTAGGGAAAATACAGGGTTAGCTTTCTGCAACCGTCTAGTCTCCACATTTTCATTAATCAATCAATACAAAATATTGTTTTATGTGTGTTTCTGTATAAAGAGACCTTATTAAATATATATTGTTGATTTATTAACATTAAACTCACAGCCACCAGTACTATATCTCATGGCTGAACAAAACTTATCTAACACATTTATTTTCTCTATAGGGCACATCATAAACTTCTTGCACTTTGGAACACTAGATAATTGCACTTCAGCACTATGCTTGGGGGCCACTTTAAGCAGCTAAGTCACCAAAATGCCCCAAAATGTGAAAAATGTGGCACTAAATAGACCACGAAAAGGATGCTTGTTTGGAGTATGACAGCTAAAACAAGAAGGTGGAGTGTCACCTTTTGAACTTCAGCAGGGAATGTATGCTTCTAGAGACTCAAATGTTTTCATCACTCTGCACGTGTCCACAAAATCCCCACAAGTATTAATGTGGGGGTCATGAATAAATTTTAGTGAGCAAATTCACAAATATGAAATCCACGAATAATGAAGATCAACTGTATTTAAGAACTTTACATGACAAGTCAAGTTATTCTAAGACACTTCAGTATACTACCCAGCTTTTTGTAACCAGAATAGCCAACCTATTTTCTCATTAAGACATTCCCTCTTCTCCTGGATATCCTTATTTCTCTTCAGTAGTCACAAAACTCTTTGCATGTTTATTTGACATATAATATAATATCAGAGTCAATAAACTACACCCTAGAGAAGGTAAAATGACAGAGAATGTTCCTTCTAAAGTTCTTTAATGTTGGAAGACTCATAACAATTCAGCCACACACAGAATAATGTAAGAGGTTAGCAATAATATTTGTTGCTATCTTGATACTTAATTAAAACAAACCTCTTCCTCATTGCTAGAGACAAGACTTTTGTTTGGACTTTGGGTAATATTATCATTACTTGCTAATGCAAGATAAGAAACTGAAAAGGTTGTTTTCACAGCCAGCATCAATTTAGAGAGACAAAGATGGTATGTGAAGTTCCTATTCCCAAATTGTGAGGTGCTTCCCAGCTCTCAGCATCCCTATTTGAACTCTCTCTTAAACCAGTTGCCTAAGCAGAACTAGTACCCATGAAAATTACTCCTTCATGAGGACTGAATAGTAGACTCTACTAGAAATTAAAAAACATATTCCAGCTAATGAGATAAATTATCTTGATTAACATAATACGGAATCAGTTCACTGTATATAACATAAAAGAAAATCCTAATTCTACATAAGTAGAAAATCAATGATTGACAACATGAAAATTTTAACTTATATGCATTATAAATATTAAGTAAATCCAAAAAAGATTGACATTAGTGCTTTGGATAACAAACACAACATGAGAAACAGGTTGCTAGGTACTAATCAAATTTCAAGTAGAATTACACTGTCCTTAGCAATATTATTACAATTAAATCCAAACTCACTTACCTTCTGTGTCTACGCCTTTCCTGCCAGCACGACCAACCATCTGCTTATAAGTAAGAATATCTAGAGTTCGACCACTGAAAACAGGAGTCCGAATAATTACACGACGTGCAGGTAAATTCACCCCAGATGAAAGAGTAGAAGTTGCTGCCAAGACCCGAATCTGACCTTGACGGAAGGCTCCTTCAATGATATCCCTCTCCTCAAAAGTAAGACCTAAAAAACGGAAGTTACAATAACACAGTTGAACAACAAAGGGGTTATGGGCACAGACCCCACATGCAATGGAAAATCCGTGTATATCTTTTGGCTCCCAAAAACTTAACTACTAACAGCCTATTGTTGACTGGAACCCTTACCAATAATTAAACAGTTGATTAACACATATTTTGTATGTTATATGTATTCTATACTGTATTAACATAAAGGTAGTGAAAATAAAATGTTATTAAGAAAGTTATACATAGTACTACAAATTGTACATTTGTAGTACTATATTGTATTTATTGATACCATAAATTTATGTCATCTGTTTACAAGATGAATTGTCTGTCAGCACCTACATCAATATTGTCTTACAGGATATAAAACATGTAGATATTATATATATTACTAACACTAGACATCAACAATGAAAAGATAATGTGAAAAAGAAATTCATACTTATTTACAGGGATAGCAATTCATGCAGTGATAATAAAGAAGCAACAATATAATTGCTTTATGGCAGTCTAGTGATATGGTTGCTTCACAGTTTAGCCTACACACTAATGGTTATAAAATTTTTATAGCATACAGTATTATAGACATATTTATAATACAGTATTTGGAAACATTGTTAGTTTTTTAAAAACCACTTATCCGTGATGATAGGCTGATACACGGTCTCTCCAATTATGAGACAGGCATACTGCACAGTAATATAATTCTTTGCATGCAGTTACATAACAGCAAGAAAACTAACAATTATTAATTTTATATTAAATATCACTCACCTTATGCCTATGTAAGGATAGGATATCCATTTCAATACAGGTATTGTATGTGATGTTCTACACGATGAACACTTAGGTGGTGATGATGATGATGACACAAAAACGTCTCATACAGTTCTTGCTGAGCAGTTATTAGATTTTCACATGAAGACACTCACACACATATACAACAGATAATTTTATTAGCTGTATGGCATGATGATTAATTACCATTCATTGAGTAGGCTGAGGAGGAGGAGGAAGAAGAAGGGGAGTCTTGCTGTCTCAGGGGTGGCAGAGGTTGAAGAGGTGGAGAAGGTAAAAGAGAAGGAAGAAAGACATTGTAATTTGTCTCACTTTTTTGCTTTTTCATTTCTTTAAAAATGCTTCTATATGGTACTACTTCTTCCACTGTTTGCTTTAGTTTCAGTGCTCATATAATAGAAGGTCCATGTTATAAAAGAAATGAAAAGCAGTCTCAAATAATTGCAACCCTCCTGTCAGACTGTCTAATGTCAGTTTGTTTTCTGGCACTGCTGCTTCTACATCTTCTTCCTCATTGTCGGGCACTGGTTCAGAAGTACTCATCTCCAGCAAGTCATCTTCTTCAAGAATGGTACCTTGAAATCCTTCGCCCCCTACCTTTTTTGCCATATACACAATCTCTTTCATGATTTCCTTGATTGGCTCTGTCAGAAATTCTGTGAAGTCATGCACAACATCTGGACATAGTTTTCTCCAACAAGAATTTGTTTCAGGCTTGATGACTTCCACAGCTTTTCTATAATAACAATGGCATTTTAATGCTGTGATCCTTCCAGACTTTTCATAACGTTCTCTGTATTGGCATTCTCTTCCACAGCATTGATACTCTTTTCCATAGAATACCATGTGTAATGAGACTTAAAGGTCCTTATGAGCCCTGACCTAGAGGTTGAATTAGAGACATTGTGTTTAGGGGCAAGTAGACCACTTCCATGCCTTTGGTGTTAAACTCATGAGTTTCTGAGTGGTCACAGACATTGTCCAATATCAAAAGAACTTTAAAAGGCAGTTCCTTACTGGAAAGGTACTTTTTGACTTCAGGGACAAAGCATCGATGAAACCAATTCAGAAAAAGGGTTCTCACTCTCCAGGCCTTCTGCACAACCAAAAGACTGGCAGATGGTGTTTATCTGTTCCCTGCAAGGCTTGGAGGTTAGCGGCTTTATAGATAAGGACAGTCTTGATCATAAACCCAACTGCATTTGCACAAAACACAGAGTTAGCCCTATCACTTCCTGCTTTAAATTCTGGTGCTTGTTTCTCTTCCTTACTAATAAATGTCCTTTGTGGTATTTTTTTCCAGAATAGGGTATTTTCAACTGCATTAAAATCTGTTCAGGCAGATATCCTTTCTCCTCGATGACTTTCTTAATGGTGTCTGAATCAGCAGAAGATGCTTCTCCTGTTATCTTGACATTTTTTAAGCCACACCTTTCTAAAATTATCAAACCATCTTTTGCTGGTATTCAATTCTCCAGATGTAGATCCTTCATCTTCCTTTTGTTTTAAGTTGTCACATAATGACTTCGCTTTTTCTCAAATAATATAAATCTCTAGGTTATAGCAATCTTGCACCCACATACAAGCTGCATTTTCAATACAAGATAAAAAGGTATTTTGCAAAAAGTGCAAAGTTTTTGCACCTGCTGGCATGGCGCAGCAAAGGCTTCACAAATTTTTCTTTCTTTACAATGGTCCTTATGCTGAATTCACTTATCTTGAAATGATAGGCAACCACAGCCGCAGATCTCAATCTACAGTTTATATCAAGCAATTCAACTTTGCCTTGTAATGGCATGATTTTTCTCTGCTTCTCAGGAGCACTTCCAGCATCACCATGAGTCCCATGGTATTAATCAAGTTTTACAGTATTGCACTAAACACGATGAAAAATATGCAAGAACCATGAGATCACTTTTTACTGAGATAGCCAATTTCTTAATCACCTCACAAGGAGATGATTAGCACACGGCATTTTAAGTGGCTACTTGCAACACTTGAGCTCACTGCAGCAGCAACGAAAGGTGACTACAAAATTATTACAGTAGTACAATATGTACCACAGTTAATTTTATGCAGTTATGATTTAACACGGTATCTTTATGTTTGTTTCCATTTCTCTTGACTGCAAATGACCCCATGTACAGTCTATGTTCGAATGCGTAAGTTTTGATAAATCTTAACTTTTTATTATGTTTGTGTATATTTTATGATATTAAATAGACTAGTATCTATATATATTTTATTCATTCATGACATACCTTTTTCTTAATTTTTTTGATAATTGTTGAAAATCTCAAAAAAATAAACTTATTTAAGTGGACTCAAGCAGTTAAAACTCATGTTGTTCAAGGGTCAACTGTGTGTGTATCTATATATTCAAAGATTTATCTATAGCATGATAAAATGTTAAATAAATTGAAAAGGTTAAATTTCTAATCTTAGAAACTATATATTCTTTATTTATTAATTTTATTCAATATATTGGGGTTACATATATAAGTTTACGTGTTCAATTCTATAATACATTATCTGTATTTTACATTGTGTGTTCACCACCCAAAGTCAAGTCTCTTTCCATCACCATATATTTGATCCCCTTTACCCTCTTCTACCTCAACCCCATCTTCTTTCCCTCTGGTAACCACAATACTATTGTCTGTTTCTATGAGTTTTTATTTCTTTGAGAAACTATATATTCTTAATCATATCCTTAGCACAAACGATCATGGAAAGACCACTCCCTGAAATTATTTAATTCAGTGACTATCACAATCCTTGTAATTTTAACAACCTATTTGATTTTTAAACACTTCTAGCTCTCTCAAAATACAATATGAAAATATCTAAAATTAATTTGATTTTGATATATGTGTAAGAATATCTCAGTACCCCTTGAAAGGAAAGGAGACACTCAGAACGGAATAAAATTATGGTAGCAAGTACAGTAGATCCCCTTATTTGCGGTTATTCTTCCTCTAGTTTCAGCTGCCTGCAGTCAACCACAGCCCAAAAATATTAAGTGGAAAAGTCCAGAAATAAACAATTCATAAGTTTTAAATTGCAAGCCTAGTAGCATGATGAAATCTTGCACTGTTCTGTTCCATCCTGCCCATGATGTGAATCATTTCTTTGTCTAGCGTATCCTCGTATCCTCGCTGTATGTGCTTCCTGACCATTAGTCACTTAGTAGCCATCTCAGTTATCAGATCAACTCTCAGTGTCACAATGCTTGTGTTTAAGACTTATTTTACTTAATAATGGCCCCAAAGTGCAAGAGTGATGATGGCAATTCGGATATGACAAAGAGAAGCCATAAAGTGCTTCCTTTAAGTAAAAAGGTAAAAGTTCTCCACTTAATAAGAAGAAAATCTATACAGTCATGCACCACATAATGACATTTCAGTCAGCAGCAAACCATGTATACAATGGTGGTCCCATTAAATTATAATGGAGCTGAAAGATTCCTATTGTCTAGTGATGTCATTAGCACAATGCATTACTCACGTGTTTGTGGTGATGCTGGAGTAAACAAACATACTGCACTGACGGTTGTATAAAAGTATAGCACATACAACTACATAGAGTACATAATTCTTACTGTACCTTGTCTATGTTCACATACACAAATACTTACCATCATGCATTGATTGCCTACAATTGTCGTCAGTACAGTAACATGCTGTACAGATCAGTACAGGTTTATAGCCTAGGTGTGTAGAAGACTATGTCATCTAGGTTTGTGTAAGTACATTCTATGATGTTTGCACAATGACAAAATCACCTCAGAACAAATCCCCATTGTTAAGTGGCGCATAACTGTATGCTGAGGTTGCTAAGATCTATAGAGAAAGTGTGAAGAAAGAAAAAGAAATGCATGCTAGCTTTGCTGTAGCACCTCAAATTGCAAAAGTTATGGATACTGTGCATAATAAGTGCTTAATTAAGATGGAAAAAGCTTTAAATTTGTGAGTGGAAGAAAAGAACATAAAGCAAGTCCTGACTGCCCGCAATGTGGTGCACCAGAAAGCATTAAGACCCGACAAAGACTTCAGCAAGGGATCACTGAAACAAGTGATGCCAAGCCATTTATAGCAAATAAGGGATGGTTACACAAATTCAGAAATAGGTTTGGACTAAAATATAAAAATTACTGGAGAAGACTTTTATAATTGTTCTATTTTATTATTAGTTATTATTGTTAATTTCTTACTGTGCCTAATTTATAAACTAAACTTTATCATAGGTATGCATGTATAGGGATAAACATAGTATATATTTTTTATATGTATATAATATATATACATTCAGTGCTATCCACACTTTCGAGCATCCACTGGGAGTCTTGGAATGTATCCCCCAAGGATAAAGGGTGACTACTGTACCACTCTTTCAAGGAAACCAAGTACATAAAGGTAACAATTTTAGAATGTGCTTCCCCAGTGGTACAAAAAAAGCCTATATCTAGTATTTATATACTATACACATAAGTAAACCTAAACATGTTTGTTTTACTCTTGTTAATCTTAACCACACAATTTCTTAAAATGAAATCTAAGTGTATTAAGTGTGGTTAACAAGAAATCAAATGCACAAAAATGAAGAAATTGTGAGAATTTTTGGAGGGGGCTCCTTAATAACAGGTTATATATATGGATACCTGCATGATGAAATGCTACTCCCCATGGTATAGTTTTTTGTAATACAGAGTCCAGTCCTGAAGGTGAACGTTTTAGTTGATCAATCACTTCTAGGAGGCTCTTTCGTTCCAGCATCACTGGTGAAATTTCAGATGATCTTACCAATCCTGTCACAAAAAAAAATTATCAACATTGTTCACCTTTGTCTAGACCTCTTTAAGTGCTATCTTCCTAAATCATCACAGAGCTAAACACTAGGGCATTGGTTCAGAAACAACTACATATAATGCGGACATCTTGTAAAAATACTAATGCCTGGCTCTCACACATTGTGATGTAACAGATTACAACCTGGACATAAGGAATTTAAAAATTTCCCCAGGCAATTCTAATGTGCACCCAGGTTTAGGAAATACTATATTAGGGTTAGACCAAGCCCACAGGCGGGGATTGAAGGAACCAGCTGAAGGAAGGGAAGGATTATAGACACTGACTACCACACAGAGCTTAAAAATCAAAATACTTGTTCAAAGTGTGTCTCACTAACCAGCAGTGTGAGAATCAGCTAGGAGCCTAATTCTGTGTGACATCTTTTTAGCCTCTTCGGCACCAATGTGGTAATTAATTACATATTACTTATGTTTTGCCTCTCTGTGTACCCTTCTCTCCCAGGAAAATCTAAACTTCCTTAGATGTAGGAACTATGTTTTCTTAAAGAATTTCCCAAAGTTTTGGGTTTCTGAACTAGTAAAACTTCTCATAAAACATATTTTTATTTTTTAATTTTTTAGGTTAACTTAAAATTTTGAGGACCCACAGAGGGTTACCAATGTTTTATTATGCTAAAGAAAATTAAAATTTTTAAATTACCATTGAGCATTACCTTTATTTCAAAGAAAAGTTGTTTCAACATTTAAAATATTACTGGTAATAATTTCAAAATTTATACTTCAACTTTATAAAAAATATGTAGCCTTTGTCTTTACTGGTGAAAACTTCATTATAGCCCAGACTTTGGTCCAAGCACCAGAATTTGGGAACCATGACTGTAAATCAAAATTGAAAAGCCTCAATCAAAGAAAATAATAATGTTCCTGATTATTAAGAAATATGTTTCCATGGTACGACATAAGGAAAATAAGTTGGCAGAGTACAGAAAGTATCAATTAAGAGAGAACTAGAAAAGATATTATAATGTTAGACTATAGTCTACCCAATATAAACTTCAGGAAAAGTTTACTTACTGGAGCGTGGCTTGAGATACTCATCATCCGTCCTCACTATACCACTGGTATAATAAAGTCATAATATATCCCTAATATTCTGTGACCATAATTGGTCTCTGTCTTCCCTATACTTTTCTTGGAACCCAAGGGACCACAGGCTAGTAAAAATGGTAAGGGAACAATACTTATCCCAAAATAAGTAAAAAATTTATATTAATGGTTATAGCCATATACTAGACCACTACCCAGCAATAAAAAAGGAACAAATTGATAAATGTAACAATCAAGATAAATCTTAAAAATATCATGCTGAGTGAAAGAAGACAGACGCAGAAGACATATACATACTATATGACTTCATTTATACGAAATTCTTAGAAAGGGTACAACAAATCTTGAATATCAGAAAATACATCAATGGTTGCCTGGGGCTGAGGACAAAAGGAAATAGACATCAAAAAAGCAAAAGAGAATATCTTAGGGTGACAGAAATGTTCCATATGTTGATTATAGTGAGAGTTAAACAGGTGTATATATTTGTTAAAATTGATTAAATGATATACTTCAAATGTATTTTATTGTATATAAATTATATCTCAATAAAGCTGATTTTAAAATACATATGTATGTAAACACACGTTTATATACACGTATATGTATATGTATGTGTAATTCTTTTTAGATTTAGAGTTTGGAAATATATAGAGAGACAGTTGTTCACCCCAGGAAAAGGTGTATATGTGAAGTTTTATATAAAATTTAAGGGTTTCAAAGATCAACCTCTCAAAGCTCATGGATCCCAGATGAAAAAATCTGAAGATTAGTCTGAACATGTGTACACATTATCTATAATGAGTGTAAGAAGAGGATTAGTCACAAAGCATAGTTTTGTAAGAAGTGCACAGGGGTCAGGTTGGTAGCAATGAGGAAAGAGAGCCATGCTTTGCTAATATAACCATAAACATTACTTTCAAGCAAATATATTAAGTATGGAGGCTTTCATTTCAATCAGTAACTTACCCTCAGCTTGATGGTGTAGATTGTAAAACTCATGGGCAATGGTATCTGCCAGCTTCTCACACCATTTCTTTGATGGACAGAAAAGTAATACTGAATGGTTATCACGAATGGTTTCATAGCATAAACTAACAACATGGTCCTCATCTCCCTAAAAAGGAAAAAGAAATAGCTATTCTAGTGATAATTTCAAAACATTTCACATCAATTTAAAGTCATTCATTTTGCCACATAGGGAAAGTTTTTTCTACTCAAAAGCATAATAAAAATCAGTTACAAAGTCAGTAATGAAACAAAGAAAAAAACAAAACAAGAAGAAAAAAATAAATAAACCTCCTTATGATGCAAGGTAAGAAGAAAATATTTTCTATTCACTCAACTAATATTTATTGACCTCCAACCCTTAAGCAATGGAGATATAATGGTGAGCAAAAGAAAATCAAGATCTTATCTGAAGAGTTTAGGTTGCACTGGAGAAAAATATTAAAGTACTAAACAAAAAAATGTAAAATACAATCATAAGGTGTACTACAAAAGAGTTTTACAGTGTTTTGAGGCCTCATATTGGACATAAATTTGACAGAAAGATCTGAAAGAAATGTTTCTCTGAGATGTGAAGGAGGGGAGGCTTTATCTCAATGAAGATAACTGAGGGACAGAGGAAACATTTCAGGAGGAATAAAAAGCGCATGTGAAAGCCCAGTGGTGGCCACGTGAAATGTCAAAATGTGTGTAACTGGACTAATTTACCTATTCATTCATTCACTAAATAAATATTTACTATGTGCTAGACATTGTTCTAGGCGCTGGGGATGGAGAATGAAGCAGAAAAAAAGCTCTACCCTCAGAGTGTTTCTACTCCATTAAGAAGAGATAGATAATAACAAAAACAAGATAAGTAAAGCATACAGTATTTTCAATTTTGAAAAGTGTTAAGGAGAAAGATAAAATCGGGAAAATAGGGACCAGGAAGGGGAAGACACTGTAATTTAGATAAGGTGGCCAGGGAAGGTCTAAGAAAGTGACATTTGAGTAAAGGTCCAAAGGTGAAGAGTAAACCATACTAACACCTGATGGGGTGAAAAATTCCAGACAAAGAGAACCTGAGGAGGAAGATTCCTGGCATATTATGGAATATCAAAGAGAGCTCTGGAGGGAATCTGAAGGAAAATAGTAGGTGAGGTAAGAGAATTAAGAGGATGTGGGGAGGTCATGTGGGCAGTGTAGGTTACTATAAAGACATTAGCTTTCATCCTAAACGAAAAAGGAAACCATCGCAAAATTTTCAGCAGGATGGTTTCATGATCTGATATTCGTTTTAAATAGATCCTTAGCTCTTGATTTAAGCAGAGACTGAAGGGGGCCAGGTGGGAAGCAGAGAAATCAAATAGGAGACTATTTCAATAATTCAGGTAAGAGCTGAAAGTGATTCAAATGGGGTAGAGGCATGGACATAGTAATAGAAGAAAAAATTAACAGGCGAGTAAAAGAATGTGTTTACATGTATATTTATTGAGGTGATCAAGGCATAGTCAAGTGACATTTGGGGTATAGAGCAAAGTAACTGAATAAGATTCTATAGCAGGCATACAGAGACTATAAATGCATACCAATGAAGATACTGAAACACATGAATTTAGTCCTGTTCCAGCTCTAAACTTACCCTTAGCTTTTTCAGTACTCAGAGACAGAGACACAGCTCTGCATAAAAATAGAAGATGCCTCTCTTCACAGATGATGAGTCAGTACTTTAACCTCAGGATTGAAGAATCAAGCTTAGAAAAATACTGTGAACTAAAACTTTTTA
Organism: Pteropus medius; assembly: GCF_902729225.1. Lineage (NCBI taxonomy): Eukaryota > Metazoa > Chordata > Mammalia > Chiroptera > Pteropodidae > Pteropus > Pteropus medius. Next base: position 6,555,732 of record NW_024351543.1, read on the forward strand.
AGTGCATTTAGGGGTGTGGGAGGAAATTTATCATTTACCAAGCACTTTCTAGATACTAGACAACTTTTTAAAAATTGTATTTCATTCTTACAATACTAAAAATAAGTATTATATCCCATTTCATATATGAAGACACTATGTCCAGACAGGTTTTGTGATTCAACTGATATCACAGCCATATCAAGTATCTCTTTTAAGTTTTAGAGATAGGTCTGTCTGACTCCAAACATGATTTTTCCATTCTACTATATATTATACCTGCCATCTAATAAAAGTTTAATTTTCCACATTAGTTGTTTACTGTAAACTAAGCCATAAGAAAGATCTTTTCCCAGTTCAAAAAAATCTACAAAATTTGGTATTATTTTGTATTACCTATAGAAAATGATAATCATTTGAATTGAAGGCATAACTACATTTCCTCTCTCGTCATCACCACCAGTTCTTTAAGATAAAACCAATTAACTTAAAATCCTTATAATGGATATGTAATGTATATTTAACTGCTTTGCAAATCCTAATTTACATAGCTCAAAAACTGTTAATTTGTAGAAAATGCAATCAAACACAAAGTACTGGTGGCAGTAAAGTAAAAATATTGACTTAACCTTCACTTGTAGTATGGGTTGAAATTCCCTCACGAGCTTCATTGAAGAGTCATATATAGAATTTCCAATTTTTACTGACTCCAACAGTGGTACAGGACGAAAGTCGGTGTGGTAGAGTTCAGCATTCAACCAAGAAGCCACAAGCTCCAAATTAGGAAGAGTGGCACTCATGCCAACGATCTGCACAGCATAAGACAGAGGACTGGCTAAATCTGCCTGACTGCGAAAAACAAATGAAATAATGTTAAAAGACACATAATATTAATGACAAATAGAGCTATTAACAATGTTCTTGGTCATGTCCTTTGGTACATATACGCATACATTTCTTTAGGGTATATGTCCAGGAGTAAAATTACTGGGTCACAGATGATCTTCAATTTTATTGGGTGTCAAACTGCTTTCCAAAGAGACTGTAAAACACTTCTACAATCCTTGTGTGCTTCATTATTTGACATCCTTGTCAGCATTGGTAGTGTCAATCCTTCTAAAGTCAGTCATTTTGGAGAGTATGTGGTAATATCTCTCTGAAGAGACAATTTACATTCCCTTAATTACTAATGAGATTAAGCACCATTTCATGTTTATAGACCATTTGGATATCCTCTTTTAAATGCCCATTCAAGTTCTTTGCCCACTGATATACCGGTTTTTTTCTTTTTAATGTGTAGAATGTTCAGGATAATGACTTCCTCTTTCATTAGTTTTTGCTCAATTTTCTTTCCTTCTACTTTCTGTGGCATTATTTTATAATTCTTTTTCTAAGCTCTTGAGATAGATAATTCATTAATTTTTCAGTATCTCTTCTTTAATAATATATACATTTTATGCTACTAATTTCCCTTTATAAACAACTTTCGCTGCATTTCACAAATTTTGTTAGAAGATATTTTTATTATACTTTCGGTTTGAACTATCTTCCAATTTCCATTATGATTACTTTTTGGAGCCAAAAGGGATCAAATGTATTTCTTAACTTCTAAACATGTGGACATCTTCTAGTTATACTTTTCTTATACTTATTTCTAGTTTAATTCCACTTTTGTCAGAGAATATATTTTAAATGATTTAAATCCTTTAAAATATGTTGCTTTATGGCCCAGGATATGGTAAATGTTTTTTGTAAGTGTTCCATGTATAACTGAAAAGAACATATATTCTGTTTTTATTTAGTATTTGTTCTACATACATCTACTAGGTCAAATTTGCTAATTGTTATATCTTCTATAACAATTTTGCTAATTAGTTATATCTTCTATATCCCTATTGATTTATGATATAGATGATTATCTACATGCTTTCTCACATACTGAGAGAAATGTGTTAAAATCTCCCTAAACTGAAAGAATCTATTGAGTATCAAGTACAATGAATAAAAACAGACCAACACCAAGGCACATCCAGATGAAATTTCACAATACTGAGGAAGAAAAGGAACTCCTAAAAACTCTCAGAGAGAATTTTTAAAAAATTATACAAAAGATAAAAGATCAACATGGCATTAAATTTCTCAATAGTAACAAGAAAATTAAGTAATGCCTTGAAAACTCTAAAGGAAAAAGTTTTTAATCTTGATTTTTACATTGGGACAACCTATGAAATAATTGCAAGCATTTTAGACATGCAAATTTTCAAAGAAATTATACCCAGAATAGCCTGTACACTGAAATAAAGTGGAACTTCTTGAAAGACATCCCCAATCCCTACCCAAATGAGGAAGTAAATCAAGAGAAAGGCATGTGATCTTCAAAAATCTGGCTCTGACTCAAGCAAAAAGCTATGAAATGAATAATAATGATAAAAAAAGATCCCAAGATAACTGCTGGGCAGCACATATATAGAATAATCACCTATCCAGATTGGAAAAAAAATCAGAAGGCTTTAGGAGAAACTTCTTCAAGAAGATGAATTTAGTATTTAAAATAGCAAATGTATTGGAACATATTAGGTGGAGATTTACACAAGTGGGAAAGATGCTGGGAATCAATCAGTAATAAGTACATAGAAAGCAAGGCTATCAAACAAAAAAGACATTTAATAACTTCAGAGAAAACAGAGTTATTTAGAAAGTAAAAGCAATCATAATAGACTACATAGCTCAGTTGACAAAGGCATTGACATAGTCATAATAGTGCAACTGAATACTAAGCGAATTATGACATAACTCTTTGGCGAATGGGGAGATGAAAGAATAAAGAGATGGGGGTGGGGAAAGATATTGGGTGGGTGAGTAAAGAATATAAAAAAGAGCTAGAACTCCATTTTCTATAGTAAAAAGTCAAAATACAATGTGTAAAACTAAAAACTGAAGTAGCTGCATTTAGAAATGCCACTATAAATTTTTTATAATTATAAGAGTTGGAAGTAGTTGTTTCTGGAAAGTGGGGGATAACGAAATGTTATTTTTCAAAATTAGCCTAAGATCTGTGTATAACTGACAAATACAAAAACCAGATTTTTAAAATTCTGTCATAAAAGTGGTCAACAGTCAGAATTTCAGAATGTTTACAAGATAATCTAAAATCACTCTCAAAAAAATTTTAATAATTTCTTCAATTAAAAACCATTTTAAAAAATAAAAAATAAAATAAAATCATTCTCAGTCTTAAGTACTTGTTTTAGAACAAAAATGAACTGCTATGCATGATTTTATCTTAAATACCACTCTCCTTCTTTAATTCATGTAATTTATACTTATTATACACTTTTGCAGACACTTGCTCAACACTGTTTAGAATCTCAGGAACACAGTTATTTCAGATACTCACCGAGATGCTGATTTCTGAGTAATATAGCAAATCTTGGTCAACAAAAGTTCCAGTAGATACCCTCGGTGAGAGTCTCCCAGCATATGCAATTCATCCACAACCACCATTCCTAAAGAGATTTTCCAGATACTAGGTTTTACATAGTTTCACAATTCTAATAAGTTTAAGACTCAATATTTTATATCTACAAAGTAGCTGTCATTGCAGGTAATGCAAATTTCTATCCATAAAACAAAAATCAGCTTCCACATAATGGACAATTCTTTTCCAAGGATTTCAGGTATCATAAGTGATCCTATTATAGTATATTCAGGATCTAAGAATCAATGATTAACTAAACTCAGGGATAACTCAGGGAAAACTGCCTCTCATTACTCACACTTTTTAATTGTAATTGTGTAGAAATATATGTATGATGAGATATCAAAGACATCTATGACAGTTATTTCCTATATTGACTTTTCTATGGGGAAAACAACCAGGGCAACCATACTCATGTTAGAAAGTTGCTTAGGAAAATAGAATCATATCCAGAAGAAATTATTTTAAGGGATGTTTTTGTTTGATTATGGTAGGTGAGTCACCCTACAAAACATAAATATGATTGTAATCCCCTTCTCCATTACTTAGAGAATCAAACCAGTCTATGCACTTGAATAACTGAAGAAATACTGAAAATTTAGTTATTAATCAATGCCTTCTTTAAACATTTTCATAACATTATAGTTTCCATGTGTACTGGTGTCCCCCCACCACAAATCCTTCTCACCAAAATCAAGATCTTTCAGACTATTTCTCATCAGTAAGCTATCTCTAAATCACACTGCATAATGAGTTATCTCAGTATTTATTCATTCATTTATCCAAAAATACTTACTCGGCCTACTGTTCCAAGCACTGTGCTAGGTATATTGGATATAACACTTAAGATTCTACTGCGATCCTCAACATATTTAAAGTCCAATGGGTCACAAGTAATAATTCTGATACAAATTGATGAATGTTATTTCTCTCTCCAAGCTTTATAGAGTAGAATCCATGTCTGATTAATCTTTGATTTTACTCTCCACTCCAACACTACCACAGCCTTATCATTTAATTTCACCAGAATCTCAATGAGCAGCTAACTAATATCCTTGCTGGTTCTGTTGCTACTACAAACATTCTCTTCCTGTTGCTACCTCTACATAGGAGGATTTCTTGAGTGGTATTAAAAAAAAAAAAAAAGCATTTAGGTAGAAAATCTTCCTAGAGTCCCAAGCTCAAATACAGTGTCAGTTTCTATAGCTCCCTACCATTTCCCTGCTTAATGGTAGCCCTTGGGTGTAAGCCTAACCTAGTGCCACAGCACCAGAATATGATAATGAACACACATACACACTAATTGCAGAGATGGCAGATCCAGCCACAACATATTTCCTTTTATTCCTGGTAAAGTTTAGAAAGAAAAGAAGGAAAGAGAAATGACTTAAGGTTTTGTAAAGTGCAAAAATACAAATAAGTTGAGTCAATAACAGCAGCAGTACACAAATTTTTTTCCACAGATGCCAATGTCCAGAAGCAGATAACAGACAATAGAAGAAAACATGGGAAATACAGAAATCACAACATTCTATCAAAAAAAAAAAATAGAAAATATTTGCTTATTTCCTAATTTTCTTACCTAATAGATCCAACTTATTTTCTTCTATGAGGCGATTGACCAGACCATTGGCTCTCTCAATTGTGCAGACAGCAATATCCAAGGAAGAGAAATGTCCTTTTGGAGAGGTACTGCCCATATAACCGTCTACTTTTATTCCTACTTCCTGAAACAGACTCTGAATTGAGTAAAAAGTAACAATACAGGTGAAAATATTTGATATTCCTGAATTATAAATTGGTTCTCTCCCAAAACACTAATATAAATATCTAAACACATTTCTCATATTACTATTAGTTGTTCCTGGCCAGGACACACTGGTTCCTTCCAGAATCATACACTAAAAATATGAAGTTTAGAATAGACAAAATCAGTACAAATTTCTGTTAAAACAAAGTCAAATGAAATTAAGTATGCCAATTTAATGACACCATTTTATAGTTAAAGTAGTTCTAAGAACTACTTATAGAAATTAAATTGGAGAAAAACTACCTTAAGTACTAACACTTTTAATCTAATTAACAACCAAAAACCAGCTCTTTCTTTAATGCTAATATAACACTTTAAGAAACAAATTTATACTTCATGCAGAAAATATTCTCATTAACCCACTATTTTTATATAATGGAAGAAAAGTTTTCAAAAGTCAAATGCAGTGGGACTTTGATTTTTTTTTTTTTTTTTTTTTTTTTTTAGTTTAACTTTTAACTAACATACCTTCTCAACAAAAAGGATCCTTTCATCATTTTGTTAGTTTGGTCTAAGTTGAGAGGATGTAACCATGTAGGACCAGCTTTGTTGGCTATTTGGCCTCTGAAATAACTGTTAAAAAGATTTATAGAACCATAGAACTTAGAGCTGTTCATTCATCAAGATATTTCTGAGTGTTTATTGGGTTAAACCACAGTACTAGGGTTAACATCCTTATTTTACCAAAGAAAATACTAAGACTCAGCAGATTAGGCACCTGGACTAAAAATACACAGTGAAAAACCTGGGACTAGCACCAGATTTTCTGGACTACCAGTACAATAATCTTGCCATTCCAACAGCACATATTTTTTTCATTGCAGGAATCACAATAATAAATTTATCCTATTTAATGAAGCATTGTATTTGTAAAAATGCCTTAAAAACCAGTAAGCATCATACAAAACATTATTACTCATTTTTGCAAAACAGAGGAATAGACCACAGATCTGGAGCTTCATCTAAACACCAAAGGATTCTGTTTTTCATACCCTAAATGTTATCAAATGGCCCTCAACTAGGATGGGATATGCTTCCTTAGACTCTTTCCATTCCGTACTTCAATCTAGTCTTACTATTCAGTTAAAATGCTGTCTTAATTTGCAAGTTTATATACTAATTAAAGTATCCCATTTACTTCCTAAGTTTTTCAATTTTAACACATTTTCACCAATTATTCTTTTAATTTGATGGCTCTTTCTCATTCATGCAATAATACAAAAGTTTCCCTTCGTAACAGAGTCACAAATGTAGTGGACAATTTGGTGATGGACAGAGGGGAGGGGGTTTGCGGGGCTGGGAGAATAGGGTGAAGGGTTAAAGAAGTACAAATTAGCAGCTGATGGATGGCCAGGGGATGGGGAGCACGGCATAGGGAATGCAATTAAAATGAATACATTGGCTAGGTGGAGGGTTAGGGGAGGGAGAGAGCAATTGGGGGGATCGTTTTACGAACTATATAGATGTCTAACCAATGTACTGTATACTTGAAACTAATTAAAATAAATAAATTTTTAAAAAAGTTTCCCTTCATAAAGGGTCAACACCTAATGCTACATTGGGATGCAATAAAAGAAACTTTATTTTCCACTTGATTTTATAATTCTATTTCAAATGAATAAAGCCATGGCTGCCAATAACAGGACTTATCACAATTTCAAACTTAGTACAAGAATATTACCTGGAGATAGAATTTTTTCTCTTTAGCCACAGAAACAAAAGGCAGAATAAACAAAGCTTTCTTCCTCATTTCCAAAACCCGCTTCAAAATAAGTAATTCAGCAACGAGAGTCTTTCCGGCACTTGTAGGAGCTAAAACACATTATTCCACAGGGTTATCTCAAAAAAGAAATAATATTTGATATACTGCATTACTATTTTAAAACATATCCGGTAACTACAGAGCCTAAGACTAACCTATCATTAAGGCCCAACTTTATATCCTCAAATGCCTCTGACTTTAAACTAGCTCTCTGAAATCTCACACTGAAAATAGGTACTAAATAAATCTTTATGTCAAAGTAAATGGTGATTATTGAGTAACTAGCTTGTAGCTGAAGATCCTTTCCTTTAAGTATCGAATGGCTAAAAGCCCTGCTTTGAGGAAAATGAACAACTTTAACACGTTGTGATAGGAGTTTTACAGAAGTTGAAGGACAGGAGCTGTTAGGAAGTTATGGAATGGAAACAGAACTTGTGAGAAGGCAAGGTAGTAGGGTAGAGGCAAAGAATGCCAAGCAGAAGAAATAGTATGTGCAAACACCTGGAGGAAAGCCTAGTATGTTCGGATGCCAGTAAGGAATTTAGTAAGCCTGAAATATAAAACAAGTAGGAAAGTGAAAAAAAAATATGTGCTTCATGAAAAAGTTTTATAGTCCCACCATGTAAGGAGTTTAGAATTTATCCTGAAAGCAATGCAGAGTGAACAGTGAGTTTTATGAAAAGGAGTGACAAGATTATATTTGTACTTTATAAAGATTGCTTCAGCTGCAGGAGCAGAGCATAACCAAAGAGAAAAGATAAACTAGTTATAAGGCTATTACATAATCTAGAAGAAGGATAATAGTAGGCATAATGTTAAAAAGAGATTATAATAAACTAGATAAAGAACAGAGAGAAGTCAAAATTAAGATATTTGAGGTTACAGACACTGGACTTGGTGATTAATTGATATGAGTTGGTGACCAGAGTTATGAATGACATCAAGTTTTGATTTAAGCAATTGAAATGGTGAGGCCATTCTATCATTGCCACTACTTGCCACTAGTTAGCATTTACTGTGTACTTTCTATGTACCAAAAACTGTTCTAAGTGCTCTCTCATGCTCTTTCTAGTAATTTGTAAGGTTACACAGCCAATAAGTGGTAGAGACAGTTTTCAGACCCAACTAATCTGACTCCACAGCCTGAACTTATATCTATTAATACATTGTCTAATTATTTTTTGCAGCCATAACTAAAAAAATCTGGACGACTCACAATTTCAGAGAAAACTATTACAAAAGAAGTCCATCTTACCAAATAATTAGTTTCTAAAGTCAGTATAGTAAAAAGATTTAAAAGTATACATGTCAGAGTTGCCCTTGAAAGCCCATATAAATTTTACATAAAGTATATTACATATGGTTTTGTATATTGAACCCTGTACAAGCAGGTCAATTTATAAACATATAATTTATGCTCACACATTGTAAAGCAACTGATATAGACTGGAGAAGAGCAGATATACATCTCCCATTGCGCACTCACTCTCCACGCCATGTTTGAGAGGAATGACAAGCAGAACAGTTCTGCCTTTTTTTTTCTTTCCTTTCCTCCACCCAGCCACATAATGGGTTTTGCATAATTTAAATATGCATATAATGAGACTCCACTTTTCATATATGTTTTAAGACTTTCTCTAGTTATAAAGCACTGTCTCGACCACCTCTAAAATAATTATTACCTCAATAGAATATTCTTTATATTCATAATATCTTTAAAACAGAGAAATTAATTTGTACAAATTTAAATACCTGAATAGACTAAATTCTTGCCTTCCAGGACTTGTCCAAGCAAAAGGCACTCTGCCTGCCATTTAAACATCTTTTTAACACCGAAACTGTGATATTTCTCCAGAACTGGTGTAGGAAGTCCCCAATTTGCCAATAGCAGCTTGTCTACTTGATCGTCGGGAACTGTTTGCTTGCATTCCCCTTTCAGGAAAAAAGAGAAAGTAATTAATAGTTGAATTTAGTTTAACACATGACTTCAGTATTTAACCCTCCACTGTGTTTTGGAATTCCTGTGCGTTGGAATGAGGCTTATATAAAGCACACCTGACTCAAAGCACATCCAATACAAGGATCTGTACGGAATACTGGGCACTCTTAGGAGCGAGCCTTCTATAGGTGATATTTGGCCAACTAGGAAGTTGCTTCTGAGTCGAAAGACCCAGAAACCACTTGAACGTTACTAGCAGGTGGTCGTTGAATATAAGTTGAAAAGACGTCCATGTCAGAACAGAAAAAGACCTGCCGCACCAGGCCGGAGAAGACTGACTATAAGATCAGTAGGTAGTGCAAACAAACCAAGCTCTTCACGATTAGGACACCTTCCTCCGACACGCAGTCCGGCTACGTGTTCACCTCCCCTGTTGCCTCCAGATAGCCTGGGAGTACCTGCAGCTGCGGGCGGCGGGCGGCCCTGGTCATTCAAACTGCGTCCCAGGCCGGGGGGAGGACTCAGAACCGGCCCCGAGGGGAGCAGGGGGCTGTCACTGCTGTCATCGCCGCTTCCCGAAAAGGAGTCTGAGCCTAATGTTGAACGCCGCCGTTTCCCACTCCAGCGCGGAAGATTCATCGTGAACTTTTCCCAGCGGTTCAGGGAAAGCCACAGTTCTAGTGTCCTCCCCCTCGAGAGAAACCAGGCCTGGTGACAGATGTGGCTGTCATCTTCCCGCCACAGCCTTCAAACTCAGGCCTCCCAGCCTCCCTGGAACCATAGAGTTCTCAGTAATGAGAGTAACCTGAGAACAATAGACTCGTGGGGGAAAGAGCGGCTCTCGCTGGGTGTCAGACCTCCGGCATTTCACGTCTGTGGTTGGTTGGTGTGAGAAAACCGGAACTGGACCTAGATTAAAAGAGATGGGGGGTGGGGGGAAGACTCTGCGTATATAATCTGCATTTATAATCAGAGTGGCGTGAACATTTTTCTTTTTGTCCACTTCTGGTTTGAATAGCAAGGTTTGCTAACTTATAAAATGAGCTGTGCATAATAGGTAGATTAAGGGAAGTAAACATTGGTATTTTTTAAAAATTATTTATTACACATTATGTGTGCAAAACATACAAGTAAAACCTAAGATTTTCAATGGAACATAATAGACTCTCTCCTGGTGTATGATGGTAGGGCAGAGGCTATTTCTTTACACAATTTCCAATTTAGCCGTCATGCACTGCGGGTACGATGTGATGAGGAGTTGGGGACTGCTGGCGGATAGACCCTTAGCTGGCTCTGTGAACGCGGCAAGGAAGGGACTCTGGATGTACCTGAGTGATCATTCTGTGCTAAGAACTTATTAATGGACGTGTGATCCATATTTTGGCAAAGTAGAATCAAATGAGTTCTGGACGTAAACTGCCGATAATTAATTACCTTGCTGCAAACGCATTTCGCGAAGCAAATCTAGATGGCGAAAGCCTTGCCCAAAAGAGGCTGTGCTATTCTATAGCACTAAAAATCTGAAAAGGGCCAGTCCAATAAAAAAAGATTCCAATATAAGTCTGACAAATGGCACTTGAGTGTCAATTTCTCCTGTGAAAACCTACCTATCAAAAACAAACACAAAAACAACAAAAACTTTTTCTAGCAGCAGTATTCTAAAATTCCACAAGATGGAGGTATTATTCCACGAAGGAAACATTTTCCTAGTTACCTTTTATGCATTTATTCACTTAATTACTGATCATCTACTGTGTGCTGGGCACTGGGTATGTGGCAGGGAAATGGCAGGAAATAGCTCCTGCTCTCGGAAATTGCCTAGAGGAGAGGTACAGACATTAAACTAATTAATGATTTTTTTAAATGTACTAATGCTCAGGCAGAAAAGAGCTGAGTGCTATCAAAGAAATAAAAACGATCCTAATTTAGATTGTAATCATGAAAGAATGTCCAGTATAGCATGGGGTCAGTGCAATTCCGTAGCCAGTCTACGTTTGAAGAAGTAATAGCTGTGTGATCGCGAGCAACTTGCTTAAGCTTTGTGCTTCCATTTGTTCATCTATGCAATGAAGATAATAATAATTACAACCTATTTAGTTATTATAAGCACTCAATAACTAGATATATATAAGGTGCTTAGAACTATGCCTATCACATTAAGTACTGTTCAAAGAAAGTGTTCTAATACGTTTCCCAAAATAAATCCAGCATTTTAATGGGAAAAAAAAACCAAAACAAAACAAAGAAATCTCTCGCAGTTATTCTATTTTTATTAGGTGAACTGTGATCAAATGAGGAAAGTAATTAGAAAGGAATTACAAAGGATGGTCTATGTCATCCTACTGAAAAGCCTAGAGAATATTTTAAAATGTATAACTTATTTCAAACATTCAACATTTATTTCTAATTTTAAAAACTCTTAAAAAATAAAAAGTCTACTCAAAAATATTAAAGAATTTTTTCTGCTAACAGTTATCATAATAATTAATACTAATATAGCAGAAGTAGTTCCCATCTGTCTTTGAATTGTGTCTGGGCTTGTGTTCCTTGGCATTTTGTTTATTTGTGGTATTCCTTCAGGGCCTGAGTTAAAGCCCTCAAGAAAAAAAATTGTGCACATATTTTCTGCTTGAGACCTGGGAGACATACCAATTTTGGACCACTTTAAACTTAGTCTCTGGATTAGCTTTTTTTATAACATACAGAAGTAGTAGAATGATATTAGACACCCAGAGCCAGATTTGGACAGGTCTCCAGCCTCACTATCTCAGACGGCAGAACAGATATTTCTGTTTTACTTAGCCAGAGTGCTACCCTTCTTGGGTTTCGGCTTTATACAGGCGATTTTAGATTTTACCTCTCATCCTGCTAGGAACCATAGACTCCTATCTCCCAAAATACATAATTCATTAAAATTCACACTCCAGACCACCAAGGATCAGCAAACATCACTATGGAAAATTTTGGTTCTAATACTTCACTTACTCCTTTAGACTGTTTGATTATTTGATAGTTTTGTCCTATAAGGAAATCTCTGATTTTACCAGTTTAGTCATAAACTTTTTAAATATATATTTTTATATAACATCCGGAATTTTAAGTAAAAGTGTGCTGTGCTAGATGTGGTTTCTTGCTTAGTCTAATATTGCTGAAAATAGAAGCAAAGGAAACTCAGATAACAATTGATGTACATTTGAAGAAGTCATCTTCTTATTTTAGTAAGTTTGCATAAATAATGAAGAGTGATTTTCCCATTAAAATTGCAGAGGTTATACGGAAAATAAATTTACACAAACTACATTTGTAAATTGACTAAATTGAAATCATCTACCCAGATTGAATAAACTCTTTGTTTCTCGCACGGAGTGAAAACGGTCTGCAAAAAAAAAAGAAAGCCAAAAAATATACAAGATCAGAAATATGGGATGCTAGCAATGCTGACTGGGTCTAATGTGCTGAGATTAAAGGAGATACTAATTAAGAGGATTTTGTGTTCGAAGTTCAGTGGTTCTCAATTGAAACAAGACCACTGGCTGCACATTAGGATCCCCTGAGGAGCTTTAAACTTGCTATCCTACTCCTGGAGATTCCAACGTAATTGGTCTAGGATAGATTTTGGGCACCTGTAGGTCTTAAAAGCTCCCAGGTGTTCCTAATATGCTGCTGGAATTGAGAACCACTGGTATAACCCAAGGGCTGAGGCAGACTGGAGTTCTCATGGCTTCACTGAGAAAATTTTAATGAGGCTTAAATTAACAAGAAACTCTGAAGAGGACCTCTGAAGAATGACCCAAAGAACTAATTGAAATAACTCACTTATGAATGGGGTTAGAAGCAAAATTAAAATAACTTTAAAGGTCTAGGTAAAAATTTCAGAAAGCCTACTTAAAGGTGGTCTAATACCCATCTGACACCATACATAGCTATTACAATATTATTGACTATATTCCCTATGTGAATGTACTGTTTTTAGATTAGCTCTTATGTACCCAGAGGATTTCTCCAAATCCTTTGATCCAAATACTTTTTTTCCTTTGATACTCATAACCCTACCCTTTTTTTTATTATTATTATTTAGACAAAATCTTTCCCAAATCAGCAACAGCAAATGGGAAAAATCAGTGGGAGATTTGCTTATAGTCAGCTGTTTGGGTGGAGGGTTGAGGTTGCAGGCCTAGCCAGGGGTAAATCCTCTCTCTTCATTTTCGCTTATTCACTTTTCACTCTTCCCTTTCTGTTTACGTTTAACCACTATTAAGATAGCATACTCTTATTCATAATACGATGCAAAATTTTATCTTTAATAAACTCAGAATTCTCCATGGAAAGGATTCTTTTATGGTAAAGGAAATTTACCATGTTAATAAAATGTCCATTAAAGTGATTCTTAGATATCCTTAATATAATTTTTATTTTATAGTAGATAATCTTCTGAATATGAATTGGTAAGTAAATACATTTCGGGATTACATCTCATTCCTTCCTAAAGCGGAACCAGTTTATAAACACCACATCTTCACTGCTCGTGGTGGTGGTGCGCACATTCTGGATTCTTTGTCCTTATGTCAATGGCAACCATAAGGACAAAGACATACAGATCCCCCTCTCCTCTATCACTGCATCTGCAAGGGCAAAGAAAGAATGTTTCTTTCGGTTCAACAGTGTCATGCGTATCTCATCATAGAATTTGGCTTTTATTCTTTGGATATTGGAAACCATTGAAGAGCAAGAAAGAAATATGTACCAAATATATTTAAAAAGACTCTTGTGTGGGCGGGGGGTAAGGAGGAATGTAAAGGAGGAAAAGCAAAATAAAAGAAACGAGTCAATAAGACCATTGCCACTCTCCATTAAAAAAAATATTGGTAGCTTTTGTTTAACGGTGAAAATGATAAAAAAAAATTTAAAAAAATTAGATTGTGCATCTATATTGAAAGTAGATTGCTTATGGATTCAATGTAAGGTGCAAGGGTAAAAGAGAGGTCAGAGATTTTTTTTTTAGGCTAGAAGCTTTTTGACATAATTTAACTGACCATAGCATTTCAATTTTACCATGTTTACCTAGCTGTTATGTTGCACATCAATTTGTTTACATTTAAACTTCTCTATACCAACAAGGGTCAAAAAAATAACATAAACGAGTAAAGCGGAATGAGTGGGGACTGTGAAAAACTACAGTTTTCTTCCTTGGTAATTGTGTATGGCAAAGACCAACAATAGTTGACCCCTAGTAGGTATTCACATCTTCTTGCATAGTAACAAAAGGCTCGTGGCCATTCAAAACACAGACTAAAAAATTAGGGTTTGATCAGGAAGGCTGAACTGTATTAATAATATAAAATAAGAGATTTTTAAAAGGTATTAGACCTTATAAAGCTGTGGGAGATGGTGAAGATTGCTTTTTACCTCTGCTTTTCATGGTGGGTCTGAAGTCGCAGCAGGTCAGAAGGGCTGGCAGTTGGCAAGGAAGGCTGGACATAAAGCAGGAAAGGGTGAGAATAAACTGGAACCTGCCAAGATAAATTGGAGTCTGTCAGTACAAATGAGAAAACTCCATGAATGCAGGAACTTTGTCTTCTCTGTTTTATCTTCAATACTTAGCACAGTGTGTGACATATAGTAGACACTCAAAACATTTCTAGAATGGATGAATGACAACTATGGCAATCATTTTGCTGGGCTCCAGAACACGGTGATGAAGGAAGAGACATGGTCTCCTCTCCTGTGGATCTTCATTTTAAACCATCTGCCCCTTTTCTGAAATTTTTCAGTTTTTTCAGTTGTTATTTGTTTGAAAATTGAAGGTTTAGTTTGAGGAAGACTTTATTGAGTTTATCACGTTCTCTGAGATGTAAATATTAACTGCTCACAGCAGGGACATCAAATATGAACATTTAAGAAGGATTCCTGAACTTTGAATCTCCTAGAGCTTAATATTTGGGCCCTGATATCCTCATTCTGATTTGTCTTTTTTCTTCCCACTTGGGTAAGAGAGGGAACAGCTATCAAGACTTTGAAGAAGGAAGCTTTTATCCATCAAGGGAGAATGGGGCAATCAATCAAGAAACAAACTAATAAAAGGTGTTTATTATTTTATGTCTGGCTCCCTCCATATCAACAGTCTTCTTAGAGTACAGGGTGCTTTCTGTGAGGTAGTCACTGTTCTAATTGTTTTAGTTAACAAATAATTGTTTAGTTGTTATTTGCAATTTAAATTGCTGTATCCTCATAAAAACCCTGAGGGGTTAAGTAACTTGACCAAGGTCACACATCTGTAGTGGAGCCTACACGCATACGGTCTGGCTCAAGAGTCCATATTCATCCTTTTCTTTATTTTCTCACTCTCCTTTTCTTTCTTTTTCTGCCTTGCCCTTTCACATTGTGGATAATTTTGTTTCTTGGAGGAACTGCCAAAATTATTTTTTACATCTTTGCCTTCTCCTACTATTTGAAACATGTACGAACATGGACTCCGTCAGGCAAGGGTTAGGAGGGAGTCTTGGACTCCTGCTCAACCCAAGAAGAGAGCAACTGGAGGAGAGCTATGTGAGTTTAGGGAGGAAGAATGAGCCGATCAGACTCCAAAACAGGATATGTTCAGAGGATAAAGATTGTGTCCCTGGAGCACCAGCAGCCTAGAATGAATAAAAAGATTAACTGGAATTAAGATATCATATCCCCCCAATCCATAGTTTATGCCAGAGAACTTGCACAGGATCTTCCTCCAGGATGAGTGAAGAACAACTCCTACTATCCCTTCCAGACCATTTCCTCCCTTCCAACACATGCCATATATTCCCTGCCCATTTCTGAAACTGGGAATCTTTACCACCATTCTGGATGGCACCATCACCCATTCTCTGCCCCTCAGTGCTACAGGACAGCCCTAAAGCCCTGCTTCTTCATAATTATGAAGACAATGACTTGAATCAGTCTGTTCGCTTTTAACTTGTGTACTACAAAAGCTTTGACTTTGAGATTCTGTATTAAATATATCAACATTTACTTTTATGCTTCTTAAACTTTTTATATCTTTTGTGAAAGAGGAAAAAAGAAAGTTTGAATAAGAGTTTGAGAGAGTTATTTTGAAAGGAAGTTTCAGAGAAAACTTGAGAAAGATGAGAGACTGACAAAATCGAGACATTAAAAGTACCGAAAGAAATACAGAAACACGAACAACGAGACAGAGCATGTGTATGACAAAGAGAAGAACCTGGATAGACAGAATGGGTAAGAAAGATGAAAAAAGAGATAAGAAAGGCTGACAGATATGAAATAAATTGAGTTGATTTTGAGAAAAATGTTGAGAAATAGAGATTTCGGAGACAGATATTGTCAGAGATTGAGAGTAAATGAGTGAGTCTAAAAGAGAACTGAGAAAGTATTGAGTCAGTATGAGAGAGAGTTGAGTTTTGAAAGATTTGAAGAGAGGAAGGAGGTAAGAGGAGGAGTAAAGGAGAGGAGGAGGGAAGGGAAAAAGAGGCAGATAGATAAGGAGTGCGAGAGAATGACAGGAATAGCAGACATGGGTTAGACATAGGTAGCTGAAAGACATTACAAAAGAGAATGAGATACTGAGATGGAATAAGAAATTTTGAGAGAGATGTGGGGATAAATTGTGAGATTTCTCTGTATTATATTCTCTCTTTCTGAAACAACTGTCAATCATTGTTCCGTTTCCTGGGTTTTTTCTTTAATACCAAAATTTTTCTTTCCTGTTGTCTATTACTTGATATTTTGCTTTACTTTGGGTACATTTCTTTTGTCACGTGATGAGTTTCTGTCTTCTTTCTTTGGTAGGATGCAGAATGTGAGTCTAGTTTTTGTTTCTAGATCTATGGCTTAGTCTAAAACTTATGCCCTTTGGATTTATGCACCCTCTGGACCAGCTAACAAGAGTGAGAAGAGCCTGGGTCAAAATCCCCTCCCCAGTCCAGAGAAGCTAGTCCAACAAGCCAGTGATTGCTAGAAGCAGGAGTTTGAAGCAGGAGTCAATCTATTATAGTCATAACTGACTCCCCTCTCTTAAATAACAGAATAGTGTTTGTCACTTAGTAGGCACTCAATAAATAAGTGATGAATAATGTACAACATGGTGACTATAGTTAATAATATTGTATTGAGGCGGGGAGGTGGGTAAATGGCATAGATGATAGAAGCTCTGTTCATCCCTCTGGCGACCCAATCAAAGTTGTGACGGAAACAAGGAGCAGCAGCAAGGATCTAGAGGAACAAGCCATACAACTAGGGAAAAATCCACGAAAGAACCCTACAACAGCAGAAGGTAGGACGGGGCAAGGATGCAGGGCTGCCGGGTCCTGAGCGGCTGAGTGAGACGGAGGCTGCTGCAGTTGGCAGCGGCAGAAGCCTCTTAAAGGGGCCGTGTCTGCGAACAGATTTTCACAGTGAGAGACCTGCTCGCTCTTAGCACCAGTGCTGATTCGGATGCGCGCAGGGGCACCAGGGACTTACAGGGAGACATTGTCGGAGTGAGGGCTTAGGCAAGACTCACTCGGTACTGAAGTGCCGGCAGTATCCATTGTTCCCTGTTAAGCCCTCCCTTCTCCCAGTGCACCGGACATAGTGCCGCCATAGCTGTGATGTCTTCAAACTGATTAACAAAGGTGGCTCAGCCCAGAGTATTCTCTGAAACCCTGCCTCCCCCAACTCACGGCGCCACATCCAGGTGTATCCACAGCAAGTCACGTACTGCTTGCTGAGACTCACACTTGTGGAGGCAGCTGGCTTCGGTTTCTGGTGTGGCCTTTTGAGGCAACTATAAGTACAGCATCTGTGGGTTGCTTGCTGAATCTTAACAGTTGGCCCCAGTGGAGTAGAGGCTTGAGTTAAATTTGGCCTGCAGCTGAACTCTTCTCAGGACTGTGCCACTGGACACCTACTTCACAAATCCACACTGATAAGACCAAGAGACTTATTAGAAGCTTTGCTTAGTACATAGAAACAGACATGGAAAGGCAGCCAAAATGGGAAGACAAAGAAGCAGAAACCATGAGAGAACAGAACAGAGATCCAGATATAACGGAGTCAAGTAATCTAATAGATGCAGAGTTCAAAACACTGGTTATAAAGATGCTCAATGAACTTTTGGGAAGTATAGATAAATTCATTGAGAACTTCAACAAAGAGATAAAAAAAAAACCATAAAAATTGAAATGGAAGTTATAAAAGAGAACCAGTCTGAAATGGAGAACACATGATCTGAGATGAGAAGTATAGTAAATGGAATAAACAAAGTGAATAAAGAAGAGGATCACATGCCCTATCTAAAGGACAGGAAAGCCAATCAGGACACTCAATCAGAATGGCAAGAAAAAGACGCCAAGACAATAAAAATAATTTAAGGAGGATATGGGACACTATTAAGGCTCCAAATATTCATTTGATCAATGTAACTGAAGAAAATCAAGATATTGAACAGCTATTTGAAGAAATAATGATGGAAAACTTCTCTAATCTGGTGAAAGAAATGGACATAAAACCCCAATGAAACTCGGAGAATTCTAAAACTCAGGGATACAAAGAGACCCACACCAAGACACATCATAATTAAAATGCCAAAGCTTAAATACAAAGAAAGAATATTAAAAGCAGCAAGAGAAAAACAAATAATTACATATAAGGGAACACCCATATGACTGACAGTTGATTTCTCAAAAGAAACTATGCAGGGCAGAAGGGCTTGGCAAAAAATATTCGACAGAATGAAGACCCAGGATATACAACAGAGAATAATTTATCTAGCAAAGCTATCATTTAGAGTTGAAGGACAGATAAAGAGCTTCCCAGACAAAAATAAACTAAAGGAATTTATCACCACCAAACCAGAATTACAGGAAATGTTGGAGGGACTTCTTTAAGAAGAAAAAACATATATCAAAAACAGGAATAAAAAATGGTAACAACTACATTCCTAAGTACCTTAAATGGAAAAGAATTAAGTGCTCCAACCAAAACATAGAGTGGTCGAAAAGATAAGAAAACAAGAAAAGGAAGAGAATGGAAAAAGATATTGCTTTGATGAACCTAGAAGGTATTTAAGTCAGACAGAGAAAGATAAACAATATGGGATTTCCCTTATATGTGGAATTTAAGGAGTAAAAAGAGCAAACTAATAAAAAACAGACTCACAATTATAGTGGACAGTTTGGTGACAGATAGAGGGGAGGGGAGTTTGAGAGGGCTGGGAGAATGGGGTGAAGGGTTAAAGAAGTACAAATTAGAGGCTGATGGATGGTCACAGGGATGGGGAGCATGGCATAGGAAGTGCAATTAGCATTTATACATTGGCTAGGTGGAGGGTCAGGAGATGGAAGGAGCAATTGGGGGGATCATTTTACTACCTATATAGATGTCTAACCAATGTACTGTGTACTTGAAACTAATTAAAATTTTTAAAAATTTTTTTTAAAGAAAGAAAAGCAGCAGCAAATAAAGCAAAATATTAGCAAAATAATAATAATAATAATAATAATAATAATATATTGGTATTTAGAAGTTGCTAAGAGAGTAAATCTTAAAAGATCTCATCACAGAAAAAAATTTTAAGATTATGTACAGTGAAGGATGTTAAGTAGACTTATTGTAGCAATTGTTTCACAATACTGTGTATATAAATATTGAATTACTATATTGTACACCTGAAGCTAATATAATGTTATATGTCAATTATACAATCAATCAATCAATTTGGAGGGGAAAAATAAGTGATGAATGAATGAACAAATAAACAAATAGATGAATGCATAAGTAAGACTTCAGAAGGTTTGAGGAAGATGGTGGCAGGGGTGGGTGGGCAAAGCACCACAGGGAAAATAAAACTAAAGGTTAACAAAAAGCACCAGCCAGAGTGATTAGACTTTTATTTAACATTACGGCTAAACCAGTTGCAGTTCAGAAAGCTAAGGAGATGAAAGCATTTGAAAAATATAAAGAATAGAATGAGAAGGTCTAATACAAATCTACTGGAAATTCCAAAAGAGACTAATAAAGATAATGGAAGAAAGATAATATACAAAGAGATAATGGCTCAGAAATGTCCATAATTAAAGAAACTTAAGTGCTTAAATTGAAGACATATTGTGAGACATGAACAAGATAAATCAAAACAAATCTTACCTAGATAGTTTGAGGTAAAAATATAGACCAAGGACAAAGCACAAATCTTTTAAAAAACAGAGTAAAGATTGCCTACAAAGGAGTCAATCTATCAGCAAACTTCTCAAATAAATGAGTTTTATACTCACCTAACTTATTATGCAAGATTGAAATGTAATAAATATATTTTCATGCAAAAAAGTTTTAAAACATTTATAATTAAGAGACCATCACTAAAAGAATTATGAATGATTCTACTTCTGAAAGAATAAAATTGTGCTCAAGAGGAAAAAGGAAGATAAAAACAGCAATGATGACCAAAATCCTTGATAAACATATGGTTAAATCTAAATAAATATTTATGGCAAAAAGTAATAATAAGACTTTTAGGGGCATAAAAGCAAGTTTGATTGAAAACAGTGGACAAAATAACATGAAAGCCTGAAGGCAGGAAAGTCACTGTTAAAAATTCAAAGAATATTTTATTGTTCGAAAGTAGAGAAACTGATTAATTTTTAAATTTTTAAAATTGAGAATATGTGTGAAAAAATTAATGGTAATTTTAAATCTTGCATATAACATACCATTGTGGGAAAAGGGAAGGGAATTAAGTACAACCATTTTAACAGAATGCTAGAAAAGTGGGGGAAAAAACTCCACAAAGATAAGGAAATAGAAATCAGTTTAATATATTTCTAATCATTATCTTATCAAACATAAAGACTTAATCCAAATTTGAAGTTCTCAAATTGGATTTCTGTTTTAATACACCTATAACCTTAAACAACAGGCAAATATAGAAGTAAAGTAAAGAGGTGATAGTATCAAAAAGACACAGGAGCCAGTTTAAAGGTTTGGTCAAGGTAGGGAGTTTGAGAATAAAAAGAATGACTCTGTTTCCAACAAGCATATTTTTACTGAAAGAATAAATTATTGAATTAATGAATGCAGGGTGGGACATTAGGAGTGGGTCTGGGTGGTGTAAGTTCTGATCGTATCAACCGTTAACATTTAAAGAGTCAATGTCACCAGCGGAGACACTAAAGAAACTACATTTCAGAGAGACACATCCAGCAGGCTTGAAAATAAAGCACCCCAAGGTGATTCAGGACAAGTAAGCAGGGGGATGGGGAGGGAAGAAGGATAGGGGTCCAGATGTGGGATTTAAGTAGTCAAAAAGGATTCCGAAGCTCAAAGGAGCAAATTTAAAGGATGCAAATCACTCAACTCCGTTCCCATTGGAGGGAGATGATAGAGAGAGGGTTGTAAGTTGAGGGAAGATCTAATTGCCTCATGAAAGTCAAGGGGTGAATGTTGAACTTCTGTTACTGAGGGTTGGTGTCTGCTTTGCAGGGCTCCCATACTTTCCCAATCTGTGCTGGCCTGGCCTTGCAATATGCTTATTAGAATATCCATCATTAGAAGCCCCATCATAGCAGCAATTTTTGTGTTTTGTTCATTGCGGAATCACCAAGTATAGATAAGTGCCCACTTGTGGGAGGCAGGCAATAAATATTTGCTGAGAAAATGCATTGCCCCTACTGGCAACTCTTGTCTTGTGGTCTCCATAGCCCTGATCTGGGAAAACACCTAAGTCCATTTGAAACATATGCTTCTTTGTTTGTTTAACATGTTAGTTTAAGCTGTAGACTTTCAATGCCCTTCCTGGGAAAGTGGGCAGGGGTTTAGTGTATATAGGTGTCAGTGTGACCAAATTCATTACCAGTTATGCTACTCTAGCTGCCCAAACTCTTAAGACTTTCCTTTTCTTCATCTATAAGAGGATAATAATAATTATACTTTACCCCATGTATTAAAGATTAAATGGAAAACATCTCTAAAGGTTGTTATTATTATGTTGTTGTATAACATTCTAATGTTGTTATTGTATGTTACTGCATCGGTACATTACTGCATTTACTCTGAGAATTATATTGAAGAACAGATGCTTAACTGTTTAATTTCTCTTCAATTAAATGCTAGGCCCTGGCCCATCTTCCATTACTACTTTTCAAATTTTTTGTTCTCAACATCTTTACACTCTTAAAAATTATTGAGGACTCCAAAGAGCTTTTGGGTTATACTATAGTCATTTATCACATCAGAAATTAAAAATTGAGAAATTAAAAAATATTTATTTCAAAATAAAATGGTAAATGCATTACATGTTAACTATATTTTCTGCACACAAAAAAATAGTGAGAAGAATGTCACTGGTTTACATTATTGTAACTTTGTCTAGCTTAATAGAAGACAGTAGAATTCTCTTCTGCTTTTGCATTCATTTTTGGTGATATATTATTTTTGTTGAAATCTGGCCTTGCACAGATATAGTGTTAGAAAAGAAAGTAGTATTCTAATGGTCTTTGTGATAGTTGTGCATATTCTTTGAAATAAAAAACAATCTCAACAAGTATTAATTTCTTAAAGATTAGTTGCTATATGAAATTTGAAATTATATCAATGTACTTTTCATAATCTGTCACCTTATAATCCATTGGTCTACTTTGCACTTAAAGTGGATATTTTACCTATATGTGGTTTTTTAATGAAAACGACTCTGACCTCAAGAACCCCCTGAAAAGATCTTAGAGACTCCCAAATGCCTTCAGAGCACATTTTGAGAACTGCTGCTCTAGGTTACCCAATCTTTCATAGTAATCGCCTTTTTCTCTCTCTCTTTCTGTCTCTCTCTCTCCCTTTCTCCTTCCCTCTTCTCCTCTCTTGTAAACTCTTTCTAAGCAAAAACAAAACTAATCTATATTCTTCCACTGACACATTACCTGTGGGGTACAATTGTTTCCAAAGGTGAAATAAAGATACAATAAAGAGCAGAAAAATAAATGGGTAAATCGAATTGTGATTGCTTTTAAAAGGGAAAGCACATAGTGCTTAGAAAGGGCTAAGAGAACATTGCGAAGAGTTGGGGAAGAGAAGGATAGCTTCTACAAGTTAGTGTTGCTTAAACTGAGAAAAGACAGATGAGTGGATATTGAGTAAGTGTTAAGTAGGAGAGAATAGTGGGGATGAGCATGTATGAAACAGGCAGTGCATGACTTGTTCAAAGGTTGGACAGAAATCTAGTGTGGCCAGAACACAGAAAACCAAGAGGGGAGAGCTAAGCAGGTGCCATTTCTGAGACGAAGACAAGAATACAATGGAGGTGCATGTACTATATGTCATAAGAATTAAAAAATTGTAAATCAGGCTATCAAACTGTTAAGGAAAATATGTTCTACCTGCCCACCTTGACATATATATGTTCCTCGAAGTTGAGATTCAAATTTTGAAATCTTGGGTTCTTCGAACTTCCATATCAGAACATGGCAATGGAGGGAGAGCTAGCCCCAGCTGCTTGGCCATCATTCTAACCCCTGTCTTTATGACTCAGGTTCAGTCTCCATTGACACCCATTGACCAAAAGTCCCTCTTAGGCCAGAGTGGGGTACACATTGATAGCATGTTTTCTCCTCAGGGGCATGAATTCAGGGAAGAGGCTCTGTAGGCTCAAGGCCATTTGGCAGAAAATCCTGTGGTGCCTGGTACATAGAGTACAGTTTAGAAGTGGACAAGTGTTCCAGTGGCCATGACACTTGTCTTGCAGACTCCATGCCCAGTGGGAAGGAGCACATACAGAGCTGAAAAGAGACCCTTTTAAAACCTTGCTACTCTAAGTCTTATTTGCAGACCAGTAATATGGGGATCATTTGAGAAGCTCCTTAGAAATACAAGATCTCAAGCCCTATTCTAGACCTACTGAATCAGAATCTGTATTTTAACAAGATCTGTAGGTGATCTGTATTCCTAGTAAAGTTTGAGAGGCATGGAACTCAATGAAGGGATTCAAGACAAGGGCTGCTTTTACTCAGGTCTACGAGCAGCAACACTGTTTGTTCCTATAAGGCTCCCTAGGCCAAGTTCAGTGAGGATGTGGGATTTGCCCCCACTTGCACTGGGGAGTCATGGAAGAGTTCTGAGGAGTACAGTTACAGGGTCTGAATCACATTTCTAAATAACACCAGACCTCATCCCTTGAGCATTACATTGCAACAAGCTTTGTGACTTAACAGTGAATCCTCACTATAGCCTAGTGAGGTAGAGATTATAATTATATTTCAACGGAGATAACAGACTTAGGGATGTAAAATCATTTATTTTTTTAAGTTCACAAAGGTACTATATGAGTGACCTGGGATTCAAACCCAGTGGTTTTGAATACATTACATCCCAAGAAATGAATGAGCTCCTCACTCTCCACCCCTACTCTATTCTGCAGACCTACCAATGCAGCCCTCTGGTGCCCAGATGAACAGAGGGGCTTCTGGGACTCCCCAGACTCACTCTTTTTTACACATGAGTAATTACAGCATTGACATGATACAAGAAAAAGTTGATCACAGCGAGTACAACAACTCTCTGCCTTCCTTCCAGTCTCACCCCACATCCTGGGGGCCCACAGCCCTCCTAGAAGGGGGGACAATTTCAACAGTCAAATGAATCCCAAGTGCC
Organism: Pteropus medius; assembly: GCF_902729225.1. NCBI lineage: Eukaryota > Metazoa > Chordata > Mammalia > Chiroptera > Pteropodidae > Pteropus > Pteropus medius. The sequence goes on from NW_024351543.1 coordinate 6,580,324, forward strand.
TCTCGGGCAGGTTGAATCTCATTTTCCAGCATTAATTAACTGGTAACAAAAGATTAGGAGGGTTAGTCTGGTTCCTCTAAGAAAGGGATGTCAAGATAGAATTAAACCTGCAAAGCTTTTATTAGGGGAAATGCCTGTGGAGAAAATGGGGAAGAGGTCAGGGGAGGCTGGGAGAGCTATTAGATCACAATACAAATCTGATCTCTAGTGAAGGAGAAGGGCAGTTAGGTAGAAATATCCTTGACCACCACCATGCAACTGGGCAATTCTTTTGGTGAAATCTGAATAAATTTTATGGATTGTACCAATGTCCTTTTTCTAGTTTTGATAGTACACTACAGTTATGCAAGATGTCACCATTGGGAGAGGCTGGATGAAGGGTACATAGGACTTCCCTGTACTTTCTTTTTTCAACTTTTTTGAATCAGTTATTATTTCAAAATTAAAAGTAAAAAAAAAAAACTAGAGAATGGGTAATTTTTTATTTCAATATTTGTATACACTGCAAATAACCTAAGAAGAGAAAATCAGACTATCTTTAACCAGATATTTGCCAAGACAAGAATACAACAGAGACTGACATGCTGTATATCATAAGTATTTAAAAGTTGTTCTTGTCTACCTTTAAAAAAATGACTACAAAAACCAGTTGTATTTCTATGCACAAACAATAAACAATGTGAAAAGGAAACTTAAAAACAATTCTATTTACAATAGCATCAAACAAATTAAATACTAAGGAATAAACTTAATCAAGGAAGCACAAAGATTTGTGCACTGAAAACTATAAAATATTGCTGAAAGAAATTAAACAGTATACAAATACATGGAAAGACATCCTGTGTGTATGGATTGAAACACAATATTATTAATAATCAATACTGTCCAAAGCAATCTACAGATTTAATCCCTATCAAAATCCCAATGGTTTTTTTTTTTTTTGCAGAAATATAAAAATCCATTCTCAAATTCATATGGAATCTTGAAACTCCAAATAGCTAAAATATATAAAAAAAAGAACAAAGTTGGAGGTCTCACACTCCCTGATTTCAAAATAAATCACAGTAATCAAAACAGTGTGGTACTGGCGTAAACACAGACCTATACTAATGGAAAAGAATAGACAGTCCAGAAATACACCCTAACATGTATGTGGTTGGATGATTTTTGACAAGGATGCCAAGACCATTCAAGCAGAAAGTATAGTCTCTTCAACAAATATTGTTGGGAAAACTGAATAGCCACATGCAAAAGAATGAATTTGGACCCTTATTTTAAAGCATACGAAAATTAATTCAAACCAGATCAAAGATCTAAATGTAAAAGCTAAAACTATGAGAAAACATAGGAAAAAAGCTTCATGACATTGGGTTTGTGATGATTTCTTGGATATCATACCACAGGCATAGGCAACAAATGTATAAATCAATAAATTGGGCAATATTAAAATGAAAAACTCTGTAAACCAAAGGACACAATTAATAGTAAAATGGCAACCTAAAATGGGAGAAAATGCAAATCATATCTGATAAGGGGTTAATATCCAGAATATATAAAAAACTACTCAACAAAAAAATTTAATTAATAAAATGATATTTCTCCAAGAAGACATACTAATAGCCAACAAGTGCATGAAAATATTCTCAATATAACTAACCATTAGGGGAATGCAAATCAAACAAGCCACCACCTCACACCAATTAGTATGACAACTACCAAAAAAAAAAAAAACCAGTAAATAACAAGTTGAGAAATTGAAAACTGTGCACTATTGGTAGGAATGTAAAAAGGAACAGCCACTATTGAAAACTCTAGGGTGGTACCTCAAAAATTTTAAATTACTATGTGATACAAAAATTCCACTTCTGAGTATATATGCAAAGATCTGAAGGCAGGGTCACAAAGAGATATTTCCATACCCATGTTCATAGCAGCATTACTCACAATAGCCAAAAGGTGGAAACAACCCAAGTATCCATCAGCACATAAATGGACACACAAAACACATGAATGTCCTGTCATCTTTGTCAAAATCATTTGACCATATATATGCAAAGGTATTATTTCTGGACTCTATGCTTTTCCATTGGTATATGTCTGTCTTTATGCCAGTACCACACTGTTTTGATTACTGTGATTTGTCTTGAAATCAAAGATATATATATAATGAAATATTATTCAGCCTTAAAAAGGACAGAAATTATAACACATGGATGCAATATGAATAAACCTTGAAGACATGCTCTATAAAATAAGCCAGTCACAAAAACACAAATATTGTATGATTCCACTTATATGAGGTATCTAGAAGAGTCAAATTCATAGAGACAGAAGATAAAATTGTGGTTGCCAGAGGCCTGAGGGATGGAGAGATGGGGAGTTATTTAATGGGTACAGAGTTTCAGTTTTGCAAAATAAAAAGAGTCCGGAGGTTAGTTGCACCACAATGTGAATATACTTAACACTACTGAACTGCACACTAAAAAAATGATAGTAAATTTTATGTTATGTATATTTTACCACAATTTAAAAATATATATAACTGTATATTATTCAAGCTATGAATGTACAAAAGATTATTTCACAGTCTCCTATTGATGAACATTTTAAATTCCTAATGGTAAATATTCTAGGTTAAATGGTATGAAGTATATTAAAAATGAGAGCTATTAAATTCCTCTAAAATCTTGCACCACTTTACATCTCCACTAATAATAATGGTATGCATTCCCCCACATTATCAATAATGTTTGATTTATAATTTAAATTTTGTTGCCTGTCTTCTGGGTGAAAAATTAACTCATTATTATTATTTTTCACCACTAGACATTACTTTTCATACCTTTGACCCAATTTTATGATGGAATTTTTTTTTTCTCATTGGTTTTGTACAAATTCTTTATAAAATAGTGAACGAATCCTTCCTCTTTTACATATATTGCACTAGTTTCTCTTTGGATGTAATTTATTTTATCCAGTTAAGGTTTTTCTTTTATTATTTCAATATAAACTTTAAAATATTAAGCTATTGAATCTATCTGTAATTGCTTTTGAGTTTTATGCGTTAGAGTATAATTTAATTTCTTAAACACTAATGGCCACTTGTTCTATTTCTACTCACTGGAAATGACATCTTTCCATCTATGCTAGGGTTTTTTCCTATACTTCATTCTGTTCTAGCGCTAAACTAGCCTTTTGGCAACAACACTACAGTGTTCTGTATCTTACCTAGTTAGAGTATGTTTGGTTAGACGGCAGTCTAGCTCATTCTGTTTTTTTTCAAACAAAAGAGGAAATTTCTTAGATATCTTTAAGTAACTTTTTTCCCCCCAATTTTCCTTCTGTTTGGGTGTTTTTTGCTACCTTTTCTTCCAAATCGCTGATTTGATCCACTGTTTCATCTGATCTACTATCGATTCCTCCTAATGTAATCTTTATTTAGTTATTGAATTCTTCATTTCTGACTGGTTCTTTTTTATGTTTTCTATCTCCATTTTTGCGTTTCCTATCTCTTTGTTGAAGTTCTCATTGAGATCATGGAGCATCCTTATAACCAGTGTTTTGAACTCTGCATCTGGTAGATTGCTTGTCCCCATTTTGTTTAATTCTCTTTCTGGAGCTTAGTTATGCTTTTTCATATGGAACATGTTTCTTTGTCTCCTCATTTTGGCTGACTCCCTGTGTTCATTTCTATGAATTAGGTAAATTTGCTATGTTTCCCAGTCTTGGTAGCGTGGCATTATGTAGTAGGTGTCCTGTGGGGCTCGATGGTGCAGTCTTCCTGATCGCCTGAGCTGATTGTTCCAGGTGTGTCCCTTGTATGCGCTGTGCATACCCTCCTGTTGTAGTTGAGCCTTGTGGTTGGCACGTCAGTAGGAGGGATTGATCCTCAAGCTGATTGTTTGTGAGGACTGTCTATAAATACAGTGGAGGAGCTATTGTGCAGGGGCTGACCCTACAGAGCAGGATTTACTTTAGCAGGGCTCTGGTGCCTGCTGAATCTGCCTTTTGGGTGTGTCATTTGTGGAGGAGGTTGTGTGGTGTTCTGGTGTGATCTGAAGCTGGCCACCAGGTTCATTGGTTCTGGGGCTTGTTGGGGAGTGGGGCTCTGGTGTAGGCTAAGGTCAGCCACTGCCTATGCCCCTGCCTGGGGCCACCTGCTATGAGTTACAAAGTGATCTGCAGATAGTTGTTGCTTGTACTGAGTGTGGTGGTGCCTATAAGGGGCTAAGCTGCAAACTAAGGCTGGCTGCCACTAGTGCCGGGATTGGGGCTGTTTAGCAAGATGTATGGGGAATGTCCAGGCAAGATGTTGTTTATTTGGAGTTTATGAACCTTTAGGACATTTTAGGAAAATCTGTAGCACACACCAAGACAGGCCATTTGTATGGAAAATCCACTGAAAGTGGTTTGGGTGGGCCTGAAAGCTGGGTGGAACAGGATCTCAGGGAATCACCAGAGCAGGACAAATTGTGTTAGCCAGGTTGATGGAGACTTAGCCTTGGTGCCCACCTGTGCATGCAGGCTGGGTTGGGGGAGGGCTCAACAAAGGAACAAAGGCTTCTGCCAGCACTTCTGTCCAGAAGAAAGCTGGCCCTGCAGCCTTCACCCTGAAGCTAGACAATTTAGTTCTCCCTATATGTCCCTGGCACCTTTCAAGCTGCTGCCCCAGTGCTGGAGCTCAGAGTGCATGAGTCTGTCAGTGAGTAAGTTCATGCGCAGATCCTTTAAGAGGAATGCCTGGGACTCCAGCAGCCTTCTGTCTCACTCAGTCACAATCCCTGCTGGTTTTTAAAGCCAGAATTATGAGTCTTCTCTTTCTGGCACTGGAACTCTAGGCTGGGGATCCTGGTGTGGGGCTGGGACTCCTTGCTCCTCAGGGGAAACTTCCACAGCTGAGATACCCCTTTAAAATTTTAACCACCACATGTGGGTGTGGGATCAGCCTGTTCTGAATCTCCACTCCTTCTATCGGTCTCCATGTGCCTTCTTCTGTATATCCTTAGTTAATAGAACTTTGTTCAGCAAGTCTTCAGGTGGTGCCCAGTATTGGTCTACAATTTAGTTGCAATTTTGATGTGGTCATGGGAGGAGACAAGCGCAGTATTTTCCTACTCTTCCATTTGACATCTTAATTTTATATTCCAATGTATTAAACTGTTTTCTACAATATTATAATATTTTTCCAGTATATTTTTCAGGTAATTTTTTTGTGTTTTTTTGCAAATAATGACACTTTTGCTTTATTGTTACACTACTTATTTCTTACTTGTATTTTGTTGCATTTACTAGGTACACTAGTACAATTCTGCACAGCACCTATGTTAAAGGATATTTTGCATTTTATTTACTTTAATAGCAATGTTTTTAATGTTTACTTATTTTTTCAATGCTGAGCAAGAATTAGTAGTATGGTTTTAAATTTTCGTTTTCTATATAAGCATTTAACTATTTTATTTGGTAATGTTTTCCCAGTTTATACTTGATTTGCTGAGAAGGTTAACTATTATAAAATCAGTAGGGTCATAGGCAGTAAGTTAATTATCAGGAATGTGATGTAAAAGCACAGCCTATGTTAAATATAGCTTATAACTTTAAACAGATTTCATTTTCAGTGACAAGTATTCTAAAATAATAAAATTAATAAAAAGAAAGATGTATACCGTGCACATGACATTCCATGCATTATTCTAGTGTTTTGTGTGTATTAATACCTAACATGAACACATTTGTGCAATACATTTACAAACACTAATATAAAGTAAATACTCTTAGCATTCACTTTTTATGATTGATGTACTTGAGGTAGAGAGTTTAAGTAACTTGTTTGTGATCATATTCCTAGGAAAGTACAGTTTGTAAGCAAAGTTTCTATTATTAAACATAAATGATTCAGAAATTACCAAATCGCCACTCCACTTCTTCCAGCCACTTACCTTGGTGAACATAGTTCCTGCTTATAAAAATTCCATCTAAGAGTAGATCATTCTTCTTTCGGAAAAAATAATTGCTGAAGATTACATTTTGTTTACTTATTTTTAACATTTTAATATATAGAAAATTTGTAATGGAAGCAGAGAATAATGTAATGAATTCCCATGAGTTTATCATTTAATCTTAGCAAATATATATCTCATTTAGCATAATGTTTCTGAGGTTCATCCATGTATCAGTATCAGTAACTCATTACTTATATTGCTGAATGGTATTCCATTGTATGGATATACCACATTTGTATATCCATTCAACAACAGGGAAATTTGAATTGTTACCAGTTTGAGGCAATTATGAACAATGCTGCTATGAATAGTTGTATATATGTCGTTGCATGGATAAATGTTTTCATTTCTCTTGGGTGGATTCCTAGGAGTAGAATGCTAGGTTTATGTTAAGTTTATGTTAAACTTTTTAAGAAACTGACAAACTGTTTTCCAGAGTTGCGATATCATTTTATAGTCCTATCAGCAATTACTATCATTTTATAGTCCTATCAGCAATTACTAACGTTCCAATTTCTCCACATCCCTCCACATACCCATTTATATATACATAATTTTTTCTTCTGCCTGAAGGATGATGGCCTTTAACATATCCTGTAGTAAAAGTCTGCCGGTGATGGATTTTTGCAGCTTTTGTATGTCTAAAAGCATCTTTTCTCAGATGCTTTTCTCAGATAGTCTGCTGAACTTTCCAATGTATACCTGTTGATGTTTTAAGGATACTCTTCTTAACTCCTGATGATTCCCTGTTGTCTTTCTTCTGTGCACAGATAAGTGGGAAGTCACAATAGATCAACAGCTCCAAGATCCATCTGAAAAACACAAGAAAAGAATTGTCAAAAGAGACTAGTTATTACACCAAAGAATGGGCACAAAGCTTAAATGCAAAAACCTGTTAACTGTCTTACTAAAAGAGAGAATATTTAGAATAAACAGAATCAAGCTAATAATGATTCAAGAGTTTGTAAAAAGCTAAAAACATATGTAAAGATCATTTTTCCCTTCTCGTTATCACCTAAAAGCTTTTTGCTTATTTAATTTACTTTTATATGTTGCGTTTAGGCATGAACAAATAGATAATAAATTTAAAACCTTAACCTTTACTTTTAATACGTAATTAAAACTGTATATAATATAGAATTTAACATCTTCAACTGTAACAATTTTTTTCTAAACAGATATACAGTCCATCAGATACTATAAGCTTAGAAATATGTACATTTAAATGTGTGATTATATTAAATATATTTTATATAGGTTATATAGGTTATTTTCACATGTTCATAAGTGGCATTAGTCTTTATAGTGTTCACTTTTGCCTGGTTTTAGTACTGGTGTTATAGACTTCAAACACAAGAAGTGAGGCTCAAGTTAAGACCTTTCCTCTTTTTATTAAAATGATCATATAACAAGAGAATTAGCATAGCATTGCCTTGAATTCTGTAACCTAACCTATGCTTTCCTGTGGTTCTTATTCAGGGTCTGCAGTTCTTTTAGCAAATTTTGGTAATTGTATTTTCTTAGAAAATTTAGAAATTTTCTTCTTTCTCTCCATTGCCACTTAAAAAAATAGTCTATAATTTTTTAATTGTCTTCACATATTTAGTTATATCTCATTTCTTATGAATCTTTTCCCAGAGGAGTGAATGGAGATTCAGAAAGCCAGAAGGTGGGGAATTCACCGGAAGAGATAGACTGAGTTCCTGAATAAATAAGTGAAGAGAGACAATCCTTTTTGAAGAGTGTGTTATAGTTAGGTTCAGGGACATGAGATTTCTTCTGAGTTTCTAAAAGAAACAAAGTGTGAAAATAAGAAGGAAGCTACTGTCCAATGTCCCAAGCTTAAGGTAGGGTAGGCAGACTGAACACCTATGAGAAAAGATTTTCTGTTTTCAGTGCAGGGCAAACTGAAACTCAAGGGAGCCAGTTTCCAGAGCAAACAGACTGGGTACAGGAAAATTGAAGAGGTAACATTTCTTATCAGGGGCAAATTAACCCTCAGAAAACAGGGGATAGAGTACTGTTACATAGGGCTCAGCCTCCCAGAGTTAAGACCTGGAATCTGCAACTCTTGGATTCCAAGCTTGATTGGAGGAAAGTCTGAGAGATCCACAAATGGTTTGGTTACAGGGGGTTTGAAGGAGAGGGAGTAATGTTAACTGTAACCATGCCCTCTTCATCTCTGCTCTACAGCAATGTGGAAGAAGCACCCAAAATGCATCTTGTTCATGCATATGCAGCATGAAGAGTTGGAGGCTCTGTTTAGCCACACCATGTTTCCAGATAAAAATCTTCAGAAGGAATTTGCTTTGAAACTCAACCTACCAGAGTCAACAATAAAGATCTGTCTGATTCCCTGAGGTGTGCTTGATACCTCTACCCAAACTATGTTATACTATTCAGCCTGGAAATTCTCTCCATAACACAATATTTTATTGAGTACCTACTGTGTGCTAGTACTGAACTAGTACTGAACATTGCATATGTTGGCCTCACTATTATCCAGTTTAAAAGAAGTGAAAAACAGGTTCAAAGTGAAGTGACTGGGCCACAGAGTTAGTAAGTAGTATAACTGGAATGAGAGATCCAGAGGTCTTGTACTATAGAGCTCAAATAGGGGAGGGACTCTCATGCTGACATTCCTCACTCTAAACAGATATACAGTCCATTAGACTGTCACTCTGGTTCTTCTCAAGCAAATATGTGTAATCTGCTTATTCACAACACCACCAACAAACAAATAACTCCCCCAACTTCTGAGTCAGCTAAGGCTCAACTTTTATTTTTATTTATTTTTATTTTTTTAGAGTATTCCTCACTATAGAGGCCTCCTAAATAATGCTTAAAAATTCCTTTCGTTCAAATTCCTCACCTTCTCCTAGGTCCCTGATCTAGTTTCTCTTCTCCAGAGTTCAGAACCCTTTCTCTGAACTCTCCAAACAACCTCTTAACATACCCCCTTTTCTTCTTTCTTCTCTGGGGTCTCAGTCCTGACCCCTCATTGTCCCTGCTATTGACTCTACTCATGGCCACCTCTGCTATCTCAGAACTCAGTGTCATGGTGACTTAAAGAGGATATGGGGCTTGTAATCTGGCTTTTTTCACCCAGGAGACGCCTCAAACTTCTCCACTACAGACCAATCTCCCCTCTTTTCCCAGACTTGGTTCAGGAACCAGCAAGTCAAATTGAGGAAGCAGCAGAAGCAGCGGCAGCAGCAGTGGCAGCAGCAGCGGCAACAGCTATCACTAAAGCAACCAAACCAGATTCTTCCAGCCCAGAATGTGCCCACCTCACCCACAACATCAACCAGTCTATATTCTTTTTTTCCTATAGTTTCAGATTTCTATAGCTCCCTTCCACCTCAGCCCTTAGGCCCTCCCAACTGGGCGTGGGACTCTATCACTACTGAGAGTCCCACAAGTGATGTCCAAATGCAACGTCCTCAGCTGGAGAGGCTAGTGGCCTCAGTTCCTACTTTGTATTCTGATGCCTATGACATAACCCAAATCATGGAACGGTACAGTTTACCTGATGAGGATGAGGTATCCCACTCTTTCTACAGTCTATATCAGTATCTCTCACCCACAGGCCACAGCTAAAAGAACAAGGTTCTTTTAGCATCTTTGCTGGTCCAACTGTAGGTCGATCTCCTGGTAAATCTCATCCAGTATGACAAGCTGAGGCCTTGCAGCCTATAGTCTAAGAGACAGCCTGGAATTCCAGAACCTCTCCAACATGATGGGCTTTGGATTCCCCTGATCAAAGTACTAATGAATAACAGGTAGTACATAAAAAAGACCTTCTTGCATCTTGTACATGGCTTTCTTCTTTCCTTTGCCTGCTTCTCAACCCAAATATCTGGGCTGTGTCACTTTGACTTCTATGGAAATGCTGTAGATACTAGAGGTTTTTTGTTTTTTTGTTTTTTGTTTTTTGTTTTTTGTTTTCAAGTACAGCTTAGTATTACACAGTCAAACCCACAACTCTGCCTGGGAAGAGGCCTTCTTAATCCCATAGATGTCCACTTTGATTCCAAAAACTCTTCTTCTCAAAACTATCTTAGACTTTTTAAAAGAGGGTCAGCAGCCTTTTTATGGGAGCAGGTTATAAACTCACATTTTATTTCCAATCTTTAGGTCCGGAGTTTTCTAAAGGGTAATCTCAATCAAAGTTTAAGAAGAAATCACTATTGCCATTAGTTTTAATATAGTATGAGTCTATACATAGTAAGAAATGTAAGAACTGGTATAGGAAGAGAAAAAACACATATTTGAAGATGATCATCTTAAAAATATCTACAAAATCGACAGCAAAACTTTTAAGCAAATTTTCCAGCTACATGATCAACCTACAAAATTAGTAGCATTTCTCAAAATCAGTAATAAACATCTAATAAAATAAGTACCTTTCAATAAAAAAAATATATATATATATATAAAGTATCTAGGAATTAACTAAGAAAAGTAAGACTTGTGGAGAAAACTTCAAAACTTGAATAAAGGACATAGAAAATATTTTGAATAAAAGGCATTTGAGGCTATAAAATAAATTTTAAAGGATTCTAATTCATATAAAATATTTTCCAAACATAATGCAGTGAAATTAAAAACCAATATCAGAAAAAATTCATGAAATTCACAAATATATGAATATTAAAAAGTACACTCCTAAATAACCATTGGGTAAAGAAGAAATCAGGAAAATTATGAAATGCCCAGATATGAATGTAAACAAAAATACAACTTTCCAAAACTTATGTGATGAACCTAAATCAGTGCTTAGAATGAAATTTATAGCTGAAAAAGCCTATATTTCAAAAGTAAGATCTCAAATCAATAACCTTTTTTAAAATGGAAAAGAAGCTGACATAGTTATAGTAATATCTGTCAAAGTAAACTTTAAGGCAAAACACTCTTGGAAATAAAAGTATATTAGACAAGGACAAAATGAACGATTAACCTGAAAGATATAATTCTGAATTTGTATACATTTAATAGCATACTTCCAATATGTAAAGTAAAATTTAACAAAATTCTTGGAGAAACTTCCAAAATTCTTGGAAGATTTTAATATAATACTCAATAACTGATGTGACAAATGGATAAAAATTTAGTATGGGTAGAGAAGATTTTAACTACATAGTTAATAAGCTTCATCTAATGGAAATATGTAGATTTCTGCATCCAGCTAGTAGAGATTACATTCCTTTCAAGCAGATAGTGTCCACATACTAGACCACAAAGCAAATCTTACCAAACTCAAATGAATCAATAACATACAAACAGCATTCTTTGACAATAAGGAAATTTAATTAGAAGAAGCTCCAACCTCTCCCTCTACTGAGAAATTTAAAAGTATATTTCTAAGTGATTAATCAATCATGGAAGAAATTATAATGTGAATAATAAAAATAATTGAATTAGCATTTACTGATAGTAGCAATTTATTCACAGACAGTAGCAGTAGCAAGTTTGCCGGTCCCTGGTACCCACCACATTCTGGGTCATTGCAGAGAACTACAGGGCAAGACTGCAAACCTAGGAGACGGACACTGGCCCTGAGGCTGTGAGGTTTATTGTTCATTGAGTATTTTTTCACTTTTGACTTTTTAATAGTCTACTTTTTAGAATACTTTTAGGTTTACAGCAAAATTCAACAGAAGATAAAGAAATTCCTCATATATCCCCTTCACCCACATACACGCAGCCTCTCCACTAGCAATCCACACAAGAGTGGTACATTTGTTACAATTGATGAACCTACATTGATATATCATTCTCACCTAAAGTTCATAGTTTACATTAAGGTTCACTGTTGATGTTGTACATTATATGAATTTTGACAAATGTATAATAACATCTCTTATAGAACCATACAGAGTAGTTTCACTGCCATAAAAACTCCTTTGCTTACAAAATTTTTTTAATTTCCAACTGCTGGCTATTCACTCCAAATAATTTTATTTACACAGCCATATATGCATGGAAGAATGCAGGGGAAAGTGCAATTCAGTTTCTGTTAATTGCAGCAGCATTTAGCACATCTATTTTTAGTCCATATGTTCAAATAATAGCATTATTAAGCACTGGGTGTGTGTTAGATGACATTTGTGTGCTTTACATATATTAATGTATTCATGTGTGAGCTGATCAACACATGGTCACACTATTATCAGCCTCATTTCACAATTGGAAAAATGAAGGTAGAGAGTGTTTAAGTAACTTGGTCAAAATCACATGTAGGAGTCCTCCCTTATCCTCAGGGAAACATTCTAAGACTCCCAATAGATGACTGAAATGGCAGATAGCTCCAATAAGTACTATATATAATACAAACCTATATATACTATGTTTTTTCCTATACATACCTATGAAAAAGTTTAATTTATAAATTAGGCATGGTAAGAGATTAATAATAATAACTAATAAGGTAGAATAATTATTAATCATATAGTATAATAAAAATTATGTGAATGTGGTCTCTCTCTCAAAATATCTTATTGTACTGTACTCACCTTTTCACTTAAAGGAAGCACTTTATGGCCTCTCTTTGGCACATCCAAATTTCCAACGTCACTACTCTTGCACTTGGGGGCCATTATTAAGTAAAATAAGGGTGACCTAGACACAAGCACTGTGATACCGTGACTGTAGATCTGATAACCAAGACAGCTACAAAGTGATTTATGGGTAGTACATGCAACATTGATGTACTAGACAAAGGGATGATTAACATCCAGGTTGGATGGAGTGGGAGAGCACGAGATTTCATCACACTACTCAGAATGGCAGCAATTTAAAACTTATGAATTATTTATTTCTGGAATTGAATTTTCCATTTAGTATTTCCAACCACAGCTGACCACAGGTAGCTGAAACCACAGACAGAGAAACCACAAACAAGGCAGTCTACTATACCTAGAAATTAGCAAAGCCAAGATTATATATTTTCTTTCCTCAGAAGATAGTTGAATGAGTTTCTTTGAGGAGGACAGGATAAAGAAGAGCATCAGAATAGGAGTGAGAAGAATAACTGAGTTTTTCCTCTGGCTCTTCCACTAGCAAGCTATGTGACCTTGGGAAAAAAATTACCTTCACTAAAACTTGGTCTTCTCATCCATAAAAAGAGGGAGTTGGACTAAGCCATAGCTAAGCCTCCTACCACCTCTAATTCTTACACTGGACTTAACTCTAAGCCTGATTTATGAGTTAGAAACTCTCCCTTTTCCAGCTACCCGGGAAAGAAGAAGGCCAGCAGAGGACAGCCATTTACTTGTCATGACAAGAAATAATAAACAGAAACAGGGCCGCATGCCGCTTGCACAAGTTGCTGCTTCAGCTAGCTATGGGTTTAGGTGAGAAGCACAGTTATAATTAGAGCAGTAGCCTGTCCTAAATGCTCCACCAGCCACCTTGAGCACAGCTGGATCTGCTGACTGCACTCACAGGAGTCTGAGAGACTGCTCTGGCCTTGAAAATGATCCTTCTTGAAATGATTTTCTTCCTTCCTTGAGGGAAAGAAAACCCATCGATATAAAACCTCACTTCCTTTTCAGCTCCCCCTGCTAAATGCCACTCCAGTAGAAACGGGGTGTTGATAAATACAGGGGAAAGAAAAAATCGTAAGCTGAGCCTGGTCACATTGCCCCTTGTGATATAGTTTTATTTTTAACTTCGAGACACTTGAACTATTTCTGTTGAAGTTTTCTCTCCTTTCTCTGCCTCCTCAACGAATTCTGCCCTCTGTGGAGCTGATGCACCTTCAGCCACCTCCTGCGATCTGCTTGCTCACAATCAGAAAAGGCAGGTGCAGCAGATGCTGATTCAGTACATGCCATTCAGGTAAGCTTTTCAGAGGTGATCAGGTGCATCAAGGGGATATTTGGAGAGGCAAACATGGAGACCAAGTCTGAGCTGCACATCACCTTTTTGCTCTGAGCAAGAGGGTTGTTAAGCAAATTAGTTACATCTGGTGGGAAGTGGGGGTGGGGGAGAAGGTTGGGACTGAGAATGAGACCCAGCCATGTATGAATCTAAAATCTTAGAGCAAGAAGAAATTATCTACTTTCTGACAGCTTAGGATCTTCTACAATCAACCAGAATAGTTATGCGATACCTCTAAATTTACACAGTGGTGATGGGGGTCGCGGGCTCAGGGGCGAGGAGGTAGTGTGGAAATAGGTGGAAGGCCCAGAACCCAGGATTTCTATTTTCTAAAGCCCAAATGCTGTGATCCTTTTATCAATCAACATTTGATAATTAATTGCAAGTCATTCTCACGTCGTTTAAATCCCGTCCCCTATGTCACACTACTACTGGTTAATGTAGCACAATTTTACTTACTGCGTGTATTATCTAAACTCTGCCTGAAGAGTTTAGAAACTATTTTTCTCTAATAATATTCCCTAGATATGGCTCTCTCCACCCCAGGACTCTTGTCCAAAATGCATCCATGGAATAAAAGTGAAAATATTTTACAGGTTGAAAAACTTATATAGGCTTTGGCACACAAACCAAAAGTTATTACAAATTTGTAACTTGCACATCCAGAGGGACAAATGTAAAATGATTAATAATAATTGAGGTATCAAGAGCTTGAAAATGTAGATAGATTATTTCTAGCTTGTGGAATAACTGCATAAGAATTGGCAGATATGAGGGAGCAGTGTTTATTTTCTTGTTTTCCTCTTAGCCTTGCTTTGGTGTTACATAGTTCGAAGTTCAGCTAAGGACATCTTTGGAAACGACTTATGCAGCAAAAGGGATTCTGTACACTCTAAACCTTGCAGTGTACAAACTAAAGCCACCAATGCCAAGTGAAAGGAGATCTAACCAGATACCCTAACTCCTAGTTTCTTCCTGCCTGCGGGTGGAACCTCCAGGTGCATCCTATAACTCTGCTATGGATGTGTGGGTTATAATTATGCCTGTTTGCTAGGCCTAATTAAATGAACTATGTATAATTGCCTAACTTCATTTAATTTTGTTAAGGTTTCTGTGGCACCAAGGTCTTCAAGGTGTATCCTGGGTGCTGTCGTAGCAAGACTGGAGTCTGTTGGCTTAACTAACTAATTGACTGGTTAATAGTTTACGAGTTAAAGAATATCTCTGATCTTTAACTTTTGACCTTGTCATTTCTGCTGAAGTTAAAGCTCAGGAATAAATCATCATTGTGACATGAGGAGGCAAAATAGTTAGTCGCTGACATCATGTGAAGGGTGCGGAGAGGGCCTCTAGCCTAAAAATATCTCCTTGACATCCACCCTGTTTGCCTACTAACTTTAAGTAAAGAATGTTAAAACTATTATCTGTTAATCCCATTCTCTTTTGCCTGAGTCAGTGATTTAAATATACCTACCATATGCCTTCTCATGACTTTCTTGGCAGTAACACTTGGTCACCACCTATTCCTCACTCTTCCAAGTTCTGTTCTGTTTTGCCCTTGGCACCATCTAAGTTGCCCAAATGCCCTTGGCCACCACTATACAGGTAGCTCTGTGTGGCAATGTGATTTCTATAGAATCTCTCAATAAAACATCAAGGTGAGGAGTGTGAGAAAGACACTTTACTTCTCTGGGCCTCAGTTCTTCTTGAAGGGAATGAAGAGATTAAACTAGACATTTTTCTTTCAGAGTAAGGTCCTAAGGTCCTTAAGCATTGTCTGGAGCTTATACCAGAAGACTCTCAGGCCCTACCCCAGTTCTACCAGATCAGAGTCTGTATTTTAAAAAGATCGCCCAGGTGATTCCTATGCACATAGAGCTTTCTGGTTACCTGCCTGATCCAGATCTCTGATTTATGCCTGCAAACTTTAGAAAAAGTACCACAACCCCCTAAAACAATCCTGGAAGCATTTCAGAATGTCTGTTATAACCCAAGCCTGCTAAAGTGCTTCCCATTCAGTTAAAGCTACATTAACCTAATGAAGTTGAAAACATTCCTTTTTCTTACTTTAAAAAAAAAAAAAGCCCCCAATTAGCATTCATCTGACATCATTACTCTTTCCTCCTAAATTTGTTTCAAATCACTATCTTTGAAAGAGGTAGCTCTTTAAAAATGCTGCCTTCTTTAGGGTTCTATTCAATTTCATTCAATTCAATCCTGTTCAATAAACTTGACTGAGTGCCAGGAGCAGTGTTAGCTATCCTCTCTCAGTCCCTCCGAAACCATTTCCTATATTCCATAAGGGCATTCACATTTGCTCTCCCTTGCTCTCCATTAATATTCCAGTCAGAGCTTTTTTTTGCTACAGAAAAACAGTCTCATGGGCAGAGCACTTCTGCTCCATTTATGGCCCTCGTCAAGATCTCTCCCATGCACACCATCTCAGCAACTTCTCTGGTTATATTGACTCCTGCGGCCAGTTGCTAGAGAGAAGCAGTCTTAGTTGACACCATCCTTTTCTTTTCTTAAGGAGCAGAATAATGTAGGTAAACAATTAAATTACCAACTCCAGCCTAGGAAAAAAAGATGCCCTCAAGTTGGGTTTGTAGCATCTAAAACGTCTTCCAGGCCTGATATGGTACAATTTGAATTCCTAAGTGCTTAAGAAATAAATGCTTTGTGGTGATTACAAAGGGCCAAAAGCAGGGAGGAACTTAGGGGAATTCACATTCTTCAAGGAATAAGGTAAGATTTTTTTAAAAATGGTATTTGAAGGTTATTAAGCTGGCAGTGGTGTACACATTGCAGTGAGGGATAACCGATATTCGAAAGACCAGCCAAGAGCTGTGGGAGTGATGCAGTGGGAAGAAATAAAGGCCTGGATGGGAAGATGACCATGACAATGACCTTCCTGATAGAAGAATGACTAACGATTGACCGAATCTTATATATGAGCCACTTTCCCTGCCATATCTCATTTGATCCTCACACAATCATTTGGTTTATTATGAGCCCCATTTTATGGATGAATAAATTAGCTTTAGGGAGATTAAATAACTTGTCAAAAATTAGTTAGCTAATACATGAGAGTGTTCATTAATTTACTTTATATTGGAGATTGCAGATAAGGCCTCTTTGTGGAGGTAACATGTGTCGATGTAAGAAAGATCCAAACCTATAGAGAATTTTAATGAGTTTATTTGAGCCAAACTGACAACAATTCCTGGGAATTCTCGACAGACTAAGAAAATGCTCTGGAGAATGGCAGTTTTGCGGCTTATTTTACACAAAAGAATCAAAAGAGGAGATTTTACACAAAAGAATCAAAAGAATCAAAACATGAAATCCATTAGTGGTTGATTAAGGGGATAGGAGAAAGCAAAGCGGGGAAATCTCCGGGATTGGATAAAAAGTAAAATGGAGAGACACTTTCACATTGATGTGTACAGAATAGTTAATAGTTAAGATTTACAACACATAGAGATGTACGCGGGGGACAAGATAACCAGGAGGGGTTCTGTGGTCTTATGCTCTGATGCAGGGAGTTGTGCCCTGAGGGGTCCCAAAAAGGGGTTTAATCTGACATTCCAAGGGTATATTATCTTAGATGCAAAAAGACAATAAATAGGCTTACTTAAGGTAAAGATTGATCTTTGTCAAGAAAGCTACAGGTCCAAGATGTGACTACCTGCCATGATCAACTTTTAGTTAGGAAATTTTATGTTCAGACCATCCTATGTGGTTAACTTTGGTCTCTGAACTTGTAGGGCCCACTATGCTGGCCTCCTCTGAGCTTGTCAGGTTTAGTATATGGCCCCCTTTTTCATCCACACATGTAAACTGAAAGCTAAATGGCAAGAAAGAACCCATAAAGCAAATAAAGAGCAAGGATACAATTTCGGTATAAAGAGCAAGTAGAAGGTCCCTACACAAGAATAAGTGACAGAGCTGAAACTACATGCTCTAGGGAGGTAAAAGAAGCAAGCAGGGACACATGCTGGGTTTTGTGTGCCAAGATAAGGATGTCAGAGTTTATTCCTCTTGATGGGGGTCCACTGGAGATTTTAAGAGGGGAGTGATAACCTAATGTTAAAATTTGTTAAATTACTCTCTCTGCTGATGAATATAGATGTGGGGCACAAGATAGGAGTGAGACTGCTTGTCAGGCTATTGCGCCAGACTGGATGAGAGATGGTGGTGCTTGGATGGGGCGGTCATGGGGTGGAGATGGAAAGAAATGGATAGAATTGCTTACTGCCTTTTCAGATCTTTCTACAAGGCCTCCCTACCAAACTGGGCAGTAGTTCCTTTGTGATTGGATGCATAATATCCAGCTTCTTCTAGTTCAGTGGTTCTCAAACTGAGCTTACAACAGAATTAGCTGGATTCAGTAGGTCTGATTGAGTAGGTCTGTTTGGTAGAGCCCAGGAATTTACATTTCTAACTAATTCCCAGGTAACGCTGATGCCGTTGGTCTGGCTACTACACTTTTATGACCACTATTCTAGCTGACTCGCCTTTTCTCATTCACTTACTGCTTTCTGAGCGTTCCATACTGTACCACAACCTGCATCAAAAAGAGCTTCTGCTTCCCTGCCAGGTTCTAAATGCTTTCCTACTTCTTGAAAGAAATATCCATCCCTCAAACTCATGTACCTGGTCCTTCCACCTACTCATATTCCACTTTAACTGCATCTAGTACAACCAGTAAAATCTAGTTCTGTATAGATTTTTGAACTATTTAAGTCTAAATTATATTATTTTGGCTGCTATCTCTTCTAGACAGAGGAAGTTTAAAACATATTTTGGCCTAGACTTGATTAAAGTTTGTTTTTAAGAGAAGGAAAGGTACTGACATTTCATGAAAGAAGTAAGAATTTAAAGGTGAACAGAGGGGCATAGAAACTGAAGGAGGAAGTGGCACCTGGATAACCATATGTTGTTTCAGGCATAGAATTTTATCAACTTTTTCACAGTGAAGAGTTTCAATAATCTATGTTTTGATTTAGTAAGTGTTTCATTTTAAATCTCAGGATCCACACTGTAGTGCAGATTTTTAACCCTAAAAATTTCACTCTCACATTTGTATTCCCTGAAATGTAAAGCCGTGGGACTTGGGTACTCTTATTTCCTCTATTCAGTTGGGGCACAGCATGGGATGTGGTCCAGAGGAGGATTTTAAAAAAATCAACATAGAGATGGAGGTGCTCCTTAGTGAAGAGCATCCAGCTCCTCTACAGTCTAGAAAAATTATACACGCAGACATCTTTCTGTGCCCCAGCTGGGGTAGGAGAGGTTCTCTCCCCGAGAGGTCCTAGTCATAGGCTTACTTTCTTCCCAAATCATGGGGATGGCCTGAAGAATGTCTCTGGGGGTCTGTGATGGACACAGTGTGATCTAGCAAAGAAGACATAGTTTGAAGCTAGATACACTTAGGCCTTTTTGTGCCTCAGAATCCTTGTTTGTAAACTGGAAATGGTAATACTCATTTCACATGGTCATTGTGAGGATTAAATGAGATGTTATGTAAAAGCACCTGTTAGACCCTAAAATCTTGTTTTTCTTTTTTCGTGACATCCAAAATGCAAAGAAATTACTCAATCTAGGAACGTTAGACAGACCCCATGGAGGATAAGGATCCAGTCACTGCACAAGAACAGAGATTAGGATAACAGGGTGTCTAATCTTACAAGACAAATAGTGATATGTCTAATTTGATCGACTTGGGACAACACCCAAGGTAAGGTGATCAATTAGCTGTCCGAGTTTGCCAGGGTCTAAGAGGCTTCCTGGGGCTTGGGACTTATAGTGCCCAAACCAGAAGAGTCCCAGGCAAAACAGCACCATTGAAAACCCTGTTTACCCAACAATAGACTAGTAACAATTTTGGACTATTCTTTATCTCAGTGGAAATAATTTCCCCCAGATATACAACACAAGGTTAAGATGTAATTTTTTATACCCTTAGGGGATATTTATCTTTCTTCTTCCCTCCACTGTCTAACTTTTCCAGCTTTTCTCTCCACTCATTGTTTTTGTGTTCAGCACATGTCCTCTCTCAAAGTCGGTCATCTGGTGTAGCTCCAGAACCTAGCAGAAGATCTTTAAATAGCAGCGTAAAACAAAAACAAAACAAAAACCCAGCATCTTTGTTGCCAGCATACATTGTCTTTTCTCTTAAAGGGGTATTTTCAAATAACTTCAAAGAGATGGAGAGCAATAAGGCTCCGCAACAAACATTTCCAGCTTCAATATCACTGTTCCTTAGGAATATATTTTATAATACTGAAGGATAAGAAATGAATGGGCTTCGAGTTCATCACCACTGTCCCTCCAGCTAGACAAATTCTTGCTGCTGGAGCAGAGTTCTCACTACACACATGGAGTACAGAACTAGCCAGGCCTGCTTTTCTCTTCCCAGGAACTGGGCTCAGCTTGGTGACAAAACCAGGCAGGCAAATATGAAGTTGAACATGCCTGGTGCTAGTTGCTCTTTTCATATAGCCTTATTCCATTTGTAATCTGCCTCTTCTTTCCCAGCTAAAAACCAAGAGAGGACTCTGACTTATCCAAACTCCATCTTTATTGATAAATATCTTTTATGAATAGAAAGCAGATGGTCACATTCTCCAGGCCAGGGCACAGGCCCTGACAACACTGGAGTGTGTGCTTAATAGCTTTCCCCTACCTTCCAAGCAACACCACATTTTGAACAGCCAAGAGTCCCACAGCACAGCTGTCATGCTGCATTTGCTCTGGCAAGAGCTCTGTGCTGTCATCATTGTTCTTAACCTCATGGCAGCATTGGAGGCTATTGCTCACCCTTTCCTACACATCTGGGTCACATAGTGCTGACTCTCTTAGCTCTCCAGTCTTTTGTCTCTGGCTCTACTTCTTCCCAATATCCCCGAAATGGTCATACTTAGCTATGAACTTTAAGGCTCAGATTTCTATTCTGTGTTCTTACGTTCCCAGTTATGGGTTCCTCTCTCATCTTTAAGTGGATATTCTCAAATCTCCATCTCTACATTCTAACCCCTGATCTTCCCAACTCCGTGATCTGTCATCACCTTGAGCAACTTGTATTAAATTTGCTGGATGTACCTTTCTTCCCCAAAACAATTTCCTCTTTAGAGTTCCATTCTTCTCAGGATTCTACCCAATTTTCTCTCTTCTTGGGTCAAAATCTTTTTTTTTTTCTTTTTAACACCTACAGCACCTGATATTCCTAGGTGGTCTCCTATCCAAGTACTAACCAGGCCCAATCCTGCTCAGCTTCCAAGATCAGACGAGATCAGACACATTCAGGGTGGCATGGCCGTAGTTCTTGGGTCAAAATCTTGCCATCAATGTTGATTCCTTGCCTTTCCCCTTCTCTAGCCAGAAACAAAAATATTAGTTGATTTTCCCTTGTATTGTCTCTTGTCTGTCTCATCTTATCTATTTCTGCTATCATCGGACTTACCCATTCAAGCCTTCATCACATTCTCTACATAGCAGTTTCTTACTCTAGGTCCTCTCACTCCATCCCTCCATTACCGCTCATTGTCACACCAGTTACAATGTTAAATGGCTCCTCATTGAGTACCAAACAACTCCAGATGCTTTAGCCTAATATTTATGCATTTCCACAATAAGTTCACAATGGACTTTTTTCCTCCAAAAGTGATCTAGAATACAGTAGGAGCCTACTTAAATGTTAAATTACATGTTAAAAGATCTAGTAGCCAGACTCTTGCATCCAAAAGATGTCTTCTTGCCCACAGCTGCCATTCTGTTCCATCTCAGTCCAACCATCACAGTCCTTCACTCTTCTCAACTCCCTCTCTGGCTTTAACTCCTTGATTTGCCTTCTGGGCTCTGAAGCCAATTGATGTTCTGGCTTGTAACTTCTCACCTGCCTCCTGATTCAGGCTAACTATTAAGAGCATACAGCACTCTGATGTGATTCCTCTTTTACACTCAGCAGTCCCAGTGCATAAGAATCGGATGGGGAATGTGCTAAGAATGTAAATTCCAGGTTGTACCCCTCACTCAGGTCAGGGTTGTAAACAGCATCTATAGCAGTATTGTCCAATAGAACTTTCTGTGAAGACAGAAATGTCCCATGCTGTGTTTGTCCAATAGAGTAGCTACTAACCACATGTGGGTGTTGAGCACTTGAAATGTAGCTAGTATGCCTGAAGAACTGAATTATTAATTTTATTTAATTCTGATTAAAGAGCCACATGTTGAAGAGTGCAGATCTATAATAGGCATCGCAGCTGATTCTAATGAACAATAGTGTTTAAGAACCACTCTAACAAGCAGTCCAGGTGACCTTTATTCTACTGGCAAATAGGTAATCAACAAATGTTTGTTGAATGAATAGATGCACAATTGAACACATAAGCAAACCAAAATATAACTTCTTTGAGATTTAAGTCTGTCTCTTCTGAAAAAAAAAAAAAAGAAAAGAAGGAAAGAAAAGCTGAGAGAGCTTTCCCAGATTAAAGAGGCTAAAAATACTTACCAACCAAATGTGATAAATTTAGTTTAAAGGGATCCCGTTTCAAAATTTTTAATTTTAAATATGTATGTCATATGTATGTGACATTTTTTGATAATTGGGGAAATCTGAATATAGATAGCATGTTACATGATATTAGAAAATTATTTTTAGGATTTTTTTTAGTTTTCTTAAATATTATTGTAGTTACAAAGGAAAATGCCTTTATTCTTAGGGAATACATGCTGAAGTACTTAGGGACGAGGTACCATAATATCTACAACTTATTTTCAAGAAGTTCAGCCAAAAATGTGTGTGTGTGTGTGTGTGTGTGTGTGTGTGTGTAGAGAGAGAGAGAGAGGGAGGGAGAAACAGAAAGAGGAAGCAAAGGTGGCAAAATGTTAACAATTGTTGAATCTAGGTAGAGTATATTTGCATGTTCATTGCATATATTCTTTCACCTTTTCTGTATATTTGAACAATTTCTAAAAAGTACTTTAAAATACTGCATCTTCTGACTTGTGGGTGCTAACTCCTTCCTAGACTAACGCAGTGCTGAAATTATGCTATACATTCTCTAGACCAGGTGTTGCAAAGTGGCAACTACAGGTCCTATGTAGGCTGCATACATGTTTTTCCTTACCCCAAATAGAGTTTTTTTTTTAAATAGTTGCCAATATTTAAAATTTCAGTAATTTTTATCTTGATATATTATATAATAAAATATTTTACTATATAATAAAATATAAAACAGTGTATAATAGCAAACATGTATAGATGACTTTCTATGAGATAAGGACTGTTCTAAGAGTTTGGGGTACTGTATTTAACTCATTTGTTCTTCACTACAGCACTATGAGATAGGTACTATTATTATCCTCCCTTTACAGATGGGGAAACTGATGAACAAAGAGGTTAAGTAACTTTCCCAAAGTCTCACAGCTACTGACTTGTAGGGCCAGGGTGGAATTCCATGCTGTCTGCCTCCTAACCACTACACTCTACCAACACTCACGAAACTCTGCACCCCAGTTTCTCTGGGGAAATCAGAAAATCTGGCAACATATTCCTATATGGGACCAACTGTCCAGAGCCAAGAAGCTATGTTCACCTGAAAGCAGGAAGTCATCTCTTCTACTTGCCAGAGTCCTCATTTAGCCAGCCTTTGGGGCCCTAAGGGTTTGATCTCTGCTCCAGCCACAGCATAGTTGAATACTTCAGAATGAATGACCCATGATAGATATTTCACAGACGCATGTACACTGTTCCAGACTAAGCTGGATATCAGTCTGTCCTCTAAGTGGACATGAAGCCCCAGTGGGAGAGAAGGCTAAAAGGGTAACTTGGACCAGACATGTGTGTAGGGGAGGAGGGGTGGAATGTCAAGATAGTTGTTGGTTGATAATAGAGAAAAGCTGCAAGAAGCATAAGTTACACATCCCATGGTTGGTTAAGATATCCCATGAGAGGACAGCGTGGACTAGCATGACCTGGGTTGGGATCTAGTTCCATTACTTAACTGCTGTATAACCTCAAACAAGCTATTAAACTTCTCCATTTTCCATTTCCTTGACAATAAAATGGAGGCAATGACACTTTCAGGGTAGTGGAAGGAATTAAATGAGAGAGCATGTGAAGTTTCTTTAGCCCCTGTTAATACAGATAACCAAAATACTTTTCTTAATAATCATTCATATTTATATTTTTATATTTTCTCCTAGAGTTACAAAGCAAGAAGAAATTAGGAAGCTATGGTAAGTACCAGGCATTTATCGGATCTTCACCTTTCAGGGGTCCAGTTTTGGCTTTATTTAACCTGTAACCCAAGCAGTTGGCAGACTCGCGCTTGTAGTTTGATGATATTTATTGGCTTATTGCCAAACCAGAAATGTTAGAGAAGAAATTGACTCACAGTAGGGGGAAAGTGCAGAGCTGAGAGGGATTTGTGAGCAAAGATTTTTCGTAAAATTTTAAAAAGAAAAAAGAAAAATTACAGCAATAATCTAATTGACTAACAATTCCTTCATTCAGCAAATATGATTGAATACCTACAATAGTCCACCCAGTGATAAGTGGTAGGGATGCATGTGTGAACAAAACCAGACATGGTCCCTGTCCTCCCAGCTCACCACCTGATTAGATGAATGATAGTACTCTCATTCTGGAATGATATACTGATAGTATGAAGAAAGTCTGTAGAGAATAATTAATAAAACAGCCTACTCTTACATTACAATAGCAAGTTAAAAAGCTGGATGACAAATTGTATTCATATTAAAAAATTATATCAACTGTGCAATATAAATTACCCATAATACACGACTCAAAAATAACAATTGTCAATACTGTACATCATTATATTTGACTTTGTTTTTTTCTATTCTAAACACATCTACTACATACATAGAAAAAACTATTGGAAAAGAAAGAAAAGAGTGTTGATAGTTGTTATTTCTGAGTCGTGGGATTATGAGTAATGTTTGCTCTTTTTCTCTATAAATTCCTATATTTTCAAGGTTCCTATAATAAGCATGTATAAATAGCAAATAAGTCAAAACACAGTCATAGGCAAACATAGAGCTTCTCTCCTAGAAGTCATTTGTTTCCTCTTTCCCCTTGTCCTTGGTGTCTCCAGGGCAGAGCACGCAGGCCTCCACCTGGGCAGCATGGGCATTGTGAGAGATGCTTCAACCGTCACTGTCACATTCCTGTGGAGCCCAATGTCTCCTGCCTGGTGATAAACTGCCACCTGTCCTGTGGCGCTACCTTCCACATGTGCAAAGAGGCAGAGCACGAGCTCCTCTGCCCTTTAGAGCAGGTTCCATGCCTCAACTCTGAATATGGCTGCCCCCTTTTCATGTCCCGCCACAAGCTGGCCAAGCACCTGCAGGTGTGCCCCGCCAGCGTGGTGTGCTGCTCCATGGAGTGGAACCGCTGGCCAAATGTGGACTCTGAAACAACCCTCCATGAGAACATCATGAAAGAGCCCCCCAGTGAGGAGTGTTTGGACAAAGCCCTGGCCCTCCAAGACCAGAAGGTCCTTTTCAGATCTTTGAAAATGGTAGAACTTTTCCCAGAAACTAGAGAGCCCACAGAAGAGAAACCTACTATGAATGGCGAAGCCAGCTGGGAGGAAATGGGAGGAGCAGTGGGTGGAGCAGACGCTGGTTTGATACCACATAGCTCTCTGTCAGCCACTAAGGAAGAAATCACGGAGCTAAGTCAAGAGGAACGCGAGGTGTTAGCCAAAACCAAAGAAGGAATGGACCTGGCCAAGTTTAGCCAGTGGGAAAATATTTTTAGCAAAGAGCATGCAGCATCTGCTTCAACGAACTCATCAGTGAGCTGTGAGAGCAAGAGCAGGAATGGCCCAGAGAAAAAGCAGATTTCCAACAGCAATAACATGGTAGGAGAGGGCACTGATGAAGGTAAAGAACCACAGGAAAATCAGAAGCAGCAGGATTTTCATGCAGCTGAGGAAACAACAGGGCTTGCCCCTTGGCAGGATGGTGTTCTGGAAAGATTAAAAACAGCTGTGGATGTAAAGGACTATAATATGTATCTGGTGCACAATGGGAGGATGCTTATCCACTTTGGTCAGATGCCTGCTTGTACACCTAAGGAGAGGGACTTTGTTTACGGCAACCTTGAGGCTCAGGAGGTGAAAACTGTTTACACCTTCAAAGTTCCTGTGAGCTACTGTGGGAAGAGGGCTCGCATTGGAGATGCCATGTTAAGTTGTAAGCCAGGTGAACATAAGGCAGTAGATACTTCAGATTTAGGGATCACTGTGGAGAACCTGCCCAAATCAGATCTCATCAAGACCACCCTCCTATGTGCTTTGGAAAGAGAACTCAAAGGTCACGTCATCTCTGAAGCCAGGAGCATTGATGGGTTGTTCATGGATTTTGCTACACAGACATACAATTTTGAGCTAGAACAGTTTTCCTCTGAGACAGTGCTGGCTGACTTAACCACTGCCAACCCAGAGGGTCTCCATGTGGCACTGCACAGTGAGTGTGTGACCAGGAGACACAACAAGAGCAGCTCTGCCTTCACTTTCACTTGCAACAAATTCTTCAGGAGGGATGAATTCCCCCTGCATTTCAAAAATGTCCACACAGACATTCAGTCTTGTCTCAATGGCTGGTTCCAGCATCGATGCCCGCTTGCCTATTTGGGATGTACATTTATTCAAAACCATTTCCGTCCCCCAGGGCAAAAGGCAAAATTGATCTATAGTCAGGAGTTAGAGACCTTTGCCATCAAGCCAGAGGTTGCTTCAGAGCTCACTGAGGGAAGGAAGAACAACCATCCTTCAGGCCATGGAGGAAAAAGCCAGAATTCTCTAACCAGTTTGCCCTTAGAGGTTTTGCAATACATTGCTGGGTTCTTGGACAGCATCAGCCTGTCACAACTCTCCCAGGTGTCAGTGCTGATGAGGAATGTCTGTGCCACTTTGTTACAAGAGAGAGGAATGGTACTCCTGCAATGGAAGAAGAGGTATTCCCATGGAGGCACCTCCTGGAGAGTCCACAGAGAGGCAAGTAAACACTCATTCATTTATTCATTAATTCAACAAAATTTATCCTAGGCACTGGGATCGTACTAGGTTATTGGGAATAAGATATAATTCCTGAGCTCAAGGAGGTCCATCTAGTAGGGAAGACAGACCTACAAACATATAAGTGGCAATGCGGATGGTAGTACCTGATAATCTCTATGTATATGTCCTGGATATCTTCTGTTAGTTCACATGATCCATTCTCAAACCTTCTTCATCATGATCTATCCTCCAAGAGGCTGATCTCTACAGACTGTGTTAACCATTTCCCTTGCCCTCCAGCTTCCAGATGGGCTAACCCAATAGGAGTATATCAGCAGGAGACAGGAGTGAGGGAGAAGAGTGAAGTTGACAATTCTATTCTTGCTTCCTCCCTGCATGCACTCTCCCTCCATGACACTTTGCACCGGCTATGCCCTTTCACTGAAAAGGGCTATATCAGTGGCTCCCTCCACACAATTACTCATCCTGGGTTCCAAGGCCCTCCCTTCTTCCTCCCTTTCAGGCCTAGGGTGGTAACACTCTAGATTGTTACTAGCCCAGGTACTGCACTATATCTTGTGACTTTCCTACACCTTGCCCAAAATTTGTATATTTCTTTTTAAAATTCTCTTCATATTACCCAATTTGAGCATACCATCTGTTTCCTGCCTGGACTCTGACTGATACAACATGCCAGCAAATTCCCCTTAGTCCCATATAAACTAATTTTTAAAAAAGTTTTTGCCTTTGTTAAAGGCATTTTGAAATTCTAAAATAAGTCAGTCTACTGATTTCCCCTGGTTCAAATGCCTATTAAATTTTTCGAAAAATTCTGCTGTATAAATCAAAGAATCTCTCCCTTTGGAAAAAAAATGTATTCCTTCCCCCCACCAGTTTATACTTGCTGACAGTATTATAACTTCCATCACTCTGTATCATTCATAAGTGAAACTCCTCATTCATCACATCCAAGTTGCCCTTAGCATCCTTTCTCATGGTAAATATGTCGGTAATATGAACCACAAATGTGGGTGCCCATTTCAGTCAATAATTCCATAATCTCATGATTGAGTTTCTTCTCAATATGTGGGAATGGGCAAAATGGCATTAAAGAGTTAGAGTTGTTTAACATTTATTTTTATTGATTTTGTCTAAAACATCTTGTATATTTTCCATTATTTATTCCCTGAGCAGTCTTTTTCAAAAAGTAATTGAGACTCTCCCTCATGTATCCATGTCTGCAACCTTGTGTTAAATAAATACTGACTGCCAATCAACCATGTGTTAGGTATAAACAGGAATGAGACTAAGACCCTGCCTCTTGGGAATTATATAGTCTAGAACTGCCTAATACCTCCTTTTGAAAATCAGATGCAAATAATTTAATTAACGTACTAGAAATCCCATTACTTTTGGCTTATGATTGTCTCCAATTCAATGATTGCTGACCACTCTTGATATCATTTGGGACAAACTAAATTCCTTGCAGAAGGAAGAATAAGAATTTACCTGGAACTAAAGAATACTCCTATTAAAATGGCATTTTAATGTAAAAAGGGAAATAGTTTTAAGATCCCAGGAAACACTTTTCTTACATCGGAATAATGACAAGAAACCAAGGGTAAAGTGGTCATATTAAAAGAGTATCAGGTTATGCCTACCTTGGTAGCCAGGTTTTAAAACTAGTGATTTTGCTACCACATCCTAGGTGGAAAGGCCAGAGAGTATTGGAGTACCAGACTCCTAGATTTCTCCTAATATTTCTGTTTTAGTAAGACTCTTATTGGTTAGGATGTTTTTAGTTTCAAGAAATTTTAAGTGGCATAAACAAAAGGGAATTTATTGATGGATATAAATCCACACGTGATGACTTCAGGTAAGGCTTAATCTAGAAAATGCCCACACGTGATGACTTCAGGTAAGGCTTAATCTAGAAAATGCCCCCAAATGATGATTTTCTTTCTAGTTCTTATCTCTACTTCCTTGATAGTGGCTCCTTTCTAAGATATAGTGTTCACTTGGTAGTCCCTGGTGGCTTCTAGCATCTCCTAAGACTGCAGCTTCCCAGTTCAAGCATAGAGGAAAAATGAGAATCTGCTTCTTGATATCTCAAAAAAAAGTTCTAGAGTAGAGTCTCTCTGATATTAATTGTCCAGATTTAACCATGTGTCTATTATAGAACTGGTGTGTGTGTGGTGTTGGTGGGGTTGTGGGGGGGATGTCAATATGCAGACTGGTATTAGTTATTCCAACACAACTGCATGACTGGCTGGGAAGGGGGAACTAGGAATTGGGTGCTGAAGAGGGAACTAACATAATGTCTGCAGCAGCCACTAAATACTCTCTGGAAGCTAAGAACAGGAAGAACAGAAAGGCATTTCCTTATATTGTTCAAAGAAAGCCAGCCTGAGTGTATTGCACCAGTGTTCACTTTTGAGTTTCTATCTTTCCCAACAGATCTGGCAATTCAGCAGCCTATTCTCCAAAATCAAGAGCTGGGAGTTTAATGAAGTCACCTCCATGTCTGAGCACTTGAAGTCCTGTCCTTTCAACGTTGTAGAGCATAAGACTGACCCAATTCTTTTGACCAGCATGTGTCAGCCCCATGAGCAAGCCCAAGAGAGCTTAGTCACCACCTTTAGAGTCAGTCCACGAGGAAGACACATCAACTAAAGATACGAACGCCACCATTCTTGGATTCCCCGACAGAGTTACTAAAAGCAGGACAGAGTGTGGCTTTGAGGACTTCCCTCTATAAACTGCATATGTGCTTATCTGGGTGTATCGGAACATGCGATGTCCTTCAAAACCTGAGCAGTTGCACAAGGTCTAAGAATTGACTAAGCCCTGGCATGTACAATTGCTCTAATGCCATATTGATGATTTATTTCCTTTCCTTTCTTTTTCTAAAATAAATCAGTCTGAGGAGAAAATAGGTAACTTGAGGTCATTTGGAAGATGAACCCAAATCCATAGAAGATAAGAGAGCAATGAATTCCATAACTAGCATAGGCTTTTTAGTTTACGAGCATGTTTAAATTTGTGGGGCAGGAAATGCAGGGATGCAGATAGAGGTGCCTCCCAGGGTACCCACAGGGAAGGACACTTAGTTTGAAGGTTCTGGAGCAGGAGTTGTCTTGACAGTTAAGTCCAGGGCTTTTTTTAGTTGCCCCATTGCCTCTAAGCTCAGATGATCCAAACACAGCCCAACAAAATAGAGACCTTGGCTGAGCGCAGCTGCCTCTGGGACACCACAAACCAAAGGACAAGAGGCAGAAATGAGGTCACAGAGTTTGTTGTATAGAATTTTGGCAACATATAGGACAACCTTGAAAAAATGAAGAAGGGTCCAAAGGAAACACTGTATTTATGGAGAAAATGAGGACAAAAGGCCTCACGCCTACATTTAAACATTTTAGCAATGACTTAAGAGTCAAGGTTCTTTTCTTCTGAAAATTATATTCTAGGTCAAGATTGGAGAGAGCATAGGTATAGCTCAGCACCAACTGGACTATCTTAAATGACCTCAAGACACTAACACCAACTTCAGTGCCATGCCAGAGTGCATAGAGTAGCCCAGAGACCACACATTTGGCAAAGTACAGACAAGGCCCACTTCAGGTGCTACTGCACCAATCACTAGCACCAGTCACTGGGTACCCCACTGGGGATATGGGAAGGAAGACATGTGAACATGTGGTTCCCTATAATTGCTCCTACCTACTGCTAGTCATGACTCCAGTCTGTCAAAAATGAGTGATACTGCTGGTTTTGAGTAACAGTGAATACTCATAAGAATAAAATTAAAATAAATAATAGAAACTGACAAACAGGGTTTCTGAGAACTGTTGACATTGTGGACTGACTAATTCTTTGTCATAAGGGACTGTCCTCTGTGTTATAGGATATTTCAAAGCTTCCTTAGCTTCTATCCATAGATGCCAGTAGCAGCCCCACAGCTATAACAGCCAAAAATGTCTCCAAACACTGCTAAATATCTTCTGAGAGCAAAATTGCTCCTGGTTGAGAAACACTGCCCTAAAAGATGACATACAAGTGACAGTAAGCTAGGATAAGCTTTTTAGTACAGCAAAATATTTCACATAGTGATCTGCAATAGTTATTATTTCATCAGCTTTTCTTTATTTAGTAAATAGGATTTACACATGGTGACTTTAAGTTGGGAACCGGATGGGGCTGATTTGTTTGGTGTGGCTTCATGCTCTTGGGTCATGTGCAAAAACATCCTTTCAGCTTGCTCCAGGTGTAGCTGAAGCCAGGAAAGTTAAGCTATTTATCTTCTGTTTCCATCTCTCTCACCTTAATTGGTGCCATTTTTGCAGCAGCCCTAGCAGTCCAAACAAGTAAGAAAGAAGGATAAAGGAAGACAGGCATTGTGGGCAAGCAGAGAACAAAGAATTTAGCCAAAAACAACAACGAAGAATCTAGTCGATCTGGATGCTTGTTAATGCCTTGATCTCTCCCTGAACATGGTCCAGAGCCGGTGTTGATGAAATAGATTACACCTCTGAGAAGAGTCAAGAAGGCATTGGAGTAAGTCCCAGAAGTATGCTCATCTTTTCATTACAATGTGCCCCCTTGGTCCTATTAGGTAATATACCTATTTTTCCTCATCCTGATTGTTCGGTTTATATTTCACATTTGTATATAAGGCACCCTTTTCTAAAAATATTACTAGGGTATGAGCTAAGATTTTATTCAGTGAAGATGAGTAACTGAAAACAACTAAACACTGCAGTGGGAAAAAAGAGAGAGTTCTCCGGGTACTAGTTCCATGTGTTTTGAATCTAGTCCTCTCCATATGGAGAAAGAAAGCTCCTAGAGTCCATTCTTATTTTACTAGAAAAAGAGAGAAAAGGGAGCCGCAGGCCAAGGGAGATGAAAATCAGGGGCTACTGTTATATGGATGAGAAGTATAGTGAAAGGAAAAGAGCAAAGGGAGTGGGTGGATGGGGCGAGGCCAGGGTTCAGGATGGCTGTCGGGAGAGGGCCACACCTCTCCGTGGGCTGCACACTCCCAGTTGCACTCTACTTTCCCAGTTGCTAGTTGCTGTCTTCAGAGAGGTATTGAACTGATCAACATCATCAAACACATTTTATAAGATACTTAATTGTATATGTTGCAGAAAAGCAGTGTACTCCAGTATACTCACTGGTCTACAAAGACAAGTACATTTTATGATGAGTGGGCAGTTGGAGCAAAAGGGAAACCTTTTAGAGAGACTGGGTTAGACAGAAGATGATTTGGTTAGTAAAATAAGGCTATAGTGAGTAGCATGAATAGCAAGCATTATTTGATAGGAAAGACAGCTAGATATGACTCTGCTTCTTAGATTAAGAAGCAGATGGGGGGCGGGGCAGTGAAAAGGAATAGGAGCCTAGATAGAGATATGTATATGATCAGAGCCCTTGATGAGTATCAGCACCAAGATAGTCTGTCCAGAGTAGAAATCAGCCATACTTGGCAGTGAGGCAGAAAGGACCTTGTTGCTTTAATGGCATAGAGATCTGGAAAAGAAGTTTCTGTCTTAAAATAAAGGGAAAAGTGAAAAATAAGGTGGAACTTGGAGATGTAACTGGAAAACCACTGTAAAATTCTGATCTATGTGTGATGTCAAATAAAATTGAAGTGAAGAATGAGATTGTGCATATCTATGATGACTTATCTCTGTATATTGGAGATCTCAAAGTCTCTATAAGCAGAAATAAAAGCTGCTTTTTACTCTGAAAGGTTAACTGGGTGAATCTTGTGAGGTCTAGAGGCAGATTTGTGATTCACTGGCATAGAAGTCATTGTGGAAACAAAGGAGTGTGTGTCTTGAAGAAAAGCCAAGGAATAAGCCTGAGGAACACAGTACCCTAGGCATGTGGGCAGCTCACAACTTTATGAAGCCCTGGGGCATCTATGGATCTCAGTCATTAATCCCAGCTCCTCGATCCTCCTGTCTTCTCCACTTGGAAGGCTGGACCCAACTTCAGATACTGGTTACAGCACAGACTTCTATGTTTTACCAACCACATTCCTAACACCAATCAAATCCCTGACTTTGATTTAGCTTTATTTTGATTTTGCCTAGGATCTCCTGTCTCTGGCCTTATGAACCTCAATGGCCTGGACTAGGATAAACCCACCACGCCCTGGCCTCTCACTCTCCTTCAACCTCATATTTTCCTTGGTGATTCACTTTTTGCCCATCACTGGCTGTCCAAATGTCTTCACCTTTTTTTCCTATCAGCCTTGGCCTTGGACCACACAGAAGGTTCATGTGCTTCTGCCATCTACCTTCTTATTTAGCCATCGATTTTAACCATCCAGCTACAAAGAAGCCTGGACTTTCTTAAGTAGAGGCCACTCTCTTTGACTAAATCTTCTTACCACCTCATCAGAGCCTGTGTTTCTTTAACTTTTTTTTTTTCATTGCCAAATCTCTCTTTTCATCCCTTCCTAAACCCTAATTTGTGCTTCTCCCTCAAGAATTGTCATGTCCTAAAAGAGTATAGTCATTACTCCTGGGCAGAATATGGCTGGCCTCTCACAACTGCTGAAGCCAGTAGAAGTTGACACTACCTGGATACCTTACCACCATTCCTCAGGCTGATCTATTTTGAACTGGGTTTAAGTATAGCCTAAGGAAAAGGCCCAGCCCTTGAAATCTAGAGCACAGGGGGATGGGCAGTGGTAGGAGAGAGTCTTCTGGATATGCCTGAAAGAGGGAAGAAGAATTAGAGCTATGAGCATCAGGGCTATTGAGAGATACACAAAAAGTTCTATTTACCTCAGCTTAGTGGTGAAATGTAGTCCCACTTTATTTCCAATTTTAAGACTATGCAGAGAAAAGATATCTCTGCAGAGAGTGAAAGCAGGCAAACAGCACAATCAGGTAAACCAGGCAATCTAGGTATACCTTGCCAGGTAAGCAAACCAGGAAGCTCAAAGCTCAGAAAAACAGAAGGCAGAGCTTGAAGTGTTAGAGGGAGCATTCACGGGGAAGGAGGCAGGACCACAGGCTAGATGCCCATGAGCTCATACAGGATAGAGAGGACACTGAAGGAGAGCTCTTTCCTCATGCTGCCTCTGACCCAAGCCCTAATGTAGAGAGAGAGGGAAGTCTGTCTATAACCTCAGGCAACTCATGATATCCTATGACACTTGCAGCAGGATGCGGAGGGGCAGGAGGCAGAAACACTTTGGACATGGGAAGTCACAGTGCAGAATACAGTGAGAGCTTTTACTGAAGAAGGTTGACGTAGTTTGCAGGGAAGAGTCCAAAGTGGCCATGGCAACGTCCCCGCCACCAGCCCTCATCCACCATCTCAATGTCAGTGATGATGTCATCTGGATCAAAGGAAATCTCATCACTTCCTTCTGTAGAGGAAATTAATGGGCTATTAGGATAGTCAGACAGGAATACCCCTATCCCTTTGCCCACTCTAAATTCGAGGAAGGGAAATAGGCCTAGTTTTCTTCATGCCAAGTCTGGACCCTTCCCAGGCCCCAGAACCCATCCCCCTTTCTTGTATCAAGGACCTTCAGGCACCAAGCCCCTCAAACCACTCTCAACCTACCTCCTTGGTAATCGTACAAGGCTACAGCTGAGATCCCAGTCCCAGCTCCAGCTGGGCAGCCTGATGATCCTGCATTATAAGAAATACAATCATGAGGTCTCACCAACATGGAAAAGGAAAATGAGCAGGTTCTTTTGGGCCCTTCCTCTTACCCCCACCCCCTAGATCTGACCAAATTCAGGAGCCACTTCTCCCCTCACCACTCACCAGCCAGAGTGGAAGGAAAAGAGGGCTCCTCAGGCTCGAGCACATCCTCATAGTCTCCCTCTGGTTCATTATCTTGCTCATATCTGTCCATGTGCCCAACATCCTCATAGTCATTCTCTGGCTCAGGCTCAGGTTTAGGCTCAGGTTCAGGCGCTGCCTCATACACTGGCTCTTCTTCCAGCTGGAGGCCTTCCAGAGTTCTAGGGGGCAGAGCTGGAGGCTCTTCATCATCCTGAGAAAAGACAATGTGGAGCAGGGTGACTTGCACTCACCAGGAGCTGCCTCTCCAAAACTTCCCAATGGGGGACTGCTAAGACCCCATCCATAACCATCCTACCTCTTCTACCCTCCACCCTGCTTCCATCTAACAGCCTCTCCTAGGGAACACAGTCTTTCATCCATATTCATTCCCGAACTTTCTCCCATACCTACCAAGAGATGGTAAGAGGGGAATGTAAAAGGTATGGAGGAAAAGGAAGTAAAAAGCTAGTTGGATTCCTTGGAAGACCAAGAAAACAAAAGCACATTGTTGGGAATACCATAATTAGGATGACCAACCCTCTTATAGTCTGCCCAGGACTAGGTGGTTTCCCAGAATGCAGGACTTTCAGTGCTAAGACCAGGACAGTTCCAGACAAACCAAGAAGGTTTGTTGCACTCTATGGCCCATCTTCCTAGGACATGAAGGGATTGGGAAAGAACAGAGAATCTTAGGAGCTCTGCTTACCTCTTGGGGATTCTGCCTCGAGGGCAAGGAGGGTACTGGGTGTTCCCTGCTGGTTCTCAAAGGCTCAGGCTCTGATGATGGACAATTCCCTGCTGGAGGCCAGGCCTGTGGAGAATGAAACGTCTGTCCAGTAAGCAAGCAAGCCTCCATCTTCTTTCTTATAGAGACTTGGTACACTCCCTCCTACCTCTGCCAAACTAAATCAAACTCATCCCTCAAGATAGGCTCCAACCTGAAATGATGGCTCCTTCTTAGTTCCTGCAGCAATGACTGGCCGTACTGGCTGGTGACTTGTCTTCCATTACACTGTGTGAATCTTGGTTTCATTTATTCCCCCCAACATTCTGGTATATAGGAGGCCCAATTACACACTCCAACTGAAATCTTCCTGAAGACAGCGACAGCACTTATATAGACTTTGCTTAACACAGGGAAGCCTGTGCCTTATTTTCTACCAATGATTGGGACCCTTTAGGTTCCTGTCTGGGCAAGGAATCCTGGTTGTAGATCCCAGAGCACCAAGCACTCACCGCTGAGGAGATTTTCTTAGGCAGTGGGGCTGACACCACTGGCTCTTCTACAGTGGCTGCTGGTTGCTGAGCCTCATGGCTCATCTTTACCAGGGTCTTTCTCTCCTGTTGCTGCCTAGCCATCTGCTTTGCCTTCTCTTCTTCCTCCTGCTTCTTCTTTTCCTCAGCCATGGACTCAAATTTTGCCTTCAGCCCACGGGCACCACTAGAAGCTATAGACACAGGCAAGAAGAATTAGGATTCTCTGGGGCTGGAGTGTGGCACTTAAAGGAAGAAGAGAAATTAGTTAAATATCCAAGAGAAGAGCAGTTGGAGATGGGACCCATGGAAGGGAAGATAAAGAGGTATTGATGGAGGAACAAGGGGTTTATAGGAGGGTGGTATAGCCTTCAATTTAGATTTCCATATAACCAGACCACGTGATCTCAGACTCTTGTCCTTTCAAAATCATAAGTTTTAGTCCTCTAACCCACATTTTTCCCTGTCCACATTCCTTAAATGTGTATGTGCTCAGACCACCACCCAGTCTCTACCCCCCATCCTAAGCATGTATCCCTATGAATTCTTCCCAAATGTCTCCATATCTCTCCCTCCCTGGGTCCCCTGCTCACAGTTCCTTCCCCAATGTCATTCTGTCTCTCTACCCACTTAACCTAATTTTTCTAGGAGAGAACCTGGGATCATGAGGGTAGGGGGCAAATCTACCTCAACTAATCTAGGTAGCTAAAGGCATGAAGGAGTTGGTCTGGGGAGAAGGAAGAATGAGAAGGAAGAGGCAGTCGTGGAGCATAGGGATAGAGAATTGTTAATACTCACTAGCCTCTATGGGTGTCGTCTTCTTATAAGCTGTGGTTGGGGCTTCCATTTCATTGAAGCCAACAGCACTCTGCAGGAGAACAGTAGGTGTATGTGTGTGGGGGATGGGGGAGTAAGGGAGTGGTAGTGACTCAGAAAGCAGTATTGGGGATTGGGGCCACTGTAGGAGGTATCACAACTGTTCAACAGTTTGACAGGGTATTCCAATGTTGTTTTGTGACAGAAAGAGAGGTAAAGAAGTTCTAAACTGATGGACTCAGCTTCCCTTTTTGAAAGTGCAGTGTACCTAGACTCTCACATCTCCACATCCAGTTGCCTGGAATGCATTGGGGCCTCTGGGCAATGCATGAAGAGGAATTGGTATAGAGGAAGGTGGTGACATGGAGTGGGAAGAGACTAAAGATTGGGATAAACAGGGCCAAGCAGTCAAGGAAATCTTAAATACCGCCTTTCCCTAGAGTTTTTGTGTCCGTCTCTCTGCCTCCCTTAAGTTTCCTCAGTTAAAGCTCAGGCTTTGGAAGACATGCCCATTAGATGCTGAGGGCAGTCGATGGGGAGTGCAGGATAGACAGCTTAGTGCATCTAGAGTTCCCTATTCTTTTTTTCAAATTTACCTCTCACTCTCCGTGCACTTCCAGTACAGTTTAGAAAACTATTCCCAAGACATTAGTATTCTGATACTTTACCTTATCCACTCGATCCTTCTGGATTCCATACTGACCACCAAAGCCCTTGGCATAATCTGCAGGATGTAAAGTTCTGGGAGTCATAACAGGAGTTAAAATGCTGGAAATTGGCAGGAAGAGGGAGCAGTGGAAAGAAAAACCAAAAGACCGGAATGTGGAAAACAGAGAGATGGATGAGGAAATCAGAAGATAGAGAGAGGCATGGGTAGAAAGAGAGGAGAAAAGATGGCAGAAGGAAACTTGGGAGAGAATAAAGGAAATAAAGATGGGAAGAGGGAAACATAAAAAGAGAGAAGTGACAGAAAAGGAGAATATGTGAAGGAAGAAACAGGAAAAAATAAGGAGAGCCATCCAGCCATCCCTATATGTCCCAGGGAGAAAGAAGACCTCTCTGTCCTCTGTGAGGCAGAGGGGACTTTAAGACTCATAGCCAAATCACACTCTTGCCATCACTAGACTGTCTGTCTTCATCCCTGTCTCAATGACCCCTTCTCCCTTGCCTCTCTTTTCTGTCTTACTCTTAATCTTGTTTTCCCTTCCACCCTTTTTGTTCTCCCCCATCCACTCCCACACACATACACTTACTCTTTACCCTACAACCTCCACTGCACATCTGCCCTTCTGTATTCTGTGTCAGCTTCCAGAAAGGAAGGAAGGAGGGCTCTATGCTACTCTGTAACTTCCTTCCTCTCCAACCCCAACTCACCTCTCTGGGACTCGTGTTTCTCTGTCTCTCCTTTGTAGTCATATCCCAGAGCTGCCTTGTCCCGTTTATCCTTCTCTATCCCATAACGACCGCCAAAGCCACGGGAATAATCTATGGTGGAAGGAGCAGTAATGAAAATCCAAAAAAAGCATATCCATATGAAATATGAGACAAAGTAGACCTCAGGAGAAAATGCATTACAAGAGATACAAGAGACATTACATCATGATAAGAGAACAATTTATCATTCCTCAGGAATATGTATGCTGGCATAAACCTATTAAAAGAATTAAAATTCATGAAGCAAAAAGTGAAAGAAGCAGAAAGACAAAATCATAATCATAGTTTAAAATTCTAACATCTTTTTCTTATTATTTGATAGAAAATATAGACAAAAGAATCTAAAATGATAGAAGACTCAAACATTATCAACCAATAAAATCCAATTGATATTTATAGAACATTATACCCCAAAACTGCAGAATACATATTTTCTTTTTCATGCACATGAAACATTCACCAAGGTAAAATATATGCTGGTCTATACAGTAAGTTTTAATTTCAAAAGGCTGAAATATTAGATATAATATTCTCAGATCACAATAGAATTAAATTAGAAGTTAACAATAAAATAAATAGAAAATTCCTCCCAATACTTGAAAAGTAAATAATACATTTCTAAATAACCCATGTGTCAAAGAAGAAATCATAAAGAAAATGTGAAAATATTTTAAACCAAATAAAAATTAAAATACACATGACATTGTGGGATGTAGCAAAGCAGTGTTTAAAGGGGAATAGGTAGTTTTAAGTGCCCAGGAAATAAAGGTTTAAAATCAATTATCTAAGTTTCTACCACAAGAAGCTAGAAAAAGAACAAGTAAAATTTATATTAAAATGAAGGAAAAATAACAAAGAGAAGAAACAAGTAAACTATAGAGAAAATGAGTAAAGTCAAAAGCCAGTTCTTTGGAAATAATAAAATTGATAAACTTCTAGAAAGAATGATCGTTTAGAAAGAGAAAAAAGCACAGATTAAAAACAGCAGAAATAAAAATGAGTATACCTTACAGATGTTAAAAAATATTAAGGAATATTATAAATGAATTTATGCCAATAAATTTGACAACATAGATAAGATGGAAAAATTCCCTGAAAATACAACATATCATACTGACTCAAAAACACTGAAAGATTAAATAGACCTCTCTATTTAAGAATTGAATTCGTAAGAGAAAAAGAAAAAAAGCTTTATTACAATTAAGACTGCTAAACCTCAAAAGAAGGAAAGGCAAAATTTCTCTCTCTGGGAAACTTACTCAGCTCAGGGCACATGAAACTCCCATAATACAAATATCCCTCTCTACCACTAAAATAAATTCACAAACAAAAATTAAAACTACCAAAGAAATAACCATGAAGAAAGCAAATTAATCAAACAGAATTGGCACCCCCAAGAACTGAAAATAATATAATGACATGAAAGTAAAAGACAATATTTTTAAAATCATTAAAGAACTTAAAGGAGGTGAAAAACGCAACGAAAACAACAGGACATTATGGTAAAAGAATAAGCGAATTTGCAATAGTACCATAGGGAGCTTCCAGAAATAAAAATATCTGAAAGTTTTTTTATTTTAATATACAGCTTAAACAATAATTAAATACAGCTGAAAGGAAAATTAGTGAATTTAACATAGATCCAAAGGAGTTATTCAGATAAAGAGATGAGATTAGAGAAGCTAAATTAAGAGACATCAAGAACATAACTTATCAAAATTTTGGTATGCAGTAAAAGCAGTGCTTAGGGAAATTTATAACACTGAATACATATATCAGAAAAGAAAAAAAAATAAAGAGTAAGAATCAATAATCTAAGTTTCTGCCTTAGGAAACTAGAAAAAAAAAGAGCAAATTAAATCCAAAGTAAGTAGAAGAAAAGAAATAAGAATTAGAGCAGAAAACAATAAAATTGGAAATGGCAAATCAATAGAGAAAATAAATGAAACTAAAAGCTGGTTCTTTGAAAAGTCAATAAAATCAATAAGCCTCTAGCCAAGATAAAAAAAAAAACTAAAAGAGAGAACACAAATTAATAATATCATAAATGGGATTTGGAAAAAAAAAATGGCATAGATGATAGAAGCTTTGTTCCCTCCTGCAGCCAAATCAATGTTATGACAGAAACTCAAAGCAAACAACAAGGAAAGTCACCTGGGATCTAGATGAACAAAAGCACTACAACTAGGGAGAGAAATAATTAATCAACTTGAAATGTTAGAAGGTAGGAGGGGGCGAACACGGGAGGCTGCCTGGTCTGGCAGCCAGCTGCTGCAAGCACCTCTTAAAGGGGCCTTGTCTGCAAGTGGACTTTCACGGTGATGGACCTGCTTGGTCTGAGCACCAGCATCAGGTAGGCTGCTGGGGGTGGCACCAGGGACTTAAAGGGGCACACTGAGTTGTCAGAGGGAGGGATGGAGGCAAGACTTTCTCCCAGGCAGAAGTGCTAGTGGTACCTATTGTTCCTCTGTTGAGCCCTCCCGCTCCCAGTGTGCCGATTTAACATCGCCATAGCTGAGACGTCATCAAACTGGATAACAGAGGTTGCTTTGCTCAGAAGATTCCCTGAAACTCCACCTCCCTCAACTCACGGCCCCACCCATGCCACACCTAGGTATATCCTCAGCGAATCAGGTATTCCTTGCTGAGCAGCATCTAGACTCACACTGGAGGCAGCTAGCCTCGGTTTCGGTTGTGGTTTCTTGAGGCAAATATAAGCACAGCATCTGTAGGTTGCTTGCTGAATCTTAACAGGTGGCCCTGGAGGGGTACAGGCCAGGGCTAAACTTGGCCTGCTGCTGAACCCCTCTCAGCACTGTGCCACCGAACACCTACTACACAAGGCCACACTAATAAGATTGGGAGACTTAGGGGCTTTGCTCAGTACTTAGAAAAGACACAGAAAGGCAGCCAAAATGAAAAGAAAAGGAGCAGAAACCATATGAGAGAATGGAACAGAGATCCAGAAATAATGAAATCAAGCAATCTAACAGATGCAGAGTTCAAAACACTGGTTATAAAGATGCTCAATGAATGAACTTAGGGAAAGTTTAGGTGAATTAAGTGAGAACTTTAACAAAGAGATTAAAAAAAACATAAAAATGAAGATGGAAATTATAAAAGAGAACCAATCAGAAATGAAGAACACATTATCTGAGATGAAGAGTATATTAGATGGAATTAACAGAGTAGATAAAGAAGATGATTGAACCACCAATATAGAGGATGAGGAAGCCAAGGACACTCAATCAGAATGGCAAGAAAAAAGAAGCCAAGACTATAATAATAATTTAAGGAGCCTATGGGACATTATTAAACATAAAAATATCCGTGTCATAGGGATACCTGAAGGAAAACAAGGTGTTGAAGAGCTATTTGAAGAAATGATGTTGGATAACTTCCCTTACCTGGTGAAATAGACAGAGAGTCCCCCAAAACAGGAACCCAAAGAGGCTCACACCAAAACACATCATAATTAAAATGCCAAAGATTAAATATAAAGAAAGAATCTTAAAAGCAGCAAGAGAAAAGCAGTTAATTACCTACAAGGGAGCACCCATAAGACTGGCAGCTGATTTCTCAAAAGAAATTATGCAGGACAGAAGAGCTTGGCAAAAATATTCGATATGATGAAAACCCAGGATCTACAAGCAAAAATACTTTATCCAGCAAAGTTATCATATAGAGTTGAAGGACAGATAAAGAGCTTCCCAGACACAAATAAGCTAAAGGAATTTATCAACACCAAGCCTGTATTACAGAAAATGTTGGAGGGACTTCTTTAAAAAGAAAAAATGTGTATCAAAAACAGGGATAAAGAATGGTAATACCTACATTCCTATCAACAAGTACCTCAAATGGAAAAGAATTAAGTGCTCCAACCAAAAGACAGAGTGGCTGAATGGATAAGAAAACAGACACCTACATATGCTGCATAGAAGAGACTCACTTCAGATTAAAAGACACACACAGACTAAAAGGAAGGGGATGAAAAAAGATATTGCTTTGATGGACCTAGAGGGTATTGTGCTGAATGAAATGGGTGGGACAGAGAAAGACAAATACCACATGATTTCACGTACGTGTGGAATCTAAAGAACAAAACAAACAATAACAACAAAAGCAAAAATAAACTCATAGATACAGAGAATATTGTGAGGGCTACCAGATGGGAGGGGAGTTTGCGGGGGACGGCGAAAAATGGGATTAAGAGGTACAAATGGATAGTTATAGAACAGACATGGAGATGTAGAGTGTAGCATGGGGAAGATAGTTAATAATGTTGGAATAAATATGTAAGGGGAAAGAGGGGTGATTGCTTTGTGAATTATGTGGATCTCTGATCACTATGCTGTACAACTGAAACTGGTATATTACTGTATGCCAACTATAATTGAAAAAAAACTTCATTGAATTGTACAATGTAAATGAGCAACTAATTGTCTATTATATTTCAATAAAGCTGGGAAAAATATCATAAATGAAAGAGAGGACATTACTACAGACCTTATGGAAATTTAAAAGATAATATGAGAATACTATGAACAACTCCAGGCCAACAAATGAAATGAACCAATTCCTTGAAAGACACAATCTGCCAAAAGTCACGCAAGAATAAATGATTTGAATAGGCCTATATCTATTAAAGAAATTGAATCAATAATTAATAATCTTTCAAAACTAAGTATTAGGTTCATTGGTGAATTCCACCAAAACTTTAAGGAAAAAATTATACTAACTTTCTACAATCTCCTTCAGAGGATAAAAGCAGAGGGAATACTTTCCAACTCACTATATGAGATCAGCATTACTCTAACACCAAAACCAGACAAACACATTACAAAGAAAGCAACTACAGACCAATATCTCTCATAAACATAGATTCAAAAATCCTCAAGAACCTACCTCAAAGGGTTGTTATGAGTATTAAATTAGTTAATTTTCATAAAGCAAAAAAAAAAATCCTCAAGAAAGTATTAGCAAATTGAATTCAACAACATACAAAAAAATTATACACTAGGACCAAGTAGGATTTATCTAAAGTATGCAAGGCTGGTTCAACACTTGAAAATCAATTAATATAATCCATCACATCATAAGGCTAAAAAAGAAAAAATATCACATGTTCATATTGATATAAACAGGAAAAGCATTTGACAAAATGCAACAGCTGTTCATAATAAAAACTGAGTAAATTAGGACTAAAGGGGAACTTTCTCAACTTGGTAAAAATGATCTACAAAACTCTACAGGTAATATACTTAACGGTAAGAAATTTGAAGCTTTTTCACTAAGATCTGGTACAAGGCAAAGATGTCCCCATAAACATACTCAATTAATTTTTAGCAAAAGACCAAAGGCAATAAAATGGAGAGAAGATAGTCTTGGCACTGGAACCACTGGACATCCGTATGCAAAAAAAAAAAAAAAAAAAAAAATGAATCTAGGTACAGATACTACGCCCTTCATAAAAATTAACTCAAAACAGATCATAGACACAACTGTAAAATGCAAAACTATAAAACTCCTAGAAAATAACATAGGAGAAAACCTAGATGACCTTAGGTATCGTGGTGCTTTTTTAGGTACAACACCAAAGACACAATCCATGAAAGAAATAATTGATAAGATGGATGTTATTAAAATTAAAACTTCTGCTCTGTATAAGACAATGTCAAAGAAATGAGAAAACAAGCAAAAGACACATCTGATAAAGAATTGTTATCCAAAATATACGAAGAACTCTTAAATCTCAACAATAAGAAAACAAACAACCCAACTAAAAAATGGGCCAAAGATCTTAACCGATAACTCACCAAAGAAGATATATAAATGGCAAATACACCTATGAAAAGATGCTCTACATTATATGTCATCAAAGAGATGTAAGGTAAAATGAGATATCACTGTATAGCTAGCTATCTCAATGGTTAAAATCCAGATCATTCACAATACCAAACGTCAGTGAGGATGTGGAGCAACAGGAACTCTTATACACTGCTGGTGGGAATGAAAAATGGTA
This sequence comes from Pteropus medius, assembly GCF_902729225.1. NCBI lineage: Eukaryota > Metazoa > Chordata > Mammalia > Chiroptera > Pteropodidae > Pteropus > Pteropus medius. The sequence continues at coordinate 6,624,582 of NW_024351543.1, forward strand.
CAGCCACTTTAGAAGACAGTTCGGCAGTTTCTTGCACAACCAAACATACTCTTACCATAAGATCCAACAGTCACACTCTCTGATATTTATCCAAAGGAGCTGAAAACACATTCATGTAAAAACCTGCACATAAGTGTTTATAACAGTTTTATTCATAATTACCCAAACTTGGAAGCAACCAAGATTCCTTCAGTGGGTAAGTGGATAAATAAACTGTGATACAGTTTGTGCTATAGATGCAGACAATGTAAAATTCAGTGCTAAAAAGAAATTAACTGTCAAGCCATGAAAAAGACATGAAGGAAACTTAAATGTATATTAGTAAGTGAAAGAAGCCAATCTGAAAAGGCTACATACTGTATGATTCCAACTATATGACATTCTGGAAAAGGCAAAACTATGGAGACAGTTAAAAGGTCAGTGGCTTCCAGAGGTTGTCACTTTCTGAGATACGTGTTTCTCTACTTCTCCTTTGTAATCAAAACCAACTGCTAAGTACAAAGAAAAGGGATTGGGGCTGAAGGATGGATGAATAAGCAGAGCAGAGGATTTTCAGGACAGTGAAAACATTTTGTATGATATCATAATGTTGGATGTATGTCACTATACATTAGTCCAAATCCACAAACTGCACAATACCAAGAGTGAACCCTAAGATAAACTATGGACTTTGGGTGCTTATGATGTGTCCATGTAGATTCATTCTTGGTAAAAAAAAAAAAAATGTACCATTCTGGTCAGTGATATTAATAACAGGGAAGGCTGTACATGTATGGCGTGGGAGTGTATGTTAAATCTCTACCTTCCTCTCAATTTTATTGTAAACCTAAAACTACTCTAAAAAAACTATCTTAAAAGAGAAAGATATCAAGAAAAGAGTGAAAAGTTCGAATCCACATCTAATATGAGTTCCAGAAGAAAGAATAAAAGGGGAGAGGAAATTCACTGTCCAAAGGGAAAATGCCTGAGAACTTTCCGTAATAAAAGTCACTTCTGAAGTTGAAGAGGACTGACAAGTCTCATGTAGAATAATAGAAATAGATCTAACACTTAGACACATTCTGATGATATTTCAGACTATCAGAGACAAGAAGAAAACATTTCATGAAAAAACAAGACAGAGAGATTAGACATATTATCTACAAAGGAATGATGATGAAACAAGAGAGATACCAGAGACAATGAAGTAATATCTTCAAAGTGATAAATGAAAAATAACAATGAAGAGTGGAAGAACATATAGATGCTTTTTAGACAAAGCATGGGAGTTCTTTCATAGATTCTCACTGAAAGAATTATCAAAGAATATACTTTAGCAAGAAGAAAATAGAAGAAGCAAGGAGGAAACAGAAGAAAGGAGAAAACAATGAAATACAATGATGACCTAGAAAGTTAGCAAATATGTTGGTCAATTTACTATGTAATAATAATGATTAAATTTTGTGGGGTTTATAAACACATAGAGCCAATACAAAGAATATAAAATATAGAATGTTGAAGGAATGTAATTAAATTATTCTATATTTCCTGTATTACTCATGAAGAAATAATGAGTAATTTTGAATTTAAGTAAAAGAGGCATATTAAAACTTAAGGATAACTTCCTAAAAATAAAGGAGTAGACTATCTTATTTTTAATTCATTAGAGGTAAAGGGGGACTACAGAAAACTTGATCAATCTTACAGAAAGTGATAAAGGAGAAAGGAAGAAGCAAGTACATGTTTGGATTTAAAAATAAGTAAAATAGTGGAGAATTGGATCATGGAACTACAGGGAACTGATAACAGCTTTTGGGAGGTGAAGTCTGAGCAGAATAGCAAGGCAGTCAGGTTGCTAAGGATGAATGAAGTGCAGGGTACTCGCCTTTCTGAGATGTGTGTTTCTCCACTTCTCCTTTGTAATCAAAGCCAACTGCTGACTACAAAAAAAAAAAAAAAAGGAGAGAGAATTGGTTAGAGTAGAGCTGACAGGTTTTCCTCTCTCTCAGTTACTGTTACTCCCAGCTCAGCCCAGAGGTTTGTTTATAGGGGCTCAGGACTGAGTATAGGGGTCTAATGTAGAAACAGATAGTACCCTGACAGGCTGGTATAGAGGCAATGGCTCTGGACATAGATATCTCTAGATTCAAACTCTACCTTCCTTCCTTATAGTTCTTTAACTTTAGGCATGTCTTTTAATACTTGGGCCTCAGGCTCATTAAATATAAAATTAAAATAGGCATAACTGCCTTATTAACCTTAACTGTAAATGAGAGAAATGATCCTTCTTCGTTTGGGATATTCTGAGAACTAAATGGGAGCAAAGTATATAAAGTGTTTGCATTGGGTCACTCAATAAATTAATGCTTTTCTTCCTCTCATGAAACTAAAATGAGATAATAGCTAGAAAAGTACCTTGTAAACTATAAAGCACTACGTGCATGTAAGAAATAGCATCCTATTCCTAATCGATTATACTGTGCTCTTCTCTTCCCTTACACAGCAGCAGAAACTCAGAGATGTAGATTTTGGTGGGATGAGAGGCAACCAGGCAAGTTTGGATCCTAGCTGCTCCAGGACTGGATATATTGTCCAATGTTTAACATCACCGTGTAACTACATCCCCACCTGACTCAGTAACGATGGGTCTCTACGTAAGTCTAGATTTTGCATAGTATTAGTATATATTGTTATTTGGCATATATGACACATGGATTGTTTAGGTGATTCAATGTGTAGCTCTGTAGGAAGAAGATAAAAGAAAAAAACATTAAACAATAGGCAAAGGCAAGAGGGGGGCCAAGATGTAAGGGAAATTCCATCCTGATTAGAGAAGACCATAACATGCTCCATACTCCATTACTACCTTAAAAAATTACCCTCTGCATTTTTCCTTTCCCTTATAGAATGTTTTTAACTTTCCTGTTTTTTCCCCCTACAAAGCTAAAACAAAGGCTTTGCTCATCAATAACATCTAACACTCAGCTTTAAGGATTAAGGCCCACCTAATCGACAACTGAAGGTTTAAAAAAAAAAATCTCAACTAGCTGTGAAGGAGATGTTCTCTCTGAGTGCAGCTGCAGGGGAAGAGACACTATTCTGCACCATAAAAAGAGGGATCAAAGGATCTGATCTAAGGTGTGACACAAAGAATATCAATGAGTTATCAATTGTACTCTCCTGATCACTCTGATCTGTAACCATACTATCCTTTTTTCCTCTCTCTTTAAAACTTTTTTTTTTCTTTTTATACAAAAGAGTCTTTAAAATTCCTGGACTTCAGGGTGCTAAATCCTATGAAAAGTAACCTTCACTTTCTAAAACCATTGTAATCCTAATTAGCTGTTTTACTTGATAATTGGCTGCCATGGTAATCACATTTAAGCTGACATCTCTATTTTCATGAAAGGCATAAATACTTAAAAGGTTTTGATGTTTGACCAAAAGAGGAGCTTGGCATTTCCCCTCTTCTTTCTTTATTGTATAGGTATAACAAAAACCAATGGTTTGAGCAATTTCTCATACAAACAGTTTGAGAGTCTTTGTCTCATTTAAATTAATGACTTTCAGCTCAGCATGTGGCTTCCAATAGTAGCACCAAGGAACTTGCTGATGGAGGTCATAAGAGCTATCCTCATGACGGACCCTCCTTGAGTCCACTGCCTTCTCTCTCCACAAAAGGAGCATAGACTCACATTCAAGGGATAGTGTTGGTAAGTCCCACATGATTTGAGTTGAGTGGCGTGGGTAGAGCGTTGTCACTTACCTTGTCTGCCCTGTCCTTCTCAACTCCGTATTTGCCCCCAAAGCCTCTGGCAGCATCAGTCTGAGAAGAGTGCTTCTCCACTTCAGCAACGTACTCATGACCCAGAGCACTCTGAGAAAAATCAAAGATGAATGAGTGACAAGACAAAAATGACCATGAAGAAGTAAAATGATACAGAGATGGAATGTAAGACTACAAGAAATTCTCTTTTAGGTCAGAATAATAGCCTCTGACAGTAATGCCAAGGAATACATGAAGGGAGAGCAAGGTGACTTTTCCTGGAGCCTTGCACATCCTGATTCTTCTTTAATACCATTTGGAACCCATCATTCGGGAAACTCCCCTAGGATAGGCTGGGAACTAGTAGGATAGAGACTAGGAAGACAGAGCAGTGATTAAACCAGAAATGAAAAGAGAGCTAAAATAAGGGCTTTGTGCATCAAAATAGGAGTGAGTTTAGTTATTGGAGGGAGAACAAAGGGGACTGACTGGACGACATAGCTGGGATTGAATATTTCACAAAAACGGCTAGGTGTTTTGCTCTGGATCTTTGCTTCTGTATGACTGTTAAAGTTCAGAAGTGCCGCCTTAGTCCTGATATTTAACAGTGACTGTCCCTTTATACTAAAGGGGGTTGATAGACAATACTGTGAGTAGTCCAAGACAGCATATAACTGAAATCATTTCTATTCTCCTCCAATTTTAACTCCACCTACTGTTTTATTTTCTGTTTGGTTTTAAAAGGTATGTCTCTTCTAATATTTAGATATGGATATTTTAATAATTTGGGAATTGAGTAATACTTCAAGCCAAATAATAATGCCTTGCAGAGTCTCAACTAAGAAGAAATTAAAAATTTCTTCTCTTTCTTCCTATATTTCCAATCTCATGCTGGAATAAACATCAATACAGGGATTGATGTGAAACATTGTCCTATTTAAGCTCCTGGGAACTGGTGTTGCAGTATTTTGAGGTTTGTGTAGGTCAGCTTTGCTTGTTGAATTTAAGAATGAATGACTGTTTATTAGTTTCACCTTATTCCAAGGAATTTTGTGAGAGAATACAATGCCTACAATGCACTTTATCCAATGACCAAACAAAACACTTCTTAAGAATGAACTAAAGACTTCCATTGGATATTTTTTCTCCTTGAAGGTAAAACCTTTTTTCTTATAGGAATTTATCTCTGTCTTTGAGGTTAGGAAAGTCAATGGAAAAAATAACTCGATATACAAGTATTCTTTTATCATACTGTTATAATATCTAATGAATAGAGGAAAAACAATATTCATATGTGAGGGCTTCTAATGGATAAGTGCACATCAATATTTTTCATGCACGTCATATAAATAATGCATAACATATATACAAAAAAACCACTAAACATACAGTAAAGAAAATAAAAGAAGTAACATAGACATAGCACACAAACGTTTTAAAGCACTGATTTTAAAACATATTTTCCCTTCTCTACTTGTGTTCCTTGTCTCTTCAGTCTAGGAACTACAATGTGACTGGGCCTACATGAGGCCAATCCTTCTCAATTCTTGGCCTCTATTTTCTGCCATCTATATTTTATGTGTTGATATCGGGGGTGGGGGAGTGGGGGTGGAAATACAAATAATATGTGGACATTCTATTTTAAAGCCCAGATGAATACTGTACTTTAAACCATAAAACCAACAAATGAATCAATTTATTTTTAAAGCAAATGTCTCCTTTTCAACTCACCTTGTCCATTCTGTCTCTTTCCACCCCAAACCGACCTCCGTAGCCATGGGATGCTTTGGGCCCAGATTCCATCTCCTTTTTCTTAAGAATATCATGCTCCTCTGACACTTTGTTCCTTAGCTGATGAATGCTGAAAGTAACCACATGTTAGAGACTCATCTAACACAAGAAGTCAATGAACCCTCCTTCCCCAAAAAATGGGAATCTAGAGGTGTATTCTGTTTATTTCTAGCAATAACCTGAGCCCCCAAAGTATACCAACGCTGGATCTAGTAGTAGGAGATTAGGGTGGCCTGCATACCATGGCCTGATTTACACTTTTCATAGTGAATAGTATTTCTTCTAGTCTATTATTTTGCTCACTAAATAACGTGTTGATATTTATTCCCATTTTTCATGTTCTTAAATATTAGAGGATAATGATACCTACATTCTAGTATCTAAGAAGTTATTTTCCTCTCTGAATGGATTTGCTTTCTAGCAATTAGGTCTTCCATCTTAAAAAGCAAAAAATATTCCTACACCCTTTTACCCACACATCCTAGCCCCGTGAGTCTACCTTAAGGAAATAATTTTAAATATGGAAAAGCTTAATGTCTAATGATATTCACTGAAACATTGCACATAGTGATAGCAAGAACCAAGAAACAATTTATATGGCCAATAACTGGGTAATAGTTAAGTAAATCATAACATTACCTCTTAATGGCATACTAGGAAGACATTAAAAACGATGGTTATAAAAAATGCAACATTGAGAAATTTATCTACATATTAAGTATTTTGTGTATTGTCTTGTCATAAATGAACGCTTTCAAAGTGTTGCAACAATTAGTGATAAGAATGAATTCTTAGAAACATTTGGGCAAGAGAACCTTAAATTAAAAATCTGACTTACAGCAAGAAATGGAGTTTAAAGGATTGAGATAGTGATGTTACCAGAAATTCACTAGCTCAGGAAAATCAGATACATTGGTTACAGGTAGAATGGCTATCTCACAGCAGAAATTCTCCTTTTTCATGGAAGAATAGATCCATCTGGTGGCCTTGTAGTATAAGCCCACTAAAGGTCTTTTTAAAAAGCCTTCTCAGGTTTAGTCAAGTTAATTTTAGAAAGCTGGCTTTGGACCAGATGAAATTAAACTAAGTGCTGGAAGAACCCTCTGTTCCTGTGCCTGCTCTAAACTCTCTGGCAGCAGTGAAGGCAGAGAGATCCTGTGTTGCCAGTTCAACGACACCAATATTTTAGAACTGTCTGTGTCAAAAAAGCTATTGGTTCCAAGAACATGTAAATGACTGATATTTCCCAACCAAAATATTTAGATGAAGAATGAAGAAAACGGGGCTAAACATTACTCTTAAATGGGAAAAGTCTGTAAAGTTTTAATGAGTCTAATGATTGCTACATGGGTCATAACTATATTATAGTTGAAACAAGTTTTTAAAAGAGATTAGAAAATGAGATTCAGGAATACCCACCTACTGGATGACAGCAAGGCTAGTCAGAGAAGTATGCCAATGGACAATATAATTTGAATGAAAACTCTGGGGCTGAAGAAGACTAACTTCTTATCAAATTCTTTAGAATATAGCTGAAGCCACTCTAAATAGATCTTAATTTTATCATTCATTCAATAAATATTAATTAAATATTAAACTTTTGAGTGTGAGGTACTATTAAGCCCTGAGGACACAAAATGATTAATGTTTGGAGATAGCATTCAGGTGGAAGAGACAAAATAAAAAATTACACTTCATTGTGTTTAGTGGCATATCAAAGAAACTTTACTATTCCAGGACTTAATGTATTCACATAAATTAACTCTCAAATACCTATTTTAAGTTTTAAAATACCTTGGATTGATAAAGCAAGGCAGTTCATGTGAACAAAGTGAAATCTAGGACCTCAAAGATGAGCTAAAAGAATAAACGTCTTGCTGTTTTTATTTCAAAATTAAAAGCACAAAGGTGAGTAACTCAGACTATAAAATATTATTCACAGATGATACAATCAAAGATGTAGAAAACTCTAAAGAATCTACCAAAAAAAAAAAAAAAGCACTGCTAGAACTGTCAAGTACATTTGGCATGGTTACAGAACATAAGGTCACTATAAAAATCAATTTTATTTCTACATACTAGTCATAGATATTGAAAATTGAAAGTTAGAAATAAATGCCACTTACTGTCACATGAAACAACATGAAATCTTTTAGCATAAATTTAATAAAATATGTGTAAGACCTGTACACAGAAAAGCATTTCTGAAAAAATTAAAGAAGACCTAAATAAATAGAGATATACCCCATCTTCATGAATGGGAAAACTCGAGATCATTAAAATGTCAGCTCTCTCCAAAATGATCAATGCAATCCCAATTAAAATACCAACAGACATATCTGTAGGAATTGACAAGCTTATTCTAAAATGTATGTGGACATGTAAAGTCCTGGGATAGTAAAAGTTTTCTGTTTTGTTTTGTTTTAAGGAGAGCAAAATTGGAGGACTATTTGATTTCATGACTTATCATTAAGCTACAATAATCAGTGCAATATGATATGGGTCAGGGCAGACATACACATCAGTAAAATTGTCTAGAAATAGACACCCACATATATTGCTAAAGATGCCAGATAAGTCAGTGAGAGAAAAATAGTCTTTTAATGGTGCTGGAAAAACAAAAAATGGAAAAAATTCATATGGAAAAAAATGAACCTCAATTTAATATTAGACTTAAATGTAAAAGCTAAAATCATTAATCTTTTGGAACAAAACATAGAAATTTTTCACAATTTTGAGGTAGGCAAAAATTTATTAGACATGTAAAGCACTATAAACATTTTTGATAAATTAGACATCATCAGAACTAATATCTTCTGATCCTCAAAAGATACCATTAATAAAATGAAAAGGTGAGTTACACTCTGGATTAAATATTTGTAAAATACATATCTCACAAAAGACATATCAGAATATATAACGAACTCTTAAAATTTAAAATATGAACAGCCCATTTTAAAAGTGAGAAAAAGTATTTTAACAGACACTTCAAAATAAAGATATATAAAGATAAATATATGGCACATAAAAAGAGACTCAATAAAATTAGTCATCAGAATAATACAAATTAAAATCACCACATACCCACTAGAGTGGTTAAAATTAAAAATACTAACAATACCAAGTATAGACAAAGATGTAGAACAATGAAAACCCATACACTGTTGGTAGGAATGAAAAATGGTAAATTCCTACCAGAAAATAATTTAGTAGTTTCTTAAAAAGTTAAATACACACTTATTATATGACTTAGTAATTCTGCTCCTAGGGATTTTCTAAGAGAAATAAAAATAGATGACAACAAAAAGATTTGAACCGAAATGTTCATGACAGCTTTGTCATAGCCATAAATTATCACCAACAAATAGTTCATCAACAAGGTAATGGGTAAATCAAATTGTGGTATATCCATACAATGGGATACTACTTGACAATAAAAAAAGAACAACAGACTGATACACACAAGACCATGGATAGATCTCAAAAAATTTTGCTGAGTGAAAGAAGACAGACAAACAAGAATACATTCTATATTATTCCATTTACATAAAATTCTAAGACAGACAAAACTAATCCGTAGTGACAAGAAGCAGATTGGTGTTTACATTCAGCAGGAGAAGGGATTGGGCATATTGACTATAAAGAGGCACATGGGTATGAGTGGGCAAGAGTGGCAAGAAGAAGATTAAAGAAAAGGACAACAGTCCTTGAAAACGAAGGAGCTCCTACAAAATACTATGCTGCTTGGAGCTTCCTGGCCCAAGACTCCTCTATACAATAGATGAGGGGTGGATAGGATCATTTGAGCTATTCATCAAATTACCAAACCACTCCCCAAGCTAAATTTATTTTAGACAGATTTTCAAAAGAAAGATCATGATGTGGGGGATGGTAGTGAGATTAGTGAGAACCACAATCACTTCCTTTTCCTGCTTTGAATCATCTCAGTCCTGCAGCTACTGTTCTTCTCTCCAACTTCCCCCTCTTTCCCAAGGACTTTAGTGATTCCCATCTGACCTTAAAGATTGGCTTGACCTACACTAGCCAGAGAGAATCCTAGAGGACTTACTACTGGAAGGTCCAGCAGTTCCCAACCTTTTTGGCATCAAGAATTAGTGCTTCTATGAGAATCTAATGCCTAATGATCTGAGGTAGAGCTGAGGAGGTGATGCTGGGGAGCGGCTGCAAATACAGATGAAGCTTCGCTCACTCACCCGCTACTCACCTCCTGCTGTGTGGCTCAGTTCCTAACTCTAGAGGTCTTTTTGATCCTGATGAGAAAAGAGAGAATCAGAGAGGAAAAGAGACTTGTCCAAGGTAACCTGGCTAGTCACTAGCAGAGACGGGGCTTCTACACCTCAGTAGTCTAGGTAAATGAGAGGGAAGTGAGTTTTGTGTAAATGTTTCCACCATTTATTCTATCATATATAGATCCAGTTAGGCTAATAAAGAAAAATCCAGGGTCACCAATTCCAGTGTTCACCAGTCAGAGTGACTGGATTGTGCAACACAAGTCTATGTAATCACCACTTAGGAAGAAGGAAGATTGTCAACGGTTTACATGTTATGTTAGGATTTTAGGAAAAAATTTTATTAAACTAATATATATTAACAGAAAAGAGAAATAACATTATTGAGCTGCTAAGAGGTGCTAAGTGCTACATTAGACATCTGTTAGCTCACTGGATTCTGCAGTATAGCTATTATTATCCCCATCTGTTAAATAAAGAAGCTGAGATTCAGAGAGGTTATATGTCTAAATTCACATTGCTCGTAGTGGCAGAGCTGTGAATTGAATCTAAATCTATCTGATATTCAAACTCAAGCTCTTTCCATAAGATTATGGCAGGGATTTAGGTGTCCTCCATAAAATGTTCTACTCCTACTATGTAGGAGACAGGTATTGGGAGGGAAAAGGTACAGAGAGAGTTTATATCTTTGTCTTAACAGTTGTCAGGATACTAGGGCTGAGTGACCTTTACTCATAAAAGAAAAAAGATCTTAATTTTTTTTTTTGATTTTTGAGCCTACAGAGGGCATCAAAAAGCTTCCTAGTCTATGGCCATGCCACCCTGAACATGCTCAATCTCATTTTATCTTGGAAGCTAAGCAGGGTCGGGCCTGGTTAGTACTTGGATGGGAGACCACCTAGGAATATCAGATGCTATTAAAAAAGAAAAAAAACTTTATCGTCCGTCTGTCTGTCTGTCTGTCTGTCTGTCTGTCTATCTATCTATCTATCTATCTATCTATCTATCTATCTATCTTTCTATCTATTCATATAAACATAAATGTGTGTCTGGAATGTAGAGCGACTTCAGATGGGCCAAGGAGGACTCAGTAAAATGTCAAGGTAAAAAACTCAGAATAAATACCTAAAAAGAGGGCAATAGCAGGTCCTATACCTTGTCTGAATGACTTTTAGAATAAAAATTTGTATTTAGCTATTTAACAGAAGTTGGCATTAAAAAAAAAGAAAGAAAGGAAGAAAGAAAGAAGAAGAAGAAGAGGAAGAAGAAGAAGAAAGGAGGAGGAGGAGGAGGAGAAAAAGAAGAAGAAGCTTCCTACATGACTCTGCTCCATTTTTTGTCTCTACAACTATTTCCAGAATTTCTTAGTTTAAGAATAATATTCACTACAGTTACTTAAGATAAACCATTATGTCTGGTTAAACAATAATGCAGAGTATGGAATATTATCAAATTGTATAAACATGTGCCAAGTTTTCACAGGGTGGTGTTTGTGCAATGTGGTCATCTACTGACACTTTTTAAATCTAGGGGGGAAAGGTAAAAACACTGTTAGAGTGTGGAAAGGGGACTTAAAATGGAGATTAAAGCTGTATTATTTTTGCCAATTTGTGTGCAGTTGTCAATTTTTACTTTTTTGCTCTTGTGAAACTGTTTATTGTGTTTACCTTGCTACTAATATTTGACATTCTGTATTCTCCAAAGCAGACAGCTCTGGTTAGATGATCCTGAATAACCCATGGAAGAGAAGAGGGAATCTCTCAATTTGAACATACAGTATATCTCATAAAAACCCTTGGATATGTCTGTAAGTACCTTCTCTCTTATGATATCAGAGTTTTTTGTTGTTTTATTTTTTTTTCTGGTAAAATATTAGATTGTAATTTTTAAGCACATTACTAAAACAGTTGTAATCAATAGGTTTTCCAAGTGTCACATTTCTTCATATTACCATTCATAGCTTCCAACTTCTGTTAAATAGCTAAATACAAATTTTTATTCTAAAAGTCATTCAGACAAGGTATAGGATCTGCTATTGCCCTCTTTTTAGGTATTTATTCTGAGTTTTTTACCTTGACATTTTACTGAGTCCTCCTTGGCCCATCTGAAGTCGCTCTACATTCCAGACACACATTTATGTTTATATGAATAGATAGAAAGATAGATAGATAGATAGATAGATAGATAGATAGATAGATAGATAGATAGACAGACAGACAGACAGACAGACGATAAAGTGATACAACCTCAGCATTTGAGTCACTTCTCTGAATCCCTTATAATAGAACTACTTGGGGAAACAGCACAATTGTTAGCAGTAAAAGAGATATTAGGGTTGGGGGGATAAGAGGAGAGAGATGAAACAAAAATACACAATGATACACTTAGGAAACAGAAACAAATTCAAGGAAAAAAACACAAAGACACATAGATAGACATGAACTACCCTCTCTTTCCTTCCTCCCTCACTTTCCCCCAAGTCCCTGAATTTTCCTTGGCCTTTTCCCACATCCCTCTCCAATTCCTCACTTCTTTTGGCACCTACTTGATATGTTCCGTGCGTCCAGAGCCCTCGATGGTCTTGGCTCCCCACCGTTGCTCCTTCTCAGAGATGTCATTCTGCAAAAGACAGCACTCAGCAATAAGTGATGGAAAGAGATGTGCCATGATGAGAGAGAGGCCATGCAGCTGACACACATGCCTTCCATATCCCCTGCATCTGCTGCCTCCTTTAGATGCCTCCTTCAGATGCCTCTCTATGTTTACCCCATCATGAACCCCATGTTAAATTAAACTGGTGAGCTCTGAAACTTCCTTTCATACTGCATCCCTCACATAATCCTCCTCAGGTCTCCTATAATTTCTGAATCCCCCCAAATTATACACGTCCAGCCCAAATCTTGGCTCATAGGCCAAAAGAGACACAGCATAGCCTGCCATAGCCCATCAATCACAATGTCAAACTGCTCTGCACCTGTCTCCTCAACACCAGCCATCATGCATACCCACTCCTAACAACTGTCAGTTTCACAATGAGGGCTATCTCAGACCCAGACTGTCCTTTCCTAAGCCCCCTCAAAGGTTACAGAGTGGTCCAGATGTCATCCCCACCCCTTTCACTGTCCAAGAAAAGCTATTTCCAAACTCACCACAAAGTCAGGATCTGTGTCCCAGTCATCACCCTGGGTCTCCAAGGAAACAGATACATCATGCCCTACTACAGACTTCCACATCTGAAGGTAAAAAGAAGATGAAAATAATTAGAGGCAAAACATCAAGAGGAGGGAAAACAAGAATGCTGAAGCTTTGATATAGCAGCTCATTGTTTCTTGCCATTTTTTTCTTAGAAGCCGAGGCAAAGCAGATGAGAGTTTTAGGAATGTATCTTTGCTTAGATAGAGGAGGGGGGTGGGGATTTATTTGAGACAAACTAACAGGGCCTGGGCACACCTAAGTCTGGAGAGAAGTCATTATGGGTGTAGATAACACTAAATAACCTGGATGTCAAAACTGCTGGGATCAGTCATTTTTGTCAAGAGCCCAGCCAAGCCACTGTGGTAAAAATGAGGGGTGTTAGAACATGCCTAGAATTATAGCACCAATTCGCTCAGGTTTCTACATATGACTCCTTTGCAGTTGTCAAAATATATATTGGTTTAGCTCCTGGTAAAGGAAACATCTACAATCCTATCTGCAACCTGCTTAGTGCAAGTGCCATTCTTCCACTTGGCCACTGAACAGCTACATGAGATCAGTAGGGCAGTCAGCTGAAATTCCTACACTGCACAATGCATGGGAAACATTATTTGCTGAGGATAAGTCACTTATTCTTCAATTTTCAAAAACAATTTAATTATATTTCTAAAGAGAATAGCTGACTCAAAAATAGCATAATCTCTCATTTTGAACAGTAGGGGTTATTAGATTTTCATTAACTAAATAAATGATAAAGTACTATTTAGAGAATACCAGTTTGAAGGAATATCAAATTGGTATTCTACTAGGGCATCCCCAGTGTTTCTACTGGCTCTGCCAATCATGCATGAGGAGCAGCTACACAATTGCTCTGCATCTGTGGAATCCGGAGTCTTGGTGTGAAGAGGAAACCATGAACAATGCTTATCTGCTCTGGTGGCCACTGAGACTTCTTGACTCCGATACCACTTGCTAGCTGGCACTGCCTCTGCCCATTCTTCCCTATTCAGACTTTTCATCCCACTGGTGTCTTTCTCCATGCTCTTCACTGTCTCTGAAGAATCCCTCTTATGACCACTCCTGGGACACTGTAGTGTCTCTACCCAGGGCCTCAGACTCTGATTTTCCTCTCCACTTGAAAACTCCTCCATGCTCTTCAAAAAATCCCTTGGAAGCCAGCCCAAGGGAAAGTTTGGGGGTAGATTGGTTAGAGAAGTGCAAAGAGGACACTGGAGAAGTATTGACTATGTCAGCTACACTGTGGGATGAGTCACTACCGAGACCAGCTCTGCCTTCCCCTGTAGAGAAACAATTATGGATGAAGGTATGGGGTAGGTAGACAAGAGCTATGGTCTTGTTTCCTGGGCCGCTCTGCAACAAAAGGACTTCACACAGAAACTGGAAAGGAGAAGTTTCTGAAATAGTCATAAACAGTGAGGACCGATTGTCCTGTCCTCTTTCCTGCTCTTCTTCCAAGATATCAGCTTGTCTCTCCTGTAAACCTCCCATCCTCATGTAGTTTTTAAACAAAGGCAAGTTTCTGACACAGAGACAACTTAGTATCTTTGAGTTCCTGGCCAGAAATAGGGAAGCCGAGAGGTAATATCTATAGGTGGGAGACCAGAGAGTAACTTGGTGAAGTTGGTGCCCAGGATATCAGGCACTGTCAAAGACCCCATCATAAGGTTGCCTTATAGCATCAGTAAAGTACAAGAATTGGGATTCAGAAGATCATCTCAGCTCTGTTACTAAGATCCTATGGGAACATGGGTAAGGGAATCAACAATAGAGAATGTACTTATTTTTCAGGTACCAGGCTAGGCGATTTACAAATATTAGCTTAAATAATTTAGTAAATCATTGAATGTCTCAGATACTGTTTTCCCCAGTGGAAAAATAAATGAAAAGGTTAACATAACTAATATATAAAGTCTCTTCCATTTCTGACATTCTGGGATTCTATGGTCCTACAATCATAGAAGTTAGTCCTAGTCAAAATATCATGCCATTTGGCCTCCATCAGCACTTGGTTCTCAGCGCTGGCACACATTAACTACTTCCTGCTCTGTTATAATGTCTTCTGTGTGGGTTGTGTCTCCCTGCTAGACCATTGGCTCTCCAAGGGCAGAGACTTTGTCTTCATTTCCTATGGTCCTCCTCCCAACTCAATGCCTCAGAGCAACAGGCTTTAAAGAGGTTTGTAGCCAAAACAGAGAGTCCTGGATGGCTGCTGGATCATATTCCCTGGGCTTCAGCCTCTCACTTCTGTTTCCATCCCCAGATGCTCATTATCTACAACTGCTCCCACTCGGGCCTTCTGGCCATAAAAGTTTAAAAGCCTACTAGCAGTGACTTCATCTCTCACCAAGAACTAAGAGCCAGGTAGGTTCCTCTTCACCTCTTTCCTTGTGCTCCTCCACTTTCCCACTACTCAAGAGTACCCACCTCTAACAGTGCGAGTGACTGCTCTAAGCTCCCAGCTCCTCACGTCGTTCACTCGGCTCTCTCTGCTGCTGCTAGTTCTGAGCAAGAAAATGAGCTGCTTCTTCAGTTCCGTATTCAGGTTTTCTGTCATTTCCTGTCATCATGTCCTCACAGCTACTTCCTGAAGTTTGTCAGTTCCTTCTGCTTAGGCACTTCAATAAAAAAAAATTAATTGCCTCTATGCCTAGTCTTTTGCAAGGCTTTGAGTGTCATGGGGGAAGTAAAAAAAAAAAATGCTTTTACTCTGAGTTTGTAATCTGGTCAGGGAAGCAAAACACCCAGAAAACAACAGTATTCTATAGAATAGCATTTGTGTCCTAATTAGGTGGGCAGTTGTTATCGCACAGGAATGGAGTTTGGTATAGGCTGAAGAAAAGCTTAATGGGTAAAATGGTTTTTATGTGGATCTTGCAGGGTAAGATTTGAAATCACTTTTACATTACCCACACATTTTAAACTGGGGTTTGTATTTAATAAGTGTTCAAATAAACATTTATTAATTGAATGGTGGAAGGGAATAAATCACAGGAGAAAGGCAAGACATGGTAGGAAAAAGGTTCAGAGATTGTTTAGGGAACAGTGAGGAGTCTGAGCTAACTGGTAGATTTGATTCCAAATAGCGGGAAGAAGTCTGAAAGAACTAGCTACCAGACAATGGGAAGTCTTGGTAGTATTCTGTATTACTTACTGTTCATCAAGATTTGCTGTCCCTCCTTTCTCCTTCCTATGTTAAGTCAGAATTGCTCAGGTGACTTGTTTTGGCCAATGAAATTTGAGTAATGAAATACATCACTTTTTGGTGGAAACTTCAAGACCAGAGCAAACTTTGCCATCTTTTTGTGCAGTGCCCACCCACCATTTGCAATTCTCCGGAGTGGGTTCATTCTAAGTTGGGGAGTGAGAGGGTCTCTAACTTAGAATGACAACACTCAATCTACTGTGTGAGGGACTTGGAGTATGACTAGAAAATAATCCTTTGTTGTTTTAGCTACTGAGAATTAGGGGGTGTTTGTCACTGTATCTATCCATCCTCTCCTAATCTTGATTGATGTGGTCTTCTGACCTGATTTGCTCATCTGTGAGCTCCCCAGTGGATTCAATCTGAGACAGATAAAATTGGTCCAAGATATAGAGGGGATTCTGCATTAGGAATAAGTCAAGACTTTAGTCACTTACAAATCTAAGGAGTCTATGCCTGGGGGGAGTTTTATTTACTGACCTCTCCTACTTTATGACCTATTTATTGTCACAGCACTAAAACTGTGACACAGTCATCCAGGTAGTTCTTTAGAGAAACCTTAGAATTTAGAGATGAAAACAAGAAATCTCATCTCTCCTTAGCAAAAGTCCCAAGTTCATTCCTGATGTGAGGCGGTGAGTTGAAGCACACAGAAATAGCATGGGCTCTGAAGCCAGACAGGCTTATATCAATTCATTTATTTACATTGAGAAAGTTCCTCAAGCAGAGACTTAAAAAAACATAATGCCCATCTTGCTATAACTTAGACTTACCTTACCCACTCCCATCCAGAGGGATCCCAAGGGGCCTAATGCTTTCAATATGCACCAGATGAGTTTTCCCAGGTCCAGGAATAAACCTGCATGAATCTCATGCCCTAAGGCCCAGTTCGTTTGGTTTAGTATTAGGATGAAATTTCCTTACTCCACTTCATCACCCTGGGGTCTAGTGGCTAAGTTAGAAAGACGAATGTAGCCATTACCAGGGAGAAGGACACCTGAATATGTAGTTTTCTACCCCTGTGTCCATCCCTGGCTAACTCATCCCTGCATCTCCTATCTACCTTCCCCTCCTCAGCATGCAAACATATGTATGTGAGCACCCATGTATAAACACACATGCACACGCCACCACAATTTTTCATTCTGAAAATAATTTTATTATTTTACAGTTATTAAGGAAAGTTCCTGGGTTGCTGTGACTAAGATTTGGTTACCACAGAACTAAGGATTAGAGCAGAACAGTCAGTTCACCAGTTTTCTCTCTTCTTTGGGTGGTGAGAGCAGGCAGTGAAGACATCATGTGCATAATGAGAAAACAACCAACTGGTAAGGGCTGACGGGGAGGAGAGGCGGGGAATAGGCACAAACGGAATACAATCTGCCCATCATTCTCAGACCTAAATTTAAACATTTGATCTTTTTTTGTATTGTTCTTCCATTTTCCTCAGCTCTCTGTTACCAAAGACAGCAGATGAGTATGAGGCAAGAAAGTGGAATAATTGTCACCGACAGCAAAGTAGCTTAGTACATCGAGAGGCTAGGAGGGTCTTCAGACCAGTCAGATCTCCCTGGCTGGGAGTCAATGCCTCACCTAGGCCTGGCTCCTAGGGCCCACATTCAAGATATATCCAGATAACATGGAATGACAAGAATCTGAATCTCACTGTCTTTAGCTGGTTCTTCCTGTGTTTCAGTCAAAGAAAAGGCATGGGCCACTCAGTAGCTTAGGATACATGTGATCAAGGGCAATAAGCAATAGGATCCAATCCTTACAGTCCAGGACCACAAATCTTGCTCCAATGATGTTTGAACAGCCAGGAAAGGAAATGCTGTCCTCCCATGATACAATAGCTAAAATCCCTGGGGAGTTCTTCAGCTTCCACCCTATTCTGCAGGAGACCTAACCAGATATCCTGCAAGATAATGTTCCCCAGAACTTTGTTTATGGTGGGTCCACCATGCACCTGAAGGAGAAAATATAAGGTAAACAGAGCAAATAAAGTATCAATCAAAATGATACTGGACTTCGGATTATTAGGTTTATTAGAACCACCCTCCTGCCTGAAAAACATTCCTCAGTATCTTTCACAGGACCACGAGACCAGGGCCCTATAAAATCTGAACAAATCCTGAGTTCAGCAACCAATTGAGGGGCCTCCTCAGATTACGCAAAAGTGCTCAGGTGCTGGGCAGTAGAAAAAAGCAGACTTGCTGGTCCTTGCAGCTTTAACCTGTGCTCACATCCACTTCAGTTTTGCAGGCACTTTCCATGGAGAGTTAGAGGACCTGTCAGCGGGAAGACTGTTCCACTGGAATTGATGGTTGATGTCAGAGGTGGGGGAACTCCAAGTTCCAAGAGGAGTGGTCCAAAAGGTGAGAACTAAGTTTATAGATGGCCCGTGAAACAAAGAATGAGTAGGACATGAACCATCAGAAAATAGATGGCTGCTAGCAGCGGCACGCGGGTCCGGGAATGACAGAGAGAACGCAGTACCCGCTTCCATCCAGCACCACTCCGTGACTGAAAGAAAAATTTGAAAGTCAGAGAGTTTTATGCTATAGGGATATGTCCTTTTTCCTTTCCCAACTACTGCAGAAAAGAGGCTTCCTGAGAGAAAGTTCTCTCAGTCGAAACTTGGCAAATTCCGCCAGTTTCCTCCAACCTTCCACAGCCTTCCAGTCTTAGCCCCATCAGCTGCTCAGTACTTGGATTTCCCTCCTTGATCCCTTGCCTCAACACAGCCAGCCCTGTCAGATAGTACAGCATAGTAACCTCTCTTTACCTTTCTTCCCTTCTTACCCTTCGACAACTGTTGCCTGTAAGGTCTATTAACAGTGCCTGCTCCTGAGTGCCACAGGAGCCAATGATAGGAGTCCGGGCAGAGTCCCATTCACTGTGCTCCAACCTGTGTTGAGGGAAAAAAGAGGCATGGCATTGGTTCATAGCTTGTGAGGTGAATCAGGTGAAGTTTTCCCAGTCTTCCTGCCATGTGATATAGCATAAAGGACTTGCAACAAAGGCTGCTCTCACATCCCTGTCCGCGTATAAGAAGTGTATAGGCAGACGGGTTTCTTTCAGCAGCAGTAAAAGGTGATAATAACCACCAGGAACTGACTGCCTACTATCTATCAGTAGTAGGTATGTAAAACGGAGTGTTTTACATCCATTTAATGTTTAGGTTTTGAGGTCGGTGTTATCTTTAAAGTAAGGATTGAAAAGGTAAAATTACTAGCTCATAGTGGTACAGTCAATAAGAGGTAGAGCCGGAATTCAAAAACCATGCTTGTCTCAAAACATCATGCTTTTTTCCACTATACTATATGTGACTCAGAGAAACTACCCCCCAACCCCCCATTTTTTAAAGGCTAATAAGCAAACGTAACTAAGAATTAAACAGAACTGGCAGCCTCTACTGCTTTCTGGTGGTGGTGGTGGGTGGGTGTGTGTGTGTGTGTGTGTGTGTGTGTGTGTGTTATGCTTATTTATTTAATACTGGAACATCTCCATTTAATGAAGAAGCTGCTTTTAACTACTCAATGGTTTCTCAATAAAATAAGAACTGTATCAAAGGGGCTATAGGTAACATAGTACATTTGATCAAGCATTTGCCTATAGGGATGAACTTTTTTTTTTATAAAGCAAAAACATACTTTGAATGGTTTCACAGCTAAATTACTTTTAAAAAATAATTTAAAAATTTTAACTACAGTTGGCATATATCATATTAATATTTCCGCTGTAAAACATAATGATTAGACATTTATATAAATTACAAAGTGATTACCCTGATAAATCTAGTACCCATCAGATACCGCAGTTATTGCAATATTATTAATTATATTCTTTATGCTATAGTTTACATCCCCATAACCATTTTGTAACCACCAGTTTGTACTTCTTAATCCCTTCCTCTTTTCGATTTACCCCTTTTGGCAAACCTCAAAACATTCCCTGTATCTATGAGTTTTTTTTTGTTTTTTGTTTATTTTGTTCTTTAGATTCCACATGTAAGTAAAATCATATGGCATTTGTCTTTCTCTGTCTTACTCCACTCAGCACAATACCCTCTCGGTCCATTCATGATGCTGCAGATGGCAAGGTTTCATTCCTTTTTTATGGCTAGGTAATATTCTATTGTATATGTGTACCACTTCTCCTTTATCAGCATTATAAGTGCATTTGCTAGCAAATCAAAAGCCAGATTCTTTTTATATCAGCTTTATAAAGTTGTCTCTTAATCTCCCATACGTTTTAATATTTAAACATTTTTTTTCAATTGATTCGGATCTCAGGTAGAGAATGAGGTTGACATTTATATGGCCCTCTAAAGAATCCTACACCTACCTTATATAGTTATTGTTGGGATATAAAACATAGCTTTATTTTATTTCATATCACATGAAATAAACTGTCAATAAATGGTAGATATTATTACTATTCTCTAAGAACAACTGCTTTGGAAAGTGCAGGTCTCCTAGACTCCAAAAGTACACTGTTTTCTTGAGTGACTATAATGACTCATAACTCACTGCAGCATCCATTTCAAGATGAGAATTAGATCCTAGTTATTCCCAAGTTTGGCCCTGAAATGTACACCAGAGTAATCAGAAAGAACCATAGGGGAACACAGGCTATCTCCCTCATCCTTTACCGCCTGATCTGCTCCTCGGCCACGGAGAGGGCAGTCTCAGCAGCTACTCTTTGGTCTCGTTCTTCTTCCAGCAGCTTCCTCAATTCGTTCACCTCCTGTTTACTATTGCACAGCTGCTGCTGGACTTCAGAACTGCTTCAGAATAAAAGGAAAATAGCATCACTAGATGTAAAACACAGTTGCTGACATAAGGGATTCCAAGTCTTCATAAAGTTATAAAGCAGGAAGATTTACAGAAACTTGTACAAACACAAAGAATATTTTAAAAGAATAGCTGTAGAGTAATTAAATAAAGCTGTAGAAAATGCCTTAAAAGAATTTAGGGATTGACTAAATGTCTGTCACTCAAATACCAGAGAATTAGTGCTATGCATTTGTGTGTGTGTGTGTGTGTGTACTTTGGTGCTGCTGTTTTTGCTTTACAAACTTTTTACACTTAACTTGTTAGTTATAACTGTTACTATTTAATCCCCTCATCAATTCTGTGAGGCTAATAAGATAATAAGACATATTAGGTCCATACAACAGACTCTAGGGCAATCTAGATAGACTGTCCAATTTCTATATGTACTGCACGCTCCAGGGTTGAGAGGTGCTTCCCTACCTGAGCTGGGGCTGCCTCCGTTCTTCAGGATCACTGTCCCTGTGAGCTCCATTCTTTTCCTGGGGAGCTCCTGGAGCGACATCTATATTCAGTGGCCCCTAGACAAAGAATAAGCTTAGCAATTCAGTGATGAAAATGCTTAAGAAACTGAACTGTACTTGGGCAAAAGGAGAACCCGCTTAACAGCAAAGAGCATGAGAAATCTTGGAGAGGAATATTCCACTTATAATTCTCTTCAGGTACAGATTTAGAAGTGAGGATCTTCTAAGAGATTAATTCCTACATAAAACTCCTGATTACATTTTATTCAAAATTCTCATTCTTGAATCTCTCCTCTTAAAAGTTTAAAAGCTTATCACTGAAATCTGCTTTGTTCTAGTAGAGGCTCCAAGACTTTCCAGAAGCTACTCTGATCCTTCCCTTGCTCAACAACCCCTCCCAAACCCGTTTACTTCCTTACATCTCCTATTTATCTCCACACTAATTCTCAGTCTTCTCCAACTTCAACAGTGCACTCCTCTCCACTGCTGTCCATCTGTTTTGTTTCTCAGGTCCAAATCTCTTGACGGTTTTCTTATTTCTTAAAGCAAAATCAAAACTTTCCTAGTTTAAAAATTCCAAAAGCCTCAATCATCACTGTTTTCCATTCACTTTTTGATTTCTCTCCCACCATCTCCCTGATCTTTTTTCTTCTAATCCCTTAATTTGTCCTAGATTTTATTCCTATTTCAATTAATTCTTGTCTTCTCTCTCACTTTCTCCCATCACAACTACGTAACCTTCAGCCTGAATACCTCGGCCTCTCCAGTGCTGCTCTTTCTGCTTTCTCATTTACTTTCAGTTTCATAACACTTTTCCCAGCCTCTCAGCTTTTTACTCACCGCTTGTAGCTCTTGAACCTGCTTCTCTAAGACTGCACAGTGATTAAAAAGGTCACTGTAGTGCTGCTGGTTCTCACGAAGACTCTGACTGGTATCACAGAGCTGAACTGAAAGGGTATTTTTCTCTTCGAGTAGTTGAGAAAACTGAAATAGAGGGGAGGATAAGCCCCATCTCACAGGACTGTTTCACTATAAGCAGTGTTTAGGCTAAATGTCCTGAGTTTTAAAGATCTAATGTTTTTATTTAAAAAATAGCAACAATAGCACTGTGTGTTCCTTCAAAGTGAGAATACGCAGAATTTTTTGACCCAAGAAAGTAAACGCAATTTGGGGGAAGTAGCAGGAAACTTTACTTATGGTGCCCTAGTACATGAACTGAAAAACCAGGAAGCAGAAGCCTACAAGCAATCTATTAGGATAGGCCATCCCAGGTATGCGAGAGAGGGGCAGTAACCTGGGTTCAAGTTGAAGTTACTAACAAATGACTATAATCACCAGAGCTCAAGATGGCTAGAGATCGAGCTGTCACCTAAAAATTCATACAATATTACAGGGTAGATTCTTCAATGCTGTATAGGGTTACAAGTTACCAAGAAAATAGAATAAGAAATTATAATATGTGGTAGAAGGGGAAAAAAGAGTAAATTCTAATATGCTTATGTACATGTAAGAAAGTATATTGGGAATATAGACTCTCACAGGTAGAAACATGATCCTCTCTTAACAGAAATTAATTTTCCTAGACACGGCGAACAACCCAAACCATACCAAAACAAAACAAAAAAATCCTTCGGTGTTGAATATCCTAACACTTTTTTTCTTCGGCAGATCTAGGGAGAAAGGACAGACTTGTAAAACTCATTGGAAGCAAAATCCCCCTTTAACTAGAGAAGTCTTAATTATTTACAATAAGCCACCCTCTAACAAACCACCTTTATAATGCTTGCATTCTTCTGGGATAGACATGCATCCCTGTATAGTCTGGGGGTTGGCAAACTATGACCCAGGCTCTTCTACCTCTTGTAAATTAAGTTTAATTGGAACATAACTACTCCATTTGTTTATGTATCATCTACAGCTGCTTTTGTGCTACAACAGCAGAGCTGAGTAGTTGTAACAGTGACGGCATGGCCTATAAACCTAAAACATTTACTATCTGGGTATATAAGGAAAAGTTTGCTGACTTCTGCTCTAGCTCATAAGCTAATATTTTTCATCATATCTACACTTACAAGAATGGAATAGGAGGGAACAATCCAGACTACATTATACCAATAATCATTCCTTTCATGTTTTCAAGTTTGCGTTACATACAAACATCCAACCGCGCTGGTACTAATACATATAGTCTGAGCATCCATGGAAAGAATCAGGACAGTGGCTTGAAAAGTGGAGCCATTCTATGCTGACTGACAGTCCACCTACTAGGGCCCATGAAGCAATTCTTCTAGTTAGCTGGGACCCATTTAGAGTGAGGCTCTAAGCTCACCAGGCTGTAAGCTCTGTGAGGGGCCATATGTATCCTAAATACCTAGCATATGGCCAGGCTCATACAAGGCAACTAGTTATTTGCTTGATGAATGAATGAATGAATGATGCCATGGATGTAGATACCTTTCTTACAGCTGAGTTCTAAAGGAAGAACTTTGTCACTGAGAATGACAACGACCTAAAGCAATGTTTCTCATACTTTAAGTGGTATGTGAAATATATCTCAATAAAGTTGCTAAAAAAAAAAAAAAACCCACAATTTTATGACTCAGAAACCAGTAAGCAAATTACATAACTGAAACTAAAGTTTCTGAAAACAAGATATGCTTTTTATTACATAATACATATGTACACATATATATTTCCTATCTCTTTTATTTTTACAAAAAACACTCTTTACTGTTTGTAATATCTCCCAAATGGAAAAAAACCCCAAATCATTCAACAGTAGAATAATTATGGTATATGCCTACAATGCAATACTACATACAACAGGAGAATAGGAGAATCACAGCATACACAACAACATGGCTGAATCTCACAAAATAAATAAAGCAACACAAAAGAAAAAATATGATTCCACTTATACATAGTTCTAAAGGGTTGGCAGTGAATAGGACACAAGGGACTTCTGGGGTTCTGGCATGTCCTAATTCTTGAGCTCAGTGCTGGTTACACAGGTGTCTTCACTTTGTGAAAATAGGCCATGCTGTATTTATGACTGGAATGCTTTTCTGTACGTTTTACTTCAATAAAATATTTACGTTAAAGTTTTTGCTATTCACTAAAATGACTTCATCAGCTACTAATAGCTACGAATTGCAGTTTAAAATAGTCTTAGCAAGATTAATGTCCAGAGAGTGTCACAGTCCAATGTTCAGGAGAGCAAATATAACAGGGTTGAGATGGGATCTAGTTTATGGAAAAAAAGAGGTGTTCCAGAGCTATGAAGGGCAAAACTTCCTGAAAACGACAGACTAGCTGGTAGAAGAACTGGGTAGTAGCTGCTCTGGAGCCTCCCTGAAAACTTCCAGACAATTCCCCCAACAAAGGGTCTACAATTTATCAATTCATCTGGATCAACAAACATATAAAAAAATGTAAATTTCTGTGACAAAGTCAACAGTGTTCAGTCTCTGACGCTTCTGAGTCAATTAGTTGCATTTAGCAACATTTTAAAAGTAACTTCTCAAAAAAAAAGTGCTATCTATATAAGCCAGGCATTGCGCTTTTCCATATACATTATCACATTTATCTCAGACTGACCTCCTCCTAACACCTTAGAGAAGTTATTTAATGCCTCTGGGCCTTAGTTTCTGCACCTTTGGAAAAAACCACTGATTTTATCATTTTTGGATCACAGATCCCTTGATGAACCGATGACTTCTTGTGATGAGAAACTTACACACATGCATGCACGTGCACACACCATACCTATAATTTTTGGATGTTCACAGCTCTCTGTAAAGCCAATCTTTAGATTCCAGAGTCTAAAATGATCTCTTAAATCCCCTCCAGTTCCTCTGAAGAAGGCAGAACTAGGGAAGGTGCCACTAGAGAATACTTTGAATAGTCAGAGAGCAATAGGAGTATGATTCATAAGGGAGTCGGGGAGGGGAGGTGGGTGCAGGAGGAAAAGAAGTGAGAATGGATGAGTAATGAAGATAGAGATGTGTGAAGGCATCCAAGAAGAATTTTCAGTAATCTTGCCTTGGCCTTTGCTCTAGGGCCCAGATGGCAAAGTGGCCCTTCCTTATAGAAATAGGTCCCATCTACTCCAACATGCTTCCCTAGAGTGTCTGGAGTGGCAAGGCTGGGGTATGGGAAAAAGCAAGTTGGAAAACATAAGATACACAATGAAGAAGCCCACGAACAGAGTGAAATAGAAAGCAGACCTCCACCCCTACCTGTTATGTAATCACATCTGAAAAGCCTCACTCTTTCCTGAGACTCTTCCCTGTTGCACACTGGGATGAAATATAGAGGAATTTGGAAGATTTGTGGGGAGTGACTTAATATTACTAACAAGTGATACATATAGGGAGACAATGATGGGGAGGTAGGTTTTCTAAAGCAGTTGGCTTTTTAACTCTTACTGAATGGATTTCTCCAAATCATTCCCAAAGACTCTCCAAGGGTGAGAAAAAGGAAATGTCCCTGCACACTAGGACACACTACAGCTGGAGCACAGGCTTCATCAGCTTCTACTTACCCTCTTTCTTCCAGTCGTGGAAATAAGAAATTGAATTTCAGTCTAGCAGGAAACATTTACCTTGCTGTTCAGTTGCTGAATTCTTAATTCCTTTTGATGAATTTCCTTTAAGCTGTCATTGAGTTGAGTCCTTAGAAGTTCTGTCTCATAAACTAGGTTTTGAGACCCATCTAGGGAAGATGATATCTCTGGGGATGCCTGCCAAGATACAAACACTGATGAAATTCTATAAGACCGTTCATGCTTAATTCCTTCCCTCCAAAAACCCTGCCTACTTCATAGGAAGTCAGAAAATGGCTTGCCTAATGGTGACATATGGGTACTTAGCTTGCAGGAAGATGATGCTTCTTGGGTAGTGGTTATCTCTGAGTAGCAATCAGCATTGAAATTACTCACCTGCCTTTGGTACTGTACTTTGAGGGCCTCAGTCTGGGAGGAAGATCTCAATTCCCTCATAAGATTCTGCAGATGACTGATCTGCTGATCTTTATCTGAGATAGCCATAAAGTACTGCTCCTTCATTCTCCTCTCATGAACTTCCCAGGAACTCTTCTCCATCCTAGAGAAAAACATGAAATAATAACAGGCAAAAATATACTTGAGACAAAGATGAATAATTCCATCTTCAAACCAGTATCATTGGCTGTAGAGATGTAGTAAATAAATACCTAACCAGAGTGCAATTTATATTTTAAACAGAACTGTACAGTATGATGATGGAGCAGAACTCAAAAAAAAATTTCAGCATTACTAACCATCAGAGAAATGCAAATCAAAACCATAGTGAGACACAACCTCACACCAGTCAGAATGGCTTTTATCAAAAAGTCAACAATTCACATGTGTTGGCGAGGATGTAAAGAAAACAGAACCTTTGTGCATTGCTGGAAGACTGCAAATTGGTGCAGCCACTATGCAAAACGAGATCCTTCAAAAAATTAAAAATAGATTTACCATATGACCCAGCAATTCCACTTCTGAGTATTTATCCAAAGAAAATGATAATAGTAATTTGAAAAGATATATGCACCCCTAAGTTCTCTCCAGCATTATTTACAATAGCCAAGATATGGAAGCAACCTAAGTGTCCATTAAGAGATGAGTGGATAAAGAAGATGTGGTACATATATACAATGGAATATTACTCAGCCATAAAAAAGAATGAAACCTTGCCATCTGCAACATGGATGGACCTGGAGGGTATTATGCTAAGTGAAATAAGTCAGACAGAGAAAAGCAAATGCCTATGGTTTCACTTATATGTGGATTCTAAATAACAAAGACGAAACAGACTCATGGAAACAGAGGTCAAACTGATGGTTGCCAGAGGAAATAAGGGTGGGAGATGGGTGAAAAAGGTGAAGGAGAATATAGTCAATAATATTGTGAAATACTGGCATAATGACAGATGATTACTAGACTTAGTGTGGTGACCACACTGTAAGGTACATAAATGTGTAATCACTACACTGTACACCTGAAAAGTAATGTAATGTTATATACCAACTATACTTCAAAACAAAACAAAACAAAAGTTTGGTGTTAGAAATCAGGAATAGTGTTTATTCTTCGGGTAAACAGTGACTTGGAGGGGGCATGAAAGGTTATTTCTTGGGTGTTAAAGTTTCTTTGTAATTTTAATTTTATATTTTTCAGCTTTATTGAAGTATACTTGACAAATAGTGTTAACAATGTTTCTTGATATGGACTCATTATATGGGGTGTTCAATTTATGAAAGTTTATCAAGCTGTAAACTTAAGATTTGTGCAGTGTATTGTATGTATGTTATACTTCAATAAAAAGTTTAAAAGTGTTTAAAAAAAAAAAAAGAAATTCAGCTGGAACGACTGGGGAACATTTCACAGAATTAGTAGGCATTTCGTTTGAACCCTAAACAATGAATCAGATTTCCATAATGGAAAAAGCATTCCAGATTCAGGAAACAAACTGAGTAAAAGGCACCAAAATGAATGTATATAGTGAATTTCAAAATGGTTGTAGTAGATAGTGTATAGAGTGAACAGGGTAGGAAATGAAGAAGTAAATCAGATGAAGAGGGGCATTGAATAGCATGCTAAAAAAAAGCTTACTCTGTAAGCATTGAGAAACCACTGTAATTCTTCAGAAAGGCTGCGTCATCCATGACATAGTATAACATCATGGCTATGAAAATGTAGCTATAGAGTATAAAGGACCAGGGTTCAAACTCTAGCTCTATCATATACTTTGAGTAAAATTTACTTAATCTCTCTGAGCCTTTTGGTAAAAGAGGAATAAACTCTACTCCTTAGGAGTACTGTTAGAATTAAATGAGATACTATATGTCATGAACCAAATACAGACCCTGGCACATTATCATCACTCAATAATCACTCAATAAATATTAGCTACTGCTATTTCTCATCATTTATTCCCTGAATGTGACCAATAGGGAGGCTTCTGTTTGATTGACTGCAGCTAATTTTCTTTAGTGCTAACAAAAACTAGCTTTCTGTCATGATCTTTAGTTCTACTTCTCCCTATACTCTGCGTGAAAAAATTCATTAGCATTGTAAGCAAATTTCTGCAGTATCTCTTCACCTTCTGTAGTACTAATGTCTCTATTTTTTTTTCAATAATAGAAGGTTTCATTCAAATTGCATCTGACTTTTTTTTGTCTCTCTAGAAATAAGGTAATTTTCTAATTGACATACACCTGTTATGAAGTATTCCTGCTTGGCTAAGAGGTAGCTTGGATTACAATTAAAATTTTTTCAAAAAGTCAGAGCTAAAACTTAAAAACTAACATAAATTTTTCATTACAAAGCTACTATATGCAAAAGTATTTTTGCTCCCTGGAAATACAAATTTTTGTTCCCTGGGAATACAAATATGTAAAAGGACTTTTCTAAACATTGTCCTTGATATTTGTCTGTGAAAAGTGAAAGAGAACAAGAAAAGAGTGTAAGAGTGAGAATGTATGAGAAAGATCACCGTCTTCCATAAAAAACTTCAAGCTGCCATTATTTTGGAAGAATGGACAAGTGGTTATAATGTGGAAAGAGGCTCTCAATAGAGAATGAGGGCTAAAGAATAAACTTGATTACTTGATAGAACTTAGCCATTAAAAGGGCTATACCACAGTTATCCCTTAAGTAAGAGAGCACAAAGGCAAAGCAGAATAAGCAAACCAGTAGCCACAAGCAGAAGAGAAAGGTTATAGTATAAATCGAGGCTCTCCTGATAAGCCAACCCCAAGGGCAACAGAATCTTGAACAAGATATTCTAGCTTTTTCATGGTTGAGAAGCTCATTTCTCCCAAGTATTTCAAAAGCAAAAGATGGGAAGTCTTAAAGATATTCAGCTAAAGAAGGTGTTCCTAAATAAAGTCAGTGAATCAACTTTGTGTTTTCATTTTCTTCTTCCTTCTAACAGTGAAGTAAAATGTCTTCCTTTCCTTCTCCAATTTTACTCATATTCACTTGATATATTATTTAAATTTTCTTCAAAGTTGCTCAAAGATGGTAGGTAAAGAAAGGCTATAAGAGAAAGGTAGAAAGAGAGTAAAAGAAGGGCAAAAAGCATCAACAGACTAGAAACCATTTTTTTCTCCTACCTAAGGATCAACCTTAGAAGCAAAGTATTCTTTAGGAATGCCCATTAAGGAAATTTTATTAGTTGAGGAAATTTTATTAAAGAGGAACAGGTGGCTGCAAAAATAAGCCTTTAAAGCTTTGCAGTTCTTAGGTGTACACTGGTAACTGGACATTTTATATTTCTGTAGTTCCAGGTAATATGGGAGACATCAAGGTGATGCCCCAATATAGTCCCAATCACCACTAGAGGACCCTAAATTCAATGGTCAGTGTTAATATGCATCTGAAGGTTGAGAGAATCAGAGCTGGATCTCCTTATGATAAATTAAGATTCTAAAAGAGTAAAGCCGGGGCAGCTATTCCGTGGGGGCAGGAGAGCTGGAGTTGAAATGGAACAACTTCTCTTTTCTCTTGAGGTTCAATTTCAGAAAACAATTTGTATTCCCAGAGAGCAAAAATTCACAGATTTTACCTTTTCTGTAATTATCATCATTTGGTAAAGAAAAATAACGTGTTGTATCATCTGGGGAAGCTGCCAACTTCGTGGAATGAGTCTGATATACATTCACTTATAAGAAAGTCAATAATGATGTTAAAACAGAAAAATCTTTAAGACATAAGTTTACTCCAGAAAACTTAAACACCAACTTCTAAAAAGTGTTTTGCTCTATAAACTTTGCTTAAGGTTTATTTTGAAATATCACATTAGTAAAGTACTTATTCATCTAGGATCTGTGAAGAAACAAATCTTTTCTATACATCAAGAACTCTCTTATGGTTGTTACAAAAATTATTTTACTATGTTGATAGCTATCATCCTGGTCACCTGTGAAAGCAGGATAAGGATCTAGACTTCACCTCAGTTTTCTCTGTATTCACTTGCCTGTGGTTATCTTATAGCAGTTGGTGAGCCAAAGCAGGTGCTGCTTGATCAGCAGCACTTTCCAGCATGGAGAATCTCCATTCAGCGGCAAAGTTAGAAAGCTTCGGGTTTGATTTTAATAAGGTGGCATCACCATCTTAAGCTAAACAGTAATAAAGACTCAACAATGCGGTTGTGACAATAGGACCTGTCTTTCTATACTATTAAGTGTTTACTCTTTACCTTTTCTTTTTTGATCAAATTTGTTAGAAACACTGAATTAAAAACCAAACAGAATTACAGTTCCTATCTTAATTTTTTTATGCCCTGATAGTGTCACATAGCACTGTTATTCACCTGTTTCTTTAAAAGAACAGGGCTTGGATTTCTGGATTCAGATGAGCTAAAGTAGATGCAGTTCTCCTTATTTCTTCCAGAGTATAGATAAAAGCCCTGGGAATTATATATAAAAACAAACATAAGGAGACTTAGAAAAATGGAGAGAAGAAGGTTGACGAGCTAGGTAGGGATCCCAGTACTGGAGGAAAGACATGGAGGTAAAGTCACTGTTTTTGTTTTGTTTCGTTTTGTTTTTAATTCCATATAACCCCAACTATGTGCTGGAGAATCATATAACCTGGAAACACCGAGTGCCAAAAAAAGTTTGTTCTCTCTTGTCAAAAGACCAGGAAGGAACAGCCTAGTGAGATGATTAATGATACTAACCACTCTACTCCACGTGAACACCATGGAAAAACCACAGTACCTTCCCACCCCCATTAACAAAATCCTAGTGAACTGGCTAGTTACAACCTTGCCTGGAGATAACTAGGTACACCTCACCCTCTCTGCTGGGTGGTATCAGAAGAGGTCAAGTGTGTACCCCAGACTGTCACGACCAACCAGTGGTAAAGAGGCACCTGCCTCTGACTGCCCCCATCCCTACTGTGGTGTCAATGGAGAAAATAAGTGAGACCTGGACACCTACCTCTACCCATAACGAGGTAATGAAGCATTCCTCCCTGTCCCTACGAAGGCATTATCAGAAGAGGCCAAGGGGGAAGTTTGGACTTTGGGTACTACCTAGGTAACAAGGTCCCCCTCCTTAACCACTCTTCTGCAGTGTCAGTGAAGACTGAGTGGGAAGCTTGGGCTTTCACCACTGACCTCTGAGAATGAGGTGCCCCTCTCCACAGCTTCCAGTGGTATCAACAGAGGCCATGTATGGAGGTTGGACGACTTTTCTCATCTAACAGTAATGAAGCAACCCTCCCCACTAATTGTGCTGTCATTGGAGTACACGTAGAGAGCCAGAACGTCCACCTCTTCCTGCCAATATCAGGGTGCCTCTTCCCTCTGAGGTATCGATGGAGGCTAACTGGGGAGCCCGGTAGACGTCACCCTTCACCTAGCAGTAAAGTGGCAGTGTTCCTCTTTCCCTGCTGGGGTTAGTGGAAGTCCACTAAGGCAGAAGATTTAAATAAGACTGAGAGTTTTATAACATAATTTCCAAAACGTTCAGAATACAACTGAACTCATCACACTAAGAACCAAGGATGTCACTTTCTAAGAATCAGGGAAATCAGAGCTTGATTGACAAGAAAATTAACAGACTATATAACACAGAGATGACATAGATCTTGCGGGAATTATATGACAAGGATTTTAAAGCAGCCATCATAGAAATGTTTCAACAAGCAATTATAACACACTGGAAACAGATGAAAATAGAGAAAGCTACAGCAAAGAAAGAGAGAATATAAAGAAGAACTGAATGGAAATTTTAGAACTGAAAAATCAATATCCAAAATAAAAGCTAACTCAATGAGCTCAATAGCAGAATAGAGGTGTTGAAGGAAAGAAATCAGTGAACTTGAAGATATGAGAATAAAAATTACTGAATCTGAATAAAGAGAAAAATAATAAATAAATTGGATTTCATCAAAATTAAAAAGACCTTGTTGAGAAGGATGAAAAGATAACCTGCAAACTGGGAGAAAATATTTGCAAACCACATATCTGACAAAGAATTTGTATCTACACTACATAAAGAACTCTCAAAATTTAACAGTAAAAAATTAACAACCCAATTAGAAAATGGACAAAACTCATAAACAAATATTTCATCAAAAAGGATATATGGATGTCAAATAAGCACATAAAAAGATGTTCACCATTACTAACCCTTATGCAAATTAAAACCACATTATATATCTATTAAAATCTACTAAAATATAGTTATAATATCAAATGCTGATGAGGATGTAGCATTTGATACTGAAACTAGATCACTCATATATTGCTGGTAGGAATATAAAATGGTACAGTCATTCTAAAACATAGTTTTGCAGTTTTTAAAAAAACTAAACATTACACTTACCGAACAGCCTCGTATTTGCACTTCTGGGCAATTAATCATCTCAGAGAAGTAAAAACTTATTGTCCGCATAAAAATCTATACAAAAATGCTCACAGCAGCTTTGTTTATAATGGCTAAAAATTAGAAACAATACTCATGTCCTTCAATGGGTGAATGGTTAAAAGCAGTACACTTACATCATGGAATACTATTTGTCAATAAAAAGAATAAACTACTGATACAGACAGCGAAGTTGATGGATCTCAAGGGCATTAAGACGTGTGGAAAAAGCTAATTTCAAAAGGTTACATACTATATGATTCCACTTATAATACAATCTCAGAATGATAAAATTATAGACATGGAGAAGAGATTAGGCATGAGGGAGTGGGAGGGAGGGGAAAGAGTGTGGCTATAAACTAGTGGCACGAGGGACATATTTGTGCAATAGAGCAGTTGTATACTTGGGCTATGGTGGTAGTTACATGAATCTGCAATTTGATAAAATTGCATAGAACTATATACATATATACTCGAATGAATGTAAAATTGGTGAAATCTGAATAAGGTCTTTGAATTGTAGCAATGTCAGTTTCCTGGTTTTGATATTGTACTAAAGTTATGTAAGATGTTATCAATGGAGGAAACTGGGTGAAGGTACATGAGAGCTCTATGTACTATTCTTGCAACTTCCTATATATTTCTATTTCATAATAAAGTTAAAAAGAAAACCGAAAGAAAAGGTTCAAAAAGCAGTGATTATCATACCTGAGCTGATGCAGCTCATGCTGCCAGGAGAGGTTTTCCTGCCTGAGCTCCTCTTGCATAATCTGAAATGTTTTTGTCTTATCTTGATACTCCTGAAGTTGAGCCTTCAGTGGACGTAATTCAGTGATCTCTTGGTTAATCTGTAAGTATTGCTGCTGCAGATTCTTCAATTCTTTCAGCTTTAACCAAAGGGAAAGTAAAAGGGTGATTCATCACATCTCATTCACCTGGCTATAAGTCATCAGCAGCTCCCTACTAAGTCAGACACTACAACAGACTACCAACACCTAATAGTCCATTGACATATTACTGCAGCATGAATCTCTAAAATGGTGAAATACATGCAGCCAGGCTGGTGGGAAGCACCCCACAGCGCTGCCATCGAGGCTGCAGGGTTTGATCATTCCTGCAACTTCAACCCCTGCCCCCTGCTCCCAAGGTCTTAAGAGACTCTCCATCTACAACTCTGGCATGGGATAGACATAAGGGACCTACAGCTTCTTTGTGGGTGCTAACTCCCTAGAACAAAAAGTGTAAACATAGACTGGCTTCCTATTTAGCCATGTGCCCTGGTTAGGCTTCTAAACTTCCTCGTTTGTATGTCAACATTAACTCTAGCTTAGCTGATGTTGATTATGGAGAAGGCAGTGATGCCCAGGCCCAGTGGTTAAGAGTCCTTAGGCTTTGGAGTTAGTAATCCTACCCACACAGGTCGTGTGACCTTATGCATGTTCTTCACACTCTCTAAGCTTTAATATCCCTCACTTATAAATTGAAGATAATTATAGTGCCTCTCATAAGATTATGAGAAATAAAAACAATGTGTTACACACATAAAGTTAGTGATGATGATGATAATGATGATATGATGATAATGGACTTGCCTTTAATTAGCAAAACTGCCCATTTACAGTCCAGGTATATCTTCAAACCCTTTATTCCTAATACTCATTAAAAGCTTGGTAGTAAGAAATAACATCAGGACATCTGGGTAAAAACAAGTGCCTTGAACACACATCTATTTTACCCACTCTGTAAACATTACTAAAGCTACAATAAAGACATTATTTTTTTAAAGCATAAAACACAAGAACAGAAAGAACAAGAGAGGGGTCAGCAGCAACAAAATTAATTTTGGAAGCTGAAAAGCAGATGCATAAGTGGTAAATGACTTAACAGATCCAGAAAAGCCAAATCTTAAGCTGGCAGTAGGGAAAGCCAAGAACCAATAGAACTTACTCTGCAGAATCTTCAAAAGTCTCAGGAATTAACAGCACCAGGTACCTCTGGAAAAGATAGTGATGGGGGTAGGGAGGAGGTGGTAGCTGAAATAAGGAGGATTAGATGAAAGCTGCTTAAGAAATAACTGCATCCCTAGGTACCCTCCGCAGCTTCGCACTTTTTGTTACCCCAACAGACAACTAGAGTTTTATTCGCTGGAAAAGATAAAAGAAGTGTTTCTGGACGATGGAATAACAGGCACAACTGAAAACAAGGGTATTGTTCTAAAGCAAGGGTGAGCAAGTGAATGTATGGTTTCTGAATGCTTAAAGCCTTTCCTCTACTCAGCTTGGAGAGTGCTGGCATACAGGTCTTTACCTTCCATGCAGGAAATGAAAAGTCTTCTCTAGAAAGTCTGACTGGCCCCAGACGAACTAAAGACATCAACATGGGCACTATACACAAAAAGCTCAGCATGATCATACTGCAATAAAACTGAGAATTGGTAAGTTCCACCCTACCCTTAAACATGAAGAGTAAACCAAGGATTAACCCTCACCTGAATAATGGCTAATATTAAAGCAGAGATGAAAAGAAACTAGGAGAGTAATTTGGAGGACTTTAGCAGGGGAAAAAATGTAATATACTCAAACATTTAAGAGAGAACATTGGAAATTAGAAACATGAGAGCAGAAACAAATAATTATAAAGGAAAACTCATTATGAGAAAACTTCAAAGAACAGAACTACCACGACCGTTCTTGGAGAGATAAGAACATATATCCATGAGACAAGGAAAAGTGAAAAAAAGGAATCCTTGGAAATTAGGAACATGATAGAAAAAAAGAAAACCTCTGTATAGGGTTCAAAAGATGCAGATGAGGAAATCTTCCCAAAGCACAGCAAAAAGAACAGAAAAGGCAAGAAAATTAAAGAGCTAATCCAGAAGATCCTAATTCTAAATAATAGGATTCTCAGAAAAATGACAACCAAGAAAAAGAATGGGGGTGGGGGGAAGAATAGTAAGACATAAAAAGATTTCCCAAATTTGATGAGTATGAATGCTTATATTCCAAAGACTAGACAGAATGATGAATGAAAACAGACTGAAACCAAAAAGTACATTATCATGAAATTTCAGAACACAGAGACTAAGAGATCCTATATATTTCCAGAGACAGAAATGAGAGATGAGAAACAAGAGATAAAAGATGAAAGATGAGAGAGAGAGAAACAGCTCACATACAAAGGATCAGGAATGAGTAGCTTTGGACCTTGAACCGCAATGTAAGCTAAAAGGCAACAGACCAAAGACTTCATAATTTTGAAGAGAAATTATTTTCAGCCTAGAATTCTGTATCCAGCCAAACTATCAGGTATGAGAAATGAAATGATATTTTCAATAAATTTACCTCCTACATATCTTAAGAGAGCTACTGAATGATTTATGCCATCAAAATGATAGCACAAAACTAAGACAAGGCAGACACAGAATGTAAAGAACAGAAGATCTAATAAAGGAGAAAGGTAAAAGGAGATATTCTAGGATGAAAACTGTGTCTTAGGAGTACAGGGCAACTGTTCATATAAGAGCAAGTCAGAGACTCCAGGAGAATTTTCTTCATGAAGATGAAATTGATAAAAAGAAACATCTTGAGAGATGTGGATAAATAGCAGTCTTGGTTTAAATTTATTGATAAATACAAAGAAAACTAAGTAAGTAACAATAACAAAACCACAGTTATTAACTCTAAGAAAAACAAAGATGTTAAGGAAAAGTAACACATCTTTTATAGATATAATACCATTTGTTGTCATAAAAATCTAAGTACTGAATATTGATTTAACCAAAATTAAAATGAAATTACATGAGGAGAAAAGAGGAGTTGTATATTAAAATTGCACATCTATGTATGCGTGTGAAATGTGTCTATGCATATACACACGTACACACTGTGGAAGCAAAGGGAGTAAAGAGAACTAAATCCTGTTGGCATAAAAGAAAATTGATAACTAATACAAAGAATGAAAAGCCAAGATGCACTATAAGTATGATATTTAGATACTAAGGAAACACCAAAATAATAATCTAAAAACGAATTGCCTTCAGAGAGAGAGAAACAGGGTTGGGGGTGCTACTGTTTGTTTTTCTTACTGAACACTGTAGAATTTAGTGACTCATTAATAAGATAAAAACATGTTTTTTTATTTGAAAGCAAAAAAATATATATTCTTAATGCAATCAACTCCTCTAGTTCAGATACTCTCAATGTTATCCTTGGAACAGACCAGATCATCAGAAAATGTAAAACATTTTTAATAATAAGACACATTACTATATTTAAGTAAAATAAAGGGTGTTTCACAGCTTCATAGTGTCTTCTCTATGGAAATAGAGAAGAAATTTTTTGTAGGCCTCAATACTTAAAAAATAACTATTCTTATACTGAACAAGTAGTTTTTTTTTCTTCCCCTTTCCTAAAATATGGACACTGCAATTCATGCACATGGTTTTTTAATTCCCTATTTCTGATGGCTGCCAGAAAGCTCAGAGCAATTAATTAGTGGCTCATTGTTCTAACAAAGAGTAAAAGACAGTGTGACATCTCTTTGAAACACTAAACTTACTTCGGTTTAATCTTTTTCTCTTCTGTCCTCATTTTCTCTTCCTTCACAGTTCTTACATCCTGAAAAACTGTTCATATTTTAATATGCTACCTCAAGTCATTTTCAGAACGGAACATAAACAAATACAGGCCCTGCTAGAGATTTGCTCTCCACTCTTTAGGTAGAAATTGTATAAGTGCTTCATTTACTTTGGGAAAGTCCTAAGGAAGTTTAGGCAGATAGGCAAATGAAAACTCTAGAATGTTTTCAGAGTTGTCTGTTATGCTCTAGTAGAATCCCTTGGGCTAAATCCTGCCACTTGAGCCCTTAGACTCTTTTTTGGAAACTTCCCCTTGACTAAGTAGAGAAGAGAACTAAAGTAGCCTAAGTCCCTTTCAGACCTAAATCATCCCTGGGGTGGTCCTAAAAGAAAGAGAGAGTAGTTTAGGCAGAGGTGATACACTGCTGGCTTAGGCTGAATGTTTAAACCGATAAAGGCTGAAATACATGGTATCTCCCATATTTATCGCACAAGCAGCCAATGATTGAGAGACTAGAAACTTCAATGCTCATGAGATAGACTGAGAACAAGATATATGGAAAGAAATGGATGATGGACAGATAACAATGCATTTAGAAAGTATGCAGAAGGGCCTCAGCAGTGAGTTATGAATGTAGTATCAATGAGTCACACTGTCAGGTCTTCAATGTTATTTATAATCCTGCCTAGGCTTTATGATTCTTTCATGGCAGACGTAAAAGCTTCAGTCTCAAACGTTCTTATAACTCCCCTACATGACAGTTTTACAAAATGGAGAAAATAGTGTTTTCAGTAACAATCACAAATATAGGGAATGACCAACAACTGATTGTCTATCATATGATTAATTAATTACCCCTATGCTAAAGACCATGGGAAATACAAACAAGTATAAGACATGACATTACAAGAAGCTTACAATCTAACTGGGGAAATAAAAAATAAGTATATAGAAATTAAACACACATAGACATGTACACAAATAAGGCATTATGGGACAAATGAAAAGTACTAGGGAAGTACAAATATAAGGTAACAGACAATCAATCAAGTGATCTGGAAATGTAACCAGAGGGTTTGAGCTCTAGGGTGACTTTTAAAAAGTGAGAGATATTTGCCCAAAAAAGGAAAATTCAGAGGTCATTTTGATTGACAAGATGGTAATATGGGTAAGTACTAGGTACGATTATTGTGTAACAAGTAGATCAGCTTGGCTGGAATGAGGAGTATGAATAGGGGAACAGTAAAAGGGAAGTCTGAAAAGAAAGCTAAAGACAAATTATAGGGTCTTAAATGTCAGATTAAGAGGTTTGAATCCTAAGCCTCATCTAGAGATAGTACAACTTTTCAAGGTTTTTGAGTAGTGCAGTACTAAGAAAGTAGAGTTTTGGAAAGATTTATTCAGCAGTGATATATACAATGAAGTGGAGAGGTGACAAACTGGGAGCAGCAATATTATAACAGTTTAAAGGTAAGGTGTCAAGGACCTAACCCAAGATGTTGATGGAAAGGAAAAAGATATGTGAAGCACATTATGAATAAAGAAATGAAAGACTTTGATGATTAAATGAAATAAAATCACAGTTATGAACCTTAGGAAACAAAGGAATATTACTATGAGTTATAGAAATATGGAAAAATTTTAAAAGCTGGCGTGGCTTGTAAATATCCAGCAGACAAAAATGTGGAACTGGGGCTGAGAGATAGAAAGTTTAGTCCTAGTATGTATAATAGATAAGAATAGTAAAGCAATTTACTGATTGAAACATAATTCAGATTCTATCCTAATAGCTTCCAGGAAACCGATTTTGACTTAAAAGATAATCAACATCTGCATGCCATAAATTATAGCTCTGAGGTACAGACTGCCTGATAAAAACCTGTACATTGCATTCTGAAAGCAACTGACAAAAAGTCAAGCTCCTAAGACAAAGTCAGCTGAATGAAAACTATTTTAAAAATATAAACAAAAACACATAAATTGTGTTGCGTCAAAGCCATAGCTGCAAGGGGATAGGTGGCCTTTGTTGAGTACAAAAGGCAAAAGACTGTCTATAAATATTGGATGTTAAGTGTAATATGAATGAACACACTACCAACAAAGAAAAAGAAAAGTTTGCATAAGACTTTACAGTTAGAGAAAATGATCTTTTCACTAGAGTTAATCTTAAAAACTAGAATTTTCAGATTCTGAGCATGGGTCACTTTTTTAAATGGAAAAATCCAGCATTTTAAAGCTCAATTTATTTCCTTTTTGGCCTAAGTACATGGGCTTGACAGAATTAAGAGACTGTCAAGAAAGTGAAGAGAGGAATGTCACAAAGCAGAATCCCCTGACCTGGCTTGGCTCATATAGTTCGAGTTTTGCCTCTGAATCTTACTGATCTGGAAATTTTTGGAATAAAAGACCTGGATTACACTACTGGATCTTACAAACAGCAGCAAAGTTAAGCATTAGAGGTCCTCATCTTTCTCTCTGATTGAAAAAAGTTGGGTATTAAACTGGGTCAATGGTTCAGTTTATAAATAAGATTTTACTAGCCATTTAAACTTATTTAAATGAACCCTTTTTACACGTAACTTTTTTTGGGACAAATTAGGATAGATATGTATGTGATAAACTGAGTCCTCTTTACTCCTAATTTTCTGAGATAATCTACTGCTAAACTGTCACTATAGGAAGGCAGTGAATGATCCCTATACTTTTAGTAAAACCATGACAAAATCTGAAAACATTTAAGTGTGTGTTGTGTAAAACAATATAAAAAATAGCTCTCCATTTCTTAGTCTTTGTATAACCAATGGAGAGGTTTTTTGCAAAAGAAATTTGCAATTAAAAAAAATGGTAATGGTAGATTTAAAGTAATTTAAATAATGTTTCTGTTTCTCTAAGACCAAACAGAACCCCTGGCATATATAATACTGTCCCAGAGTGCCCAGATACTTATGTAAGAATCTGCTTATCCTTTTCTACAGAAATGTAAATTAACTTAAATAAAGGTTCAAAAATTCTCAAAGATCAGAGAGAAAACTAGTCACTCACTAGTCGGTCTCTGTCATTTTGGAGTGATGACATAGCTTTTTTTAAACTCTGTACTTCAGGTGGGCTGGTTGCAGGCTGAGCCACGGACCTCTGCTTCCCTTCCTCTGACTTGCGGAATTTCTCCAGCTCATTCAAAAGGTGATCTCTCTCATTCTGTAGACTGGCCATAGCCTTGGAAAAGGACTGCACTTGGTTGTAAGAATCTTCCAGTTGTGAAGACAAGTGAAGCAGTTGCTCATTTTTGGATAAAAGCTGTTGGTTAAGTTTCTCAAGGTGAGGCAAGCTGTTATCCTCAGTGGAATTCACTGGAAAGGCAGCTTTAGAAACAAGAACCTCTCTTTCTCTGCTTAAGAGGCCCCGTTCTTCTTTCAGCTGTGCCAATTCCTTCAGACTGACATCATATTTCCTTTTCAGTTCATCAAGCTCCTCATTGGCATGATCTCTACTATTTTGTAGGGAACCCATAGACCTTCCAAAAGACTGGATTTGTGCTGTAAGATCTTTATTTTCTTTGGTGACCATGAGTAATTTCTGTTCCATCTCCACCAGATCTCTTGCTAGCTCTGCCACTCTTTCTTCTGCTGTTTCTGTTTCATTTCGCATTATCCCTGCATCATGATGAAGATGCTTTAATTCTTTCTTCATTTTATCTTCAATTTCATCTACCTTCTTGGCAGCTTCCATCTGAACATGAACCAATTCATCTTCTAGTTCTGTAATTTTCTTTTGAGAAGAAGAAAGAGTAGTACCTAACCTCTGTACCTCTTCTTCTTTTACTTTTAATTGGGCCTGAAATAGTCCTAAAGTACCTTCTTCTTGCAAGGCTGCTAACTGTCTCTTTAGTTGGGATACAGATACTTTCAAGCTCTCAATCTCTTTAGATAAACCTTGTTTCTCCTCCTGTAGAGCAGTAGAGGACCTCTGCAGATTCTCCTTTGCTTCCTCAGACTCCTTCAGCTTTTCTTCTAATTTAGTATATTCACTTTTCAGCTCCTTATTCTGCTGAAGTTGAGCTTCAAGGAGTTGCTTTTGCTGATAGTCCTTCCTCGATATCACTTGATTCAGGTCTTCTCTATACTGGATCAGTTCTGCATCCAGCTTGGCATTCTCAGAATTAAGATCATCCATATGACTTCTCAAGCATCGAATTTCTTCCTTAAGCTTATTATTCTCAGCAGCAGCCTCTTGGATGAGTTGGTCTTTTTCCAAGATTACAGAGAGATGTCTCTCTTCCAGCTGTTGGTAATCACCTACTATGCGGTCTCGGTCATCCTGGAGAGAAGACATGGATTTCACGAAGGAATTCAACTGAGCCTTCTGTTGCATGTTTTCTTTTTTGATGGATTTCAGTGTTTCTATGAGCCGATTGGTTTTGTCAACAGCTTTTTTGTTCTCTTCTTCTAAGACAATATTCTCCTCTTCCTCCTGGGACAGCAGATTTTCCAGTTCTTTAATTTCTTTATCATGTTGCTGATGCAGTTCAGCAACAGCTACTTGGATTGCCTGTTCCTTGGCAGAAAGCAGGCTTATAATTTTCTGCTCTTTTATGTTTATTTCTTCATGCAATTTATTGGTCAGTTGTCTGGAGGCCTGAAGATCAGTTTCTAGCTGTTCATAACTGAACTTACAATTCTGGATATCAGCCTCTTGCTGCTTTATGATCCCTTCCAAATTTTCTTTATTTTCCTTACATTTTTCCAAAGAGTTATTTAAATCAGTCGACCGGTCTCTGAGACTCCTAAGTTCTGATTCTAATTTAGCTAATTCATTCTGAGAATTGTGGTACAGATGTTGAGTCTCTTCTAGTTGGGACAAGAGTTCTTTGTTTTCCCCCTGTAGAGTATCACAGACCTTCTGTTGAAGTTGGACCTCTGTCTGGGCCTTGGATTCCCAAATCTGCTTGTCATGTTCAAGCCTAGAAAAAAAGAGGTCATAAATTGCAGGTTTCAAGGAAAACTGCTTGATACCTAAGAAACATATAGTACAACATATGTACTCAGATCTACAAATGAATATTCATAATTGAAGGTGTTCACCTTTTTAATGAAGAGATATTAGTTCTACTGAATGCTCTGTATTAAAGGTATCTGTACCTAATGATTCATATATTTAAATTATAAACTCCAAAGTATGTTGCTTATTTTAGTGACATGGTTTTGCACACTCTAGAAAGTACTACTTTCTCCTATATTGCTTTATTTTGCTCTAGACGAGCTAATGTCTGGCCCCTTAAATCTTGGTGTAAGAGACAATAAGGAAACCCATCTCAGAGCATAAGCATACTATTAAAAGTAGAGGAGTATAAAGTGTGGGGGACATGGTTAGTGCTTGAATTTAAAAAGTGATATAAAATTGGAATGTGAGGCAAATAACTTCAACAGGCATATGCAGTATGAACTGATGTGGAATATGAGGAAGAGCAAAGAGCATATCGTTTAGGAAGCTAAGGGAATAATTTGGGAATACCGTGGTACAAACCCAGACAAGAGTAGTGGAAATGGAAATGCAAAAGAAGTAGTCTAGATCTCAACAGAAAGATGGCAAAAGAAGCAGATGTGAATTTTTCATGTTAATAGAGGTGTAGCTGAAAGCCATATGCAGAGATAGAGAGAGAGAAAGTGAGAGAAAAGGCTAGACGGGGAGAGAGCGGGAGAGGGAAGGAGGGCAGGCACAAGCAAGAGACTGTATGTACTAGGGGAATTTAAGCCAAAATTTGTTTCATAATATTAAAGGGAAAAGAGACAGTTTAGAAACTTTCTTGCCTCCAATACCTTTTGAAGAGCAAAAATAACTATTACTCATTTACCTGGAAATGCTGATCTTCAATTCCTCCATATGGAT
Source organism: Pteropus medius (assembly GCF_902729225.1). Taxonomy (NCBI): domain Eukaryota; kingdom Metazoa; phylum Chordata; class Mammalia; order Chiroptera; family Pteropodidae; genus Pteropus; species Pteropus medius. The sequence goes on from NW_024351543.1 coordinate 6,667,945, forward strand.
GGACATCTGCCTAAGTTGATCCTTTAGAACACTGCAATTCTCCTCTCTGAGTCTAATTTCTTCTTCTTTGGTTTGAATAGCATCACTGAACTTCCTCTCCCATTTCTTGGCTTCATCTATTACCCTGTCCCGATCGTCCTGGAGGGAAGACATGCTCTTAGTGAAAGCTGCAAGCTGGGCCACAGTACTGTCCAAGTTTTCCTGAAGTTGTTTAACTTCTTTGTCTTTCTTGTCCAAAGTAATCTGAATCTCTCCAAATGTCTCTTCCAAGTAGACTTTTTCTCTACGCAATGCATCCAGTTTCTCTTGCATATTCTTCTTCTCTTTCAGGTGTTTCTCTTCTACTTGCTCTAGTCTTCGCTCAAGATCTTCATCCTTTTGTTTCATTTGGCTTTTAACTAATTCTTTACTTGACTGAAGTTCCTTTTTCAACTTGAGATTATCTGCTAGGACCCTTGCTGCTTCACTTTGAGTGTCATCTAGCAGTACTTTGAAGCTGGCTAATTCTGTTTCTGCCTTCTTGCGGTGTTCACTGGCTTGAGCCAGATTTTCTTTGGTTATTTCCAAATCTTTTTGGGACTCAGTTTGAACAAATTCTAGGGCCTTTACAGTTCTCTCTAGAGCACTAATTTTCTCTTGGTACCTGATGCAGTCCTTCTGCAGCTGCTTTACTTCTTGTTGCTTTTCTTTTAACAGCTCCTGAAGTTCCTTTGCATGGTTTTTATTGCTAGGTCCTTTCTGAGCACCTTGTATTTTCTCCAAATATTCCTTTCGTATTTCTGACTCCACCTGAGTTTTCTCCTTGACTAACTGCTGCTTTTCTTCTTCCAATTCACTCACACACTTTTTAAGGTTCTGCATTTCAGATTCTAGTAGTTCATTTTTTATTTGGGCATCTGTAACATCCTGATAATAATTCCCAATGCTTCCATTAAGTTCTGCTAATTGATTCATAAGCCTCTCTTCTAAATCATCTTTCTCTTCTTCTGCTGTCTCCTTGAGCTTGGTGACTCTAACAAGTTCTTCTTGGATTTGCTGATTTAACAGATTTATTTTGGTTACTTCTTCCCGAAGCATTTTTAGTTCGCCATCCTTTGCTGATATTTGACTCAGTAAAGCATTTTTCTCATTGTCTAAATTCTGGCTAAATTCCTTTTCTTTCTGTTTCTCTTCCTCTAAGTCAGCAATTCTTTCTTTGAGCTGATCGATATGCTGTAAGTAGTTATTAATTTCATCATGTGAGCTGACATTCTCACCTATGTCAGGCTTGGCACTGGTCTCTGGTAGAATGGATTCTGAATATTCAGGCTTTGTGCTCATACTCAAAGAGTCTTGCTCATTAGCCTCCTCTGGGACAGGCTGTGTTGCCTCTTCAGCGATATGCATTTGGTTATCATGTTTCTCAATGGCCTCTAGGCTAGCTTGTTTGGATTTATTACCTTCTATCTGATGCTTTAAATCTTGAACTTCCACACTTAGAGAGTCCTTCTCAGTCATCAAAGCCTCAAACTCCTTAGAAAGGGTTTTATACTCTGTTTTGACCTTTTCTAGTTCCTCCTTCATGCTGGAATTAGTAGAAAGAAGTGCTTCCATACAATCTTTAGATGAACCTTCAGCAGGATGTATCTCTGCTCTAAGCCGGTCATTCTCTTCTTCCAACTCCAGGATTTTCTGCTGTTTAGATTTAGCAAACTTTCTCATCTTTTCTTTCATGTCCTCCATTTCCTGTTGAGCTTCCTGCAACTGCTTTTCCATTTCCTTCTTGTTCGCTTCTGTGCTTCTTAGCTTGCCATACAGTTCTTGCTTCTCTTGCCTCACGGTTTCCACCACATGCTGAATCCTTTCTGCCTCATTACTAACATTCTCATAGGACTGCAGAAGAATTTCATACTCTTTTTGTAACTCCTTGTGTTTATCTTGCCACTCAGTGCTTTCTGCAATCTTAGAACATTTCAAAGATTCAATTTCCTTCACTAAGTTTTCTTTGTCTTCAGTAAGACCCTCCAGAGCGAATTTCAGACTTTCACAAGAGCCACTGAGACTTTGATTTTCCATTAATGATCTGTCCACTTCTGTAATGAGTTTGTCTCTTTCTTCCTGAAGAAGAGCTAACTTTTCTAAGAATATATCTTTTTCTTTATTTTGGGCAGAAACTTGGTTTTCCACATTTGCCAAAGACTTTGTGAGGTGTTCAATGGTATCTCTGGCCAAAGACAACTCCTCCTGGAGACCTTTGTTTTCTTTTAGTGCTTCTTTTCGGGAAATGAGGGCAGCTTGCAGTTTCCTCTGTATTTGTTGCTTCGCTTTACTTTCTTCTCCAATCTCTTCCGGTTTTTGCTTCATTTCACAAAGTTCTACCTGTAAGTGCTTTATCTTCTCATCATGTTCTTTGGCTTGCATTTCCAGCTGTGTATGCAGAGCCTTAATTAAATCCTCTTGTTCTATCATCTCTGTCTGTACTTTAGTAAGGGCTTCTTCTTTCTTGCCAAGCTGTCCAGAAAGGGACCTAACTTCTTCTTCCTTTTTGCTTATGAGTTTTTGCAGTTCATCTAGTTCAGGTTGTAATTCTCTTAAACATTCTAATCCAGCGATTTCTAGTTGACTGCTTTCCAATTTCTGCCTCAGGCTTTCTGCACGGGCTTCAGCTTCATGGGATGCTATCTTCAGACTTTGGATTTCGAAATCCTGTTTATTTATCTGCTCTTGTAATTGAAATACCTCTTCTGATTTTTTAGTAAGTTCACTTGTTGTAGAACTCACTCTCAATTCTAACTCCTCTTTCTCAGCCTCTATGTCTTTGAGCTGGGCCTTAATTTGAGCAATAGAAGTATTGTCCTGAAGAGCATTTACATCCTCAGGATGAGGCCAGTCTGGGAACAAGTTTGATTCTGGAATAGGCGGGGCAGGTTGCTGCTCTATGGCTTTGAATAAAGGTTCTTCTAAACCTTGAGCAGGAGAGTCTGGGTTCTGCTGGTCAGTGTCTGGAAGTTTTCTCTCTACAGACTCCCTTATTTGAATCTGGAGTTGCCTTAGCTGGTATCCGATGTTCTCATTTTCCTTGCTTTGCTTGTCAAACTGTTCTTGCAAGTGATTATAGTTATCTTTCTGTTGCTTTAGTTCCTCCCTAAGATGTCTTTCCTTCTCCTGTGCCTTTTTTAGAATCACCTTGCGAGAGGTTAGTACTTCCTGTAGCTTCTTTTGAAGTTGCTCCTTTTCTTTTTCAAGGTCCAATATCTTTTTTTCCAGTTCTGGCTTCCAGTGTTCTATACCACCAGTGCAAGGTGGACTACTAACTACTTCTTTTACAGCTGCTGAGTCTCCATCACCTGCATCCTTGTTACTTGTGGTTAACTTCTGGATAATTGCTTGATGCTCAGTGATTTCTGCTTGGAGTAAATCTATTTCATTTGCCTTCTCTTGCAAGTTCTGATTCATCTGTTTGATCACAGCCTGTAACTCTTCTTTGGCTGCTGCTTTTTCTTCCAAATCCTTCCTTAAATGCTCTAGTTCTACTTCTTTCTCAGATATTGTCTGTTTTAAAGAAATTTCTATTTCTCGGCACTTAGAAATCACACATTTTTCTGACTCTTCTTTACTTTCTTTATCTTCCTCCATTTCTCTCCTCTCACACTCAGTGAACGGGATCTCTTTCCCGGATTCATCTTTCATTGTGGCCAATTCCTCTTCTAATCTACTGACTCTCTGTAGAAGTTCTTTTCTGTTAATAAGAGCTGCCTGGAGCTTTCTCTTTCTCTGCTCACTTTCTTTCTTTACAAGGTCTAATTCGCGCTGAAGCTCTTCTTTAGTTATTAGCTCTGCTGGGCTCAATTCATTGTAAGTATGTTTAAGGCCAGAAACAACTTCTTTATCTTCTTCCACTTGCTCTTTTTTGGCCTCTTCAGCTCTGGATAATAAATTCAGCTGTTCTTTAAGAGTCTTAATTTCAACCCCAAGAGAAAACTTCTCTTCATTAAGCTGAACCATTTTCTCAGTCATACTAAAGCTGATTTCTGTCACTTGCTGATCTTTCTCCTCGATGGTTTGTTGAAGGGTTTCCACATCTCTCTTTTTCTCTAGTAAGAGTTGATCCATTTTTGCTATTTCAAGTTCCTTCTGTGAAAGAACCTGTGAAAGTTCTTCCATCTTATTTGAGATATCCCTCACACGTTCTGCCTCCTCAAGCACTTCACTTTCCTTCTTCTGCAGCTGGCTTTCCAGGCTTTTGATCAGTGTACTCTGCTCAGAAAACTGAAGCTGCACACCATCCAGTTCATTCTGTAAAACTTCAATTTTCACATCTTTAGATTTGGCTTCTATGCTGAGACTGTGAATCTGTTCAGTAAGTAAGTTATGATGAGTAGTTTGACTTTCGTAGTCAAGTCTTCTTTGCCTTTCTGCTTCTGCAAGGTTTACTTCCAGTTGTTGTACCTGAGCCCTCAATTCTGTTACTACACTAAGTTCCTTCACCTGAGAGAGAAGCTGGTCTCTTTCTTCAGACAAAGCAGTGTATACACTGTTGGTGTCTTCAGCATTTTTCTTAAACTCTTCAATCACCTGGGTTAGGTTGCTTATTTCCTTAGCTTTCTCATCTAAATTTTTCTCATACATTTCCTCTGCTTTTTGAAAGCTAATCTCAAGCTCCAAAATTTGATTTTTTAGTCTTTCCAATTCGTCCTGGTGACACTGACAAGTACCTGGTACAGCAGAAGGGAGTTTATCAACATCGCCCCGCTTTGTTGATTTCAATTCCATTCCAGTGTCATTTAAAGGTGTTTCCTCAGATGTTCTATTTTGATGCTCAACACTCATCTGCTCTTCTTTTTCAATTGCTGGAAGACTGCTCTCTTCATTTGTCACTGGGGGAAGATGTTGCTCTGTATCTTCAAGCAACATTTTCACCCTGACTGGAGGTATTCCTTCACTCTCTATCTGTTTCATTTCTTTCTGGTCAAGGACATTGGGGTCCCCATCAGCCCTTTTGCCCTGGAGCTGCAACTTAAGAAAAGCAATCTCTTCTTGAGCTTCTTTCATTTCTAACAATAAAACTGACAGTTCTTTATGTTTCTGAAAAAATGTGTTCTCTAGAACATCTTGTCTACTTTCCTCAGCAGAAGAGCTGCTCTTGTTGAGCCTGGTAACATCAACCATGCTGATCTGTTTTAAAATAAGAAAGAAAAAGCCTTAATCAAATGTTTTATAAGAAAGAGCCTAGCTAAAAAATGAATTTTGTGCATTTTCCGAAACCTAAAACTTTTTAGTCCAAATCTCTTTTCTACCATAAAACTGCTAAATACTTTTAAAATCAGTTTTTATTTTCCAAATTGGACCTCTGAGAACACCCTATCAATCCTGCCCTGAGGTCAAACCACATTCATAAGACCTAGGAAAACCTGGAACTCGTTTTCTAGATATTCCTTACTTGGGAAACTTTATTTCTTCAGATTAAAATACCTACTTATTTCTCTCAAGAACTACTTAAAAATGAAAAGGGAAGCAGGAAAGAATTAAATTTTTCTTTCATCCCATATCAAGGAGGAAGTTATAGAATTCATGTCATTGAAATGAGAAATATTAGATAAGACAGCCATTAACAGACAAGTAGATTATCAAACAAGTACAGTAAGTCCTCACAACATCATGGACAGGTTGTTGGAACTGCAGCAAAATGACATAAATAGAAATCATTTTTACCATAGGCTAATTGATATAAACAAGAGTTAAATTCCTATGGCATCTCATCAATGTTATAATGAAATGACCTTGAATTAAATGATGTTATTTGAGGACCTGCTGTAGACTGAGATAAATTAACCAGGATCAAATAATCAAAAAGGAGTTCTGCTGGGGCCTAGGTATGAAACTATGGACTTGTTTGACAAAATATTAACAAAGTTGTTATTACAAAGATTACTGTTAGACTGCTCAATCCATATAAATTACTTCCATAATTGTTTTTTAGGGAAACAAAATCAGCGAATCTCATAGTAAATTTAATTAGTATTTTATTAAATGAATTTGGAGACAGTGTATGCAATAAAATCTCCACCTTTGCCAATACCATTTTTTTTTCCCTAGAAAAAATTCTACTTTGATGGAAGAAAAAGCCCCATAGGATTGTCAAATAATGTAGTGGCCAAGAGCACAAGCTCTGCAGCCCGACTGCCTGAGTTCTTATCTTAGCTCTGCCAATTACCAGCAAAAGCTGGCACATAGTTAAGTATTCAGTGAATATTAACTATTATCTGGGAATCATTCTCAGCCACTGAGTTAGAAAAAAAATTCATTATTTTAGAATTATTTATTTTAAGAAAAGTTATCTACTCGATTTTCATAAGCATTATTTTAAGTCATTTAAAACTCTTCACTCTCTGTATTATCCATACTCATATTTCTAGAAACCAAAACTGAAAACAGTATTCAGAATAGGGAAAAGTTTCCTTTATAATTTCTTCAGGTCACATTCCTATTCATCCATTCCTATATATATTAAAGACTTGAAACAGTCAAGGCATCACTTCTGCCAGAAGACTTCAATATAACTAACTCCTTCTTTGCTCTGTCTCTTGCCCTAAGTATTCTTATTTGCTCTTTTCTAACTTTTAGTCATACCACTTCACTCACTCCCTTTCTTTAGTCATACCCTATGTTACTGCCTATGATATTTATAGAACTTAATTACCTTTCCAGTTCCAGTAAAAAAAAAAATCAGTGTCATCCTCTGAGGAGAGGGCAAAGAACCAGAGAACACAGCTCTTTCTAGCCACTCTCATTTTTTTTCTCTTAATACTAGTCTACCTCTTTCAGCTGAGCTTACACTTTCTATAAACCTTTTCTACTCACCTTTCTTAGTCCAAGGGATTATCTTTGTCACCCTTCCTTTTTTAATTTCTGTGTTTTTCGCTTTTCTTTTCATTGTTACTTGTTTATTTGTTCCCTTTCTGATTGTTTTGTTTTTCTTTTTCTTATTCTTTTTTGATCTAAGTTATATTGTTCTCACCACCACTATTGCTAAGCATCTTAAAACAATATGCACCCCTTTGGCCAAACAAGGCTCATTTTCACTGTCAGTGTCCATATAATTCTACAATTTTCAAAATTTAGTTCCTTTTAAAAATTACTTGAATAGAGCATCAGTGGCCCCATAAAAGGTATTGAATGAATATAAGTGTGGTGCTTAATTTTATTGTCAATTTGGTTAGACCAGTACCCAGGCACTTGGTCAAACATTACTCTAAATGTTTCTGTGAAGGTATTTTTTTAAGTGAGATTAATATTTAAATCCGTAGACTCTGAATAAAGCCTGTTATCTTCTGTAATGTGGGTGGGCCTCATCCAATCAGTTGAAGGCCTTAACCAATAGAAAGACTGACCTTCTTCAAAAAGAGAGAATTCTGCCAGCAGATTACATTCAGACTTCAACTGCAATTCTTCCGAGTCTCCAGCTTGCTGGCCTACCCTGTAGATTTTGAATTTGCCAGCCTCAACAATTGCGTGAGCCAATTCCTTAAATCTCTCTCTCTCTCTCTCAAGCTAACTCTTCTTGATCTAGTTCACATTCTGGTTATTTTAAGAACACATCACTTACCTCACTGATTTCTCTATCTGCCTCTCCAGTTTTATGCTGAGCCTCCAGGAGAGTAATCTTAGAAGACAGTTTTTCTGAAAGTCACAAAATAAAGATCCTTAGAAGACATATGTAGAGAGTTTGAAAAAACAGAGGAATGATTGTGTGTGAGGTTATTTGAGATGCATAAAATAAAAGGCAAGAAGTAGACAAAAGAGTTTAAGGTAGATAAAAGGCGTATTTTATTAAAAAGAAATGGCAAGAGAAGATAAAAGGAAGAATGGTACTATTAGGTGATAATAATTAACCTGAGTTAATAATTAAATAGCAGAGGGCTTTAAAGTAGGATAACAGATCATGTGACAAGCAGCAGCTATTTCTGTGGCATAAGATGGGACTTCTACGACAATAAACTGAATTTATCCATAATCCTGTGTTCATAATATACATCTTGCATTAATATAGTACTTATTATGTCTTCAATAATCTTTCACATATGTTTATAAAGACATCGAATCTTAGCCCTGGAAGAGAACTATCCAATCTCCTCAATGACTATATGTGAAAACAATGAAATGACATGACCTACAGCTAGGCCATAGAGGGCTGGGATCAGAATCCAGTCTTCTGAGTTCTATCCCATGTCCCATTATAATGCATATATATAAAAAGGGTATTAGTACCTTGGAGGATAAAAATATTGTGAATTAACATGTCCCCAAGAAGCCTGTACTCCCTCTGAAAGGTTAAGACAAAGATAGTAAAGTACATCCAAATGTCTCTACATGACCTACATGGTCCCTCATGATTTGACCTCATTTATTCTAAAACCTCCTTGTCTTGTGCTTCCCCTTTTTTGTTCACCCCAAAACACTGGCCTTCTGTTTGCAAACATATCAAGATTATTCATTCCTCAGGGTTTTTGCACTGCTTTTATCTGCTTGGAATGCCTCTTTGCATAGCTGTCCCCTTTTCGTCTGTTCTTAGAAAGGCCTACCCTGACCACTCTAATGCTGCTTTCCTCTTCCCTCAGGCACACTTGCAGTAAACTATTTGATTTTTATCCTAAGACTTATCACTCTCTGAAATTTTCTTATATATATGGCCTGTCTTCCCCTCTACTATGTTCAGAGCAGTATCCTCAGCAACTTGGTTAGTGCCTGGCACATAGGATAAGCACCATAAAATTTTGCTGAATGAATGAATGTTCATGAAACAAATGAATTTAAGACAGTATATAATATGTTCAGACACATCACAAAATCATTTGAGAAATGAGTACAATAGTAGAAATGAAAGTACGAAGGGTGAGTTGAACAAAAGGTGATATATAAAACAAAGATTGCCTATGAGACACTAAAACTAATACAAAATATCTTAAGGCCAGTGATCTCTGCAGAAAAGAGCAAGGAGAATGGAACTCACATTTTTAACACCTATAAACCATAATGAGCTATAAGACAGTGACAGGCACTGTTTGTAAAACTGCAAAATAAGTATCATGGGTAAGGTCTCAAAGAAGTGTTTTGAGTGAGTTGAATAATGAGCTGAATTTGTGGTATTCTTAAAATATTAGTAATGGTGAGAATAGTCTAGAAAAGGTATAATTCCCAGTTTAGAGCTAAGGGGAACTATAAAATGGTTAAAGTAGAAATATTGGGTTCCGAGTTTAAAAAATGGTACATACTTGGTATTCATTCTCACTCTTAGAAGGTAGTGTATTAATTAAGCTAGGATAAAATAGATCAGTAAAAGATTATTAACTACATGCTACTAAAACCATAAGGTTTTAATGGAAGAAAGTATGTCTTCATTCTTATTAACTGTTCATACACAGTTTGAGAGGATAAAATGCTAAGTTTAATGCAATCCAACAAAAGTTTATCCAGCAGCTACTATTTGCCAGGTACTATACTAGTTCTTGGCAAAGCAGAGATGAAAATAAATGGCCCCTGCCCTTGAAGAGCTCATACTTTACCTTTGAAGATCGTATTGTATAAAATATAAACATAAAGACAGATTATTTTAACATCTTAAAGGAATGCAAAGATGTCACAGAAGCACAAAAATGCATTTAATTCAACTTTGGGGGATTAGAGTCGACTTCCTGAAAAAGGTAATGCCCTCGTTGATAGGGTTCTAAGCAGTATATAGCACAAGCGAAACCGCAAATGGTTTCTACCTTTGAACCTTTATTTTTACTGATCTCTATTACCTCATGTCACAAATTTATTACCAGGAATGTCCTTTCTTCTTTTCACCTATTTAAAAATTCATCATCTCATTAAGGTCCTATTCAAGCCATACATCCTAGAAGGTTCCCTGACCACTCCAAAGTGAATATAACACAGACATCCTGCAGCATTTATACCCTATACTGCAAAATGTTATACTTATGTAAACACTGGTATTCTGCTCGAAATAATGTGTATTAATCCTATACTTAATATACCTTCGATAACTACCAGCTCAGCTATCTAAGAAAGATCTTCATAATCTTACAATCGGAGAATCTACATGTTATACACATACAGTCATAAAAGCAGAGGCTTTTGTGGGTTAAGACAGAGAATTATAGTTTTCATTTATACATACCATTCTCAGCTTTCAGTTCTTCCAGCTCTCTAGAACTAAGGAGCAAGGCTTCCTTTTCATTCTCTAGCTCTACCACTCTCTTCTGCAAAAAGGTAATATTCTCCTCTGTGACTACCTAAATTGCACAAAGACAACAGATTAATGATCCTCCACTGAAAAAGTCTCATATTAATGCCCAGACTGCCTCCAGCATTTTTGTCTCCTAAAAGTTCTATAGCTATGAAAATACTTTTAAAATAGCATCTATTTACCTGCCTACTCAATCTTTGAAGAAATGTTTTATCTAGAAAGAGAAAATATTTCACACAAACTTCCAATTTGCAGAGTTTTCAATTTAAAACTGAAGCCTAGATTACAAAGACAGAAATTCCAAGTCTATTGCATAAGAAAGAACATGTTCAGGTCCACAAACAAATAACATTATAAAATTAGATTAATGCTACCTGATAAAAAAAATTAATCACTTGAAAGAGACTGAACATAAAGACAGGCTCTCAAAGAACAGAGGCAAATGTAGTATGTACTCTTTAAGAAAGGAAGAATTATAATTGTTTTTATTTTTTCCTGGTATAGTAAAAATTTTCTTGTGCTTCTTTTATGTGTACATATTGTTTGGTTTTCCTAATGACAAGTAAATATCGAATTATGCCACATCTTTAGTTTTATGTCTTTTTATATTTACATATTTTTCTCCTTCAAGGGGATTATTCTGTATAATTTTTCATAAAATTATAGAATTGTTCAACCTTGAGGGTCTTTACAGCTCACTTAGTCCCAAACCTTCATTTGATGTTTAAAGAAACTGCAAGGAATGAATGAGTTTAAGGATTGTATGGCTTTTATCCTGCGGCAAGTTCACAGTTTGCATTATACTGGGCAAGTAAAACACAGAAAAGCTACAGGTCTTTCTGCCTTGAAGAATGAGAAGGCAGACTTTGAGACAAACAAAGCCAGAATGCGAAGAGGGAAATCAGAGGCAAGAGAAAAAATTTCAGCAAGGGGAGGCCTAAATTATATATATGAACTTCTGAACAATGAATTAAGCATTTGCAAGGCTGACTTGAAGTAGTAGTCCAGATAAGGCAAAATAATGCAACTGAGTTTTGAGTGGCTGCCTGCCATAGGCCACGGTTTGTGGTTTGAGTTCAAATTGCTGGCTGATAAAAAGTAATCAAAACACTTCAGTTTAGAAATAACAGAAAAGAGTCTTGAGACCAGAACATTCACAATACTCAGGATTTACTACAAAATCACACATTACACAAAGAAATAGGGAAACCTGACCCATTTTCAAAACAAACAATCAACAGAGACCAAGCAAAAATGATGCAGATTTAGAATTAGCAAACAATGATTTTAAAGACACTATTATAACTATGAGCAGGATGTAAAGAAAAATATGCTTATAATAAATGAAAAGATAGGAAGAAAGACAACATAAATTACCAATATCAAGAATGGGAGAGGTGGAAGTGACGTCAGAAACATGGTGGAGTGAGAGATGTCCTCATACCTCTCCCCTTAAAACAATAATAGGCTGAACATCTAAAACTCAACAAAAAACACCCAAACCGCACACCAGCACATCTGAGAGTGAGATCTGCTCATAAGACAAACAACAAAATAGGCAGAAAAATTATTTGAAGAAATAACAGCCAAAAACAACAAAATTATTTGAAGAAATAACAGCTGAACATCAAGTTTATACATGTAAAAATCTTAACAAAAGCTAGGCAAGAAAAATTACAGATAAAACTACTACTAAGTACATCACAAACAAGGATAAAGAAGAAAGTCTTAATGTTAAAATCATGGTCTGGCAATACACTAGTGGTTACCAGAGAGTACGGAGAAAGGGGGAAGTGGAAGGTAGATGGGTAAAAGGGGTCAAATATGTGGTGACAGAAAGAAATCTAACTATGAGAGGTGAATACACAATGTAAATATATATATGCCTTATTGTTAAAATGTACAGCTGAAACTTACTGGATTTCGTTAACCAATGTCGCCATAAAAAAATAAATAAATTTAAATAAATAAACAAATAAAATTGTCCGGGGCTCCTAACTTTTATTAATATAATACATATTGCACCTACAGTATAAATAGTATAAGGGTTTATGATTACAAGGTTTCTACATTTTAAGTGAAGTGGTACAGTATTAACTCTAAGATGACTGAATGGTTAAGAATGTATATTGTAAAAAAGATACATCATGCTAACACTAGTCAAAAGAAAAATAGAGTAGCTATTTAATATCAGAGAAAGTATATCTCAGAGCAAAGTATGTCACCAGGACTAAAAAAAGTCATTCCATAATGATAAATGGGCCACTGAATCAAGACGACATAAAAATCCTAAATGTTTAAACCCCAATAACATGGCTTGAAAATGCATGATACAAAAAATGACAGAACTACAAGGAGAAATAGATAAATCCACAACTATTAACTGAGATTTCAATACCTGTCTTAACAGTTGAGAGACTAAGTAGACAAAAGCAGCAAGAATATAGTACATCTGAATAACACTATCAACCAACGTTACATGGTTGACATTCATAGAACATCATAGCCAACAACAGCAGACTACACATTTTCAAGCATATATGGAACATTTACCAAAATCGATAATATTCTTTGCCAGAAGACAAGTCATAATCAATTCTAAAAGATGCAAGTCATATAAAATAGGTGTTCTAACTACAATGAAATTAAATTAAAAATCAGAAAGATCTCTAGACATATCACCCTCAAATATTTGGAAACTTAATATTCCAGGGGGCAAAGAAAAAAATCAAAAGAAAAATTGTATTTTGAACTGAGTAAAAAAAAAAACACAACAGAATCTGTGGGATGCTGCTAAAGCACATTTTAGGTGGAAATTTATAGTACAAAATGCCTCAATTACAAATAAGAAAGGTCTCAAACTGATGTCCTTGGATTCCACCTTAAGAAGCTAGGAAGAAATCAAATCCAAAGTAAAGAGAAGAAAGGAAATAACAAAGATCAAAGTATAAATCAATAAAATAGGACACAGAGAACAACAGAAAATCAATGAAGCCAAAGCTGGTTTTGAGATCAGTAAAGATAGTAAACCTCTGTGCAGTCTAACTTGAAAGAAAATACAAATTATCAACATCAAAAATGAGAGAGGTGGGAGTTACATCAGAAACATGGCTGAGTGAAAGATGTCCTCATACTTCTCCCCTTGAAACAATAATAAGCTGAATATCGAAAACTCAACAAAAAAAAACCAAACTGCACACCAACACATCTGAGCGTGGGATCTGCTCATAAGAGCTACCACAGGTCAGAACCACAGGTCAGAACCCCAGGAGTCGGGCAGTAGATTGGGAGAAACAAAGAAGCTGCTTCTCACAGCCAGAACTCCCAGCAGGAGGAGGAGGCGTGGACAAGGTACTGTGGGTTGCCTGAACAGCCCTGCCTGGGAGAGCTGTGAGCTCTATGTGGCTAGCGGCAGTGCCCAGGCATCAGGAAGGAAAGCAGAGAAGTGGGAATGGATGGCAAAGAAGCGGGGACCACAGAGAAACAACAGTTGATTATTACCAGCTGTTTATGCAAAACGTGAGGCTAAGCCACAGACCCCATCGCTCAATGCAGAGGGCCCCTGCCCCCATATCCTCCAAAACTGAACAAGGGGGAGCCCCAGAGGAATCTGAGCAAATGCTACTGAAACTGTTGCTAACACTGACAGGGACTGAGACTGAGGACAGTGAGCATGATTGAATATCTATATGGAAAAAAAAAAGGCATTATTAAGACTTTATATAAAGCAGGAATCCAAGAGGCTTAGGCATCACCTACTGGAAACCAAAAGAAAAATGACTTCTTTGCAACAGGCTAAAGAGAGACCTTTGTGTAATAAATCTCCTTTCTGGAAAAAAAAAGCAGAATACATTTCCATTAATGCCTCGGTAGAGAAATAGTCTATTAAACACCATGAACAACCAAGGTGACAAGGCAGCTCAGAAAGAAAGAAAAAAATCTCCAGAAAATAAGCTTAAAACATAGAAATATGCGACAAAGAAGGTACTTCTCAAAAAACTCAATGAGATCCGAAACAATTCATATCAACAATTTCAGGAATTGAAAAAACACCTATTTGAGCAGAATAAGTTCTTTAGCAAGGAGATAGAAAAACTCAAAAAGAACCAAATAGAACTTCTGGAGATGAAGAACATATTGCAAGAGATGAAAAACAAAATAGCAAGCTTGGGAAATAGAGTGAACCAAATGGAGGAAAGGATCAGTGATATCGAAGATAGAAACCTAGAAATAAATTGGAAGGAAAAAGAGAAAAACCGAAGAATGAAAAATAGTGAAAGAGAAATACAAAAACTAGCTGATACCATTAGGAGAAGAAATATAAGAATAATGGGCATTATCAAAGGCGAGGAAAAGGAGCAGAGACTAGAAAGCATTTTCAGACAAATAGTCGACAAGAATTTTCCAAATCTAAGGAATGAGCTGGAGCTTGGAATTCAAGAAGTCAACAGAACACTCAATGATCTCAACTCAAAAAGGCCTTCACCAAGACACATTGTATTAAAGTTATCAAAAATCAATGACAACGAAAGAATTCTCAGGACATCCAGGGAAAAGAAGATGGTAACTTATAAAAGAAAGCACATTATAGTCAGACTTCTCAGAACAAACCATACAAGACAGAAAGAAGTGGAATTCAAATATTCGAACTATTAAATGAAAGGAACTACTAGCCAAGAATGATGTATCCAGCTAAGCTCTCCTTTAGATATGAAGGAGAAATAAAGACCTTTCCAGACATAGAAAAATAGAGGGAATTCTCCACTACGAGGCCTGCACTACAGGAAATACTGAAAGGGGTCAGGCTCACCTAAAACAAAATGACGAAAAATAAAATAAAATACATAATTAGGAATAAGGTGACTAGCAGGCTGATAAAAGCAGAGGAGTGCAACTATTACTAAGATTAGGACATTATAAGCTTAAATAATAAGAAGAGAATTGCTACAGAAAGATAGTAATGAACATTCAGCATACATAGGGACAAATTGAGACAACAATGACTGAAAAGGGGAGGATTCAAAGATCCAAATTTGTGAAGGGGAATGCAGATGAGGCAAGCACAGAAGAAAATGGACAACTGTATATATATAACTATCCTTTACATATTCATAATGGTAACCACACGCCAAACATTCAAAACTGAAGTATACAACATAAAACAAGAAGGACCAGAGGGAAACCGCACAAAAGTCAACCAAAATAAAGAAAACAGAAACACAAGGACAAGGAAGCAATGGAGACACCGAGCTACCAGAAAGCAAAAGATAAAATGGCTCTAAGAAGACCTCGTATTTCAATAATCACCCTAAATGTAAATGGACTGAACTCACCAATAAAAAACTCTGCAGCACAGAGCTGCAGATTGGATCAAAAACCAAAACCCTACTATATGCTGCCTCCAGGAGATATATTTCACTTCCAAAGACAAATATAGACTCAAAGTGAAAGGGTGGAAAACAATATTTCAAGCTAATGGCATTCTAAGAAAAGCGGGAGTAACGGTACTAATATTGGACAAAATAGACTTCCAAATAAAAAAGGTAAAGAAAGATACTGAGGGACACTTCATAATGATAAAGGGAATCATGCACCAAGAAGACATAATACTTATTAGTATGTATGCTCCCAATCAGGGAGCCCCAAAATATGGAAAGCAATTACTAACAGAACTAAAGGGAGAAACAGACAAAAACACTATCATAGTAGGGGACCTAAATACCCCACTGTTGGATATGGACAAATCATCCAAACAAAAAATCAATAAGGAAATAGTATCCTTAAATGACACATTAGACCAACTGAACATAACTGATGTATACTGAGCCTTCCATCCCAAAACAGCTGCTTATATATTCTTCTTTAGTGCACATGGAACATTCTCAAAAATCAACCACATACTGGGACACAGAGATAGTCTCAACAAATATAAGAGGATTGAAATCATACCAACCATATTCTCTGATCATAATGTTTTGAAACTAGAGATCAACTGCAAAAAGAAATCAGGAAGAACCACAAATACATGGAGATTAAACAATATGCTACTGAAGAATAACTGGATCAGAGAAGAAATAAAAAGAGAGATCAAGAGATACATAGAAACAAATGATAATATATCAAAATTTTTGGGACACGGCAAAAGCAGTCATAAGAGGAAAGTTCATATCATTACAGGCCTATCTCCAAAAATAAGAATGAGCCCAAATAAACAACCTAATGCTTCATCTTAAAAAACTAGAAAAGGAAAAACAAATGAGGCCTAAAGTCAGCAGAAGGAAAGAAATCATCAAAATTAGAGCAGAAATAAATGAAATTGAAAACAAAGAAAAAAAACAGAAAAAATAAATGCAACAAAGAGCTGGTTCTTTAAGAGAAAGGACACAAATAAACAAAAATAAGGGATGAAAGAGGGGAAATGACAACTGACATCGCAGAAATACAAAGGATCATACAAGAATACTATGAAAAAGTACATAACACCAAATATAATAACCTACAAGAAATGGACCAGTACTTAGAAAGATAAACCTTCCCAGACTGAATCGAGAACTGGAAAATCTAAATAGACTGATCAGCATTATGGAAATTGAAACAATCATCAAAAACCTACCTAAAAGTAAAAGTCCAGGACCAGATGGCTTCACCAGTGAATTCTACCAAACATTGAAAGAAGATTTAATACCTATTCTCCTCAAACTCTTCCAAAAAATCGAAGAGGTAATACTTCCCAATTGATTTTAGGAGGCCAATGTTACCCTGATACCAAAACCTGGTAAAGATAACACAAGAAAACTACAGACCAATATCTCTCATGAACACAGATGCAAAAATTCTAAATAAGATACTAGAGAACCGAATACAGCAACATATTAATAAGATTATACACCACAATCAAGTGAGCTTCATCCCAGGGGCACAGGGATGGTTCAACATATGTAAATCGATTAATGTAATACACCACATAAACAAATTAAAAAATAAGAATCATATAATCATATCAATAGATGCAGAAAAAGCCTTCGACAGACATAGCATCCATTTCTGATCAAAACGCTTAACAAAATCAGTATAGAAGGAAAGTACTTTAACATAATAAAGGCCATCTATGACAAACCCTCAGCCAACATTATTACTTAATGGTAAAAAACTAAAAACCTTCCCTCTAAGATTAGGAACAAGGCAAAGATGTCCACTATCGCCACTGCTATTCAATATAATATTGGAGGACCTAGCGAGAGCAATCAGGCAAGAGAAAGATATAAAAGGTACCCAAACAGGAAACAAAGAAGTCGAATTGTCACTATTTGTGGATGACATGATTCTCTAGATAGAAAACCCTAAAGACTCCACAAGAAAACTACTAGAAACAATAAGCAAATACAGGAAAGTCTCTGGATACAAAATCAATGTTCAAAATCCATAGCATTCTTATACTCTAATAATGAAGTGTCAGAATAAGAAGTGGAAAAAATAATTCCTCTGCAATTGCAACAAAAATAATAAAATACCTAAGAATAAACCTAATGAAACATATAAAGGACCTTTATAATGAAACTAGAAGACCCTATTAAAAGAAATTGAAGAAGATTCAAAGAAATGAAAAGATATTCTGTGTTCTTGGATCGGAAGAATCAACGTAGTTAAAATGAACTTATTACCTAAAGCATTATACAGATTTAACACAATCCCCATCAAAATCCCATCAGCATTTTTTAAAGAAATAGGACAAAAAATCGTCAGATTTGTATGGAAGCACAAAAGACCCCAAATTGCCAAAGCTATCCAGAGAAAAAAGAACGAGGCTGGAGGCATCACTCTACCTGACTTCAATTTATACTACAAATGAACTATAATCAAAACAGCATGGTATTGGCAGAAAAACCAACACACAGACCAATGGAACAGAATCAAGAGTCCAAAGGTAGACTCATGTTTATATGGGCAAATAATTTTTGACAAAAGAGCCAAAAACATACAGTGGAGAAAGGAAAGCCTCTTCAATAAAAGGTGCTGGGAAAACTGGAAAGCCATCTGCAAAAGAATGAATCTAGACTGTTGTGTACCATCATACACCAAAATTAACTCAAAATAGATCAAAGGCCTAAATATAAGACCTGAAACAATAAATTACATAGAAAAAAACATAGGTACTAAACTCATGGACCTTAGTTTTAGAAAGGATTTCATGAATTTGACCTGAGAGGCAAGGGGAGTAAAAGCAAAAACAAATGAATGGAACTATATCAAAGTAAAAAACTTCTGCAGAGCAAAAGAAACCACCAACAAAACAAAAAGGCAACCAAATGAATGGGAAGATATTTGCAAAAATACTCTTCAATAAGGAGCTAATATTCAAAATATATAAAGAACTCATACAACTCAACAACAAAAAAACAACAATTCAATTAAAAAATGGGCAGATGACCTGAATAGACGCTGCTCCCAAGACATACAAACAGCCTACAAATATGGAAAGATGCTCAATTTCACTAGCTATTAGGGAAACGCAAATCAAAACCACAATGAGATACTACCTCACACCTGTAAGAATGACTATTATCAACAAGACAATAACAAGTGTTGGAGAGGTTGTGGGGAAAATAGAACTCCCTTACACCCTGCTGGTGGGAATGCAAATTGTTACAGCCACTATGAGGAACAGTATGGAGGTTTTTCAAAAAAGTTAAGGATAGAATTAACATATGACCCAGAAACCCCTCTTCTGGGTATCTACCCCAAATATTTGAAAACATTTATCCTTAAAGCTATATGCACCCCAATGTTCATAGCAGCATTATTCTCGGTGGCCAAGACATGTAAACAACCTAAGTGTCCTTAAACAGATGATTGGATAAAGAAGCTGTGGTACATATATACTCAGCCATAAGAAAAGATAAATACTGCCACTTGTGACAACATGGATGGATCATGAGTTAATGATGCTAAGCAACATAAGTCAGATTGAAAAAGTTGAGAACCATATGATTTCACTCATATGTGGGATATAAAACTGAAAGAAAGAAACTAGCAAGACAAACAGAGGCTCACGGACACAGACAACAGTTTTGTGGTTACCGAGGAAAAGGGGAAGGGGAGGTAGATAAGGGTAAAAGGAGTCAAATATGTGGTGGCGGAAGGAGATTTGTCTTTGGGTGGTGAGCACACAATGCAATATACATATGATGTATTAATTAATTGTACCTTGAAATCTAAATTTCATTAACCAATGTCATCCCAATAAATTTAAAAAAAAGAATACACCATGCAAACAGTAAACAGAAGACTAAAGTTCTTTTATTAATATCAGATATAGGAGAACTTCAAGTAAAGAAATATGACTAGAGACAAACATTTCATAAATGAAAAAAGGAACATCTTATCAGAAGACGTTAACGTGTTTGCACTTAAGAAGCCAAAAGTGAGAGTTACAAGGGAAAATAGACAATTCCACAATCATAGGAATCCAATGAGGAAAGCAAAGTCTTATCATGAAATGGAGCTGAAACAATTGGATATCTATATGGGAAAAATAAATGAATAAACTTTGACCCTTATCTTAATACCACATACAAAAAATTTATTGAGGTTCACAGACTTAACTTTGAAAGCTAAAACCATAAAGCTATGGAAGAAAACATAAGAGAATATCTTCATGACGAGGTTAGCAAAGGTTTTAATAACAGTACACAAAATTAGAACCACAAAAAGTGATAAAAAATTGACTATTAAAATTTAAAATATCTGCTAATTAAAAGACGTCATGAAAGAAATTAATAAAAGGCAAGCCGCAGCATGGAAGAAAATATTCATCAAATATATCTGATCATAAATTGGCATTTAGGACATGTAAAGAATTCCTACACCTTGATAAGAAAAAGGCAAAGAAATCAAATTTTTAAAATGGAGAAAGGACTTGAACATATACTTCACCAAAAGGATATACCAGTGGCCAAGAATTTCAAGAAAAATGTTCAACATCATTTGTCATCAGAGAAATACAAACGGAAACCACAAGGAGATAACACTACACAGCCATTAGAATAGCTATAATTTTAAAACCTGACAATATCAAACCTTGGAAAAGATGTGGAGGAACTAGAACTCTCATATATTTTAGGTGGAAGTATAAAATAATACAACACTTTGGAAAAAAGATCTGGCAGTTCCTTTTAAAGCTAAATATATACTTACTCTATGGCCCAGAAATTATTTAAATATTTAATTAAGATAAATAAAAACATATGTCCACCTAAATACTTACATAAGAATGTTCATAATATCTTAATTTATAATAGCCAAAGCATGAAAAAGCCCAGAATATCTATCAAAGGGAAATTAGAGCAATTGGATAAAAGGTAAATGCAGTATATTTATAAAAGAAAATATTTCTCTGTAATATAAAATAAAGTATGATATATACAACAATATGGGTGAATCTGAAAACATGCTGAGTGAAAGAAGCTTTAGACAAAAGAGCATATGTGTATAATTACATTTATATGACGTAAAATGAGAAAAATTAATCTACAGTGAAAAAATCGAATACTGTCATCTCTGGAGAGGAAAGGTAGGGTTGACTGTAGAAAGGTATGAGGATACTTTGTAGGATGATGGTGATAATATATCTCAGTAAGGATTTGGGTAAAACTAATGCATTTAACAAAACTCAATGAATGGTACACTTAAATTTTTTCATGCTTTGTAAACTTTACTTCAAAAAGACTATGAACAAATATTAAAACCTAGTCAATGATACGCATGTTGAAATACACATGAGAAAAAAGTATTGATGTCTACAACTTACTATGAAATGTATAAACAACTGAGATGAATTAATGAGTGGATAAATGGATATTTGATAAAGCAAATATAGAAAAATGTTAATGACAGAATCTAAATGGTATGTATACAGGTTTCTACTACAAAATTCTTTCAATTTTTTTTGAATTGCTGAAAAATGTCTTAAAACATTGGAGGAAAAAGTTGAGAATGGGAGAATAAAAGAGATTGGAAAGCCTAGATGCTAGAAACCAGGAAGCAAAAATCTTTATCAGTGCACAGTACTGCCTACGAAATGTGGGACTCTGCTGGCCAATACGGCTGTCAGTTTGGGAAGGTATGATCTTATAATGGAGATGAATGAATCCAGCTGTCCCAGTCTGACACTAGCAAATTAAGGTCTTCAAACTAACTTCTCTTGTTCTGATACACATGCTCAGTTAGCAGCCTTCTAGTGATTATAATCTAACTTCCCGCAGAGATTTTTATAGAAGGAAGAGAGAATATACTGGCCAATCAACAGCCACTTGGCACTTAAATTTTTTAGTATTAATTAAATAACGGGACATTATGATTTCTACAGTAAATTTTCAGTTTGGTTAGGCCGAATTGCATACAGTAAACCTGATCAACTCTCAGTCTACCAAAAACAAAACTGACTTCTCAAAAGAGAAAACTGATTCTAAGATTAAAAAAAATGATTCATCTACAATACAAATCTCTCAGACCTTAGAATCAGAAAGGCTCCTGAGATCATGGTGCTTGTTATCTACTTTTTTCTCATTATTCATTGTTAAGCCTCTACATTAATGTCTTTCATGATTCCTTCCAAAAAAAAGCATTTTATCAGGCTTAAAAGAAAGAAAGAAGGCTTTCTGGAATAAATTCTCATTAGAACACCTAAGAATAAATAGAGCCAAAGATCATATTCATAAGAAGTGCACGTTTAATTACCTGTGCGCCCTCATAAACATCTGGGAAAGAAGTCTGAGATGATGTTTCATCTTTTTGCAAGGTTGAATTATTTAGAATTTGGCTAATTTCTTTGGATTTTTGCTGGAGTTGATCTAAAGAAAAGAAAATAAATAAATAGAAATGATCTCTTCCTCAAGCCTGAAACTTAGTAAGTTATCTCCTAGCGATATACCATATGCTGTTTACTGTAGTTATCTTAATTAAAATTATGATGCCAATGACATTTTTTAACTGTTCAAATGCTCTCAAGAACCAAAGGGAATCTCAGTACGTCATGTGCTTTAAAGGTAAAATAAAACAGGCCTAAGTATTTTTTAAAAAGTCGTTTTTCCTCTCCCCCCTTGAAAATGCCTTTAGTGGTTTGTTTGTTTTTGTCTTCACTCTTCACTTAAGAGTTATGAATCCCATCAAGATTCTAAACGTGAATACGGTTCAGTTAATAGAACAGTGTGCTTATGTAACACTATTCCCATGTAATGTCCCTCAAGGCTTCCTGGTTAATGTTCAGTTCTTCAATACAGATCTTCAACTTATTCTTTCTAAAATCTTTCCTTTTGATATATGCCAATCTATTAGAATCTAAATTAGAAGCATGTATTGCGCTTTAATAATAACATGATTTAAAAAAAGAAACAAACAAGTTTTCTTTAAACCGTAAAGGATAAAAGTTTTCTTTAAAATAAGATTTTCAATTATAAGAAAAGCATTCAGATCCATCTTTAGAAGAAGAATGACTCCACGCAATTCAGTCTCACTACCTACGTACCTAGATCTGGCGTGAGTTCTCCATAAATTAATTCAAATTCTATTCATTTCAGTCACCAAACCCTTCAGATCACAGTCATGTTTCGCATAGCACTCTTTTAAATATTTGACACATCATTATCAATAGTTTTTAGCACTATAATGATAATTATAGTATTAAGCAAGATTATAACTTCAGAGACAGGAGAAATGCAACAAAGAGTTCAGAAGAGATGCCTTTCTTAATCCTTCTACTGATTCTATTGGTTTGAGCAAATGCTGCCCTTAACAGATTCCTGAAATTGTGAAGTACGAGCACTCAGGTACTGGATAAGTGGGCTTCAAAAGCAATCAAACACTGACCTTCCAGCTGCTGAATAGTCTGGGCTGAATGAACTGCCTGTTCACTCTTATCTTGAAGAAGCTTTGAATTTTCATCCTTTAGAGCATCACAGGCAGAGTGCAGTTCTTGCTCGGTCTTTTGAAGACTCAAAATGTGAGAGGTCTTTTCTTCCATTTCTGCTTTGTGTTTCTGTTCTAAAGCAGTGTACCGGGACTGTAGTTCAGCCTGGGTTTGACCTGCTTGCTCAAGCTGTTCCAGCAGATGATGTAATTCTTCCTGTAGGTTATGGAAGGATAATTTTCTCTCTGCCACTTCAAGTTCCATCTTTTCCATAAGAATCTTGGACGCCTGTCTTTCTGTTTCCACAGTGTTCCTTAAAGTAGTACGCTCAGCTTCCACCTGCTCTAACTGCTGAGAGAGAATCTAAGAAAATAAGACAAAGGCTCATGAACCATAAATTCATTCTTTTATTTCAATAAGCATAGTCAAGTGACTTTCCTAGGTGAAGCAAGGGGCTAGACACTCAGGACCAAATGTATAATTACATTGGACCCTCTATTTTTGCTTCTTGATACTTTTGACATTTTGTATTCATATATACTTATTTGTGTCATTATCTTTTAATTTCTGTCTCTCCCAATACAAAGTAAGTTCAATAAGAAAAGGGACTGTGTCTGTTTTATCATCCTTTCTCTCCAGCATGTAGCAAAGTATGTGGTATTTTAAGTACATGGTACTCAATAAATATTGAATGAATGAATGAATGAATCCAGACCTTGTCCTCCAGGATCTCAGAGTTCAGTGGGACAGTCACACTTAAATAGATCATTATAATGCAAAATGATAGACCCAAAATGAAAGAGGTATTTATAAGATATTAAAAGGAGTAGAGAAGGTAAATTTACTAGTCATATATATGTAACTCTCTATACAGTACTTATCTAGTAAGTGGCACAACTAGGATTTGAACCTGATTATCTGATGTCAGCCAAAGAGGGGCCTCAGGGATAGGGTATGGGTTTTGTTAGGATTGGAGATACGGGAACATGTTTCTATGCAAAAAAAACCAAAAAACAAAAAAACAAGCCCTTCTCAAGGAGCTGAAAATTAAGAAGAAAAGAGATGACTGACTTCCTCCAGCAGCATGCCGCACCCAGGTAAACATGCAGAGAAAGTGAACTATAGAACCAATTCCACATTACACTTAGGCTTTTTGGATGTGACAGGGCAGGGACACAGAGAATCTAAGGACTGGTAAAAGAGCAGAGTAGAAGAAATGGTCAAACGTGGGAATGGATAGACAGGGAAAAGAGAGAGGACAAAAAAGAGCTAACAACACTAGAGGAACAAAGTGAAAAGATCAAGGAATCTCAGTGAGAATGAAGGTGAGGACAGTGTAAGAAAGGGAATGAAAGCATAGGTGACAGTCAGGGAATGGGATACTTGAGTTTAAGATTTTAGAACATCAGCATCCTTGACCACCTTTAGATTCAAGGGACTATTGCATGGTGGGATTATTTCAATCCAACAGAAAGTCAACTAACAAAAGCAAGCAAAGAATGACAGAACATAAAGCACAAGAATCATTCAAGACAGAGAAGGGGTAAACATAGAAAAGAAACTCACTAGAGGATAATATGACATTCTAGAGAAACTAGGACCCTAGATCTAAAATCACAAAGGAAAAGAGCAGCAAGAAATTATGTGAAATGTAAGCTTCATGAGGGGAAGAACTGTATCTGTTTTGCTCACCATTGTATCACCACCACTTAAACACAGGGAATGTTTTGAAAGAATAAATAAATGGAATCAATTCTTATAATAGGATTTTATACCTGCTACCTGGGAAACTAAAGTAGAAATAAATACTCCCTAGGCAGGCAGTGAAAGTCATAATGCAGTACCTGGTTTCTCTGTTCAGCAGCTGTCAGCTCCTGTTGCAGCAAGTCCACGACCTGAGCACGGCCCAACAAGGCTTCTTCATGCTCTTCAAGCTTCCTCTGTAGCACTCTCAATTTCTGGGAAGAAAATGTTTTAGACATAATGTTCTAACAAATGAGCACCATTATCTGCTTACCTTTCAAAATGTCACTTAAGATTTTTGGATGTTGAGGATGACAGATTAAAGAGTGGGTCACCAGCATGCCATGCTCCCCATCCAGCAGCAAGAAAGAATCTCCAAAAATGTCTCCTCCAGAGCACTGACAACCACCAAACTGAGACACAAGCAAGTCCTTGAATTAAGGAGCCTTTTTATAATTAAAGAAAATGACACATATCCACTTTTAAAATTATATAGTCAATGTCCTGTACCTAAATAGCATATGTACATATATATCTCACTCTCCAAAAAGAACATTCTCTGCAGGCAAGAACCATTTCTCTTCCAATGTCATGCATGGGACATGCACTCGATAAACATTTGTTGAATGAATAAATCAATGATACATGTATACATTAATATTCTACTTAAAGAAGTGTTGTATTCTGAAACCTTATTTAGTGGTATATTCTGAAGGACTGCTTAGAACTTGCAAGCTTTCACTCAAAAACAATGAAATGGATCAATCATGAAATGCCACTGGAATGTCTTTAGGTAACACACTGCCCTACACACTAGACAGAAATAAATTCCTTTGAGTTAGTAGATGTTAAGCTCAAAAACAATGAAGCCAGTCTTCAAGATATAGTCAATGAATTTTTTAAATTATTAATTTAATAAAAGATTTCATGGCTTTAAAAATCACTCCTTTTCATCTTTAATATTTTGAAAGTTTTTAACTGGCTTCATTGATTTGAAACTTTGGATCAGGTTTTTAATGCACAGAGGTAGCTATGATTAGCAAAACAAAGAGAAATCAGTTTCTGACTACCACAAACATTTGCCAATTATACTCCGCCTTTGAGTACCAACAACTTGGTTAAAGGAGTAGGAGGCAAGATAAGGATAAGAAAAAATAAATAATGCAACAGAAGACAAGAACACCAAAAAAGAAGCCAATTAAGGAGCACGCTAAGACCATGTGAAGAGGTAAAGGTAGAAAAGTGGCTGAGAAATTTAATTAAATGTTAACCAAAATGACATTCTACTAAGTTTTAGCAACACACCTGTTGCATCTCTGTTTCCACATCTGCCTGGGTTACTAACTGAAGAAGCTCATCTTCATGAAGACGAACCTGTGTTTCAAAGCGGGCATCTTTCTCTCGGACCACCTGCTGCATGGAACTCAACTAAAGACACACCAGAGAAACTATACAAGTTACACTCCCGAATATCACACAAACAACACCCATAAACTATTCTCCAAAAAGACAGACACTGAGGACTGATTGATAGACAGTAGGTTTTTTAAATTAAATTTTGAATGTCAAGGATGAAGATGCTGGAACAGAAACAAGCCTGACAATAACCTCCAAATGTGACAGAAAGCCTATCATCAGATTCAGAAGTCAGCCTAAATATAAATTCTGATTGAAAATTATATTTGCATGATTACTATATTTAAATATACAATAGGTATATATATATTAGAATAGTAAACATTCTAAGTTAGATTTCTATTAAGCTCTAGACTCTTCTCTCAATATCATATTCATGCTCAAAAATTTTCAGAGAAATTCTCATGCACTGTACGTCAAACTTCAAACTAATGGATCTCTTGTTCAACATTCTCTGCAACTGAAAACGCAAATCTTCCTTTCTAGACTTATTTTCAAAGAATTGTTTCTACTACAGAACTTGGTGTATTTCCAAACCCACACCACCTCACTGGACAGCTATTTTCAGCTGTCATTATTTGAAGCCCTCTAGATCACTCTAATTTTTAACTAGCTCTTAACAGAATGAAATGGAAATAAGTTAACTGAATGATTGTGAGCTGCTCAGTATCAGTGTTGTTTTGTTTTGAGGTTTTCTATGTGTCTGCCTGTTTATTCATTTCCTTAAGACCACTAGTTGAGCATGACTACCAGCTCTTAGGATGCCCTCAACTGTTGCTGATTTCTCAATTTGTGACACTTTGAATTAATCTGTATTTTCTTTCTAGGTAGGATAAAATCTCAAAAACGTTTTGATCATCTGAATTCTGGTATCACAATGAACTTGAAATCCTGTGTTTCAAGTGTACAGGCACTGGAGTCCTTCATTAGTCAAACATATCTACATGTCCTTTCCCATAACTGTACCATGTTCTTTTTCCTGAGACTTTACTCATACCATTCTCTACAAATGGAATAGTTTCCCCTACCTTGTCTAGAATATTATCCATCACAGTTCTGCCTAAATCTTAACTATTCCATGTAATTTTCTGTGGTTGTTACACTCAAAGTAACCTCTTTTACCCTTTAAAATACTTTCAGTTTGCATCGCTGCTTGCTATGCACTTACACTGAGTGGCTTGCGTTATGATGGATCTCTTAAAACATTTAAATATTTTGGCTTTCCATGTTTAAGCCACTTATGAGTAAATTTGTATTTCATATGACTCCATCCTACATTGTATATAGTGCTTATACAAAAAGGCTACAATAAAAGCTAATAGATAAAAGTAAGGATGTCGGGATAAACAACTGTAACTGCCAACATAGTAGTAGACCATCCAGAGACAGAAGGGTCCACTAATACAAGTTATCAACAAAGTAAACACCTGATGGATGAGACTAGCTATTGTGTAAAGGTACTTCAGGAGGAAAAAAAATATTTCATGAGTCAAAAGCATTCCCAAAGGAAAAATATGGGGCTGGGTGGTCAAACTGGAAATTTAGAGAAAATAGAGAGAAAGAGTTGAGGATACCAGTCCAAACAGTCTAGTCCTGATAGCAGAAAAAAATGTGAAGAAGAATGTTACATACTGGTGCCATTTAACATTGAATCACATAACCTATGGCACTTTCTCATTACATACTCACTAAGTAATCTACTGATTATAATTTAACTTCCCATAAAGATTTTACTATAAAGAAAGAATGGACCTAATCATCTGTATTTCTTTGGTTTACCTATTGGTCTCTTTTGAATTTAGCATGAGCCCATTCCTAAGAAACTGAATCTCTGTGCTATTAAAATCAAATTTCTGGGCCTATAAAACTAAGAAACAGTCATCAATTAGGCGATGGCAAATTCATCAAGGTAAATAACACTTCTAATTTCTTCTACTGCCACGCCCTTTTAAATTCTACTATAACACTCTAGCTACCATAGTTTCACTTTTAAAAAGTGACTGCCTAAAATGACTTGTCAACTAATAATAACCCATTAGACTTTGCTGATTCTGTATTCTAATGATTATGAGGTACCTTTCACCCTACCTGAGCAGCTTGCTCTGCCTGTGTCTGGCTGAGCTGGGTTTGCAAAGTGCTGATGAGTTCCTCCTTCTCTTGGAGTTGTTGCTTCATCATTGAAAATTCTTCCACCTCTGTTGAACTCTTATCAAACTGAAGACCCGAAAGGAAGAAAATATTTATTTAATCAAAAGAATTAGCACTCTTAATTCTTTCACCGCCTTTTCTTGGTTGCCCTAAATGCCTACTGATATCCTTCTCATTTTCACTTAGCACAAAAGGGAATTGCATGTACTGTGGTTTTTAAAAAATAATTATCAAACTATTTTTCAGAGAAACATAGAAGCAATAGCAACTGTTCTTTAATGTTTCTCACATAGAAAGAGATAGTACAACTAGATAGCAAAACCAAAAATCCATGGACAATATTTACGATAAAATTTGGAAGATAGTCCCACAACTCCCAAAATATAAGCAGGTAGGGTCAACCCAAAAGGCACATACCTGTATGGTATTAGAGTCTGTCTGTGTAAGAGAAAGCAACAGAGCAATATCTGTTGGCTTTGTCAACAGGAAAACCCCCAAATGGTCAATAAGCACTTACTTACTGGAAAACACAGTTGCTCAGTCTTAAAACACCAGCTTAAATTGGTAGGACTTTCCCATTATATAATATCTAATATTGGGTAAATGCAAGGGATTACCAGTAAGAAGGACTAAAAGGCTAAAACAGTCTAGTCCCTCTGAACTCTTAAAACTGACTTAGTATGGCTGCCTTCCTAGACATGGACCTGCACTATGAAGAAACGCCTAGGAATAAAATAAAAATTAAGCAGAATAGGGATAACAAAAATAGAAGAAAAAGATTTATACATGTGCTATAAAACTCATTATCAACTAACTACATGAGGCTACAGAGGGCTAATGTAAATAAGGAATTTAATCATTAACATTATTTAACTTTAATTTTAAAAAATGAAGAAATACAATTTTTTCCAATTAAATACAACTACATTTGGTATGACCACATTTCACTTTACTGTATCATGTAAGATACTGTTGAATTCTCTTGCAAGTAACAAGTGTGCATATTGATTCTAATGTTATAATAAATACTACACCTATCTAGTCAGTGTCAATGGATTGATTCAGTTTGAATGACATTTTTTCTACACATCTATGTAACACTGTGATAGGTTTATTTGAACGTTCCATGCAGACAGTATGAGTAACAGTTGATACCTACATATTATAACTGGTAATTAAATTGGCATATAAATACTTATTTAATTATAATTGAATTATTTTTCTAATTCAAAAATTAATATAGACACATTTTTAAGTTCAAAACAAAGACATAGCACTGAAGCATAGTTCATTCCATTTTACTTCTAAATAGTATTCCATTATGTGGATATAGTTTGCTTAAATATTCACCTACTGATAGACATGCATTATTTTGAGCTTTCGGTTACAAGTAAAGCTGCTATGAACATTTGTATACAAATCTTTGTATGAACATATGCTTTCAGTTCTCACAAATGTAACTTTGAAGTTGATATGCTTTTCAAAGTCAAATTATTCTAAGAATAATCAACCAGTTTCTCAATGTAGATGCAAATATTAACGGAAAATGATGTTTCAGCCCTCAATTCAGTTATTGGAAAGCTTTCAGGTATATTAGGAACAACTTGAGTTAATGAATCTATTTTCTTAAGTGGAAATTTTATGAAATTTAAACACAGATGAATTATTTCAAATGAAAACATAATCCAAATCGTGATATAATATAAAATATATGACAAATTTCAGCCTTAGCACAGAAAAAAATGTAAAATAATACACGATGTTTTCTTTTTCTTTTCCATCTTTGAGTTATATTACAAAGAAACCTCCAATCCAGTGCTTTAGCCTTAACATCCAGGAAAGGATATGAGATTGTCACAGAACTAATGTGAGGGAAACCCAAAGTGTATATGATTTAATAGAAGTTTCAAACTTATATACATTTATATATACAGGCCTACCACACCTTCTGTTTAAGTCAATTGCTTGAAAAATCATAATGGAAATCCCTAGGAAAATGATACTAGTTATTCTGTTAGAACTCTTGCTGATGTTTTTAAAGCTCTATTTGAAACACTTTCCTTGTGACCACATATTCTCTTGGAGACTCATGTATGTCTCTCAAAGCCCAGCTTCTAGAAATTCAACTCTGCCTTTTCTTAACAGAAGACCCATATCCTTCATAATCCCCCTTTAATATTATTTAAATAGTTGTTGAATGACCAAAAGAATTATTAAAAATATAATAGGGTTGACAACACACACCCCAATTCAAAGTTGTAAAAAAAGTCATTATTTTCTATAAAGAATCTCATCTTGCTTTTGAGCCCACTCAACAAAACAACATCTATCTTCAACTCATCAATGAACATAACTCAGTCTCATCCAGTTTTAGCCAATGCCTTTCAGATATTATTTTAGTTGCTTCAGGATTTAATCTCAATAAATTACATCCTTTTTCTCTCTCATTCGGATGACCTCCTCTCCAGGGACTTCCTAACTTCCTACAGATTTAAGGCAGAGATGTTCTGGCATTGACACGCTCTGGTCTAGCTTGTCCTAACTGGTTAGGCATCCCGCTGTAGTGAGGCTGGTCCTGCCTATTTCTAACTTGAATTCACTGTTGAAGTGGGTAGGCCATAATATAGACTCCAGCCACACAGTCCCCATATTCTGCAGTCTCCTTGTCCTGACCCCACGTTCCTTCCAGTTCTCTTAGAATTTGTTCATCCCTCAACAATGCTTTTGAGAAATTCTAGACTAGATGACACACACATGCCATAGGAAACAGAGGTGCTAGCATAAGCTCATTTACCTAGACATCTCCTCCAGACATTTCAAATAAACCGCAGCTGGCTATTTTGCAATCTGAATATACTGAATGTTTGACTTCTCTAAAGAGGTTGAAGTTTCCCCTAGCTAGGCCCTGAGAAACAAGTAAGCCCCTTTGCCTCATATCTCTCTGGCCCTCTTTACCCTTTGCTACTTCTCAAACATTTAAATGTGGGGTGGGAGAAAAATAATTTTTATATTAATATTTAAAGTATAATATTTTGAACATACTGGGCTAAATGAAGTATACTGTTACAATTAATTTCATCTTTCTTCTTTACCTTTGTAATGTAGCTGCTAAAAAATTTTAAATTATACACACAGCTTATATTATATTACTCTTGGACAACATCTGCATAGACCAAAGTGAAGGGTAGAGGGAAGAAAGCCAGGAAATCTTAGAAATCTAGCTGCCATGCGCCTTTGAACACAATACAAAAAACAACAGAAGAAGCAGGTCTGTTAAGTAAAAAAAGCTTTCCTGAACCAAGTCTCCTTTCAAAAGTTGAGGAAAATTAATTTCATGTAAAAATAAGGAACAGAAAAAGATCAAGGTCAAAGCTCATAAGTTACTATTAAAAAACGAAGGTGAAGAATAAGAATAATTTACTCATAGGTAATAAAAGCATACCAGATGTATGCGCAAAAAAATAAATCAAAATTATTATCTATTTCAAAAGGTGTTAAAATTTTTTAAAAATTATACAAGGCATGAAAGAACAAAATAAATCAAAATTAAAAATAACTCAGAAATGAGGTGACAGAATTCAGGAACAATTTGATATAAAAGAAATTATCATTTCAGAAAAGACAAAACAAGAATACAAATGTAAAAAAACAAAATGCCTTAAGTGAAATAAGAAAAAATAAATAAACTTTTAAAAAAATAAAGAAAGATAAAAAGAAATTGAAAGTGACAAATATTAAAGATAAGTCAAAAATGGAACATATGGATAAAAGAAGTCCCTATCGAAGCTATACATTTCCAGAAAACTCTTCTAAAATAAAAATATGTAAAACTATATATCTAAAAAGCATAGTAGGTATCTACAAACATCAACCAAGAATGACAACTACCAATTATAGCCTAGTAAAATTACTGAACTTAGGAAAGAAGGAATAAAAGAGAGGGAAAAGGAAGAAGGAAGGAAACTGATAGGTAACATAGATAAATATCCACTGGGCATCTAAAAAATGCATTTGTCATATAATAATCCAATGGGCTTTATTGATTTGTTAACTTAATGATTTTGAGGTGACATACACCGCCCTACCTGTGTAGCGTGCTCTGCCTGTGCCTGGGTAAGCTGGGTTTGCAAACTGCTAATTAGTTCCTCCTTCTCCTGGAGTTTAAGTTTTATCCTTTCTATTTCCAGTTCTTCCTCTGCAGAACTTTTGTCATGCTGAAAATGCAGGAGATAATGTCATTTATTTTAAAAAATTACAATTAATATATATTTCATCTTTTGCTCTAATTTGCCCTATATAACTATTTGATTATAGTTTGATCAAAATAATGGCAGCAAGAAATAAGACCTAAAACAAGGAAGAAATCTTAAAGCTTTCTAGCTTCAGGAAGGCCAAGTAGCTCCTACTAGACCTATTCTTCCCACAGGTAACAGCTATAAATTCTATATAAGAAATAAAAACAGCTATCTGAAAATGAGAACCACCAAAAGCAGGATAATACTGGAGGGGAGTTTGAAGAAATAGCACTGAGTTTCTCATTTTCATGGTTTTCAGTCTGACAGCAAAACCAGTCAGAGCTATGCAGGAACCAAACTTATTAGAAAACTCAGGACCTCACTTCCTTGAAGAACCAGAGTCCATAACTGTTAACTGAGAGGCGAAACATCATAAAAAAATCAGTAGGAGGAAATACAAATCTTTCGATAGTCTATTTTTTTCCAAAAGCTCTTCCTTAGACTGCACCAGGTTCTGCCTTCCAAATGAAGTCAGACCCCTTCCCCCAAAAGAACCTTGTCTGTTAAATAAGGCTATTAATGCAGGAAAAGTAATGTCTTCAGAGCATTAGACTCAGAGAGAAAAGACTAACCAGGGTACCAGGGAGCTAATTTGTGACCCCCAAGGGTTATGCCTAGAGAATCGATTAAAATCTCATTTCCCAAGAATTAAAAGTATTGAGAATAAGAATACTAGTGGGTCAAAAGGTAGAACAGGGTGAAATTAAAGAAATAAAAAGATTTCTTATACAGAGTAAAGTCTAAGCCAACTGTAGTGTGCATATGTGATATTCCAGCCTCCATATATTCTATACCAAACTCTCCAATGTTCTCTAAATGTCTGGCTGAACATGAACATTTGGGGTTCAACCACAGAGGAAAGATAATAAAGATGAGTATTGGAACAATGCTCTATTCCTCAAAAGGCACCACCTGCCTTATTTCTGTCTCCAACCTCAAACTGCTTTATTGGTGGGATCATAAACCTAGAGAGCACACCTTATAGGGAGGTCAAGGCAATCTAACTGATTCAGCCTATAATGCATGAAACTTTAATCCACTATGTGGCCATATGAGGACAGAGTATTCTATATCAAGTGACTGAAATAAAGAATTTCAGAGCTGGAAGAAACCTAGAGACCATCTAGTTTAATCTTCTAACCAATGATGAAACTCCTCTAAAAGGTACATGCCTCTCCTTTCTAAATGCCTCACTTCAGTATTTATGTCTTCCTATTAGCCTTTTTTATTCTCCGAAAGCCTTTGAGTCACAACTGGTATTTCATTTCCATGTTTCCTGCTGGCCTTTTATGCTCCCTGTGTGTGGCTCATAGACCAACTAGATTATAAGTTCAATAAAAAAGGATAGCATTTAGGGCTACATTATTTTAGGTTCATAAATGTTTGTGATTAGTGAAGATTTGCTATACTGGAAGGCTTTTCCACTCAGAAAATATGTATTATACCCAGTCACCATACCTTGGAGAGTTGCTCCTCTGGTTGAGGTTCTATAGGCAGAGCAGTCCCTCCTTGTGCCTTCATTTCTTCTATGTGTTTATTCAAAGAAGTTAATTTGGCCTTAGCATGAAGTTTTAGTTTTTTTATTTTGTTATCAGCAGCTTTTCTTTCTTCCTGTCAGAGAACAATGATGATAAATACATAAATGTTTACTTAGCACTTATCTAGCACATAACAAAAGTTAGTTTCAGTAGGTGTCATTTTACAGTATTAGAGAAATAACAATCAGATTCTCTAATCATCTAAGTGAACAGAAAAATCTAAGTGAATGTTATGTGTCTTTTATTAAGTATTTAGGAAGAAAGAACAAAAACAACGGTACCTGTAGAACTTCATCCTTCTGCTGCAGTTCATTATCCTTCTGTCTAATGATTTCTTTCAGCTCCACCACCAGCTGCTCTGCATAAGCCAGGCGCTCCAGAACATCCTCTTGTGTTTTATCATTAAATTCTATGTCAGATTCTTGGGGTAATTCCTAGAATTTAGAAAAAAAATTGCCAATGCCCCAAGGAAAGGTATTAGCTTCCAAAGAGGACTGTTCATTCCAACTTAATCTTATTCCAATTCATATCTTTACTTAGATAATCTTTCCAACTTTGATCCAATAATAACTAATACTATAGCCATTACCATAAGTATTTTGTAAATGTTAAGCATTTTAAAAACATTATCTCATTAACGGTCTTATCTTAATTTTACCAAACACAAAAAGTTTAAATTAAGAGAGTAGATGAATAAAATTCTCTTAGCCACTAGGCAATACTGCTTGTCTTTCTAGAAAACTAAAGGGACTTCTTTTAATTCTTAAAATGACTCTCGGAAAATACAATACAAACTATAAAGGAAGCAGTGAATGAATTTATAATTGCAAACAGACATTCTCAAACTGGAAAGGTGCTCCAGTTCTGCCATTTGTCATTCAAATCTTTATTATGAAAAGGAATATATACTCAAAGAGGAGTTAAAACAACCTACTACAAGGCTCTGGGGAACAAATGACAAAGATCTTTTGAATCTCACCTAGGACTCGATCCCTATTATTATGGCTCTTGTGCTACACACATAGAAGAAGGATCATTTATAGAGTATCAATATTCTTCTTACTCCTCTCTTCTACTTAGCACAAGGGAGGTTGATCGCACCCTTCTATTTTAAATTCTTTTCCTCAGGGGAACATGGAACATATGTCTCATCAGTGTAATTCAGAACAGGACTACTCACAGGGTCTAAGGAAGCCCTCATATTCTGATCAGTGTCGTCTCCTGATAATTCATGCAAAACAACATTTGCTAATCCTGACAATCGGCTCAGCATTTCTGCAGGAAAAGAAAACATAAAAATCAGTTAAATAAGGATATTCGCTTCTCCTATATTAGTAACTATATCATCTACAAGTGATGTGAGAAAACTTTACAGGTGATCTGTATTAGAAACTGACTGTAGCATAATGATATCTTTAAAAAGGTATTTGAATATGTACAATATAGTAACACACCTTTCAGTGGCAACTGCACAGAGATTTTAATCAACATCACTAATATTTTTTAAATAACACACAAATACATAATTGTTTAGTGTGAATAGTGCACTTTACAGATTATCTTTAATGTCTTTTCTTTCATCATACTTTCATTTACAAACATAAATTTCTAACTATTCCTTCTCTTGCCAGATTGTTGTTCTCTCCTACTTTATCAAATAAACCCCATGGTTTATCTAAATTTTTCTTTTTATGTTTCCCATGAACCCCATCCTTTCAGGAAGCTTTCCTGATAAACCATGTCATTTCACTAAAATTAAGATAAAATCATTGTTCAAATGTATAACATCAAATGTAAGGATTAAAATCAGCAACTTATGCTGCTTCTGCAGGAAATTAGAAAAATAAGAGCAAATTAAAACGAATGTAAGCAGAAAATAGAAAATAGAAAAATAAAGAAAATCAGAAAAACCAAAAGTCATTTCTTTGAAAAGATCAATAAAATTGATAAAGCTCTAGTCAGGCTGACCAAAAAAATAAATAAATAAAATAAGAGATGACAGAGATTATCATCAGATATGAAAGAAGAGACATCACTACTGATTTAAGATACATTAAAAGAAGAAACACTACAAATAACTCTATGCCCATAAATTCATTAACATAGATGAAATGGGCCAATTCCTTGAAAGATACAAGCTACCAAAAATCATTCAAGAAACAGGCAACCTAGATATATATATATACACACACATATATCAACACATCCTTTATTTATTTCCTTCCTTCCTTCCTTCCTTCCTTCCTTCCTTCCTTTCCTTCCTTCCTTCGCTTTCCTTTCAGCTACAACTTCCACATTCCTCCTCCCTCCTCCCACTCCCCTTCCCTTCCTTCTCTCCTTCTTTCCTTCCTTCCTTCTTCTTTCCAGTGTCAACTGCCAGTCCATAAACTCCTTGAAAGTGGGAATATTAATGTTTTATGATAGGAAAAATCAAAATATAACTAGACTGTGCATAGCACTAGTATAAGTGATTATGCTAAATTTTATGTTTTGTGAAAAAAAAATGTTATTTGGATTCTAAACCCTCAGCAGGAAGAAATATAGAAGCTGCTGTACAAAATAAGAATTTGAATAAAACTAGGCTCTGCTACCGTTTTCTTCTACTCAGAGTAATACTGTTCAAGGCCGCTGCGGTCCTTAATCAAGAAGGAAGTGTTGAGACCTCAGTTTCTATAACAGGCTGCCCTTTTTTGGGGGTCGGGGGGTGAAGGGTTACTCTAAGAGTTTTTTTTCTTTTTTTTAATTTATTTTTCAATTTTATTTGACATAAACTATTATATTAGTTTCAGGTGTACAACATAGTAATTAGACATATATATACCTTACAAAGTAATCATCCTGCTAAATACCCATCTGGCACCACGAACAGTTATTACAATATTATTGACTATATTCCCTATGCTGTACTTCACACATCCTCATGACAATTTTTATAACTGGTAATTTGTACTTCTTAATCTCTTTCATCCTCACCCATTCCCCCAACCTCCCTCCGATCTGTTGACCATCAATTTATCCTCTGTATCTGTAAGTCTGTTTTTGTTTTGCTTTATTTGTTGTTCTTTTAGATTTTACATATAAGTGTAATCATATGGCATTTGTCTTTCTTTGTTTGACTTTTTTCACTTAGCATAATACCCTCTGGATCTATCCATGTCACAAATGGCAAGATTTTATTCTTTTTTATGGCTAAGTAATATTCCGTTGTATATATGATCAAATCTTATTTACCTATTTATCGACCGATGGACACCTAGTCCATATCTTGACTACTGTAAATAATGCTGCAATGAACATAGGGGTGCATATATCTCTTTTGAATTAGTGTTTTGGGTTTCTTCAAATAAATACGCAGAAGTGGAATTGCTCGGTCACATGGTAGTTCTAGATTTAATTTTTTGAGGAACCTCCATACTGCATAACAAGTTGTCTTGAATAACCTAACTAGCATATAACATTTGGAAAAGATGTATGAAACAGAAAAGGAAAAAGAGAACCACTGGAAGGAGGGCAACATAGGACTATATATAACTACATATATAACTATTAGAAGGGCAACATAGGGTCATATATGAGTACATAGGACCATATATAACCACTCATTCAAGCGACAAGACATAACTATAGTTAGTTAAAAAAAATCACAACTTATCAGTACACATACTCTAAACGTTCTTTTCAACTCTAGAGATTCAATTTTCTATAGTTACCATTAATGAAGAAAATTAATACCATCACTAGAATCTTTGTTAGGCACAGAGATTTGCAATAATCAAAGAAAGTCATAATAGAATCTAACTTACCAAACAGAATCACTTTATGTTCAGATTTTTCACAGCACACGCTGAGAACAAGCCAAAAATAAATGAACAAATAAATCAACCAACTGATGGGACTCCAAAAAATGGTAGTAGCAGACAGCATAGACTTTAGATCCTAAATTCCCTCATAAAAACAGAACAACTAGAAAACAAAACCAAAAACCCATGGACTGCCTACAAAACTAATAACAAAAAACAAAACCTATGTGACTAAGTTTCCCACAAATTGCAAAATAAATGTGGATACTGACAAATCACTATTAGCCACAAGATCTGTGTGTCATTGTTGTCCACACAGGAGGAAGAAGAGGGAGGTTAAGGATGCCAAAATGTGCCACTCCAAATATGCCACTTCAGCATAAGGATTATTTTGAGCTAAAGGCATTTGAAAAACAGCACGTATAAAAAGAGTGCTCTGACCTTCCCGTTTTCTTCCTGAAAACAAGAGATAAAACCCCCATATGGTAGATGTCCTCCCAATACTGGAGGAAAGTAACAGTCTTATCTCCAGTGATGGGAAGTTGAGGCCAAGAGAAATTAAACCTTGTAAACTAACCTCTATCTTCCTAGTGGCTCCCTTGCCTAATCCTGTTTTTACAATTTAATTCAACTCAATATACTTAAGTGTTCACTTCAAGGGCTTCTCTGGGTCTTCATTTCCTTATGAAGGTTCCAATGTCACAGAAAATTTATATTACATACATTTGTATGCTTTTCTTCTGTTAACCTGTCTTATGTTAATTTAATTATCAGGTCCAGCCAAAAATTCTAAGAGGGTAGAGGTAAACTTTTGCCTCTTCTGCAGAAGCTATAAGAGTTTGATAGACCATATATGAAAAGAACCACAAAAGAGACAAGAGGTATCACTAGAAAACTGCCAAGCCAAATAGAGAACAGCAGCTGAAATGAGGTGTATCCCCACTCCAAAAGCACGTATGTGCAAAGAGCCAGAAAAAGCTAAGGCAGCCTGGACCCTATGAACTCTCATAACTGAAGAGGCAGGGCTCTCTTTCAGAACAGGGCCTCCACTGAGGAGAATCCACTAAGAGTATAATAAAAATTTATCAGGACAGAATCAACAGAGACCAAAGAAGATCCAGATGGAGTCAGTGGGAATGGTAGGAAAAGAGAAAATCTCAAAAATATAGCTGCCATATATTTGAACAATACTGAAAAATAAATTAAGAGGAAGCTCTGTGAAGTTAGAAAAGCTATCCATAGTTGTCTCCTTCTAAAAGTTCAGCAACATTAAATAAACATAAAAAATGAGCAAATGAAAAATAAGTTATATAATTACTTTCATACAAAGTAATTATTATAAAGAAAAAGAGCAGAATAATATCCATACAAGAAATGAAATCATGTCAGACCCATACTCAAAAACAATTCAAAACCAAACCTACAAAATCTACTAAAAAAACTGATATTAAAAATGATATGATATTAAAAAATACATCAACTCTGAACAAGCCCAATCCTGTCTGATCTCGGAAGCTAAGCAGAGTCAGGCCTGGTTAGTACTTGGATGGGAGACCACCTAGAAAGACCAGGTGCTTTAGGTGTAAAAAATAAAAAAAATAAGGAATTGTAAAATAATCTTACAATCTGTGAGGTCAACCAAGGCCTGCCTCGCCAAAAAATAAAAAAATAAAAAACTGAAAAATCCAGGAAGAAAGGAGCAAAAGAATTAGAATGTAGTCAGAAAAATATTAACAAAAATGACAACAGTCCTTACCTTTTGATAATTACTTTAAATGTAAATGGATTACTATCATTCTCAACAAAATGGATGGACCTAGAAGTTATTATGCTAAGGGAAATAAGTCAGACAAAGAAAGATAAATACCATATGATTTCACTTATATATGGAACCTGAGGAAAAAAAGAACAAACTAATCAAAAACAGACACACAAATATAGAGGACAATCTGGGGAAGGGGGTTAGGGGGCTTGGAAAAAGGGGTGAAAGGTTAAAGAAGTACAAATCAGTAGTTGATAGATGGTCACGAGGATGGAGAGCTCGGTATAGAAAATGCAGTCAGCATTAATACAATGGCTAGGTGTGGCTAGGTGTAGAGCCAGCGGAGAGAAAAAACAATTGGGAGATTATTTCACAAACTATATAAATGTCTAACCAATGTATTATATACTTCAAATTAATAATGAAATTAAATTTAAAAAATGTAAATGGATTAAATTCTCCATTTACAAAACAGAATGGCCAAACGCATTAAAAAAACCAGATCCAACTGCATGCTGCCTACAAGAGACTCATTTTAGTTCTAAGGATACACATAGGGTAAAAGTGAAGGAATGGAGAAAGATATGCCAGACAAATGGTAATCAAAAGAAAGCAAGGTTAGCTATACTGTAACAGATAAATAAACTTTAAGTCGAAAACTGTAGCAAGAGACAGGAAGGTAATTATATAATGATAAAGGGGTCAATTCATCAAGAGGATGTAACACTTGTAAATACATATGCACCCGACATCAAAGCACCTAAATGTATTAAACAAATTTTAAGACAACCGAAGGGAGAAATAAATAGCAATACAATAATAGTAGAGGACTCCAATATCTCACTTTTAACAATGGATAAATCATCCAAACAGAAAAGCAATAAGGAAACAATGGACTTGAACCACATGTTAGAAAAAATGTAACTTACAGACATATACAGAACATTCCAACCAACAGCAAGAGAATTCACATTCTTTTCATGCACACATGGAACATTTTCCAGAAAGACTGTATATTGGGCCACAAAACAAGTCTTTAGAAAATTTAAGAAGACTGAAATCTCATCAAGTATTATTTCTGACCACAACAGTATGAAACTAGAAATCAATAACAAGAGGAAAACTGGAAAATTCATAAATATGTGGAAATTAAACAACACATCCTGACCAACCAATGGATCAAAGCAGAAATCAAAGAGAAAGCGAGAATTATCTTCAATCAAGGGAAAATGAAAATACAATATACCAAAACTTATGGGATGCAGCAAAAGGAGTCCTAAGAGGGTCATGTATAGCAATAAACTCCTATATTAAGAAAAAAGATCTCAAATAAACAACCTAACTTTACACCTCAAAGAACTAAAAAGAGAAAAACTAAACTGAAAGTTGGGGAAAGAAGGAAATAACCAAGATCAGAGTAGAAATAAATGAAATAAAGACTATAAAAATAATAGATTGGTGAAACTTTTTCAGTGAAACTAATTTTTTGAAAAGATAAAAATTAACAAGCCTTTAGCTAGACTAATTAAGAAAAAAAGAAGATTCAAATAAATTTGAAGTGAAAGAGATATTATAACTGATACCACGGAAATACAAAGGATAAGAAACTATGATGAACAATTACATGCCAACAAATTGTATAACCTGAAAGAAATAAATCAATTCTTAGAACATATAACCTACCAAGACTGAATCATAAAGAAATAGAAAATCTGAACAGACCAACAATGAATAAGGAGATTAAATCAAAAACCTCTCAACAAATAACTGCACAGGACTTGATAGCTTCACTGGTGAATTCTACATTTAAAGAAGAATTAATGCCAATCCTTCTCAAACACTTCCAAGAAATAGAAGAGGAAGAATACTTCCAAATTCATTTTTCAAAGCCAGCATTACCATGATACTGAACCCGAACAAGGACAATACGAGAAAATTTTAGGCCAATATCCCTGATGAACAGAGATGCAAAAATCCTCAACAAAATACTAGCAAACTAAATTCAACAGCACATTAAAAGAATCACACACCATAACCAAATAGGATTTATTTCTGGGATGCAAGAATGATTCAACATCCACAAATCAATCAATATAAAAAAACATATTAACAGAATAAAGGAGAAATATCATATAATCATCTATATAGATGCAGAAAAAGCATTTGACAAAATTCAACATTCTTTTACAATAAAAACTTTCAACAAATTAGGTATAGAAGGAATGTACCTCGATATAATAAAGGACATATATGATAAGTCCACAGCTAACATCATACTCAACAATGAAAAGCTGAAAGCTTTCCTCTCAGATCAGAAACAAGATAATAATGTCTATTCTAGACACTTATATTCAATATATTACTGGAAATCCTAGCCAGTGCAAGTAGGCAAGAAAAAAAATAAAAGTCATCCAAATCATAAAGAAGTAAAATTATATGTTTTTAGATGACATGATCTTATATATAGAAAATTCTCCACCAAAAACTGTTAGAATAAACAAATTCAGTAAAGTTGCAGGATACAAAATCAATATACAGAAATTATTGCATTTCTATATACCTAACAAACGATCCAAAAATTTTTAAGAAAACAATCCCACCTATAACTACATCAAAAAATACTTAGGAATAAATTTCACCAAGGAGATGAAAGATTTATGCACTGAAAACTATAAAACACCGATGAAAGAATTTGAAGACACAAATAAATGGAAAGATATCCATGTTCATGGGTTGGAAGAATTAATACTGTTAAAACATACATACCACTCAAAGCAATCAACAGATTCAGTGCAGTCCCCTATCAAAATTGCAATGCCTTTTCTCACATGGATGAAACACTAGGCATTTATTACAGAGAAATGAAAACTTAAATTCACACAAAAACTTGTATATAGCAGCTTCAGTTGTTAAGAGTCTCAAACTGGAATCAGCAAAGATGTCCTTCAACAAGTAATCTTCAACATGGTTGAACAAACTATGGTATATACATACTACAGAATACTATGCAGCAATAAAAAGGAACAAACTATTATACACAACAATTTAATCTCCAGGAATTTATAAATGGAAAAAAAGCCAATTCCAAAAGGTCACATACTTATTATATAATTTTATACTTATACTTTTGAAACGACAAAATTTTAGATGTAGAGGACAGATTAGTGGTTGCCAGTGCTTAGGGAGGGGATGGAGGTGGGAGGATAGGACATAGCTGTAGTTATAAAAAAGCAACATGAGGGATCATTGTGGTGTTCTAATCATGCAATATCTTAACTATGGTGGTAGATATAGAACCAGTATAGGTAATAAAATTGTGTAGAATTTACATATGCAGCACACAAGGATATAAATAAAACTGGAGAATATATTAATGTCAGTATCCTGGTTGCAGTATTATACAGGTTTTGTAAAATGTTACCATTGAGGGAAACTGGACAAAGTGTACAAGGGATCTCTCTGCATTATTTATTAAATCTGCATATGACTCTACAATTACCTCAATTAAAAAAATGAATTAAATGCAATGAGATATCCTATAATTTGATCCTGGAACAGAAAAAGGGCTCTAATGGAGAAATAGTGAAATTCAAACAAAGTATGGAGTTGTTAATGGTAATGAATCAATGTTGGTTTCTCAGTTTTAATAAATGTATTTTGCTAACGTAACATCTTAACATTAGGGGAATACTGGATGACAGGTATATTGAATTCTCGGAACTATCTTTGCAAATTTTCTACAATTAATCTAAAATTATTCCTAATAATTTATTTAAAAAATTTTTTTAAAATAGCAATAAAAAAGGAATCAAGAGAAAAATGATAAACATTACAGATAAGCAATGTGGTTAATAGGATTCCCTAAAGGAAAAAACCAAAGGTACAGAACAAATATGAAAAACCAAAATCCAAGAATACTTATCTGAAATTTAAAGACCTGAAGATACATATTAAAAAAGCCTGCCATGTACCTAAGAATATCAACGTAGAATGTCCAGCAAGAAATTTACTAGAGTAAAATTAGTGGACTTAAAAATAATCCTTTGAGATTTAGGCCAAAAGATCATGTGAATTGTAAGATAAAGAAATAAGTCTATGACTGGACTTTTCAATAGCAATGTTTTTACCAGAAAAAAAAAATGGAAGTATAGATTTGAGATTTCAAGGAAAAGACATGGGGGCCAAAGATTTTATTTTCAGCAAAAATGACTTTCAGATATAAAGAGCACAGATAGAATGGTACAAACATGCAAGAAAATTCATTAAAAAAAATTCCCATGAGACTTTCCTAAAGCATCTTTTAGGGAGAAAGCTTGAGACAACCAAAATGATCAAAAAACATCATAAGGACTGGTTGTGAGCATTCAATACATAGTTAATTGTAGAACTAAGACTGGGATGGAGAGAGCATAGTATTTAATGATTGCATGCTCTGATAATATATAGGGCTACCATAAAAAAAAAAATGGGGAGAATGTAAATAGCATATGCAAAAAAAAATAAAACTTTAAAAATTTTTTTCAAAAACCAAAATTAGTGGTGGTTGTTTTAGTATTGTTATTCCTAGACTACTGTATCATGTGGAATTAAAGTAAAT
The DNA here is from genome assembly GCF_902729225.1 of Pteropus medius. NCBI lineage: Eukaryota > Metazoa > Chordata > Mammalia > Chiroptera > Pteropodidae > Pteropus > Pteropus medius. The sequence goes on from NW_024351543.1 coordinate 6,712,376, forward strand.
GAGTAATTAAGAGCCTAGTAATTCTATGACATTTTCAGTATGAAAAAAAGAAATATAGGTATAACAGGAGAAATTAAGAACTCTAATAACTGATTTTGAATTTGAATTGAAAGTATCAGTATGAACCTACAAAGTATTTTACCTTAATATATATATTTTTCTAGCTCTTTCTACTGTAAAGGCTTAAAAACAATGACAAACTGAGAAGCAATGAGCACTCTAGTGCCTAAATTGGGGTCTTGAAATACCATTCCCCATTAAAATAATAAATTTTTTAAACAGGAGGATTTCTTAGAGAAATGGCTGATTCCAGTTTTAAAGTAAGAAATGTACAAAATCATCCTGAAACATTTTGTCATGTGAAATAGCAGAAAGCTATCAAAGACTTCTACAGTCATGTCAAAAAGACCCAGGAGCCAACTGAAGAGGTTCTTACAGGGCAAAGGAATAATTTGAGTTTCTATAAGGAATATGATTTAAAACAGATTGAAACACTAAAAGCATTTAAAGTCACAGTTCATAATAGTAAACTGATCATCATTTGAACTGATTAAGTTAAAAATTAGATAAGTACAAGAATTTCTCTTGCCTTTCCTGTTTGAACTTTACTACTCAGGAAGCAAATAGTAGAGGAGTAGACACATCTCATTACAAAATTATTCCAGGTAATAAATGAAAACAAAATGGTAGAAATGGAATTTCTAGTCCAATATTTTGCAACTCCTAATAAGTTCATGGATCTAGACATGGAACATTTACAGCTGATAACACCAAAAAAAGAAGACATTATAAACCTCCTGATCAAAGAATATACCACCACCTATAGTCTTGCTAAAGGGATCAAACTACAGTCTGTTGAAGCCTCTGGATCCAGCTGCCAATTTGCAGGATAGAGAGGAATATGCTGAACCATCCATGAAAGTGCAATTCCCAGGCCTAAGTTCTTTAACAGATATTGTAAGAAAAAAGACAAGAAACATATCAAGTTTAAAAAAAAAAAAA
>NW_024351543.1:6713388-6957696 GCF_902729225.1 Pteropus medius
AAAAAAAAAAAAAAAGGGTGAGGGGCAAGATTCCCATTTGTGTGATAAAGAAACCAAAAGGAAGTGTTACTTTGGAAGTAAGGAGGGGACTGTGTTTGGCATGGAGTACATGCAGGAGTTTCTCAGATGACTGGCAGTTATATTTTTTGACCTGGTAGTTATGACAAGAATGTTCACCCTATAATAATTCATTAAGCTACACATTTTTACCTGAGTTTTATTTTACGATAAACAGATTTTCTTTAACAATCAATTAACAGCTGGAGCTGTCCGTAAGGGAGTTTCTTGACTTCCGGCTTTGTTACACACCCAGACCTACATATAACTCACTCACTGGCCATTTTCCAACACTTTCAGTTCAGATTCCCCAGTCAACTCCCAATCTACCTCTATCAGAGCCCTGCTGTTTGCACCCGTACATTCCATTTAAGTAGCTCGGATCCTACTGCTACTGCTACTTTTAGGGTTAAACAAAAAAGTACTGAGATTTCAGACACAGTGACAATGTTTCTCAGCCATTTTTAAACCATATGCCTTTTAGAGAAATGTAAGACTATCATATGTACACAAACACATGTATGCACACACACACTCAAGGTGATATGCCCTAGATCAGATCTTTTTCATATCACCATTAGCAGGTTGTAATAGATATGTAATTTCTACTGTAATTTTTTTTCAATTTCAAAATATTAAAATCCTGAATGTTTTTTCAAACTAAAACTGTCCCCTACCCCAATCTATCACTATCACACATGACAATCTATTCATCCTCCCTAGAAGGTGTGTCTCTACCAGCATCCTATTAAAAACTGTTACAGATGAACATACAACGATAATATTAATGGTAACAATTTCTAAGCAATATGTACCAGACACTATATACTTTTCTCTCTAATCCTTGCAAAATCTGCAAGGTAGGTATTTTCATCATCCTTATTTTATAGATGAGAAAAACTGATACTCATAGAAATTAAGACATCTCAAAGTCCCTCAGCTAAATAAGCATTATTGAATAAGATAAAAAGCTCTTTAAATGGAAAATAGATGACATGTCTCATATAACCATTTAAAAATATGTATATTGGAAGAAGAAAAGATCAAGATCAGGAATGCACCATTTCAGGCCAAAGTAAAAGGAGTTTCTTATAGACTGATTTAACAATCTCAGAGGGCCATAAGAAAGTAGATGGTATAGTGGAAAGAGGACCAAATTGGCAGCTAGCAACTGAACTTTTAGTCCTGGCTCCAACACAAAGCAGTTCTATTATACTGGGTAAGTCACTTTATATTTTCTATATCTTAAAATGAAGAAGACTGACACGGAGTATTCTAATGCTCAGTATTATAACTTCATGATTTGAGAGTCATTTCTATAGCTATCGATATGAAAGGAATATGGAAATGGAAAGGGTATCTCAGGCAGTTAAATGCTTTAGGATGTTCAAAGGTTGGGAATTTCAGGGTGAGAGCCAGTAAGTAGCCATGCTTAAATGAAGAAAGATGGATCTACCCCACTGTTAGTCTCGCTGTAAGACAGAAATGTGCAAATGCATATATAAAAATTAATAAAGGGAAAACTATTTATGTTGATAGTAATAACTTCGTGTACGGAATATGTGCCTCTGTTGAGCAAATAGTACCCTTGCTATTGTTTTATAAAGCACCAGAATGATGAATAGCAACTTGGGAAAACAAAAAAAAAATAAAGAGCTACATGCCAAGGCCAGGCTTCAATAAAACACTCAGGCAAAGAAAACAATGTTGATGCTGGCCACACCTTCCACAAACCATGCTCAGGATCTCAACACTTGAATGTTGAGGTGGTACTTAAAATTCGGTAAGTCTTATTTTCTCAAAGTCTTCACTGCTATAAACAACTATTTTCAAAATATCTACTTGATATAGAGCATAATGTCAAAAGTCACAAAATGTAAAAAGAAATATAAGGCATGTCCCTGACCACAGAGAACTTAGTACAAAATGCATGGGAAATCAAGAAAATAACTGAAGATAGTGAGTGCATGCCTATGTGTACAACCATTTGCTTTAGAATTTAAATCATATTTCCCACAGAAACAACAGCACAGAAAATGGTGAGATTTCCAGGTCCCTCCTCAAACTTATTTAATGCATATTTAGTGGAGCCTGAGTTTTTCTTAATTCCTTAATTCTCAAAGTGATTCTCAGTCTGAGGAGCTGATGGAAAGTGGTGGTATATAGCTGAAAACGCATATCCAATATTGTAACTTTACAATTAAAAAATGAAAACAATTTTTCATAACACAAAAAATACTACAAATAAATTTAGAAGTAAATGGTAGCTATAATTTATACATACAGTACTATGCACTAAGTACTGCTCTAATTGCTTTCTACTCCATATAATTTATGTACCTTCATTATTTCACTCATTTTACTATTAAAACCCCAAGGAGGAGGTACTATCAATATCCTATATTAAGGTGAGTAAACTAAGAGAAAGCAAGGTTAAATAATTTTCCCAGTCACAGAGCTCAACAAAGCTTTTTGACTGGCAGAGATATACAAAAGATAATCTATTTTCTGAGTAACCTGATCACCCAACATTTGTCACTGGGGCTGAAAATAAGGCTGGAGGCATAAGGACACTCATATATATTCTTACAGTTCCAAAACTGCTTTTTTTGAGGACTACATAGACTAAAATGAAATGATTCAGAATAGTACGGCCCCAAAGAATCCCATATTGTTTATACCACAGATTGGCTCACACAAAGGCACAAGCATATATGTACACAGATGTTCACTATAGCAGTGTTTGTGATGGCCAATAACTGGAAACAATCTAAATGCCCACCAATAGGGGACAGGCTAAATACATTTTGATGTTTCTATAAAGGAATGCTATATAGGCTATTTTTTTTTTAATGAGGTAGTTTTACATTTATGGATATAGGAAAATACCTAAATATAGTATTAAGTGACAAAAGAAAAGTGTAGAATAGCATGTATCTTATGATTCCACTTACTAAGAGAGGAAAAGGAGTGGAAATATATATATGTGCTTGAATATGATCAAAAGTTTAAGAAATTATTTACAGTGCTTACTTCTGGAAGGTGGAGAATGGGGAACAGGGTCAGTAGAGAGAGATTTTTGTTTTTATATTATATCCTTTTGTATTAAATTTCATTTTACCAAAAGCACATACTGATTTTAAAATAGCTTAATTAAAAATAGAGCATTATAGAGCCTAAGCTCCACTTATATAGTGGTTCCTAACAATAAACTGGTATGCAATGATCAGTAATGAGATGTTTTAAATAATTTATTCTTAACAGTAGTTAACCTAGAGAAGTTTATGAATGATCTATTTTTTTAGTAAACAAAAGTAAAATCAACATCCTTTTATTTAATTCATTAATGCAAAGAACGGAAGAGAGGAGGTCTTTAAGAGTCAAGCAGGAGAAAAGAATTATCTCCTATAGATGATTATTTTTAGGAGAGGCTGCATCCCAGAAGAATGGAGGTCCTCAAAAAAAATTTTTTTAAGGGTGAGAGGTCCCCTTAGTCTGGAAGTCATCAGAGATGAAAGCAGCCTTCTTGAAAAATAAGGAAATATCTTTAAATGGACTCCAAATTGGGTTGGAAGAATCTCAGGGAGTGTGCAAGGATTCTCATCCTTTGGAAAATATGCTTTTGCATATTTTGTAAGTAATATATTTACGGTTTCATTTATACATTACCCATAATTAAACATACAATATTTGGAAGCTGCTTATTCAAAATGTTTTACTGATAGGGAGTACAATTAAAAATGTTTGGAAACTACTGATGTAGTCAAACAAATCTAACGTGGAGAAAAGGAAAGCATTTAATGATCATTCCATGGTCAAGGGATGAAAAGTAAATGCTGTGAAACTGTACAATGCCTGCAATTTTTGAAGTATCTTCAATTTTTCCCTATGACCAAATCCTGCCATGTTCCAAAAGATCATTTCTTGGTTTTGTCCATTTGTAATCCGACATCATCCAAATTTAAATTTACTTCATGCTTCAGGAAAGGCCTTCATCCAAATTTACTTCATGCTTCAGGAAAGGCCTTCAGTCTCTCCGTAGGGAGTTCTTTACTGTCATCTTGATTCTATAAAAGCTCAGAAAGTTTCCAGCTACTTCCAAAAATGAATGTACTTATCCAGTGATTTTTAAATATATCTGTCCTCTCCCCACAGACCACCTGGAACTCTTTAAGTAAGTCAGACAAATAAATTCATTTGTCAAAGGGCACATCCTCCCCTTTACACTCCTACACACCACTCGCGTTATGTACAATAAACACCCTCCACACCACCAAATCAAGTTTTTCCTCCAGAACTCTCTTAACGGGTCCCTTTCCTCTAACAGCCTGCCAACCTCTGATTCCTGGAATGTTAGTGTTGATGAGATTGCAAGGATCAGTCTTCTCTCCGAATCATTCCAGCAACTCCTTAGCAGGACCTTTCGACAGGCCCTAGTTTGCGTTAATATCTCCAATGTTTCTGTGTTCTCCGCCCTTACGACCTTTGTTTTGTTTGGGTTCCGCCTCCCCTTCCGGATACTAAGTTTAAGGCCTGAGCGCAGGGGCCCGACAGGTTTTCTCCGACGTCAGCTGCTGCGTACCCAGGCCGGCCCATGCAGGCCGCTCAGGAAAAAGGCCGTGCGGGCAGGACTGACCCGAGCGCTTTTCTCTGTCGCTCCGGGAAGAGAAAAGTCCTGGGGAGGAGGGAGACCGCGCATATATGTGCTGAGGCCGCGCAGAGCGACTCCGAAACCCTCCGACGGGGCCGGCAGGTGTGTGGGCGACTAGAACTAGGCCAGGTAGGTGAAGGGAGACCAGTGAAGGGCCGGATCCCGGAGTGAATCAGGGAGAGGCGGGGCGAAGAGGGGACCCGATTGTGGCTGCTTCGGCAGCTCCCGGGGCCCTGTGGCAGGGGTGACCGTTAAGAGACTCAAGGAGGGGAGGAGTTGGGGATCGTCCCCCACTCACCTGGAAGAGGCTACCGCCACAGGCTCCAGTTGCCCCCTCCCAAATTTAAGCCACGTCAGCTCTGGAATCCCGAACGCGACACCTACCACTGCCGCGCCGGGCCAAGGGACTCAACCACTCGCAGTTGGGACGGAAGATGGGATTAAGACATAGGCCAATCAGGGCTCTCAGCAGAGCGTTACCAAGGAGATCAGGCACGCCTTGTTTGTAACTAACCCATTAACAACGAAGGAAACCAATCAACGTCAGGAAATGTTCCGCTTCCGCAAAGAAACAGCCAATGGACTCTAAAGAGTGGAGGAGGGGCGGAGTGAGACACGAGCTAGTGTTCCGGAAGAAGATCCGGGGAAGAGCCGGAAATGCCGGGAGGGCGGGCGTTCTCGGAAAGGTCAGGTGTTTCCAGTGTGAGGTGGCTCTTGCGGCTCTTCTCCAATTGCAACGGCGCATCGGTCATGACTGTTCAAGACTACGGCATTTGCTGAGACCCCGTAATGCAGACAACAGCTGACATTAGTATTGTTGAATGAGCCGTGAGAAGAGAGTACAGATTTGGATTTTGCTGTTACGAGTCATAAAATATTAGAGTCGGAAAGTAGGTCGTCTAATATGACCTTTTAATTTTACTGATGAAAAATGAGAACCCGATTAAAGTGACTTGCCCAAAGACAAATAGAGCGATTTAGTGATGGAACTCGGACTGGATCAGAGATGTCTCTAAGGATATGAGTGAGACAGAAAATAGTGAATACTAGGAAAGTGCCTCTTAGGAAGTGGCGCTTGCGCTGGGCCTTAAGCAAAAGGTGAGATTTGAGAACCCCGGTACTAGAATGCGAGTCAATGAGGAGCTCCAGTAACAGTCACCCAAATAATGCATGCGCTCCTTAAGCCCCTAAAGAAAGGGGAGACAATAGCCAGCTCCCATAATTTTGGGCACTCAATTGACAATAAGTATTTGTTTGAATTTGAGTCTTACTGTGTGTCAGACACTTACCTAGCCAGCTCACTATATGCATCCTCAACCTTAATGCTTACATAACCGTTTGAGGCAGAGGTCCGCGACACCTCGCTTCCACACACACACACTATCACAGTCAACACACACACATCTCCCCTGAGCGTGGAGGGATCAAAATACAGATGTGGGCTAAGAGGGAACCCTGCTGCACAGCAGGAGGTGAGCAGTGGACCGGCCATCGAAGCTTTATCTATATTTGCAGCTTCTCCCCAGGGCTAGCATCACCGCCTCAGCTCCGCCTGAGATCATCAGGCGTTAAATTCTCAGGAGGTCCCATCCCTGGTGCCAAAAAAGCTGGAGACCACTGCTTGGAGATTCAGGCATCAGCTCAGGAAGGCCTTTGCTGGTTACCCTGCTGGTTACCCATCTAAAATTGCAGTTCCCTGGACTTGGTCCTGGAAATATAGCTGAGATCAATAGAGGCAAAAAAAAAAAAAAATGCCTGCCTTTTTTGGAATTAATAATTTAGTGAGGAGAGAGAAAAATAAAAATAATGTGGTAGATGTCAAAATGCTTAGGAAAGAAAATAGGCAGAGAAGGGGTGTAGTGTGTGCAAAGGACTGCAATTTTGTAAAAACAGACCGGCCTGATGACTTGTTTCATCCTCTTGTGCTCCATAAAATTTGGAATGTACTGAGCAGCCCCTTCCAGAGCCGGACATGAGTCAAGGATTGGAAGGTCTTCTGCAGGCTTTTCAAGAGCTTCTAGCTGAGATCAGTAAGCAAAAGAATGTTGCTGAATATGAACAGCAGCTGTTTAGGGCTGAGGCACCTAGCTGACTGGATCAACAGCTGAAACTGCCGCCTGATGATGTGCAAATCTCTCACATAGCTTGTCTCTCAGAGTTATATTTAAAGATACTCATTAAATAAAATCCTCATTAATCAGGGTTCCATGGGCATGAATAAAAGTCTAAATTATGAGATTTAGATTTTGTATGACAATATATACTTGCCCCGCAGAGCTCTGGGTCCTTGCTTATTGGTTATATTCCCTAAATCAGCAAAACTCCTAGAAGAATCCAGAGTGTATCAAGTACTCCATACTCAAAGCCTAAGAAAAGATCATTCCTCTGAAATCCCTAGCCCTCATAAATAGTGAGTCATGGGTGTTTCCTCTGGAAGTACAGAGATACCTGTCCATATTTTGGTGCCCATTTCTTGACTAGGGCCTGCCTGCAGAATACTGTTGTAGCAGTTAAGAACTTGTGTCCCACTTATGCTGAAGACAAAGGGACGGCTGCTCTGGTAGTTGTTTTGGCACTGTTCTGATGTCCCTAGAAGGCCAATATGACATGGAGATAGATTTCAAACCATCTGTGTCCATGTCACAGTTGGTAGTCATCCTTCATACCAATTGACGCCTGGAAACATGTCATAGGAGGCTTCCTCCAGGAACCAGGACATCTTTTCTCCTGGGGATGTTAGCACTCCTGATTAGATACTAGACCTATGGAGAGGCTAGGCTGGCTTTAGGAAAACTAAGACCAGGCCTGATGACTTTTGTTTCATCTTCTTATACTCCTTAACACTTGGTAAGTAAAGCAGCCATTGATATGTATTATCCTACTTACCTCCAGGCTCCTGGTTTCCACAGGTCTCTTTATATAGTGTGCCTTTAAGGATGGAAGAGATTGAGATTTGTGGCCCTGTTCTGTCTGTGGTACTCCCTTACCTCCTGCTGGATAAGCTTTGGGATGGAGAAGGAGGGTGACAGGTTGGGTTTTAGGAGGGCTGTAAGTGTGGAATGAGCAGATGTACTGCTCATTCCAGGCTGGTTCCAGGCTTTTCAGAGGTATCAGAGATGCCTAAAGGATGCAGAAGTTTGCTAGTTTTTGCTCCTACTTTGATATTTAAGCCCTAATGCGTGTCCATCAGTTCTTGCTGAGCATCCTCAAGCAACAGCAGTTTACCTAAATTTGGGCAGGATTAAGCAAAAACTTTGGCACATGGGAGAGCAAGAGAGCTATAGAAGCTCGGACCTGATGCTCTATGGCTGAAGAGATCATTGTTAAAACTTCCATTGTGGACGTGGTTCCACAGTGTAGCGGTTAGCACTTCTGCTTTATATGCAGATGGTCCTGGGTTCACACCTCAGTGGAACCACGGTCCATTGTCTATGGCCATGCCACCCTGAACAAGCCTGATGTCTGATCTCAGAAGCTAATCAGGGTCGGGCCTGGTTAGTACTTGGATGGGAGACCACCTAGGAATACCAGGTGCTGTAGGCATTAAAAAAATAAAATAAAAAATAATAATAAAATTTGGCAAGTTAGTCAATATCTCTCATCTTCAGTTTTCACATCTGTAAAATAGAAATTATGTGTTCCTATATAGTAGTGTTGTTATAAGGATTAAATGAAATAATGACCATGAAATACTTAGCAGAGAGGGGCATACATCACACAATAAATTTTAACTATTATTTAGGAGTAGTAGTAGTATCATTAGGTTCTTGGAAAGAGTCAAGGTGAAATGACTTGATAAAGGGTCCAAAAACAGCATATCCTTACATTTTCAACTAGACTAGGTAAGGGACCAACTGTTAAGCACTAATGCTGAAATGATCATCTTAGCTCAATAGTTCTTAAACTTTTATTAAAAAGGCAAGATATAACAAATGTTGACAAGGATGTGAAGAAAAAGAAATACTTGAACATTGGTGGGAATGTAAATTGGTACAGTAATTACAGAAAACAATATGGAAGTTCCTCAAAAAATTTAAAATAGAACTATCATACAATCTCTCTTCTGGGTATATAGCTGAAGGAAATGAAATATATAATAAAATATTATTTAGCTACAAGAAAGAAGGAAATTCTGCCATTCTTGACAACATGGATGAACCTAGAGGGCAGTATGCTAAGTGAAATAAGCCAGACAGAGGAAAATACTGTATGATCTCACTCATATGTGGAATCTACGAAAAAAAAATAGAAAGAGTCGAATTTATAGAAACAGAGTAGAATGGGGCTGGGACGTGGGGGGAATGGGGAGATGTTGGTCAAAGGGTACAAACTTCCAGTTATATGATGAATAAGTTCTGGGGATCTAATGTACAACATGGTGACTACAGTTAATAATATCGTACTATATACTTAAAATAAACTAAGAGTAGATCCTAAGTGTTCTCACCCCACACAAAAAACCTATGTGAGGTGTGTTAATTAACTTGATTGTAGTAATCATTTCACAATGCATACGTATATCAAATTATCACATTATATACTTTGAATATATACAAATTATCAATTTTACCTCAATAAACCTTTTTCCAAAAGCCCTCAAAATTTAATTATTAAAGTTCAGCCTAGCCCATGCAGGCTAGAGGGGCTGGTAGGCCTGTGGTGGTACTGCACCTGCACCTACATGTACTGGGTCCCAGTCTGAGAGTCACAGGGCATAGAGTTGTGCCCCTTAAGCAGCAGACAGACTGTCTTGCAGTTGAGCCCAAGGAAGAAGGAGCATCCTTTGTGAAACCCAGCTGTCCAAGTGCCTCAGGAAGAAGAAAGATCCTTTTTTGTTTCAGACCAGACTGAGCCTTAGTTCTGAAAGGTAGTGCTCGAGTATACTGTTCCAGAGCAGAGTGATAATTGCAGTCCATGAACTGGGAAAGGAGGCAAGGCTCTTTGGAGAAACAGCAGAGTCCCCAGGCTTCAACCTGAAACCACCAGAGTCCCAGCCAGTGGGCAGGTCACAGGATGAAGAATTTTGGCATACATACCAGGGCCTATAAGAAAAGCCGAGCAGAAATATTCATAAAGAAACTGAGCCTGTGTGTGAGAGAGCTATGCATGCTCAGCACATCCTAGCTTTTCCTGAGCAGACAAACACCAAAGACTGGCCACTGGCACCTGAGCTCATTGCCTGAGTCCCAGAGCTTATTGGCATTTGAAGAAGTGGCCATGTATTTTTCCCAGGAAGAATGGGAGTAATGGGATCCCAATTAGAAGGCCCTCTAAAATGAGGTGATGCAGGAAAACTATGAGACTGTCATCTCTCTAGCCATATTTGTGTTCCCTAAACCTAAAGTAATCTGTCTAGAGCAAGGGGAAGAGCCATTGGTTCAAGGATCCATGGAGTTCAAGTACAGTCCCAAAGAGCTGCCTACGGGGTAAATACACAAACATGACACCAAAAATCATCAGCCTACATGCCTTTCTGACTTAGAAATATAAGCATTGATATCAAAAAATGGCTAGAGTGAATGTTTCCCAGAAAAAAAACAGGCAAAGAAAATTACAGTGATATGCACAGGGTGGAGAAAATAGCACCAAGATTTTCAAGTGAAGAGAGAAACTTTTAACCTGGAGACATGAGCTGCTGAAGCTTATGGATCATCACAAGAAAGAATGTAAAGGAGAAGCCTTTTAAATACCAGGAATTAGCAAAAAGCTTCAGAGTTAGCTGTGACTTTATTAAGCACCAAAGAATTCACACTGAAGAGAAACTATAAATGCCCACAGTGTGAATAACAGATTTAGGTGGAATTCCGATCTTAATAAGTACTTAATAATGAACCAAGGAATAAAACCATATAAATGCTCATGAGTGGGAAAAGCTTTAGTCAGGCTTCAAATCTCCACACATACCAAAAAATTCACACTGGAGAGAAGCCCTTTATCTGTCATGAATGTGGGAAAAAATTCAGTCAGAACTCCTACTTTATTAAACACTGGAGAACCCGCCTATGGCATATGCAGGAGAAATTTTAGCAGGCAACTAAACCTTAGATACCAGAAACTCCGCTGGTGAAGGGAAGCTTGACCAGCATCTTCAGTCTGAACAAATTTATCAAGTGGAGGTGGACCCTAAAGTTTATGAAAAAATAAAAAATTATGAAGTACGAAGAATTTTTCCTTGGAAAATTTGGGGATATAAACATTGTTTACAGGAGTTGCAATAAAGTTATACTACTTACTGTTTTTACTTATAACCTACAGGGAATTCTTTAGCAAGAGAGGTGTTCTAAGACCATTCTATATAATGAGAAAATCCTGTTTGGGATTGTACCTGGCAAAATAGCAGGTTCAGCTTCAGATAGCAGATGCAGCCATGCACCAATCAGTCTTCCATGGTCACAGAGGCAAATATTGCATTGATCTCCCAGCCACTCTTATACACAGATGATAGAAATATTTGTAGCATGGTCTTTCATAACAAAAATAATAATATACTTGTTTTATTGCATACCATTGTCTTAAAGATAGCAGGCGTACCAATTTTAATAATCTCATGTGGCAGAAATGAATTCTAATGTAAAGTTTTCCAAGAACCAAATTGGATTTTCTTCCTCTCTTTTCATTGGATATCATGAGAGTTCCTTCTTGAACTGTTTAGCAATTTTATTTTGAATCATATTAATGCAATTTTTACTGTGATAAAATTATATTTATTTCATCACTAGAGAATCTGCCAGATAACTAATAATGCATTTATTTTATGTCTCTGATTGGTGGTGGTTGAAAAAAGGAAAACATTTCTAATAAGATCAGGTGGCAAAAGGTGGGAATTTTTAATTATGGAATACATATTAAATATAAGGAAGAATTTTCTGCAATAAAAAAAAAAGTTCAGCCTAGCAGTCATGAATTAGGATTCTCTTGCCATAATTTGAAATTGACCTAAACGGATATGGATATTCCTAAAATAAAAAACATGATGCAGAGTGGCTTTTCTACAGAATTTTTAATTTCTATTTTTAGGCACTCTATAGGTTGGTAAAAATGATAGTTTCTCTTATTTGTATTATAAAGTACATGTAAATGCACTTTATTCTCTACAGAAAATGAGCTAATGTGAGCAAGTCATCCGATAAAATTAAATTGTGACAAATTAATGATTAACTTTTGATAGTCACTTTTTTCATGTCTAGATAATTTTCACTCTTATCTGAGTAATGCAGATTTGTTTTGTTTTAATATAGCAAATATAACAGCATTATAAGTCAGAAATTAAAAGAAATTTTATTTCAGTATTGCAGAGGAATTGAGTTAGTTTAGCTGGGTTTGGTATTTATCTTCAATGCACCATAGGCTTCTAGTTCCTTTATCTTTTTAGCCGCTGTTAACCTTGTGCTTAGAGTAGGGTCTGGAAAGCTTTTCTGTGTTCCTGCTCCACCCTCCACTTTTAGCCATCCCTGTATGCTTTTGCCACTTAGGGATCTCTCTCCATGCACTTTTCCCCTACCCCAGAGGTAAGCTATTGCTTACGTGGTACTTGGCTGGTTATATCATGGGTAGCCTGTTGTCATGATCCAGCCTAAATTTTAAACCCGGTCTCTTCTTCCTGGGGTTAGGGTGGTGCTTTCTCAGGGTTCTTCCCCTTCTAAACCATGGCAGTCAAACTGCCTCATACCTGTGGTTGGTCTCCAGCAGGAAAGTCTCCTCGTTACTAGCAGACCTCTGCCTTCTATTGACCTAAGATTTCTGGGCTCGAAGATTTCTTGTTCCTCTCTCAGAGGTGGAAGGGTTTCAAACCTCCCTTGGGAGTGCTGAGTTTCTACTTGGGTCTGGGGATAGAGTGATTCCTATCATGTCCCTGGGGACAGGTTTTGTTGCTATTCCTTCCTTACATGCAATGGAATTTTGTCTGAGCCTTGGAGGTAATAGGGCTTGCTGCTAGTGCTCTAGCAGATTTTAAAGGAAGGGTTTGGGAAAGTGGGTAGTACTTTGAGCATATCACCCAAGAGCAGCCTATCATTTCACGTTTGCCTTCACCACTAAGGGCATCTCTTCAGGCCTCCTGCCTGGCTCCCAAACTTTATTTGGTAGAGGTCTACATTCTTCTGTCCAAGGCTCCTAGATATTCTAAACTGACATGCTACCCCGATACATGGCCTTTAAGAATTTAAAATTTTAGTTGACTTCTTATCCAGCCACCTTTGCATCCTATGCTCTACTAAAGATGAAATGGTTTAGTTCACAGATACTGAGTCCTATCTTAATTTACTTAGTTGTCTTGAGGCTTCAAATAGCTGATAGACTCAAGAAATATTATTTTTGTAGATTACCTGGTGTTTTTTTTTAAGGTGGGAGTAAGATTCTCATGTAGCTTCATATACTAAGTCAGAACTCTCATCTGCTTATTCTTACAGATGAATGTTATATATTTCTCTTCCAATTATGAATGAAAATTACATTAGGATTTGACTAGCTTGGAACCAAACAATCATATAGGTCCCTAAGATCCTAACAAATTAAGCATTATATTCAGCTCTGAGATTCTTAGAGGAGACATAAAGGAAAATAGTAGGTTATACAGTTCTCATAGAAAAATGCAATTTTATCTGGAGGAATTTTTCTTGCATTGAATCCTAGGAGGATTTTTTAATGTAGTTCCTTATAGAAATAATATAGAAATTTAAGTTCAAACACCGTTTTGTAGAAAATAGTCAAATGTTTTTCAGTTGATTATTTCTTTTCCTAACCTTAATAAAGGTCAAGAGCATACTCCTATTAATAGAAAAATAGGGATTCTAATATTAAATGTGAAAAAAATAATTTTGACGAGTTTTTCAGAACAATTGAAAATATTTATTTAGAAAACATCTTTAGTTGGAAAACAGCAGAAACAAGAAATATCACATCTAATATAAGCAGTAGAATGCCATGCTGAGTTTAGTTCCCCAATAAAAGCCACATCAATTTATGTATATGGCCAGGGATGAAGGTGTGGGAAAAAAAAAGAAAAAGAGACGAGATAGAGGTAGAAGATAATTCTGCTTAATGCCTGCAAGTCTTGTTTGGAGAAGAACTTCTGGAAAACCATGAGTTAGGATAGCTCTAGTCTACTAGCATGCCAGAGACAGAATCAATAATGATCTCCTGAAATATAGGATTTGGGTCATTTCTTAGGGTAATTCCTTAAGGGGGTTTAGTTCCACCTATGAATAAAGTTCCTAATTCTACACTAAGCTCATCCTTTGGGACTTCAATCTCATCCCCAGCTTCTTCCCCAAGCTTCTTCCACCAGGGTGCTTGTATATGCTTCAGAGTGGTGAGATGGGCCTGTTTGGCCTTGGCTGCCACAGGTCTGGATCTACTTAAGAAGAGCTCAGGTTCCTTTTCTTCTGCTTCCTTCAGACTTGGTGCCTCTGTAGTAAACAGAAAATAAACAGGTGAGTGTAAGAGTTCTGTACAAACGAGTAGGAACTTGGAAACTAGAGTTATAACTCTGCAACAACAGACAGGGACAGGGTTCCAACTCTGAATCTATTATCACTTCTAGATGTAGATGGCATGTGACTATTCACAAGATGTAGCTATGGCTCTTAGTAACTGGCCACACCCCCATTCTGTGTTTAAAAAATTTTTTAAAAAGATGTAGATTTTTAAAGATGGTTTATTTAAAGAATAGGAACCTTTAAAATAATAGAACTCATCCTATAGATGAGGCTCAGTTACAGCCACCTAGCCATTCAAAAATACAAAATTTCTAAGTAATGGCATTAAATAGATGACTCTAGCCCTCTCTGCTCCGCATGTACTTATATAAGTGTTTCAGAGACTGACTGAAACACTGTGGCTTCTTGGATGGCATCTCTCATTAAATGTACCAGTAAGGATCAGATGAATTCTTTTGTGAATTTCTTTTTGTAAAGCACTTCATTAAAAATTATGAAATGGCACTGCAACTACTGTCATCATCTACTTCTAAAATACAATCAACAGCTTTTGAGACTACACAAGACTGATTAGTAGGGCTTGGCATCTTTAAAGTTAATAACTTGTCTGAGTTGATACATATGAATGATAGCAAGTAGTTAATTAAAAAGGAGGCTATGGGATCTGCATCATTCAAAACTGTGTGCTGGTACAATCTAGATATTTCTGAGGACGGGAGATGAGCTAATAGACCACTAAATGTTGTTTTTCTAAAAACTGATGTCACAGAATGTTGTATAGGTTGTTCCTCTTAGGAAACAAAAATGGAATGAGCACATACTCATTAACTGTTCAATGTTGGTGCTAATCTGAGCCACCAGAGCCTCCCTGTGATGCTGGGCTCTGTCTTCTAGGGCCCTGCCCATGAAGTAGTGTTGTAGTCGTTCTTGCGCTTGGGAATGGAGTTCCTTACTGGTCACATCTGACATCTGAGAGCACTGGGAACAGAGAACAGAAAAAATTGTCACAAGGAGAGTATATATATCAAAGTATGTTTTGCCCACTTAGCAGAAGTTCCAGAATGCTTAGCCATCTCTCAACTTAGCAGTTGAATGTTATGGTTGACGTCTACCTTGTACTCTTGTATAAGCATTACATAGCCTCTTGAAAGCTGCTTTAGATGAAAATGCAAGTGGGGAAGTTTATTTTTGGTATGATCCCATACCTCACTTCCTCACAGTGTGGTATTCTGGGAGAAGAGATAAGATTGAAAAATCATAGTGAAAACTATACAAGACACTGGCCTGGAAGAAGAGCAACAAAGCCAACCCTTTTGTTCTGGATCCCACCTGAAAAGACTATCTTATTTACCCCCACTCCCAAACTTAACTAAGCCATAATGTTATAACTGCTTCTATTTCATAGAACAATGAACAAAATAAGCCAAAGAACTGTGTCCTTTGGGCTAGTCAGCTACTTAAAGGGAACTTAACTAATTAGTTTGGAGAAGAATGAAATAATCTTAACTTTGAAGCTGATAAATCTTCTGACACCATAGCTTTCTCAAATATTCCAGTTCCTGGATCAGGGATGCATTCCTGTTTTAGCTAACACCTTACTTTTCAGCCATGGAATTTTAAACAGCTACACTAGAGTATGGCTAAAGCAGCACTTCTTTTTTAAAAAGGAGTGTGCATTGGAATCAAATATGGTGCATTAAAAAAAATGGACATTAAAGATTTAAACATAAGAACTAAAACTGTAAAGCTCTTAGAAGAAAAGGTAGAGGAAAAACTTCACAACATTGGATTTGGCAATGATTTCTTACATATGGTAGTGAAGGCACAGGCAACAAAAGAAAAAATAGACAAACTAGACTTCATTAAAATTAAAAACTTTTGTGCATCAAAGGACACTATCAGCAGGGTAAAAAGGAAGCCCACAGAATGGGAGAAAATATTTGCAAATCATGTATCTGATAAGAGATTAATATCCAAAATACACAGAGAACTAAAACTCAACAAAAAAACTTGATTAAAAAATGGTCAAAGAACCTGAACAGACATTTCTTCGATAAAGATACACAAATGGCCAATAAACACATAAAAAGATGTTCAAAATCACTAATCATTAGAGAAATGCAAATCCAAATCATAATACTGCTCCACCCATTAAGACGTGAAAATAACAAATGTTGATGAAGATGTGGGGATAGTCTTGCTGATACAGTATGGAAAATAACTGACTTGAAGCAAAGTCTCCTTTACTAGACTACACCTCTAGGGCCATGAATTATGAGAAGACTCCAAATCCATTAACTCTATGGTAAAGCAATTACATTATCTTATCAACAACATATGTACATATATATCTGAGAAAATGCTTTCTTTGTTGGTGATTATCATGCACTGAAATTGTGTAATATTTCACAGCATAGAAAGCTACATACTGGATGTCTTCTGACATAGTCATCCACTTGTTGCTTCAGCTCAACTCTACGTGCATCAGTGAGTTCTCTGATTCCTTGCCAAGGAGCAAATAGTTTTTTTTTCTTATGGCACTTTGCTAGGAATTTAAGAGTCTGAAAAAAAAAAAGGGTATTTGTGTGAATGTTCTTCCCTAATAGTAACTATTTTCTTCCTACAACATATGGTAAAAGCAGTTAACTCTGAGTGTGTATGGAGAGAGAACTGTGACAGAGTTAAGGAAGGACAATGACATTTTAATTATATTCTTCTGTAGTGATTTAATATTTTACAAGGATATGTTCATATATTTGTACAGTAAGCAATAAAAAAGATAAAATAAGAAATAAAAATCAATTCTAGTCCCTTATAAACTGTATGATTTTGGGAAAATCACTTATCTCTATAGGACAGGTTCTATGCTTACAGAAAACAGGGATCCTCCCTAATTCTTCTTGGCTTACAGAACTGTAGAGATTGAAGAGATAGTATATAAGAAAAAGCTTAGTAAATGTTCTCCCTTGTGTTGTTCAGAATGGATGCCTGGTGAAACAGGAAATGTTGTAACAGGCAAGATTTAGAGACAAATTTTAAATTATTCCGTCCAACTTTTTTTTCACTCTTCTCCCTTCTTTGTACTTCTTATTTTCATCAAAATTACATGTTCTCATTGTTTAAGCCAAGGGTTGGCAAATTATGTCCCACAGGCCAAATCCACTGCCTGTTTTTGAATGGCCTAAGCGTTAAGAATGTTTCTTTCCATTTTTTTTTTTTTTTTAAGGCGAGGCAAGCCTTGGTTGACCTCACAGATTGCAAGGACCTTGTTAGCTTACGATTCCTTATTTTTTTATTTTTTACGCCTACAGCACTTAGTCTTCCTAGGTGATCTCCTATCTAAGTACTAACCAGGCCCAACCCTGCTTAGCTTCCCTCACATTTTATGTGGTTCAAAGTTCAAAAAGAAAATAATATTTTGTGACATGAAAATCATATGAAATTAAAATTCAGTATCTACAAATAATGTTTTACTGAAACACAGCCATGCTCATTTGTTTACATATTGTCTACAGCTTCCTTTGTGCTACAATTGTAGAGTTGAATAGTTGCAATAGATTGCATGGCCTGCAAAACCTAAAATATTTTACTGCTTAATGCTTTCCAGTAAAGTTTTATTGATGTAACTGTATTGTTTAAAAGTGTCAGTTCTACAAGAATTGTTAACAAAAAACTATAGTTATCTGCCCACTTATCCTGTCCTCTCCTCTCAAAGACAACTTTAAGTCTTTCAGGTTTTTCTTTTGATGTTTTTATCTCCGTCCACTTTTCTGTGATTTTTTTAAGATATAGGTATTATCCATTAACTTTCTTGGATGGAAGATAAGGATTTAGCTCTCTTTCACTGCTTGCAATCCCACATACTTTCCATATCTCCAAACAGCAAATGTATCATAATTTCATGTAAATCAATTGTTCATGTTTACGTAATTATGATTACATGAAGGCTATTCAGTTTTGAACCATATATAACTACTTTTTCTTTCTTGTACATTTTAAATTTTCATTGGAATTAATAATGTTGTTTTTCCTGTATTCAGTTTTTTATGTACTTACCACTGACTATATACCACAAACTCTGTCCTAGTTCTCAATACATTAAAACACATCAGGCATTCTATTAAATTCATTTTGTTGGACACAATTTCCAAAGCTTTCTGACCTGGTCCAATCCAGATTGATCACTATAACTGTTACATAGCTATCATCCTGAAATTTCATTCACCATCATCCTGGTGACTCCTTTTCATCCTTCGTGTCTCCTGGATTCTATACTGTCTTCTTTCTCAGGTCATTGTTTTACAGACTTTGTGATGTAAACAAATGTCTTTGGTCTATGTCTACCTCTAACTGATGGTTTGGTTGGGTGTAGAATTCTATTTGGAAATCGTTTTCACTCAAGCACGTGAAAGCCTTACTCCGTTATCTTTTGGCTTCCAATGATGCTGTTGAGAAGTACTTTTGTCCCCAGTATATTGCTCAGTAATGTGACATAAATGAGGGTGTGTTTCTGTCACTGTATTGGACATTTAGTTAGTCTTTTTAATCTAAAACTATGACATTCAGTTCTGGGAAATCTTGAATTATTTGATTTGCTTTTCTCAGGTTTTTTGTTCTTTTTTTCAAGTGTTTGGATGTTTGACCTCATGGACTGGTTATCTTTTCCTTTTGCCCTGCTTTCTAGATTTCCCAAACCATTTTTCCTAGCTCTTTTATTATGTCTTTTTTTCAGTCAAAATTTATTCTATTTGTTCTCTCTTGTAAACATTTTAGCTTTGTTTCATGTATTATTTTCTCTTAGCTGAGGAAATAACGGATTTTTTAAAGGTTTTCTTTAAATATCTCTATTTCTACCAAGTAGTTTTGCTGTTTCAGCCTTATCATCCTTCAGATGTCCTGTGATACTTTTAGCTCATTATTTATGAGTGGATATTAAAAGCTGTTTAGAAATTCCTAGCAGGTAGGTGGGTAGGGTTTTTCTACTATGAACTTCAATATAGGGCTACTGAACTGGGTGGCTTCATTGGGGTACCTCATTGTCAGTATACTTAGGACTTTTCCCTTGGGCTGTTCAGATTTCTCAAAGAAAAGGCATTCAATCTACTGCTTGCAGGATATAAGCCTGGCTGACAGCAGCTGAGATGAAAAAAGAGCTAGAGATCTTCACATTCAGGATATAAAATTTCCCTAATACCCTCATGTTTTCAGTATGGTACTCGAGCCTTCAATTGTTGAAAGATCCTCTCCTTTCCTTCTAGTCTTCCCTTTTCTTGATTTTTCTTCCTTGCTTCTCCTATTTTTCTTCCAACTCCTGCTGTTAGTACCACCCTAGGCTTATGATGCTGTGCTGGGATCTTCAGAGAAAAGGTTCCAAAACAGCAGAATCTCTGTCCTTAGATCAAAAAAGACCACCTTGACTTTTCTGTCTCTTTTCTTCATTCTTTGTCATTTCAGGACTCTTTGAAACTGTATTTATCTCCCAATTTTTATTTATTTTCTCAACTGCCAATGATTTGTTTCACTAAATGCTTTTGTGGTTAGTCTGTGATAGATAAGTGTAATAATACCACAGTACTTTTCTGCTATAATGAAGTAGCCAGAATTAGCCATCACTCTGGCTCTAGAGACCAGATACCAGCAACCATTACTTTCCTTCTACCTTCTGAAGAGATGACAATGCAAGAAAAGAAAATCCTGGAGCATTCAACGGGAAAAGGCAGCTAACTCTTCAAATTTAATTCTAACACTATACCATGTCAGAGAACTCCAACTTTCTAAGTAAGCCTTAGCAAATTTATAGTTTCCTTAATTTTTAGCTACCTAAGAAACAATGCCTCTGGTTTTGCACAAGGTAAGGGAGGAAGAGATGGTAAACAACAGTTCTAGCCTTTCTCTGTGAAGAACACTAATAACCAGTTCCTCCTCAGGGACAAGTTCAATGAAATGATAATCCTTTGTTCTGTGAAACTAATGAATTATCATTTCTTTTGCTTTCTTACCAAGGTCAATTGCAGTACTAATAGAAATATAATGGGTTACATATGTAATTTTAAATTTTCTAGTAGGCACATTAAAAAAATTAAAAGAAGTGATATTTTGCATATAGTTATATAAATCTATTATAACTCGATACATGTAAAATATTACCCTTTTGACATGAAATCAATATAAAAAATTATTGATATTTTGCACTTTTTTTCCATACTAAAATCCTGTGGGTATTTTATACTTACAACACATCTCAGTTTGGACTAGCTACATGTAAGTACTCAATAGCTACATGTGCATAGTGGGGAAGTCCAATTAAGTATATGTCTTAGAAATGGATGCTTCGAAAGTGTGGCAAATATGTTCTTTAATGACCATTGCCTTGTACTGATTTTCTCTACTACTTTCCTTTTTCTTCCCTGTCTGTACTGTCATTTTTCTTTCTCTTTTCCCTCTTTGAAAGTAATCCTCTTCTTTCCTTTTCTGGTTTTGCTCTGCTTTGACATCACTGTTATTTTTAGTAGTGAGCTGCAAAGACTATAAAAATGACCTTGACCCATCCCTTTTTGATTTTACTTCAACACAGACCCATATTCCTCTTTTTGGGTGGGTAAGATATGAGGCAGATGCAACATATTTTTTTCCTCTTATGCCGAAGGAAAGTGTAAATCCCAAACAACTTTGCCTTCATAGCCCTTAGTTTTTCTCTTATAATGACCCTTGCTTCTCTCTCAAAGGAATGGTGGACAAGATGGGGTATCTCATTTTAGAGTCCTTTTACAAAGTATTAGGCTTATCTAAATCAGGCAAGGTAGTGAGACAACTTAATAAGGACCCAGTTGATTCTTTGGCATGGAAGAGTTTAAAAAGGAGGTAGCTATGAGGTAAAAGTATTAGAAAGAACTCAAGAATTTCTCTACAGGAAGTGTCTCTAGTACTGACATCCATGGGTTAATCCTTAGCTGGTCTTATTTAGCAGAGGGTAAATATCAGGTAGGGGTGCAATTTAGGGGTGGTACAGGAATGTTTGATGCAGATATAGCCTGAGATCCCCAGAAAAGTGTGAGGAAAGAGACAACCAACATCTCTTCTTTTTTTCCTAGAACTTATTCTACTTTTTTTTAATGGTTTTTAAAAATCCTGGTAAAATGTTAATCACAGACAGTTCAACAAAGAGGTTGTTCAAAATCTATCACTGTGAAAAAGTGAAATTGACCTAACATTCAACAATAAGGTATTATAAAACTAAATGCTATAGGACCTAAAATACTAATATGAAAGTTAACTGTGTATAAATAAACAACCAGGTATTAGAAAAACTGGTCATTAAATAGCCTTGTGCTTTTCCAAGCAAGCAAGCAAACACACACACACACATACACACACACACGCACACGCACACACACACACGGTCCAGATAAATCCCAGGAAATTATCATTTGATATCATTCTAAAAAACAAAAAAAGAAAACCATTCTATAATTCAAAAATTATAATGATCTAATTATACCTAATACATTATCTATGCATTAAAAAATATCAAATGATATGCTGTACTTGCGTAAGACTTTGTAATTTACAAAACACTTTCCCATAAATTAAGTCATCTGATCCAAATAACTGAATGAAAAAAGTAGGATACGCATCCATTCACATATTAAGCACATGTTGAGAGCTGAGAACAATAAAAAAGATTTAGTTCCTTATCCCTGAAATGCTCACAGTCCCAGTAAGAAAGAAAAAAAATTAACGAATAAACACTGCAGTATGGTAAATGTGTACAAGGGTCTATGAAAGTACTAAGGACTGAAGTCTAAATTAGTCTGGCCAATGGCAAGAAGATTATTTTATAGAGAAAAAAAAAAACCAAGGCTCAGGAAAGCTAAGTGACTTGACGAAGTCTTTACTGTAGATAAATAACAAAGTCAGGTTTGAACCCATATTTTTGCCTCCTCATCCAGTACTCTTTTTACTACATCAGACTCACTGCTCTCTGAAGTGTGACAGCTGCTTTATACTCCGTGAGAGATGGCCTCTGTTGGCGAAAATTCTTCCTTTCCCTGTACCCTCTCCAATGTTTCTGGATAATCAATGCTGATTTCTCTTCTAGTTCCCGATTATGTTTTTCCACCTGACCTAAAAAGATGACAGACACTATTACAACCTACTCACCTCTATGCTTTCTCAAATTCTGGAATCAGGTCAATGACAGCAACAACAATCTTGCAGTTCTTTTATTTTTTTTCAATACTGTTCACTGATTTTCCCAATTTTATTATTTTACAATAGTTCTAAGATTTTAGAAACAAAGCACTCCAAAACTTTTTTCAGATTGTGCAGCTTCTTTAGAGAAAAGACTCATAATGTTTTCTGTCATGGGAATGAGGAAAGAGTTGAATATCCAACAGCAAGAACGTTTAGAAAAAAGAATCACAAGTACATGGTTAGAAAGTCACTTAGTACCACCAGAAGGAAGGGGTAAAACATGTGTAAGTGTTATCTACTCTGTGTGCTTCTAAATCTCTCTTCAGTCACTCATTTGGCTATTCAGAATCAATAGTTAGATGACTTTCTTTTTACTGTCTGGGAGTTGGTCAGCATATAGCCCAGATTTCACAATAGCTAATTAATAGAATAAGGCAGTAGAAGGCAATAATAAAAAGAGATGTATTTGAGAGATAGTACAGAAAAATTGATAAAATTTAATGACGGCTGGATGTGGAGGTAAGAAAAAAACTGTAGGATGCCTCATAGATGGGAAACTGAGTAGACTATTGGTGCAATTATCTGAGATGGGGAATAGAGAGAAAATTAGAGGGGAGAGATAATGACTAGATTTGGGGATACTTGTGGATAGCTAAGTAAAGCTATTGAACAGACAGCTGGCTATAGTGCTATATTGTCCAATATAGCAGACACTAGCCACAAATGGCTAAAGTGAAATAAATTTAAGAATTCAGGTCCTCGAATACACTAGCCACATTTTAAGTACTCAATAGCCACCTCTAGCCAGCAGTATGTATTAGAAAGTGCAGACACAGAACGTTGCATTTTATAGAAAGTTCTGTTAAGCTAGAGCGTAGGAGAGAGGGTGAGGATGCAGATGAGATTTCAGAGTGCTCAGCACTCGTTTAGTAGTTGAAGCTACAGTTATGGATGGGATACCTTAGAAAGAGCAATATGAGAATAATGGGGTGAAGATGGAGCCCTGGGAAATATCTATATTTAATAAAGGGAAGAGAAATAAGAGACTAGTGAAGGAAAATGGGAATGAGTATTAGGAGGGGAAGAACAATAGAAGAACCTTGAAATCGGTATCGTCTCTCAGTCTACACGTTAATGTTAATTTCAACTTAGTGTGTCAAAGGTGGAAAGAAGGCATCACAAGGTTTGTACTGAAGTATGAGTAAAGTTCTGATGGCATTATGACAATATTCCAACATCCTTACTTCAGTTCAAGGGATTCTTTCTCTATGTCACTAACAACTATCTTTTAGAATAAATTTTTCTAAATTTATTCTAAATTAACGAATAAGGGATAAGGTTTCACTAATTTATCTGAAAGAATAGAAAAATTAGTGTAAAGATTGCTCATCATCAGCTAATAGGCTTTAATCAGAAAAAATAGTAACTTTGTTTTTGACTTGAGATTTAATGATTCATCTTAAAAAGGAGAAACAAGAAAAAGGTCTCAATATAAGAAATCATCAGGTAGCTAGGAAATTTGGTTTATTAAAAGATATCCTAAACGTTCTCACAGTTAATGAAATTGATACTGCCACCAACCTGGATGAACTATTTCGAGCATACTCAGTCGTAATTCTCGAGACAGTCTCATGGCTCTCTGTCTTTGAAGTTGCAGTTGTAATTTGTGGTCCTCTTCTTCCTTCTGCCTATTTAGCTTCAGTAATATTTTTGTTCGTTTAGATCTGTGATGGAAAATTTTAAGTACATTATGTACAATTTTCATAAATCATACATCCACTCAAGAAGTATATGAAAAATGTTTAAACTCACTAATAATCATATAAATACAAACACAAAAAATTTTAAGATAACTCCCAGTGTTGTTAGAGTATGATGAAATAAATTTTCATGTGCTACTGCTATACTTTTCTGGAGAAATATTTAAAATACATATAAAAAGCCTTAAAATTTTTAACCAATTAATTCCATTTCTAATAATTTTCTTAAGGAAAACCCTGACATGTACATCAAGATTTATGTTCAAGGATGTTCTCCATAACATTACAACAGCAACAAGTTGAAAACAAACCACTTGTTCCATAATAGTGAGTTGGATAAATAAATACCGATTCACTCACTGGATGGATGCTATAAAAAATAAAAATTTCAAAGAATATTTAGTAACATAAGAATATACCCACAATCCAATGTCAAGTAAAAATAAAATCAGGATACAGAAAATAAAATCAGGATATAGAAGAGATCCAAATCTTGTAAAAAATGCATATATATTGAAAAATAAATTATTAAAAACATTTAAAATTTCAACAGGGATTTTCACTGCATGGTGTGATTATGGATGATTTTAATTTTCTTCATGTTTATCTATTTCTAAACTAATAAATATTATAACTCAAGAGATAAACTAAAAAGGATAAGAGAAGAACGTATTATCTCCATAGACTTAATCTGCATGTATCTAAAGAACATTTCTCTTAGCTTCTTATAATTAAGCTGCCAATAAATGTAGTACCTTGGCTCTCTGTAGTACTAACAGGAAGACTTCATAATGATGTAGAGAGGGCTATAATAATTTATAATAATTTTCTTTTGAAAAAGCAAAAACAATTAGGCATAAGTCAAATTTAAAAGGAAGTATTTTAAAGTAGAGAAGGGAAACACAAAATAACTTTGATTACATTTCATGTTTTGTGTTCTTGAAATTTCTTAGCTGCTACCAATTACAATTTATTTTCTTTGGTTTTACACTTAGGCCAAAGTTCAAACTTTGTTTCAAAATGTCTTTCTTACTCCTGTTATCAATGGGAGAAAATACCTCAAGTATGTGTGTCAAAAGAAGGGGTCCTAGAAAGGATGTAGGGCCAGCTAAATAGTTACTAAGTATCTCTTGGTCCTCCTGAGTTAGAGATCAAGAGCGAGCCTTTCTTTTCCCAGAGTGGCTGATGGAAACTTGCTTCTCCTACGAACTACCCTCCCAAACTTCTGGGTTGCTTTGCATGTAGATAGGATGTTTTGCCCTTTACATACTTATGGAGGGTAAAAGAGAACACAGGCCCTAAACAGAATCTCCTTTCAAACTGATTAACAAAATAAAAAAACACCCCTAACATAATGGATTATAGATTATAACACCAAATATTGCATTAACAATATTTTTAAATATGTTATTAGTATCGGAAACATAGGAATCATTAAAACTGCATTGCTAGAGAGGCAGGATAGTTAGCCTAGAGACGTTCCCTCCAAGATAACACTCCAAAATCCTTCCTTTGTCCTTTATACAGCTTTGGCTAATCATGATATCATTATAATATCACCCGCACTGCAAGTACCACGTCTTCAGGCCTTGCTCTCAAGAAAAATGAAAGCCCGTAATCCAGACAGCTCAGGGAGAACTCTCTGAATTCGCCTGCATTTTTCTCCTAAAGTGTGTACTTTCGCCTTAATAAAACTTGAACTTTTCTGCTTGCTGTTTGTCGTGTCCTTAAATTCTTTCTCTGGACATAAGACAAGAACCTGGTCACCGGAGCTCTGGGTCAGGGTCCCTCTTTGGACTCCCGCCCCATCGAGCTCTCTGCTATCATTAGGAAATGTAATCTGTCAGAAAACTGGGTTTAGGAAATAGTTTAGGCATACAGGCTATGAAATATGGTAAAATTGAAAAGACTATGGAGCATGCAGGTGAAAGTAAAATATAAATCAGGAACACAGTAGAAAAGTAAGGTTCAGTGACTGAAACAGGACTATAAATTTTAAGTATGCATGTTTCTGGACTCATGTGCTTTAATTTCATGTTTGAAAACATTTATTAGGAATTAATGTGATTTTGAATGTTTCCCCCCAACCTGAGGAACAGTCTAGTCATTCTGTCAGTAAGAGTATCTATAACCACTCGTCACTCAAAAATTAAAAGACCATTAACTACTTTCTTTGTAAGAAAGAGTAAGCATTTGACTCTCTGGCATTTGTATTGCACTTCTGAAAAGGAAATGACTGATCAGATATCATATTTTCAAATTAATTTATGTAAACACAGTCCATGATTTACATTTAACTAACATGAATCTTTACCATCAAAGAAAGAGCTGACCAAACTATCTGCTGATGACATCAGGACTTCTCCAGGAAGTCCTCTGTTGTAGAATAATTAAGTATGAACCTGGGGAGTCCCATATGAGTTGATGGGCAAAGTAGTTGATAAGCTATGTTCATTAACTCAACAAACATTTGTCTGAATACTTGCTGCCTGCTTGGTACTGTCTTAACAGAAAAGAGAGACGGTTCTGCCCTTAAGGAGCTCAGTTTTAAGGGGAAGTTGAAGGGTACCAGAATATGTCACTTGGGTATAAAGATTATTTTGAGCTAGAGGCAAATGAGAATCAATGAATGCAGGAAAAAGCCTTCCTGGAGCTTCCCTTATCAGAATAAAAGAAGAAAGGTCTAAGAATGAGGAGTGCCATAAATTCCCGCTCCCAAGAAAGTTTTTTGGCCTTAAAGAGGATAGAACATGGACCAACATGGACCTGCACAAATAACCCATATGTTCCATTAGTTTCCCCAATACATTTACCTTTGCAAAGTTTGCTGCCCTTGGAAGCCTAAAACCCTTTTCTTTGCACCTGTCACATCTCTCCAAATTTATTATTCTTCATTAAAATCTCTATAAGCCCAAGTTATAATCACCTCTTTGAGTTACTAATCATATGAGGTTTCTTTTGCATGATTTGTGCTGTATAAATAAACTATCGTTGTTGTTGTTGTTGGTCTAATGTTCAGGGCCCCAAAGAACCTAAGATGAGTAGAGAAAAAAACTGTCTTCTTTCCCCATAAAGTTAAACTATCATTAAAACACCTAAATATCAACACCATGATACAAGTAGATAAACTGTATGGTTTCAATACAGTAACTCGAGCAGCTATTAGCTGCTACAGAAAACATCGCTGAGTAAGAGTACTTAACAGAAAATAAAGTTTCTGACCATGAAAAATGATTAAATAAAAAAGAAACCTCCAGAAAGTGCTTTAGCAAGGTTGTGACTATAAAGACTGCCTCTTGCTAAATCTTAAAAACCTCTGCTGAATCTGGGCCCATAATTGTGAGTGCTGGGCAGTCCCTCCCCCCAAGAAACATGGGAGGGGGAAATTACTATGAAATAATGACGTGACCACAAAGAGACAGAAATAATCTTTGCAGAAAGCCCAGCTATAAAGGAAGCAAGAGAAATTTGCATAAACTGTTATAACTAGTAAAAGATAAAAGGTGCTGAAGCCTGGGCAAACTTGAAATTAAAAAATTAAATAGAACCTAAAGGTTAAAACTATACTTGTTTTTCTTAAAACTTCAAACTCGCAATAATAAAAAGGAAACAAATTCATTATAATGTGAGATTTAAAGAATTTTGGCTTAAAAGCTAAATTCTTCTAATGAAAATATTTATAATTAATCTGGTTTTGTTACATAAAGCAATGGTATTCCCATTTTAAAACAGTGTAGTATTAGATTCCATAGACATACTTGCATGTGGACAAAATCTGTAACCCTCGGATACTTTAAATTAAGATTTTAATATTGCAAGAGAAAGTAAACTGGCAAATTTGGCAAATACTGTGAGACTTACAGGCAATGGAAATACACATACACGCATGCAAGACTTAGCTCCTAGGTCATTTATGATAAAGTAGAGCCATCTCAGAGGTGTTATCTCATGCAGTCTAACTTAAAACTAAATTTTAGTTCACTATTTTAAAATATTTTTAAAACCGAGAAATGCAGCTGCAGTTATTAAAAGAATAGTTTCAGTTTTCTTTAAAAACTGACTTCTGGAATATGCAAGTTTCACTTTAGTAAACTAAAATTTAGCTAACTAAAATTTAGTAAACTAAAAGGCTGCATGAAAAATCACCTCTGAAATGGTTCTACTTTATCATAAATGACCTAGGAGCTAAGTCATTTTTGTGTGTTCTTTTCTTTGTCTTTAAAAATCTGGATGGCTTAGTCATATCGAAAACTGGGCCATGTCTTCAGTATTTCATTTTTTGTCTAATTGAAATAGAGATAAATGACAAACCATGTCATATCTCAATGACTGTATGTATCCATGCCCTATTTACTGAGGAAAATCAGGTTAACGTACCTAAACACACACATTTGAACAATTATGGCAATTTTGGTTTTAAGGGTTGTAGACTATCACTGGCTCCCAATGTAGGCTTGGGCCACAAAAAAGTCTTGAGTGAACAGGAATGTATATTTGTTAGACTCCTGTCTCACATTATGTCCTTTGCTTTGAAAGTGCATCTGGTTAGTGGAGTGCTAGTACACTCAGAAATGTGTAGAATAAGAATGAAAGTAAGAGTATAAGAAATGGGTTAGAAAATTAATTTAAAAAAAAAATCCCCAAGTTTTCACTCAGCTGTACTCTAATAAAATATATCTAGCCCTTTCAGATTATCATTCCTCTCATCAAAATTTTTTACCTGAAACTCCTCTGCAAAGTAATCACAGCAGATGGAAGCTTCTTTAATCTCTTTCTAGTTTGGAAACCCTTCCAATAAGCTTGAATCAAACAAGCTGCTTGATGTAGTTTCTGAAATTAAATGTCAGAATTAATTTAGACATCTCTAAGAAAGACTTTTTTAGAAGTTTACCTCTTAAGATATCAAGCCTGGGCAAGTATTAATCTTCATCTCTAGTAAGCTGAGGAGGAGGCAACATTTTTATAGGCCCAGGATACAGAAGGCCTATGAATATTAAACCTGACCTCTCAAAGGAGGTATGTTAGGCTCACTTGGGCAATATCTAGAATGGATTCAAGATATAGTCTGGTTAGCTCCAAATTCTTCCTGATTAATCTTACTTCTCACTCCCTTTACAAATATTTCATGGTTCTGCTTCTTTAATGCTTTAACCTCTTTGCTTGACGTCTTGTCTGGCCTCACTTATTCGAAAACCCAAGGCATGAAGAACTCTGTACAGGCCAAAAAATATAAAAAATAATTAAAGGCTCTGAGGTTAAAATTCAGTCCATAAATAACCCCTTTTCCCAACAACCTATGGCTGCTCTGGATCTTAGGGGTAAATAACTAAAGAGAGGGGGAGACAGACAGCAAATAAATAAAAGATTCAAGAGGCTATCACTCTCCCCTATTTTGAAACTAAAATGTTTACTAAAATGTTAGTAAATACCATTTATATTGTTATTACAATTTAATACCTGCTCTTCTACTTCCTGGTAGACCTTAGGGCTTAAAAGGCCAATGAGCTGTTTAAGTTCTTGTCTAAATTCTGTCCCAGGCTCTTGTTTATTTAGCAGATTTCTGAGTCCTGAAATGGAATAACAAAGATACAACTATTAACAATAAAATATAATGATTTAGTTATTTTATTGGTATTGATTTGAGGTTAAAAGTCTGATTTAGAAGCAAATGAACACAAGAAGATTAGTCACATAATTTTTCTTTTTCCTTCTCTTAAAGACTTCTAGATTGAGGTCTTTAGGATACTCCTCTGGCCTAAGAGTTCTTATGTGCTCACTTGTGAGATGTGATGCAAAATCTGTCTGGTCAATCTCTTTAATTAAAAAAAGGGGAGTGGAAGTGAAAAGTCACTTGTGATAAGTCAAAGAGTAGAGAGAGAGAAATTATTTGCTGTTTGAACATAAATACCCTAAACTAAAACATTTTTAACTGAAATATTTTTAAAAAGATGATACAGAGTAAATGCCTACCCTGTGGAAACAAACAGATTAGTCGTCATTACTAATGAAAAGAAGTTATTATTAAATAAAAATATACAGAAACATATATATAACTTGAGGCAAATCAATAGCTTCCTGAGCAAATATAGAAGTGCTATAACACAAAAATACTGCATTTTTATCCCTAAATAAAACAGAGTAGTATAAGATACAAAGTAAGTATAATTTCTAAGACAAGTAGGAATGATGTATTATAATGTATGTATTCAATATAAACAAGCTACAATGGCTTCGGAGTAGACAATTGGAGAAGCCACTATCAGGATCTTTTCATGCTTTATACTCTCCTTAAGACTAAAGTTCTTAGCAGTATTAACAACTGTAAAATATCTTGAGGAAACTGAATGAGTTTTACTATTGAAAAATGAAAAGGAGACTGACTGTTAAGGTGAAATTCCTTTATAATGAACTCCGTTGGACATTCACATTTCTATACAAGAAATCTAATTACAGAATTTAAAAATGTATATCTGGTACAATATCAACTAAAAGGTTTTATTATTGGCATCTTTTCTCCTCTATTCCCATAACACAAAATAATTACAACATTGACAATAATGACTGGTACAAGTTGTTACTAAAGTGTCATCAAGAATTATTAAAAGACCATTGTAATAGTTTTTATATTAAATGTGTCACATTATGTTCTAATCTTTAAAAATTCCTATATAACCCTGTAGAAATAAGCATATTTAATAAACTAGAAATCCATTTCCCATTTGTATAAAAAAAAATAGACTATAATGAATCACGACTCTGCCTAGTAAAGAAATAAAATAAAGCTAACAAATAACTGCTTGGCAATTAAAAAAAAAATCTGTGTGATCTTGGATAAATTACCTAATTATTCCATGCCTCTGTTCACACTGCTATAAAATGAGGATAAGCGTAAATATCTCATAGGGTTAAGAGGATTAAATATTTTAATGCATGTAAAGTATGCAGAATATTATCTGACAAGAGTAAATGCTCAATTAAATGAAAGCTATTCTATGGGAATGGTAATACACTGAGTCCTTTCCTCCTAAAATTTTCTGACTTTTTATTCACATATACATTTGATTTGGAAGTGAGAAAGATGTTTTGTTTTTGTGGAAAGACAGTCAAGGAGTTGAACAGTAATTATTTATTGATTTAAAGATCAAAAGGGCTGTCAGTCTCTCAAGCACAGCTCTATTTTCTCCAGTAAATCTTGGTAAGGTCACTGATCTTTTTGGTCATTATTTTATAACACTGTATGGTATATTCAGTACACAACCTTTTTGTTGGAAAGGAGTAAATATTCATTGTAACCTCATCAGCAAAGTGCCATAAGCCATCTGTTGAGACACGAGGAAAGCCTGATCACATAAAAACTTTTTTCTGAATTGGCTATGTTATGATAGGGTTTTATTTCTACACTTTGGTTACTGAATTTTTTAAAACAAGCATTTTACTTTCCAGAAATCATCAATAAAAATGTTATTTTTGAGAATCTCAAAAAAAGAATACATATTACCTTTGTAGCAGGCACTTAGTCTCAGTAAAATCAAAATTTCCTGATGAGATTCTGCCATCAACAGTAGGAGCTTTGTAGCAGTACTTCTTAGGACTGGACTAGGAGTTGATAAAAGCTTGAAAATAACTTCATCTAAAATTGAATGCAGAATTTTTCCTTCTATTCTGAGTAAATCACCACTAATAGAACAAAATAAAAGTTAAAAATGTACCATTACTAACTGATAAAAAGATATCGCAACAAATTAAACATAAAAGATTCAGCAACTTGATGCCTGACTGTGGCCTGATCCAAAAAGAGAACAAAATTTTTAAATGTATAGCTTAGTTACAAGAACACAGTACAGTAAGGCAATTAATATTTATTGAATACTAGGTAAAATAGGGAATACAAAGTAGCCAAAGGCCCTCTCCTCAGAAAAATCTACAAATTGCAGAAGAAAGATAAACGTGCAAAACAGATGATTCAAAAGCTTCAGGTCATAAGAGGAAAATCACAAGACAGCACAAGGTTCATTGCTTAATGATGTATGAAGACAAAAATGCTATAGGAATTCAATTATCATGTACTTAATATAGGAGGAACTTTATCTTTCCTTTGTCATTTTCTTTATTACACTAACAACCTTATCTTGCTGTACTGATGTCATAAAAAGTCATCTGAAACTAAGAAATAGTCAAAAGAGATTTCTGGGTGTCCTTCTTACTCAACTCACTAACGAGTATGTGATATTCTAGAGGTGTGCACCTTTGTTTATCTACTTACTATTGATTAGAATATTTTGCAATCCTGTAAAAGTAGATGTTGGCTTATAGAAAATGAATAATGGCAGTGATGCCTATCAGAGAGCAAAAAATTCTTACTTGACAACAATATAAATGACTACTGTCATTTATGCCGCATACTCTCTACCCATTCAACTTCTATAATACAATGTTGTTCTGGCTCCCCCTCCACCTTCCACCCACAGATTTCTGACCATTCTTTCTCAGTCTTCTTCACTGGCTCCCCTTCTCCAAGTTTCCATTTTCAGGCAATTTCATTTCTCGCTCTATTCTTATTTCCCACTAGGCTCATCTTCTTTCAGGTTTTCAACTATCAAATATAGGCTGATAACTCAGTAATCTATAGCACTAGTCCAGATCTCTTCCGGAAGTCACAGTTTATCTATTCATCTATCAACAGACATTTGAGTCATCCTGTCTTTGGCCATTAAAAATAAAGCTGCTATAAAAATTTGTGTACCAGTCTTTGCATGGACTCTTATTTCACTGCCTGATGAACATATTCCCTTGTGTTGAACATAACCAATACTGAATTCATCATCTGTCTGTCTCCCAAAACCAACTCCTTATATATTCTTTGTTTTGGTTATATCACTACTCGACATGACACCAAAAATCTGCATCCCATATCAAAATGCTTCCCCAAGGCCTGATTTTTTCAAACAGCTTTATTAAAGTTTAGTTGATATACAACAAACCGCATGTATTCAAAGTATACAATTTGATAAGTTTTGACTTATTTCATCAGCACAATCAAGATAATGAACAACATATCAACCTCCTTCTCCCAAAGTTCTCTTGTGCTTCACTATAGTCCTTCTCTCCTTGCCCTCCCTGGCACCTTATCCCCAGGCAAGCACTGATCTACTTGCTGTCACTATAAACTAGTCTACATTTTCTAGAATTTTATGTAAATGGAATCATACTTTTTCTGGCCTGGCTTCTATCACTCAGCACAATTATTCTGATATTCATCTGTGTTATCACATGTATGACTAGTTCATTTCTGTTTCATGTTGAGTAGTAATCTATTGCATGGATACACCGCAGTTTATTCACTTGTTTATGGACATCTGGGTCATTTCTAGTCTTTGGTTCTTACAAATAAATCTGCTATGAACATTTGTGTACAAGTCTTTATATGAGCATATGCTTTCATTTTCTTGGGCAAATACCTAAGAGTGGAATGGACAGATAGCATGTTATGTGTATGTTTGCTTGTTAAGAAACTGCCAAATGTTTTCCAAAGTGATTGTATGATTTTGTCACTCCCACCAGCAGTGTATGAGTTCTTTCATATCCTTACGCTTGGGTCACTGTTTTAAATTTTAGCCATTTAATAAGTATGTAGTGGTATCTTCCTAATGACTAATACTGTTGGACATCTTTTCATGTGCTCATTTGCCATCCATGTATCTTGTTTCATGAAATACTTGTTCAGATCTTGTGCCAATTTTTCAAACTTTTTATTATTAAATTTTGAGAGATCTTTATATATTCCGAGTACAAGTACTTAAGATATAAGCTTTCCAAATATTTTCTGGAAGTCTGTGTTTGGTCTTTTTCATTTTCTTACACAGTGTCTTTTCAAGAGCAGACTTAAAACTCTGATGAAGTCTAATTTATCAATTTCACTTTTGGTGTCACAGAGAAGTCTCTTAAGAAATTTTGTACAACCCAAGGTCACAATGGTTTTCTACTATTTTTATTCAATATGTTTTACAGCTTAAGTTCTATATTTAGATCTGTTATATATTTTGAATCAATTTTTGTATATGGTAAGAGGTATATATCGAAATTTTTATTTACATATTGATAGCCAATTATTCCATTACACTTAAAAAGACTATCCTTTTCCCACTGAATGACCTTTGTACCTCTTTTGAAAATCCATTGTCCACACGTGTAATTCTATTTCTGGATTCTGTACTGTTCTAATGATATATCTGAATATCTTTTCACCGACACCTCATTTTCTTAACTATTAGCTTTATAAAAAAGTCTTAAAATTAGGTACTGCTAGCTCTTCAACTTTGTTCTTCATTTTCAAAGTTGGTTAAGCTATTTTATACTTTAAGTCTTTTGACTTTTATGGGAATTGTACAGATTGGCTTGTCATTTTCTGCAAAAATGGATTCTGTCTAAGGTATACAGTAAGCCCCAAATTAACACTGTCTATAGGATCTGTGACTTTAACCAAAATGAAGTATAACCAATTCTATCATAGGCTAATTGACATAAACAAGTGTTAAGTTCCTACAGCATCCCATCTCTGCTCTAACAAAACAATGCTGAACAAAATTTTGAAGACTTGTTATCAGTTTGGAGAGAACTGAGATCTTAACACTACAACATTGATCATCAACACAGTAAATCTTTGCACCTATTTACATACTATTTAATTTCTCTCAGCAATGTCTTATAAAGTGAGTAGGTCTTTCTCCTGTCTTATTAGATTTAACCCTACACATTTTCTATTTTTATGCTATTATAAATTGCAATATTCTGAAATTCAATATGAGTATTAACTGATAGATGTAAAATTTTAATTTACATTGTCATACTGATTTTGTATCCTACTACCCTTGCTATACTGAGTGATTAATTTTAGTGGCTTCTTTGTACATTCCATTAGATTTTCTATATAGATGACACCGTGCCATCAAAAGACAGTTTTTATTCTTCCTTTACATATAGAAAACCTTCTCATTTCTTGCTTGACTCTACTGGCTAGAAATTCCAGTACAATACTGAATAGAAATGATCACAGTGGGCATCCTTGTTTTGTTCATGATGTACCTTAGCTGTAGGTTTTTCCTAGATGCCTTTCATTAGGCTGAGGAAGTTCTACCTTCCAGGACTACTTTGCTGAGGTTTGTTGTTTTTTTTTTAAATCAGGAATAGATGTTGAATTTTGTAGAATGATTTTTCTGCATCTACTGATATGATACGGTTTTCTTTTTTTGTTAATGTGAATTATGCTGACTTTAGAACATTACACTAGCCCTGAATTCCTAGGATAAACCCAACTTATTCAAGATGTATTAGCTTTTTAATATATTTGTATTCAACTTGCTAAATTTTTGTTTAGATTTTTTTACATTTCTGTTCATGAGTATACTGATGAGAAGTTTTCTCATATCATTGTCTGATTTTGGTATCAAGGTAATGCTGACCTCATACAATGATCTGGAAAGTATTTCCTTCTCTTCAATTTTCTGGAAGAGTTTCTTTAGAATTCTTTCTTCCTTAAATGTTTAGTAGAATTTACCAGTGAAGAAGCTATTTAGTACTAGAGTTTTCTTTGTGGAAAGTGTTTCAGCTACAAATTCAATTTCTTTACAGTTATAAGGATATTCAGGTTATCTATTGGTTCTTGATATTTGATAGTTTCTTTCAAATAACTTGTCTGTTTCATCTAGACAAGCATAAAGTTGTTCATATTATTCCTTATGATACCTTTAATATCTATAGACTCTATTGTCTGTTCTCCTCTCTAATTCCAGATATTGGCAGTTGTATTCTCTCTCCTTTTTTTCCTGATCAGTCTTGCTGCAGGTTTATTAATTTCATAGAACTTCTCAAACAACCAGCTTATGGTTTTATTTTCGCTATTGTTTTTGTTACTATTTATTTATGCGTTGATCTTTATCATTTTCTTTCTTCTGCTTACTTTTATTTCCTTCTTCTTAGTTTCTTAAAGTGGAAACCGAGGTCAATCATTTGAGATTCTTCTTCTTTTCCAATATAGGCATTTAGTGATATAAATTTTCCCACTGAGTTTAAGATCGTACACAAGCCCTGAATTCCTGAGATAAAATACTGCTTTAATTTAGATGCATCCCAGAAATTTGGAAATGTTGTGTTTTGATTTCATTAAAAAATAATTTCAAACTTAATTTTTTATTTCTTCTTTGTCTACTAGGTTATTTGCATTATCATTTCTCACATACTTGGGGATTTTTTCAGAGATCTTTTTGATATTAATTTCCAATTTAATTCCATTGAGGACAGAGAACATACTTTGTATGACTTAAATCCTTTTAAGTTTATTGAGACTTGTTTTATGACCCAGAAAATGGTCTATGTTTGTAAATGTTCCATTTGCATTTGAAAAAATTGTGCATTTTGCTGCTGTTTGGTAGAGTTGCTAAAAATGTTAATCAGGCCAAGTTGGTTGATTTTGTTCAAATATTCTGTACACATACTAATAACTTCTTGTCTACTTATTTTATCAACTATCGAGAGGTGTATTGACATCTTTCACTTTAAATACAGATTTGTCTATTTCTCCTTGCAGTTCTATCAATTTATTCTGTGTATTGTTAAGCTCTGCTATTAGGTTGATAAACATGTTTTCTTTATTACTATGAAATAACTGTCTTTATCACTATTAATATTCTTTACTCTGAAACTTACCTTTTTCTGATGATAATGTAGGCACTCCAGCTGCCTTTTGACTAGTGTTAGCATGGTTTATCTTTTTTCATCCTTTTATTTTTAAGCATACAACAAAATACATGCTTCTATCTCTCTCCTCCCAGCATGTTACTGTTGTAATACTTTATTAATACATGTTATAAACCCAAAATACATCATTATTTTTGTATGAGCAAGTGTTATTATATTACATGTAATCATAAGAGAAATAATCATCAGTTATCTATATAATTATCATTTCTGATATTCATTTTTTGTGTAAATCACATCAGAGGTATAACGAAAGAAGAGAAAGCAAAGAATTAAAAACCTATTGAAGAAATGATGAAAAACTTCCCTACCCTGGCAAAAGAAATAGACATACAAGCCCAGGAAGCACAGAGAATCCCAAACAAGATGAACCGAAAAAAGCCCACACCAAAACACATCATAATTAAAACGTCAAACATTAAAGACAAAGAGAATCTTAAAAGCAGCAAGAGAATAGCAGTCAGTTACTTACAAGGGAGCTCCCACAAGACTGTCAGCTGAATTCTCAACAGAAACTTTGCAAGCCAGAAGGGATTGGCACAAAATATTCAAAATGATGAAAAGGACCTACAACCAACATTACACTACCCAGCAAAGCTATCACTTAGAATTGAAAGATAGGTAAAGAGCTTCCCAGATAAGAAAAAGCTAAAGAAATTCATCACCACCAAACCAGTATTTCAGAAAATGTTAGAGGAGCTTCTTTAAAAAGGAAAAAGTTCAAAAATATGAATAATAAAATGGCAATAGTACATATCTATCAACAATTATTATAAATGTGAATGGATTAAATTCTCTAATCAAAAGATATAGTGTAGCTGAGTGGGTAAGAAAATAAAATTCTTACATATGCTGCCTATGAGAGACTCACTTTAGATCAAAAGACACACACAGACTGAAAGTAAAGAGACAGAAAAAGATTTCATGAAAATGGAAATGAAAAAAATCTGGGGTAGCAATACTTATACCAGACAAAATAGCCTTTAAAACAAAAGCTAT
This sequence comes from Pteropus medius, assembly GCF_902729225.1. Lineage (NCBI taxonomy): Eukaryota > Metazoa > Chordata > Mammalia > Chiroptera > Pteropodidae > Pteropus > Pteropus medius. The sequence continues at coordinate 6,751,239 of NW_024351543.1, forward strand.
AATGAGAGACAAAGATGGAGACAAACCGTAAACACTACTTTGAAGGGACATGTGCATCCATATGTTCACTGCAACATTACTTACAATAGCCAAGATATGGAGGCAACCTAGGTGTCCATCAATGGATGAATAAAGAAGAGGTGGAACATGTGTGTGTGTGTGTGTATAGGTACACACACACATATATATATACACTCACAGACACGCATTATTATATAATGGAATATTACTTAGCCATAAAAAATGAAATCTTGCCATCAGCAACAATATGGATGGAACTAGAGGGTATTATGCTGAGTGGAGTGAGAAAAGAGAAAGACAAATGGCATATGATTTCACTTACACATGGAATCTAAAGAACAAAATAAAAGAACAAACAAAACAAAAACAAACTCATCGATACAGAGAACATTTTGATGGCTGCCAGATGGGAGGGGGAATGGGTGAAAAAGGGAAAGGGATAAAGAAGTACAAATTGGTAGTCATGGGGATGTAGAGTACAGCATAAAGAAATAGTCAATAATATTGTAATAACTGTGTGTGGTTTCAGATGGGTAGTAGATTTATCAGGGTAATCACTTCGTAAGTTAGATAAATGTCTTGACACTATGTTGTACACCTGAAACTAGTACAACATTGTATGTTGACTGAAATTGAAAATAATTATTAAAAATAACAAATAAACAAACAAACAAAAAATGCCACTCTACAAATTTCCAGTTATAAAATAAATAAGCCACAGGAGTGTATACTACAGGAAATATGTCAGTAATATAACTTTGCACAGTGACATATGGTTACTATATCATGGTGATCATATCGTAAGGTATATAAATGTCCAATAACTATGCTGTACACCAGAAACTAATATGATATTGTATGTTGACTATACTTTAATATATAATTTTTAAGTAAAGAAAAAAAATGTTGCTCAACTATCTTTTTGCTTGCATTGTTTCTGATGAGAAAGTTGCTGTTATCCCCAGCAACAAGTTGACTGATGTTCCCTCTTTCCCTCTCTTTCTGTTTTCTTTCTTTCTTTTTTTTTTTTTTTACTACTTTTCTCTATTTCGTTTTGGATAGTTTCTATTGCTATGTCTTCAGATTTACTAATCTTCTGCTGTGTTAATCTGATATTAATCCAATCCAGTATATTTTCATCTGAGACATTGTAGTTTTCATGTCTAGAAGTTCAGTGTGGCTCTTATATATATCTTTTCAACTTCCTGGACATAAGGAATATAGCTACAATAACTGTCCTAATGTCCTTATCTGTTAATTATAACATATATGCCAGTCTTGATTAACTGATTCGTCTCGTTATAGGTTCTGTTTTCCTGCTTGTTTGCATTCATGTCCCTTGCATGAATTTTATCTTGATAGGTACTAGATATTTTTATATTTCTAAAAATATTTTGGAGTTTTCTTATAGAGATTTTCAAGTACCATGTAAAAATCATTTGGAATCAATCATTGAGCAAAATTAGTAATGCTTCTTACCAAAAAACTAATCAGTAATATTTTGTAAACCTAAGTCACTTGCTGATCTGTATGACATTTAATAGCATAGTTATGATTGTAGATTCCATCTGAACATCATCAGTTTGCACTGACTGCAAGAAATGATCACTTTGTATTACTAAAGAAAGAAGGGTAAAAAACATCAAAGCAAAGATTCAATAATGGCACAAATGGGAGAAGGTGTTACCTTCTCTAGGAAGCATCTCCTCAACACTTGGGCACACTTTTAACGTCATAACTTAAAACACTATACTTATGTTGGTGTGTCAGTCTCTTTCACTACTTTGTAAACTCAATTACAGACATATGCTGGGAACATAGTAGATGCTTAATAAATCCATACTGAACTGAAAGAATCAATTGTTTCAAATGTGTATGCTCTGCCTTTCCATTTAACCAGGGAAAATGGTCTACTACTTCTTCTATGGCCTTCTATAGTACTTGGCACAATATTGAGCTTGCAGTGTGCTAAACAAATATACAATTAGGTATTTTTTATTGTGTCCCAGTATTTTTCTTCCGATATCATGGTAATTTTTCTTTCTCTAACTGTGAGATGTGGTCTAAATCTTAAACTCTGAGATAAGAAACCAATTCAATAATAAACTTCCAGTTTTTTAAGGTATTTTATATTAATTTGTTTTTCTGAAAGACAATGGTAGTATAGTCTCATGTACAATCTACATACAATTGATATCAACAAAACTGGAAAACTGGTAATGCTTCAAATAAAAAATAAAAAATTATAAATATTTTGTAAAACCAAGTCACCTGTTGATCTGTAGTATGTTCTGTACCATAGTCATGACTGTAGATCCTATTTGAACATTATCAGTTTGCAGTAAGTGCAAGAAATGATCACTTTGTAGTACTAAAGGAAGAGAAAAAAGATTTAGATTTGACGATGATACAACTGGAATTTACTTGTCCTTTCAAAACCAAATCTAGCATGACCACTTCTGCTAAACTTTTTGCCTGCATGTACTTTACAATAAAGAACTTCAACAATAAAGAAGATTTTAATATTGGCAGTTTCAATAACCATTCCATTTTTATGAAAAGTTATAGTCAGAGAGCATCCACAAACACCAAGCTAAGAACATCTTCTTTGTTAACTCCACTTAACTGAAAAATAAAATATAACATATCTTAAATCTGAATCTATTTTTCTAGTAGTGCATTTCAATGAATAAAATCAACTTTCCTGTAAGGAAGAGAGAATATGAAGAAATAGAAATAGTACAGACGACTAGAATCACATTTTAAACAATTTAATTGTTATAAAATGTATCCTGCTTGCTACTATCTTGTCTTAAATAATAATAAAATCGTTAACTATAAAACAACATTTGTTTTTATTGGTTTATAATTTTTAGGCTCTGAACAGCCAGTTATGAAGACTTGGCACTGAATGCTTATTCAAGCTGTTGCACCTCTCAGAATATCCATTTCCTCATCTGTATAACTAGAAATAATAGTTGTCTCACAGACTACTGGAGAATGTCTTAGAACAAGATAGGTTTCCAGTAAATGTCAGTTTCTATTCCCTTCTCCACTAAATAATCAGAATTTTAATTACAGTGGGATCAAGTATGCTAGCAACCTCTGTGAACACTTTCCTAGTTTCTACAAAACAACTTTTTTCTTCTTTCTCTCTCCTGAAGGAACATATTTGATTTCTTTCACATATTAACTACTATTCTTCATTTCTATTTACATAGTCCAATATTTCAATTTTTCACTAGACACCAATTTTTAAAATGTTTAACAACTTCAAAAAACAATTCTACTATTAAAAACTTCTATGATTTATTTTCTATTACTTCAATAATAAAAAATTTCTCTGTAGCTGGGATAAGTACGTCATTCTATTTTCACCTATTTAAAGATGTTTGATTAACTCTTAACTAACTTTGAATTCACTGAAATCATACAAAATGTACTGTGTATATATCTTGTAGTCTGTAAATGTATAATAGAAAAAATTATGCTAAAATAATTTACTAAAGTTTCATTTTATTTTTTATACTGTTTATCTTATATTATTATATAACATTTTTAGAGCCCCTATTCTGTTGAATTTCAAGTGTAGTCAGATAACTATTTGGTCCCCCAAACAAAAGCTGATACTTTTGCCCATTTCTTTATTTAATTAAACTTTATATAGAAGTTTCAAACATACATTAAGAGTACCAGCCATTCAACTTTAACAATGATCAACTCATAGTCAATCCTGCTTTATCTACCTCACTCACTTCCTGCCTCCCACTTTATTTTGAAATAAATCTAAAACATCGTTTAATTTTATTTATAAGTTATTTCAATATTTAGTCAGAAAAGATATGATTAAACAAACAATAAAATATAACCATTATCTAACCTAATCATGATTCCTTGATTTTATCAAATATCCAGTTACTGTTCCAATTTCCAGTTATTATGTGAATTTTTTAGTTTGTTTGAATCAAGATCCAGATAACATCCACACGCTGAAATGATTATATTTCAATTTCTTTTAATCTATAGATTCCCCCTCTACCTTTTTATTTCCCTTGATATTTATCTGTTTACAAAACTATATCAACTGTCTTATGAGCTTTCCACAGTCTATTTCTGCTAACTGAATTCCTGGGGTATAATTTATTTCTCTGACCTTCTATAAATTGGCAATTGGAGCTAGAGGATCAAAACTATTCACATTTGAATTTTTGGCCAATACATTTCGTATGTGAGGTTATGATGAGCCATTAGAAGGCACTTAGTATCTGGTTGTCTTTCCTTTTGAGATGTTGAAGATGATGGATGATTCATTTCTAAATCTGTTAATTCACTAAGGGTTGCAAAATGGCAATTTTATCATTCCTTTTTTATTTATCAGGTGGAGTACTTTTTATAAAGAGAAATTTCTCATCAATATGTAAGAAAAGGCAGGATAAACACTGGATTCGCCATTTATTAAAATGAATTGGTTCCCTAGCGGACGCTAATGGTTAATTATCAAAAACAGTCTCACTATATTTGATAGGTTTCAATCTGTTGTAGTTATTATTCTGATTACTGTGCAGATTTCTCATTTTTGGCTAGTAGAAGACTCCTTAAGTTGACTCATGTGAGTCCTTTTCACAGAATTCTGAGACTTTGATTGTTTCCTTCCTATGTAGTATTCCAGATTTTTCAGGTTTACCATGCAGATTTTCTACTCCAGACCTATAGTCAGCCGTTTCTCCAAGTACCTGAATCTTTTAAGATAAAAGGTTATTGGATACCCCAATTTTGTACCCATTTATTTTTTGCATATGAATTCCACAATCGCTTGAGTTTTAATACTTTTGATATTTTAAATCTACAGATGACCTAAGGAACACTGTCACTTTTGTTATAGTTACTATTTTTGAAAAGCATGCAGCATATTTTAAAAATTATTCAAGTAGTCTCTCTTGCTCTTTTTTCTAGGTCTTTTATATCCCCCTATAGTAAGATTAAGTACTTTATATTTTTGGTAAAATAGTTCTTTAAATTGAGAACTTTATATTAATATTTGTTCCATAATGGAAAATGAAAACTTTATTTTTTTAACATTTTATTATTAAAATTTATTGGGGTGATGATGGTTAATAAAATTATATAGCTTTCAAGTGTACAGTTCAATAATACATCATCTGTATATTGCATTGTGTGTTCACCACCCAAAGTCAAATCTCTTTCCGTCATCACATATTTGACCCCCTTTACCTTTACCTACCTCCTCCTCGCCCCTCCATTCCCTCTGGTAACCACTAAATTGTTGTCTGTGTCTATGTATTTTTGTTTGTCTTATTTATTTGTTGCTTTCAGTTTTATATCCCACATGGGTGAAATCCATGTGGGATATAAAAGGTTCTCAACATTTCCTGTCTGACTTATTTCACTTAGCATAATTATCTAAAGAACCATCCACGTTGTTGAAAATGGCAGTATAATGTTTTAAAAAAGGGAAATATCTAAGCTTATTACTTAGCTCTATAGGGATGTAACTACCAAAAGTATTAGTTATACTAACTAAAAGTAGCGCCTTTGGAAAATGGGAAACAGAGCAAAGTGTGAGGACCAGGGATTGAGATTTTTATTTAATCATCCATATAGAACTTTTTGACTCTTTAAATTATGGGCAAGCATAATTCTAAGAGAAAAAAAAATAAAAATAAAAATTCAGTTCAATTTTTACTTTCTAAAATAAATCAATGTTCTTATATTATTCTTATAGTTAAATTTATCTTAGATTAAATCTTTCAAGAGAACAGAAATGCTGCCATGAATATCGTTAGGCATTACTTTCTCAGTCTTAAGATAATATAACACTTATATTTATGTTTCTCTGTAAGTTTAGAAATAACCTGTAACTTTCAAATTCAGTAAAATATCATTATGTAAAAACTTACTCTTACATGAATAGTCTGAGTTAACATATCTACTCTGTACAAAGGGATTTCTCTCACACTACGTCTAAAATAAAACTGTGATCTTTAAAACTCAAAAAAATTTCCTCTTAGACTAAATTATTAAAATTATCATTAATTCTTGGATTTGCTAAATAGAAAAAGCTAAGGTGAAAGTTATATTTTAGCAATTTTCCCCTTAATATATGATAACCACATTGTCAGTGTTGGCTATTTAAAATTGTAATGTCCAAATGGGCTTTTATTTTCTTATGTGTGGGGTTATTTTGATATGTTTCATTTAACTATGGTTACGTACACAGTTAATAAGGTATTTATTTTTAGAAAAAAAAAAACAGGTGACTTTACAATGACTATAGATTACATTAAAAATCTTTTTTCTTACCATTTTGGATAAGTTGAACATGGCCTCCCAACAGCCAGAAGAGAGAATCAGTCACAATTTGGAAAAAATGTAGTAATTCATCTTTTTCTTCACCCTTAACACACACACATACACACACAAAAGTAACCCAATTTAACTGCTTTATTAAAAGAGAGACAAAGAGAGACAGAGACAGAGAGAGACAGAGACAGACAGAGACAGAGAGACAGTCAGAGACAGAGAGGGAGATGCTTCTCTCTGAGGAGTCAGAGGACCTGGTTTCTGAATCTAACGTAGGTATTTACGAGTTATGAGATCTTGAAGTCTTTAGTTTCTTAATTTATAAAACTTGTAGTTACAGGCTAGTAGTACCTACTCACTAGAAACAGTTGTTATCCAGAGGTCAAGTAAGACAGTATAAATAGTATAAGAACTATAAGTGGTTACACTAAAATTTCTCAACACTGGCTATGCAACACTGTAGAGCTTTTTAACATATACACATGCACGGACTTTGGTGCACACATACTGAATCCGAATCGCCAAAGTTAAAGAATGGCTATCTGTATTTTTACAGATAATTTGGGTGATTTGGTTATGCAGCCAAGGTTGAAAATTACTGCAATATGCAAATGCAGATGCCAGCATGTAAAGCACTGTTATTAGTGCATTTCAGTTGCAGCTTCTACTCTGACTCCATGAAGGCATAGACCATGTTATTTAGCTTTCCACTTATACAGTCAGTGTCTAAAACAGTTCTGCCACATAGTAAATGTTCAATCGGTATTTATTCAATAAATAAATGATAATTTTCCTTGCTTCTTTCTTTCCGGAAGGTAGGGAGAGAAATTAACTTTTCTAGCGTATGTGTTACAATGGGAAATAAGAAACAGATTCTATTCACAATTCTGTCATATATTGGCCCTGTAACTTTAATGAAAAATTGTAGAAAGGCCACTAATCTTTTTCATGTCCTAAATGTTTGTACTGCAGCACAAAAGTAATGATGAGAACAGCAAAAACATTATGATTGCCATGATTATTCATCAAAATAATGGAAGTATTGACTTCCTATTATTCTAGCACAGGTTTAGATAGGTGCTTAAATAGACATGTGCTAACTTAAATATAAGATTAAAAAAAAGAAAGGAACAAATGTCGTTAGATCAAGAATCTCTTTAGTTCAATATGCTGCTTTTGCCAGTTTCACCAAAACACACAGCAGGCCATCCTCATTGCTGTCAATCTCAAAGGATAGTGCTCAACTCCTAGACTTCCTACTTTCCTTAAAAAACAAACAAACAAACAAAAAAAAACAATAGATAATGTCACCTCTAAATTCATGGCTTCTGAGACTGGTTAACAAATTTACCCTAAATCACTTCGAAATTCTTGCACAGGTGCTTTTCTATTCATATGTGAAAATGTGTGTGTATACACATATGTACATATGTATGCATATGCATGTATATATTTTAACTAGTTTGCTATTTAGGCTAGAACATCAGGTATCTGGTATCTGTCTCACCAGATGATCTATTACCTATATGCTAACTAATTAAAAAAAGAAAAAAAATCTAATTGGGAAACACCTAGGTAGATTCAGTTTTCTTATCTCCTTTTTATCACTCTGTTTTTATTTTGTCCTGTAGTCAAGTGGCCCTCTTTTTCTATAGCTGATTTACTCTTTAATGTATGTACTAAAGGATTTTTTTATTCCGTACATTATCATTTTTTATTGAAAAAAATCTAATACTTAAATATTAAAATAAGTTAGACACATCGTCCTTTCTCACCATTAAAAGTAGGACCACTCGATAATTATTCTGAAATCTATAAATGTGCTCATAGAATGCATTAAAAGCTAAGTATTTCAATATCTGTAAGGCTTTTTTTTAAGCATAAAACATAAAAACAGGTTTATTAAACCCAACATCAGCAATTTAGTTCCAGCAAAACATCGTCCATCACACTGATGTTTTTAATTTGAACTCTAGTGATTTTGTAGGTTTGTTTGTTTTTAATATCTGAAAGGCCTTTAACTAATAAGTATGAAGAATTTTTTACATCTATACAAATACCATAATAAAGAATATGAAAGTATAATGAAAAGTATTAAAGGACTACATAAATGAAGATTATAATTATTATTGCCCTTAATGGGGGAATATTAAATAAAAGTGCTTTGAAGAAAACATAATGCTTTCAATAATGGTCTGAGCTATTCATGAGATAGAAATCATTTTACAAAGAAGAGAAACAAGTACAGTGAAATCAAGTGATTTGCTTAAGAACACATCCAGAAAAAAGCAATCAAGTCCAACAAAATTTTCATAGTTCATGCCACTATGAGTTGAATAAAATTAAACCTAGCAAATATGCAAATATTGATTTAGTGCTAGCATCCCTCAAAATGCCAGTGGAGATTCTACAAGTGGAATTTATGATCTACTGCATAGAAAGGATATACTCTACCACTAAGTTATGCCAATAACACTGCTTATACTCAAACCACTATGCAGTCCATACTGTTGTCTCATTCAATTTGTGCATATCAAAACCTTTGAATGGTTCTGATATGTGTTAAGTTTCAGTTAAGATAGCACTGTCCTTATAAGAGAACATTCGCCAAGATAAAACATGTGGCGGGCTATAAAACAAATCTGAAAAAATTGTAAAGGATTGAAATGATACAGAACAGAATAAGAAATGGAGCACAAAAAAACATCAAGAAAACCCTCAAATATTTAGAAATTAAGCAACATAATGTCTGGATTAATTAGAATTCTCAATTCTACATTCTTAATTCCATGGGTCAAAAAAAAAAAAAAAAGAATATATACAGCATCTAGCACAATTCACTCAAGAAATACTTGTTGGATTGAAATGACCCTATATGTAGGGTGAAATATTTTTACTAGAGAAGATCTGAAAGAAAGATCAAATAGAAAGTTCACCTTTATTCTTCAACATTGGAGTTACTGAGAAAAGTCCTGGGCCTAGAGAATAATACTTTACTGTAATTTATGTCGAAGGTATGTTTTAGGAAGATACTATGAAAACAAATGTATACAGGTGCTGCTCAAAGTTGAATAATAAACAGATCCTTCAAAAAGTCATATAGTATGCTTTAGCCAGCACTTTAAAAACTTTAAATATAGAAGTTTTTGGTTGTAACTTTGAAAATGTTTGAATCAACTACTCCAATTGTATTTTCAGCCAAATACTGCACATTTGAAAAATAATATGGAACATCTTATCAAGAATTAAACTGCTCTGGCTACAAAATGCAAGACGCTAAATAAACACATATACCTTAGCTGCGTTGATGAAACATGTTTGCAACTGCCTCCCCAAAATGAGAAAATTTTCTGCAGCTGATGGAAGTAATTCATTGTAAAATTCCTCTGCATCTTCTCCTGGCTCTAAGCCCACACAGCAATGGCTGAAATAAGAGCACAAGTTTGTGACTCAGGTTGTGTTAATTATAAATTTCAACTGCATGCTAAAGCTTCTATAGACACTGTACCTTAAAGAGATTTTTTAAGTACCTTTCTCTGGTTTCCAAGCCAATAAAGAACTTTTGTTGTAAAATTATGCAACAACTTTCTAGAAAAGTATTAAGTCATGTGGACTTTGCCTGTACTTGGAGCCAGACCACATATGTCCTAAAAACCTATTTGTCAACCCTTCAGGAAACAAAATACACTTGGCTCACAATAAAGAGAAATAAGGCAAGTTTTCAGTGAATGGGCTACAAAAACTCTAAAAGAAATAGGATACCTTGAGAGTCTAATTCATGACATGTGTTAACTGATGCATTTTTAGATATCAAATAGCTGAAAAATATCTGGGTGAGATTAATCTGCAAGGGAGAGATTGGGAAATCAAACATTCTAATTTTGTACCAATTTTGCTTTCTAATCTACTTTCCTAAAATCTACAGAATATCTGACTGCATATTTCTTGGATCAGAGAGGGAAACAGCAAAAACCTAACTCTAGTAGTAACACTTTACATGTGTTCCTACATTAAAGGAGAGGTAGTCTAATTAGAGAAATGACTTCATATAAGTCACTCCCTGGATATGAAATGAGTATATTGGAAATCTCAATAATCAAAAGTATTTGTGTATAAACTATACCAAAAAAGTCTCCAACCCCAGAATGATCTCTATGAGTGTACTCTAATGAGTAAGTACTGCTATTTGAGGCTCTTCCACAAAATGTGCAGACACTGATGACCAAAGGAGACTATATACTGAGTATGCTAAAAACTTAACTGGCTTATGATCAATGTATCATGTTTTTTGGGGTTTTTTTGCACATCATCTCCTAAAGTTAATGGACTAATGCTCACATGTACCAATTTCTTTTTCCTGTTTGGTTCCTAAAGTTAATTACTTAAGAGTATCTGCTTTGATTGAGAACATTAATAAAATTATAATTTTTGTACACTCACAAACATGGGGACTCCACTCAAGAGAGCCTAGCTCAATCAATATTGTCATGAGCTAACATATCTATCTAATCAAAACAAAGACAGAAAGCTTTACTTAAATAATTAATCTTGAAAATTAAAGTATAAAAAAGAATATTATGGATATTTGTTAATTGTTTTTTCTAACAGTATACCTTGAATCTGGCTTTTCTGTAGTAACAAATTAGGAGTACGCAGTTTTAAAAGCTAAGATCCAATTAGTGAAGCACACTTTCAGTTACTTAACTGGGAAGTGGCTTAGACACTGAAAACATCTGGTTTATTTTATTGCCTCTTTTAAAAATATTTTTGATTTCTTTTTCTTTCTTACATGGCGGTAGATCAGTAAATGCTGCTTCTAAATTTTGACAGGATTTGGGTTACCTAATGAACTATACAGTTGAGATAACTAAATCAATACAAACTGAAATGAAGTTTCTATATCTGTTCTCCTAAAGGACTTGGCTTATGCCTTTCATTTCAGCACCTATTTCATTCTGCCTTGTATGCTAAATTGACGATTGTGAGTCCATCTCTATTGTAAGTTTTTCCAGTATAGAGCCAGTACCTTCATATCTTCATTTCTTCCTATATTCCTTAGTGAATAAAGAATCTGTTGGCACTTGGAATTCAGTGGTGAGCAAAAGGCATGATCACCATCTTCATAGAGCTTATGGATGAAATTTGGACTGTGAAACATTCATGAATATATGGTTATGAACAAAACCATATAATATAAAGGAAAAGTACAACATTAACCTACTACAGAAGGTTGCTAATGCTTGTTAGGCAAATGAATAAAAAGAAGCAAATATTGAAAATAAGAATCCACAAATATATCCCTCAAGAACAAACAGACTTATTGCTTCATTTTACCTTAATATCTGTGTAAGCTGGGAAATTGTAGTCCAACCACCCTGGATTCGAGAACAATCTTGACTGAGGACCAAGAGGCAATACTGAATGAGGTCATAACAATATATATCTTGTTTGACTTTCTTCAACTCTGAGCTTCCTAAAGGTGTGTTGTTTATTATTTCTAAGGCAAAAGGAAAAAAAATTTACTTATTTTTGCTTAATAAATCCAAGAGCTATCTGTATTTTTATCGGTTGAACTGTAACTAAAAATACATTAAAAAGAAAAAAAAGTCACTGCTTTATTACGTTAAGATTTCTTTGAACAAAATAGAAACAAATACTAAAATTGGTGTAATTGTTTTGTTACATAAACAGTGTTAGCCAATCACGAAAAGATTTTCTTACCTTTTAACTTCAATAGTATAACAGGGACATTCTGCTCAGGACTTTTTGCAACTTCAGCAGCTAAAGATAAGATCCTTGGGTCTGTACTCATTGGCTTCATTTCTCAGATCACCTATACTTTAACAAATCAGGAAAATAAAGATTATATTACCCTAAAATACTCACTCCCTAAATGAAATATAGTTTTAATATAAATGAAAACTTTACCCTTGCTTGCTTTGCCTAAGAAGGGTAGACTTTTTCATTTCTCCCTTATAGGAAACTGGTTTTTCTAACTAGTGTACCTCTAAAAGAGATAGAGACTCCTACACCTTACTGTAACAGCTACAGTAGGTATCTATTGTATACTCTCTAACAGTCAGGAACTGTGCTTGGGGCTTCACATTCACTGTTTTTAATCTGCACAATAATCCTAGAATAGGAATTCATTAGCTTTTATCATAAAAAGAGAAACTCAGTGTACATAAAAGAGCCAACATAGGCCTGAGACTGCTATCCTTTCAAAGGTCTCCTTATAAGGCTGGCCTTTGACTGGTGTCTAGGAACTTGGATTTTAGGAGGTTTCTACCATTCCCTAATAAGAATGGCTCGCTGTGCCTAAACTGTTTGTAAAAACAATGTGATTTATGCTGAACATCTGCTTTCCTTCCTGAGGTTTGGAATTCTGGTACATGGTAGCAGAAGATGCCTACATGACTATCCTCCAATAAAGACTCTGGTCATTAACTCTCTAGTAAGCTTCTCTGGTAGGCAACACATTAATATGTTGTCACGATTCACTGCAGGAGAAATTAAGCAGGTCCTATTGTGACTCTAGGAGAAGACATTTGGAAGTTTGACCCGTTTTCCTCTGATTTCACCCCATGGGCCTTTTCCTTTTGCTGATTTTGCTTTGCATTTTTTCATCACTAGGACAAATCGCAGCCACGAATATGTCTATATCCTGAGAACTGTGAACCTTCCTAGCAAATCACTGAACCTGGGGTTGGTCTTGGGGATCCCCAACACACAACTCAGAAATATTATATAAGATAACAAGAGCTTGTTTATAAATAGCTTACTGAATAAAATCAACTATCTTAAAATTAAAAAATAATCCACATCCCAATTCAATTTGCTGCTAAAACATTTTATAAAAAGGCATTCAAAGCTCAAAGACATTAACAAAAGCTAACATATATTAAGTGTTTACTATGAATTAAGCACTGTGCCAAGTGCTTTTATATGCATTACTTTATTTAATCCTCACAATAGGACTATAAAGTAGAACCTGTAACCATCTTTATTTTACAGATAAAAAAAATAAAAATTGAAGAACTTAAACTTGTCGCGGTTCCACCAGCATGTGGTGGAGTCAGTATTCAAACCCAGTCAAGTCTGACACCAAAGTCTGTGGTTTTAATTACAATGTTCAAAATATTCCTTCCCATGTAAAACAGTAAAAAACACAAAACATATTCTAAAATTATCTACTTTTAACTCACTTTTTTTTAGTTCTTATTCTTCATAACTGGCCATCCTTTATATTAAACAGTTAGCTATAATAAAGGTATCCAAAATTATCCCATATTAGGTAAAATACAAATCTTTTAAAAAAAAATGTTTTCTGGAAATATTTTAAAGCCCAGCACAACTTCTGGCACATAGGCATAAAACTTTGCAAGTGTGGATACAGAGTTATCTCAATCTTTCCAACAGCTGCATGACGTTATGCTTCCCTTGTAAGAGTGCATCGAAATACAGTAGTTCCCTGCTTTATCTACAGTTTCGCTTTCCATGGTTTCAGCTATCCGCAGTCAACCGTGGTCCAAAAATATTAAATGGAAAATTCCAGAAATAAATAATTCATAATTTTTAAGTTGCACACCATTCTGAGTAGCATGATGAAACTTGCACTGTCCTGCTCCCTCCCACCCTGGAAGTGAATCATCTCTTTGTCCAGTGTCCCACGCTTCCAGCCTATTAGTCATTTAGTAGTCTTCTTGGTGACCAGATCGACTACCATGGTATTATAGTGCTTATGTTCCAATAACTCTTCTTTTACTTAATAATGGCCCTAAAGTGCAAGGGTAGTAAGGCTGACCAATTCAGATATGTCAAAGAGAAGCTGTAAAGTACTTCCCTCAAGTGAAAAGGTAAGTACAGTACAGATAGATATTCTAAGAGATCGTATTCACATAACTTTTATTACAATAGTTATAATTGTTTTATTAGTTATTGCTAATCTCTTTCTGTGCCTAAGTCATAAATTAAACTTTATCATAGTTATGTATTTATAGGAAAAAACATAGCACATATAGGGTTCGGTACTATCTATGATTGCAGACATCCAATGGAAGTCTTAGAATGTATTCCCCTTGGATCAAGGAAGATTACTGTATATTTAAACATTTCCTATATTAGAAGTCATTCAAAGTGTATAAGCAAAGCTACAATGACTATCAATGTATGTGTCTTTATGCACTCATATTAGTACTTTGTAGAATGAATTTTCCTTAAAGTTAGATGGCTGAGTTACCAGATATATATTTTTAACATTTTGATTAGATCTCAAATTTTTCTCTAAAATGTGTGTTCCAAATTATACTTCTACCAACAATGTATGAGGGTGCTCATTTACTATACTTTCACTAATACCTGTTATCATTTATATTTTTGCCAATCCTCTAGATGAAAAATGGTATCATCTTGTTTTAATCTCTATTTGCTTATTAGGAAGGCCAGGCACATTTCATGTTCACTGGCCATTTCTTTCTAAGGAATTTTTTATTCATAACCCTCAACAATTTTTCTATTGGCTTGTTTTGTTCTTTTGTAGAAGCTTTAAAGAACGTTTTATCGTTTATATTGGTTGTAAGCACTTTCTTCTTGTCTGCCATTTATTTTTCAAAGATTGATTATGGTGCCTTTAACATAGTTTTACACTTTTCATGTAGTCAAGTCTGACAATCTTTTCCTCTGTCTTCTGCCATTGGTGTCATGCTTAGAAAGGTCCTTCGCACCCCAAGAGCTAAAATATGTTCTCCTAATATTTTCTAGTCTTTATATGATTTTGTTCTACTTATATCTTCATTTAACTTACAACTTTATATTTTCAATATACATAAAAGTTCTTTTGTGAATGGTGTAAAATAAGAACCTAACTAAATTCTTTTAAGTTAGAAGAGATTATAGATTAGTGAAAAAAGAACAAATGCACATAGCTGTCATAAATTCCTGAAGTTATTAGTCAGGAATAGACATAAAAGAAGCAATCTGAAATGGCATTTGGGTATATTTTTGGACTGTATTTAGTTCATTAATTTATTTGTTTATTCTTGGGCTAGTACACTAGTTCATTTTAATATGTTTGGAGAAAATTCATAGTAGAAGGTAAGCTTCACTAGGGCAAAACAAAGACCACCCTTGATAGTTGCTTCCTTCTCTCAGGTTCACTGCCAGGCTAGACTAGTGCCTAGCACATGGTAGGTACTTAATAAATACATGTTGAAAAAATTAAAAAATGCACAAATTTTGAGATTCCCAAACTCAATTTCTTAATCCTCTGCTTTTCTCGTTACAAAATGGAAACCTCACATTTCTAGTTGGAGAGCTTTTTTAGGTTAAATGGGCTTAAAACACTATTCTTGCCCTCTGGCTAACACAATGAAACATCATCACCACCAAACGTGTGTGGGGCACTATTTTAGAGGCAAGCGTCACGAAGATTTTATGTAGGACAGATTCTCATCTAATGTTCTGGTTAGGAAGGAAAAGTATACACTTACATACACAGACACACAAATACGTATATGTAAAATAAGTTATATAAAATATGTTAAGTACCAAGTACATGGCACCAAAGAATATACACCATAGAGGTCAGAGGACTGGGCTCTGCTGAACCAGTTTTCTTATTTGTGAACAAAATAGCAATTCTCACCTCCTAGAATAATTCAAGATTTAGAAGAGACGGCAACCACCAAGGATGGTCCTAAAGAGTTGCATGACAGTAGAATTAAGCCTCAAGAATAATAATCTGGAGTTTTTAATATATGCCATGAATTGCTTTAAATGCTTTCACATATTAACTCATCTCTCTCAACAACTCTACCTACGGTATAAACAGTATTATTCCGCTCCCCTCCCCCCATTTTAACAATGAGCGTACTTAACTTTGGTATGCACAAAGTCACACTGAAAAGTATGAAGGTGGGGTTCAAACCCAGAGTTTGACTACAGAATTTGAATTCTTAATTACCACACAAAACAGTCTTAGTATGCCTTAAAAGAGCTAAATTTAGACAAGCAGATAGGCTGAGGGAGACACATTCATCTACCTAACTGGAACAATAAATTGACAAATTTGGCTAAGGTAGGAGGGAGCAGAGTTTGATAACATAATTATCCTGAAAAACAACCACCTGCTATGGTAACCACTTATAAACTTCCTTTTGGATGCTTGTCTTCTAATATAACACTTCTCTAATCTTTACCATTAAACTCACGACTTTTTGACAGAAAAAAATTACTTTTCAATTATTAATGCTATTACCCGGTCGCCAGAGCACGAACTCTGGCCTTGATCCTTTGGTAATCTGGTGGTCTTGGCTGTGCCGTTACTGCCTCCACGGATCACTATAAAATGAATGAATAAAAGACGACGACATAATGCAAACTACTTGCAACTGATCCTAAACATCTGCAGTTCAGAACTCCGAATCTTTCCCCCACCCCCACGATCCCCGCCCCAGCCCGACCCCGCCTCCCTCCACGTGCCGGCCCTAATAGCACCTGGAACTTCCTCTGAAACAGGTCAGAAAACGATTGCCTAGGAAACGGCGTCGCCTTCCAGTCAGGCCCAAGGGCAGAGGCTCAGAGGCCGCCGGCTTCTTTACTCCGGATTCTAGACCCAGCTTGGGCACTACCAGGCCTTGGGCCAGACACCAGGCCTTGTGCCGAGTCCGCCCGCTCCCTCCCCGGGCCTCAGTTTTCACACTAGATTTCTACAGAAGGCTTGGAGCAGGATAATTCTCTTGTTAAGCGCTCCTACATTCCGGGGCACTTGGCCCCGGAGTCTGGACTCCTGACCTCTTGGTACCGCCAGTCCCGCTCCTTCCCCAGCCACAACCTCGGGTCCGTTACCTCATCCTCACTTCGCGTTCCTCCACCAAAGAACTCCGATCCCACTGCGCACCTCAGTTGCGCGGCGTTCCCAGGGAGGCGTGCGTCGCAACGCGGGAAGGGGCCTGGAGGCGGGACCAGGATCCTCGGAGCCAAGGGGCGGGGCGCTCTTCGCCAGGCAGCCAATCAGCACGCGAGAGGCGCCCGGTGGGGACGCGCGCGTTGGGCGCGGGGCGGAGTCTGTGGTGGCTGCGCTGTGGCTGCAAATGCAGCTTCTTCAGGCTGAGGTGGCAGAAGGTAGGCAGCGGTGGAGGCGGAGGCCAAGTCGGAGACGAAGGATAATGATGAATGGACCTTGGCACATCGGCAGTCGTGAGCGGGTTCTTAAGTTAGGCGAGAGTTTTGAGAAGCAGCCTCTCTGCGCCTTCCACACTGTGCGCTGTGAGTGAAAAACATTCCGGGAGAAAAAGGGGAGCTCCTGGGTATGGGGTGCAGAGGCACAGACGCCTCCGAGGTAGTTCCCATAGACTTCCACTTATTCCGCTGGAGAATGGGATGCCCAGCGCAATCCTCTTCTCTGCCTGGAGCCCTAGAGTCGGTGGAAGGATCAGGAGTCGAGCAGGTGTGGGAAAACCCTGGGCAGAGAGATTTAAGTGAAACCAACAGGCAGAAAGGGAAACTTTGTGGAGGTCTGCAGTGGTGACTGTGGAGACAGACATGACTGGGGCTGATGCAGAGATGCCAAGGAAAATAGTAAGGTGACAAATGGAAAAGAGCAAAGGACTGAGCTGTTATGTAGTGGTAAGGAAATGCCTTGAGGCTAGTGGGGAAATAGTTTCTCTTCACTTTTTCTGTCTGGCTGATGAGGGTTCTTATTTAGCGTGTTCCTGGGGAGAGATTCGGAACCATTCCAAAAATCTGTATCTCTTTTGGACCACCGATTTCATTCAGTCAGTTATCAAATACTGATTATCAAAGTGTTGGAGGCAGTGTTATTAATTTCTTTTTTGGAAGACATTTACCTCAGTATGATTTCTGTAATATCCTTTTGGTTGTTCTCTGGAACTAGTTTTGATGTTATTCTCTTTTATGTTGTTGAGGTAGAAAAGGGAGCTCTTTTGTTTTAATAGTAGGATGGTGTAGACTACAGGAAGGAAAATGTAGCATATGGTTCGGTATGTAAAACATTCATTCTTTGCATAATAGCTCTCAGAGAATTATAGAGCGAAAAGGAAACTTTGAGATCATTGAATCATAACCTGTTATTTTTCTAAAGCAAAAATTGTAAAGCAGGTGTTTTTTCACTTCCTTTCCCCAGCTCTGCCCTTCCTTAGTGTCTCATCATTCCACCTTTCTCAGTCATTCTATCCTTAGGCTATCCAGAGATCTTTATAGTTTTTACTCTGAAGTGTTCCATGCTGCAATTAAAACTTACATTTCCCAAAAGTTTACTTAAGTTGTAGACAATCTAATTATAGTAACTCAGAGTAAAAGTATGAAGAACCAATAGGTTTCTAACTCTCCAAGGATATATTTACATTTTATAAAAGGTTTTATTAAGCATAATTAATATCCAATTAATGTCCAATTGATGCAATAAACAGGGGAAATATTTGCAAACAGATCTTAAACAATGTCGCTTAATTATTCTCTATCCTGTGTCATCCAAAGCGTCCTACAGTGAGACAACTAGTGCTCTCTGTACAGTTTCTTTCCTTCTCCAGTCCTATTTTACAAAAGTATATTATAGTTTTTATCTGGTTTCTCCATGCCTTTCTCTCAAATAGTATCTCCTCTCTTCTTTCCTCTTTTTTCTCATATATGTAGTAGTCTTAATTTTTCAAATTACAAGGTTTAAGATTACAAAAATTTGCTCAAGAATGTATTTTCATATAACTTTTGTATACTCTTTAAGGGCGTGAACTCCGAATTAATAAAATAGCCTTTGGAAAGCACTTTGCATGTGCTTCAGAGCCTTTCATTTATAAAAGTTCTCAAAATGCTGGAATTGTGTTGTCAGAGTCTGAGAATCAATGATCCAGTTTCAAGGATGAAAATAAGCAAAAATACAATAACAATAACAACTGCAATAAACTCAGATTTTGAATACACTCTTAGTCCTGTGGAAGACATTAGAAAGATTTTCAGTCCTAGTTTTTTTCTTGTTGAAGCTGGCAGATTTTTAGATTTATTTAAATAAAACCAGTCATTATTCTTGCAGATAGATTCATTTCTCAGATGATACTCTTAAGGACTCAGAGCGAGGGAAGGAAACTATAGAATAGATCTGACTTTTTATACAGAGCAGGCAGATCTAATTTATAATAAACACTCAAGTCAATGTACTCTGGGAGAAAGTAATATTTTCTTTCTTAAATTATGCCTGTCCAATATGCTGAGGCTTTGGAAAAACCTATATGTGAATTCTGGCCGGTACCACATATATATATAATGTAACTTTGGGAACATTCTCTAAGCTCTCGGCCTGTTTTTTTATATATAAAATGATAACAGTAATATCTAAATTTCAGATGTAAATGGTAATAATATCTAAATTTCAGAGTTTTTTAAGGATTAAATAAGATACCATAAACAATTTAGCACATTATTTTGCTGCATGGTAGAGAATAAACAGTAGTTACCATTATTCTTGAAGGGTTAGTTATGTGTGTATGAGGAATGCCAGTGAGTGTAATTTATTTAGACTTTCAAAGGCATTTATCAGAGCTTGGCAATAAAACCTATCGAAAAAATAGTCTGGCATATGGTGGGGAAGACATGGGATGTTTTGTAAATGATAAGCTAAATTCTTAGTCACAGATGCCTCACTGAGTAGAAGAGTTTAAGTAACAGGACCCACTAGAATAAATTTTGGATTTGGGCTAGTACTAGTTTTACAATGTATTTCCAGATAAGGAAATAAACAGTGAAATGTCTAAGTTAGTAAATGATACCGCTTTTTGCTGTCACAAATGATGAGCTCATGGGGTATTGACTGCAGGGAGATTGTCTGAGGTGTCAAGTGAAGCCACTCCCAAAAAAGTTGTTATGCTTTGATGTGAGAAAATATTAGAAAGTACACTAGTGAAAAATAGAATTAAAATTATATTTACAGTTAGTGATCTCTGATCAGTGCAATATATTGGAAAGGGTATGGGTTTTGGAATTAGTTGAATTATTCCAGGAAGTATATTTATTACAGTAATTGTGGATTCTTTTATGCAAATATAGAGATTATTGATGATACAGCCAAAATAGAAAGGTGATCAACATTGACAGAAAAAGTATTAAATGCAAAATAATAAATGTTTTTCTACTCTTTATGTAATATAAGTAATTGTATTGTAAATGTGAAGAAAATAACATAGATGAGGAAATCCAGAGAAAATAAATAAAAGATAAAATTGATGGTGAGGTTTCCAAACCAAGGAGAACTGAGGGAAATAAACTATTTAGTCAGGAATCATAGCAACTCAGAAAAGAATGCATTTGACATTTGGAAGCATATAGAAGCCATGAACTTGAGATTATTCAACAAATTATATAATTCTAGAACTGTACTTAACCCCTTGAAACCCAAAACTTGTATACTTTAAGAAAACTTGTTTAAATAAATAAAAGACAGCACGACTTAATATAACAAGTAATAAAAAGAATTGTTAATTCTAACAATAGAATAATTAGAAATGTAAATAGGTTCAGAATGGTTTTGTTGGACTTATTGATTATAAATTTATGCTTAACATGAAGTAAAGCTACAGATATTTTGAGTGCATTTCTGTTTCTTTAGTTGTCTCATATACTATAGGCATCTATGTATATGCTTCAGAGATTTGTGAATCCCTTGAAATTATATAGCATTTGATATGTATGTTCATATATGCATTTTTCTGTGGAGAGGATCTGTACCTGGTCTGTAATTTTCATCAAATTTCCATAGGAACTTATGACTATCCCTCATCTCCTAACACCATCCCCCCAACAAAAACACATATGCACAAAAGTTCAGAACTGTAAGTATAAGGCAAAGAGGCTATATAATATGAGAAGATAGAGTATGTGGCTTGAATTCCCTACTTCATCTTTTACTGGCTTCATTACAGAGGAGTTCCCAATTGGTAAAAATATAGATGAGAATATTCAATTCAAAAAATTTTTGTAAAGATCAATAGTGATTATTTATAAAGGAAAATAATCACTTTTTAAACACTAAAACAGAGGCTATAGATTAACAGCCTATTAGCTAAATTTGACTTTAGAGATGCTTTGTTTGACCTGCACGATTAACTATTTACAACTAACATGAATCAATTGTAAATACCTAAAATCAAAATCTTTTATACAAAAATCTGGATTACCAGCTTCTTTTTAAAAAATCAGAAGGTCACCCGGCAACACTAAGCCCATATTCCTTTTGGCAGCAGTTGGCTAGAACCAAGTAGTGGTTGTCCTCTTGAGATTGGGCTTATTCATTCTCAGTGTCACTATAGTCCCCTCTGGTCTGCTTCACTGCCTTGGGTTACCTGTCTGACTTCAGAGCATTACTCAGCTAGAGTTAAATAACAATCATACTTCCCAATGTTGTCCTTTGTGTCACTATGAGAAAAACATGGGAGATCAGAGGGCCATGGTTTTACTCTAGGATGTCATTTCTAATGTTTTACATATTTATCACAGAGAATTCTTTTGTCATATATTAAATAATGGGTGCCCTCTATAAGAAAAAAAAGTGTGCTAGTGAAAAGTAGAAAAGGAATATGGCAATATCTACCCTAAATAAATGATAGTCTTGAAGTAGAGATGAATCTGATCCTCAGGAAACAATTAGAAAAGAAGCCTTTTACACATAATTTGACTTTAATAAGTTTATACTTAAGTAGGTTTGGAGGCGGTTCAGAGAAGTGTTAACAGTATGAAGCAGAATCAATTACAAAGGTCTCTTCCGTACCCATAATATTAAAGGCATTGTGCTAGGAGCCACAATTCTGGAGGAATTAAGGTACGAGGCATTGCGCTTTTAAAAATTACAGCCCAATAGGACATTTCTACAAAGAGTTAAATAATTTCAGGTAATGTATGTTAGGTTTTGATGAGTAGTATGGTAAATGCTATAGAGTGGATAAGAAATTGTGATTTTGGGATTCAAATTCTAAGCAAAAGCCAAGAGAAAAGCTGAAGAGCAAGGTTGAGATACTTTGATAGTTCAGCCTTTTGTTGATTGAAAAGTAGTTTGTCCTCCCCGAGAATGGAAGGATATGGCTCTGAAAGATAGTATGAAAGAAAACATAGTGATTAGATGTGAGTACTGAAGAAGATTGAGGAATATTTAGAGGAATACTTACACTGATGAGAACCCTGAAAGATAGTTAAAAATAGAAAGTTGACATTTTAACACCAGTTTGTCATTGTGGGCACTTACATAGCCCAGATGATAACTTATTTGTATTAAAATATTTTAAGTGGCAGTTACTTCATTTCTATTGTATACATCCTTATAAAATGACTTTGGTTCTTTAGAGTCACAAATGATATTTACTATTTAAAACTGAAGTTATTTTCTTTCCCCATTGATGTTGATATCAGTTAGACTGATGTCAGAGGTTGATGGCCAACCTCTCATCTTTTTATTCTAGCTGGATTTTGTGATTCCTTATTCTAGCTTTAGCAGATATTAATAGCATGATCTTGAGCAAGAGAATTAATTTCTTACACCCTCACTTCCCTTATCTGTAAGATAGGGATATTCACTACTTTCCAGGATTGTTGTGAAGCTTTAAGGTGAAAGTAATTAGGAAAAAAAATTTTTAATGAACTTTTAGCATGTAAGTTATAGCTGTTACTGTTATTTTGTTTTATGTCTTAGTTCATTCTCTTGGATTTTTCTGTCTTCTGCTTTATATTTTCTCTTTATTTCTGTGATACTCAAGGCTGAGTTTGGATTTTTTCCCTTTAATATCACTGTCTTTTCATCCATTGACATTAACACTTATTTCTCTAAGTCCAAAACCTCTTTCAAGGATCTAAATCTTAATTATCCTTTATCTTTTTCATTACCTTGCTACTACTAAAAACTTCCTCAATTTATTCTCAGTCTAATCTTTATCCTCAGTTGTACTACCTAAGGATACATTGTAAATCAAACTCTTTCATATTTTTCATATTGCTTGTTATTTTTAATCCGTTTTTTAATATCTAGGAATAAGCATCAGGATTTGAAGAGATGGTTATTGCATGTATTCAGTTTTGAATTAAAGTAGCCTGAAGAATAAACCGTATTATAAAGAATACTTTGTGTGAATTGGTTATATTTATATGTATTTGAGGAACAGAGGAATGGATTTCATTTATTTTCTTAGAGTTGCTATGAGAATTAAATATGAAGTATTAAACAAGGTGCCTGGCATATAGTAAATTTTTCCATAAATGGTTGCTATTATAATTGTCATTGTGAAGCAAGGCTAGCCTTTGTTTATTGACAGAGTGATGATTTGATGAGCACTGGAAGATTCTCTTTTCCTAAGATCTGCCCATTGTGGTCCTTTAATATTCACTAATAAATATTTATTACTTTGGATTTAGACTTTTGCCTTTGGGGCTCCCCTGTTAATATTGAGGTAAATCTCTTGGGGTTTAGGGTAAATTGGGAGGGTCTCTCAGGGGCTGATAATGTTCTATTTCTTAATCTGGTTGCTAATTATAATTAGGATTATGATTTGTGTTCTATTTTGCATATGTGCTATATTTCAATATAGAGTCAACCTAGAAAAATAAATATAACCCAAGGAATTCTATATCAGAATTATTATCAGTCATTGATATATATTGATGTGAATTATTTTTAAGTGGGTTTCATTTCTTAGAGGTTTTTAAGTTTGTTTAGCATGTGAAATATCTCAGCACCCTAAATTCTTTCTAGGTGACGTGTTTTAATGACGTCATTTGAATTATGTGATTAAACTCAAAATGAAAACTATTTTAAGTTCTTCTGAAGTGGCAAATTTTGTTAAATTTACACATCCTTTAATGGTGTACATATCCATGAAAAACTCAAGCTGTTAAATAAATAAGATTGCTTTTTGTTAAGTTTCCCCATGACTATATATTTGCCATGTATTCATGCTATATATTTGCCATGTATTCATTCTGCTAGGACAGCACACAAGTGGTAGTAAGCACCCAAGGTGACTTGAAAAAATTTATGGGAGAAAAAGACTGAAAATCGAAAACATTCTACTGATATCAGTTTTTAACAATCATGAAAATACTGACATTATTTAGTTTTTAGCAGTGGAACATCTTAGTCTTGTTCATCTTGATTTAAACAGGATTCCAGGGAGCATGGTTTGAGGAATACTGTTTTAGAGTATAGCTATTTTTTCTTCTCAGAATATTATACTGGATTGTATTTTGTGTGTTTGTTTATAATATAAAGATTCTTCTAAACCATTTTAATCTCTGGTTGTCAAAAAATGATTTATCACTCTAAAACATGCTAATATTTTTGATATCCAGGTATGCAGGTGTCGTTGCATTTTATAAAAATCTGTATCTGTGTCTATTTTTAGATGACTTCAAACCTGCTTCTGTTGACACTTCTTGTGAAGGAGAGCTTGAGGTCGGCAAAGGTGAACAGGTGACAATAACTCTGCCAAATATAGAAGTGAGTATTTCTATATATTTAGACTAAAGGAATATTTTTGTAAGATTTCCACTAAATTTAAATGAAAATAATTGCGCAATCAATGTAGTGATAGTCAGTTAAAGTAATTAATAAACACAGCAAAGCAAAAAATATTATTTTAGGTAAAACAGTCTTGGAATTCTTTAATCTATTTGAGAAGTTTCAAGAACTATCATATCAAATGGTTTGAAACAACTGAAAGCCTAAACAAGTATTTATTAAATTACTTTATGAGACAGATTTTATATACTGAAATGGGAACAATAACATGCCCCTGCCTTCTACTCTAACCTGTAATAGCAGACAGACATGTAAACATCTAATGCTATAAGTTAGAGCATGTACAAAATTCTGTGCAAGCACATAAGTTGGAATCAAATACTCTGCCCGGTGGAATCTTGAAAGGCTTCCAAAGCAGATGCTATTTGAGCTGAGCCTTAAAGGACAAGTAGAATTCCATCAGATAGAAAGGGAGTAGAATAATCTAGGCAGAAGAAACAGTATGTGAAAGACTAATGGATATAGAACAAGACGTTTTTGGAGAAAATTATTTAATATAGTAAATTATAGATTAATGAAAAATGATTGATAGGAATAGAAACTGGAAAGGTAGGTTGGGATCAGATTGTGAAGAATCTTTTGTTGTAGAAATTCGACTTTATGTCATAGGTATTGGAGAACCATTAAAGGTTTTTAAGCAGAGAGCTAACATGAATAGATTTGTGTTTTTGGAGTGATTTTATCAATAGTTTAGGGAATGGGTTTGAAAAGAAAGAGACTAAAGTCAGGGAAACCCTAACCAAAAGTTTTAAATTTTGTTCATTTTCTAAATTTCTAGATGTATCCAAGTAACATCAAATACTATTTACATAAATATACAAGTTCTTTGTTGTATGCTCTAAGTTTTCTCAGTCTTTGAGTTAGAAATTTCTTAGCATTCAACTTGTATTTTTTGTTTATACTAACTTGATCTATTTTCAGAGAAAACCTAGACTTTAATATATAAAGAAAACACTGGACTTCCTGAGATTTTTTTCTTTGCTTAATTTAATTTTTGTAATAGGAATGGTTTTGTGCTAGTTCCTCCACATTCTTTTGTGTATAAATTCATGAGATGGCTTGTCACGGTTATCATTCACCATGTATTTGGTTATAGTCTCAATTGAAATACCTCTTAAAGAAATGACAGCTATAGAAAAAAATGTTTAAGCCTTCAATTTTCTGAAACAGCGAGAAATCATTTGGGAAAAAGTAACTCCCTCCCCACCTAGTCCATCCAGAGATATGTCCAAAATATGCCTCAGTTTGTGTGTGTGTGTGTGTAAATGTGCATGAGAAAGAAAGAGGAGAAGAGACAAATGAACAGGCAGACCATATGTAGATGTACCTTTGAGTTATAAGTCCCGTGCTAGGTAGCTATTGGGAATACAGAGGTAAATTAGACGTGGTCAGTGTCCTAAAAAAGATACCATTTAATAAGGAAGACGGGAAATAATGGATTAAAATAGAGAAATGTAAGGTTTATCATAAAGATATATACAGATTATTATAGGAGTACAAAAGAGAGGTAACTCAGCCAGGGGAGGGAGAGGAGACATCAGGATACCCTGTTTAAAAATGAGTTGAAGTTGTATAGGTGAAAGAAAGAGAACACATTTTAAGTAGAGAAAAGAAAAAGACATAGGCTAAAACAAAGCAACGAGAGTCTTATATTTGAAGAACTACAAATAAGCCACTATTGCTAGGTCAGAGGGGGTGCATATGGGGGCACAGTAGGAGCTGAAAAGGTATTTAGGGATCAGATAATAAAGAACCTAATGTGTGATGCAAAAGTATTTGAACTCTATCCTGTAATTCTTTTAGACAACTAGAATTGTTAAATTTACCACCTGTCAAGAACAAATTTTTTTCTGCTGGGCATAGAGTCCTTAAACAACTATGAATAAGAATAGAAATTAAAATCTCAAATAAACTTTGGATTTTCCCTCTTTATTAAAGAGGGAAAGTTTATGTTTCCCTCTTTATTATGAGGGAAAGTAGGAAGTTTATGTTTCTTCAGAGTTCTTAATTTTGTGGGTAGTTTGTAGAAATGTAATGATGATTAGTTTGAGGCATTTAGATTTTCCTGTTTTTCTTTATGAACTTGCTTTCATCATTCTGGTAAAAATTCCTAGAAGCTTGGAGTCATCCCATAAATTAGAACTTTATTATACTATACTATTAAGAAGGTTCTGACAGTTCTTCGATAGAGTATATTTTCTAATTCTCATTCTTCTAGGGTTTTTTTGGTAGTACCAATTAGAAGAACAAAATAAAAATAAAGACGGTTAGGCTGGTTAATTTTGAGCATTACAAATTTGTCTTCTTTACAAACAGTTCTCTATGGTCGACTGATATAAAATTTCAAAATGATGAATTTAGAAAGGAAAAGACTTATTTGACTGTTAAAATTTGTCATTGGTACAGTCCAAGTTTGGCATAATTTTATTGCTGACTCTATCTTATGGAATACTTTGTGAGCCTGGATGAAGTAGTTCACCAGAAACTTCCAATGAAGGAAATGCATCTCTAGTGGTTGCTTATGACTTTAGCCCTCAAACCCTGGACTTGTGAGAGTTGCATATGTCTAGAGGGCTACTATGCCACTCTAGATGACTGTCTTGGGCAAAGTCCGTTCCAGGATGAACCTAGTTTGATTCCTTTCAATAAGTTTACTTAGCTCACATGGGAAAATAACCCACAACACTCTGGGGGCTTCAACCTATTTTAGTATCAGAGTTCTAGTTTAACATCTTGTTACAGTTATATTTTTAAATGAATTATATCTTTTATCATTATATAATAAACACTTCATCCTATTTTTGTGATTTTAAGCTTAAATAACATCTTATCTAATATTAATATTGCTAACTCTGCTTTCTGTTTCCATGTTCATGGAATTTTAGCATCTCTTTCTTTTATTTAGCTCACGTTTTTAATTACATCTTTTGTTAACAAAATATTCTGTTTAATTTTTAAACCCAGTTTGACACATCTATTTTTATTAGGAAAATTCCATCCACATTTAGTTCAAAGTTGACATACTTGATTTTTATTTCTATAATTTTATAGTAGGTTTATTAGTTATTTTAATTCATTTTTCTCTTTTCTTTTTTATTAGTTTTATCAGGCATCTCTTCTTTCAATTATTTTTTCCCCTCATGTTACTTTGAGACTACTATTATACTTTTCCATTCCATTATTGTTTCCTTTTCCTTCCTGGTGTTCATAATCAGGCATTATCAGATTTGCCTATCAGCAGATGAGAAACAAAACTAGGAGTAAAGAGGAAGATAACAGTAATCTAAGTAAGATGATGATAGTGTTCTGAAGTTGGATAATAGCAGTAAACATGGAGATAGGATGTATTCAATAATTATTTAGAGGCAAGGATAGTTCATATGCTTAGAATTTCCTGGTACTTTAATGCTTTAATATCCCTTTCTTGGGGTATGGAATAAAGTACTGGGAAGAAATTAAAGTTTAAAATAAGAATGGTGCTCAATTTAATGAGGAAAAAAAGTTTAATTTTAAAATACTTGTTCAAAGTGTAAAAGGCAGGTGTAGAGATTATGGAAGTATTAAAAGTCTATATTGTTCATATTCAACATTCATTGAGTATCTGTGAAGGACTTGGTAGTTTAGGTGCTAGAAGCAATAAAAAAAATTATGATACAGTCCTTAGTCTTCGGTAACCCAAGAATACAATAATATATTGTATTCTAAGTAATAATACAAATATCTTTAAGGAGAATATATTGCACAAATCTTTCATCAACTATAATTTGGAGTTCTTAGGTTGCTGTTTTGAAGTTTCTTACTCACTTGTTTTCAGCCAGGACATCTGAAAAATATACTTACCAGCCAAGTTGGCCCAGTTTGTTTTATCATAATCATGCTCCTTGCTCTCTACCTTACCAGGGCTTCAAATAAGTGCTCCACATCTCACTCTTCTATGGCCACTCCAGACATGTCCTCGTCTATGCGCTGTACATGCTTGATTTCCTGTAGATCACTTTAGTCTTAGAGGCAAGGTGGAAAACCAGTTCCTTTCTTTTGGTTTCATCATTTTCTCTCCCTACCTCTCAAAAGTCTCTAGGATTTACCTTCCATTTATGGTATCCTTAGTCACCAAATTTATCTCATATTCCTGCTTGTGGTCATGTGTTAAATCTCTAATGTTTGATAATGTTTTAAATATGATATACCCTTTAGTCTTATAAGTCACCCTTTTCTAACCTGATCTAATATAACTATCGTATTTGACAAAATTATCATAATCAGTATACTTTTATTATAATGCATTTTTATAAAGTTCAAAAACAAGTAAATATAACACTTTATTATTTAAGGATACATATATATGGGATAAAGTTAGAGAATTATAAACATAAAGTCCTTCAGGATTGAGGGAGGCTGATGAAAGATGGAGGAGGAGCATGTAGGTAGATGTAAGTTATAAGTAATGATGTAGGTTTCTTTAACATTTTATTATGGAAAATAGAATAGCATAATGAACCCCCATGTACTCTCACTGAACTTCAAAATTATCAATATTTTCCTAAGCTTTTTTATATATTCTTCTATCGCTTTTTTTCCTAGCATATTTTAAAGCAATCCCGGATATTATGCCATTTCATAAATGTTTATGTGAGCATCTCTAACTGACAAGGATTTTTTTTTTTTTACCTAAGTATCATGCTATTATCACACACAGCAGAATTAATTATAATACCTGGCCCATACTCACATTTTCATGGTGGTCTCAAAATGTCTTTTTATTGTTTATCCCCAAGGAATCCAAATAATATTCCTTTAGTATTTTGATATTGTTCCTTAAGTCTCTTTTATTCTGTAAAAGTCCCTTCCTCTTTTTATGCCATTAGTTGGTTAGAAAAACCAAGTTATTTGTCCTAGAGAATATACCCACTGAAATTCTGGGTTTCAAATTGATTCTGCCTGGTATTATTTAACTTGTTTCTCTATTATTCTTATTTCCTGTAAAGTGGTAGTTAATATCTAAAGGCTCGATGATAGATTCTTTGTGGGGTTTTTCATTTGTTTGTTTTTGGCAAGAATACTTTATAGATAATGATGCACATTTTTATATAATATCATGAAGCATATAATGTAAGGTTGTCTCACTTTTAATTATGCTAAAATTAATCTATGGGTTTAGTGTAACACATCCTATTCCTTGATACATTCATTTTCCTTAAACTGCATAGGGAAGTACCTCTTTGAGAAAATGCCATATTTAAAAAACTATATTTATGAAGGAAGGAGAGGAAGGGTAGGAAATATGATTCAGGGCTTCTGTTCCGTTATCTGTAAAATATATTGGTTGTATTAGAATTGAATCTCAATTGCCCATTGAAGACCAATGAAACAAATCTTTACTGACTCAAGGCAAGTACTTCCTCTGTTCCCTTTCCTCAATGATAGCAGCTTTAATATCTCAGCCTTTCTTCATCTCTGTCCATTTTACTACACTTCTTGTTTTCAAAGTGGCAAATTTAGGTAATTAGGTGACTTGAAGTATAACATAGATTGAGAAACAGATCTCAAAGTCTTTCACAACTGAATTTCTATCACAAATTTTAAATAATGATAATTAACTTCTTAAACAGGGATCAACTCCACCAGTAACTGTTTTCAAAGGTTCAAAGAAACCTTACTTAAAAGAATGCATTTTGATTATTAACCATGATACTGGAGAATGTCGACTAGAAAAACTCAGCAGCAACATCACTGTAAAAAAAACAAGGTATGTGGTTAACAAAATAAATTATTTTATTAGCATATAAAATGCTAAGGAAATGTCTGTGAAAAAAGTTATTGAATTAAATCACATTATTTATAAGGGTTATTTCTGTGTGTACAAAAATCTTTGAATCTTTTTCTTAGTTTAAATTTGGTGGAGAGCCTGAGCCAAAAGCTTGTACCATTTCTCCCTATGATATATAAAAGCTTGTTTTGTTTCTGAATGTTTTCTATATGTTTAGATATACCTTATTCTGTTGTATATGCTTACATAGAACTGGATTGAAAGGAGCCATTTTATACTCTTCAAAATAATTTCATCTTTATTTGTATAAGTTATTGAGCACCTCGAATCTGTAAGGCACTAGGAAAAGGAAAGTTTTCTATACAAGTACTAACCTCAAAACTCGTGCATTTTAATTGGATTAACATATAATTCTATTAGAAAAGTCAATAAGAGAATAAAGCCATCTCAGATCCTTTTTTGGAAACAGATGGGTGTATGAATTACCATATAATGAAGGGACTTGCTCTAAAAACCATACAAATAATATAGACAAAAATTGCTCTAAGAAATTAAAGAAAGGGAGGGGTTATGGTTGATTGGAACATTCAGGGAGCCCTTATTGGTGTAACTTGAAAAAAGTTAAGATTTAGAGCTTTTTTTCCCCCAAAAAAACATATTTGATAATAAAAATTACCTTCAATCCTTGTTAAATAGATAAGTTCCCAAAACTAACTTCAGATTAGGAAAGAGCCTGGGAAACTATTTTTTATTATCTCCTCCCCCAGGTGATTTTTATTAGTAACAAAGTTTGGAAAAAACCAATTTAATGGATTGGAGATATAAGTAAGGTTTGAAGGCAGGAATGTATCAGACTTATTTGGGGCCAATGAAAAAGACCTCTTTGAATACGCCAGAGATTGTCTCTGTGCCTGTATATAATAAGTATTGGAAAGTGAGGAGTGAGATTGATAGTGGATTAGATAGAGGTAAGATCATAAAGGTAGATTGAAGCTAATGCTTTCAACATTAACTAAAAATGAGGACATTGTCTTATTGATGGTAGTTACATATTAAATTTTTAAACTAGGAATTCTTTTAATTTAAAATATTTTTGTTTTGAAACATTAATCTACCAAGCAAACTGAGTAAAATGAAACAATGTGGGAAACAGAAAAATACATAAATCACAGTTTTTGAGAGTAGGAATGAAGAGAGAAGTGAGGTGCTAAATACTTTGTGAAGGAAGAACTGATAGGATTTGATGATTGGAAATCATCAAAAGATGATTTTGAGAGGCAGAAGTCAAGCAAATTGTTATATACTCTTCTTAAAAGTATTGAAAAGGAAGTCAATGAACCTGCTTTAGTAACATATCTTAAAGTTATGAATGAAAAATGTGGAAATGACTTAATTTTAACAGAAATAATAACTTTAGAATTTAGAAAATACATTGTACCTATTATATACTTAGGTATATTTCATTTTCTTTTAGGCATTCGTGTATCTTATCTCTTCAATATTGAGTAGTAGTTTTGTTTTTATTCATACTTATATCTCTCATAGGTCATAAAGTATGACCTATGTGTATGCCATATGTATATAGCAGGGCACAATAAATATTTGTTAAATAACGAATTAAATTAATATTTTAATTCTTGAATATCACTTTAAAGATGTCTAGGGAAAAGAGTAAGTGGTCAATTTTCATAACTTTGTAAGTTGAAATTGTTGTTACAATGCCATCATACCTGTTTTGACCTCTGATATTCTTATTCGCAGAGTTGAAGGAAACAGTAAATTTCAGTCTCGTGTAGAGCAACAGCAACAACAAGCACGGAATTTAACTAGGACTCCCAGTCTTGTAAAACATTCTCCATCTGAAGACAAGATGTCCCCAAGCTCTCCGATGGATGATATTGAAAGAGGTAAATCTAAGTATATATGATTTCCTTTAAAAGAAGTTATTAAGAATAAGTAAAAATTTTCATCTTAGTTAACAAATAAACTAACTATAAAATTTTATTGAGAGCATAATATTTTTATTATGGGATTTTTGTGGGGAAGAGTATAGTTTATGATTTAGGGTATTGTGTAATTATATATCTGTATAAGAGCATTTGTACCTTTTTTTTTATTATTCAGGAGAAAAAATGGCTGTTTAGATGTGTGTAACTGGAATTTTCTTCTTTTTAACAGTTGTGATGATTCAAATTCAGTTCTTCACAGCATCTTCCTGTCGAAGTTCTTTATGTATAGCCAGACTATAGATGTCTAAGATGTCACCAAACCAGTAGTGAAGTGAGGAGATGTAGTAAGCGGAAGCAGCAGGCAAGTTCTTCTGAATTGCTGCTCACTTCTCAGCAGGAAGGTGTTTCTAGGGAGGCACAATCCTTTTGAAAGTAAGGAAACTTAAATCTCAATTTTTTTCTAGCTGCAGTTTTGATGTTGGTGTTACAGCAATTGTAGTAGGAGTAAGACCCTGATCACCAAAGTGTATTTGCTTCTACACTTTTCCTTCATAACTTGCATGTAACTCTCTAATTTTACTTGCCCCTTTCTAGGACCAGTATAGTATTAGATCCCTAATATATTAGTGTTCCCTTTACAGACAGTAAGGAAGATATAAGCTCAGAACCCTTGTTGCTAAAAAGAATCTTGCATCTTATTATTATATCATATTTGCTTCCAAAATGGATTTAAATCATGATTTCATTATATACATGTATTTAGTAAAATACTGTAACAGAAATCACGGTATTAAAGGGAAAGAGAAAGCAAATTTGTTAATTAATGAAACATTAAATTTAGATCTGAACTTTCTAGCCACGAAGACAAAAATAAGGACCTAAGTAGCATATTTTATATGAGACAGATTCCAAAGATTCAGGCTCTTTTCTGCTATTAAATTCTAAAAGGAATTCATCATACGGAATCTTTTTTTTATAAAAGGGAGCATTAAAGTATATAGTATCTTCAACAATAATTTTACAATACAAGAAGTTCCTCTATGTGGGAGTTTTTAAACAGAGACCTTAATAAAAGCATTTATTGAAGCAGTGTGTTGGAGAGGATAAATTAAAATCATCCAAGCATAAGATTCAACTTTGTATAAGAATTTACATTGAGTATAGCATGTTCCTTAAATGGTCTTCTTTGAAATATTTTCTTGACCCTATGCCAGTGCCTCCTGCCATGGTTGAATCACCTTCAAATTTATATCTAGATGTCTGGCACTTGTATTAGTGTTTCTATGATTTAAATTTTACATTTACACCTTTGAGCTACCTGGAACTTTAGTTTACAAAGTAAGATAAGAATCTAAATTTCTGTTCTCTCCAACAGTATCAATAAATAGTATTGATAGAGAATCAACAAATATGGTATTGATAAAGAATATATGTCAATATTCATTTATTGAATAAGCTATCATTTCTTCTAATGATATGAAAAGCTGTTTTTTTCATGTGAAAACTTTCTACATGGACTTAAGTCAGATTCACAACATAAAATATACAATGGCCAATAAATATATGAAAAAGTGACCAAATTCACTAATACTTTTAAAATACAAATTTTAATATTAAGAGGTATTTTTTCATTTATGAGATTGGCAGTAGCTAAAACATTTGTCAACATCCAGTAGTGGTGAGGACATAAAGGGAAGCAAGTATGTTCATACATTTTTGAAGCAAGTATAAATTGGTACATATTTATTATTAGAGGATTTTTTTTCTACAAAGCACTTAGAACAGTATCTAGTACATGCAAAGTACTATATGAGGGTTTGTTATCATTATCATCAGCTTTATTTGCTAATAACTATTAAAGTAAAAATGTGCATATCCTTTACCTAGAAATTCTAGAAATTTCTTCTGTAGCAAAACTTGTACAAACAGATAGATATATTCATAGATACATCTATATCAGCCACATAAGAATGTTCCATGCAGTACTTTTTATACTAAGGGAAAAAATGGAAAAATCCCGAGTGCCCATCAAGAAGGGATTACAGTGCTACACATCCATTTTTAAATAGAGATCACATTTTAGTAACAAAAAAGGATATCCAGATAAATCATTAAGCAAAAAATCAAATTTTTACATATGTGTGTGTATGAACCATTTTTGAAAACAAAATTTATATAGGTTTGTCAATGCATAGATTTTGGAAGACATACTAAAATATAAGCATTATCTTTGGGAGTTTGGGTTATAGGAACCTATCATTTTTTATGGTGCAAATTTCTTGAGTTTTTACAATGAACTTGTTGTTTTTTAGATAATGATTACTTATTTAGAAGATAATAAACCGCTGAAGAATAATGTTAATATAAAACCACTCATCATCTTACCACAATGCAACTATCAATTTCTACCAATACTGTAAAACTTTTACATTATGTTTCTGTAGGTAACTACTAGGTCCTAAGCCTTCCTATACATTATTTCAACTAGCCTTTAAACTTTTTCTTAAGAAATATTTCAAACATAGGAAATACAGAGAATAATATAACAGATCATATACTTACAACTTAGAGTTAACATTTTACCACCTTGGCTTTAGGCTTTTTAAAAAAAATTACAGAAATCTCTTTCCTTTCCAACACACGCTCCTCCCTTTGCTGTCTATCTGTGCCCATGTCTGAATGTACTCTAAAGGATTTATATACTTTACTATTCATTGAAACAGTTTATGTATGATAGGTTTTTCTGATGCTTGATAGTTTGGGTAAATTTCTATAACTTTAGGTTTACTTATGTTTTCTATTTCTTTATTCAATTTTGGCAATTCATTTTGTCTTGAAAATTATCAGTTTAATGCACATTTTCAAATTGCTAACATAATTTATCCATACAAATCTCTGTAGTACCCATAGTTATGGTCCTTATTTATTTCTAACACTGATTATTTGTGCCCTGACTCTCTTTTTCTTAACCACTCTGAATAGAATTTGATACATTTCATTAGTCTTCAAACAACCATCATTTGGTCTAGTGAGATATAGTATATGAGGTGACTAAGAATGACATCTTTGGAGTCAGACTGCTTGCATTCAAATCCCAGCTTTATCACTTATCAGCTGTGTGGCTTAGGGAAAGTTACTTAACCTGTTATTCTCTCCGTGTATGCCCATAAATTTAATAAATTAGATGAAATGAACTAGTTCCCTAAAAGACACAAAGTTCACTCAAGAAGCCGATAACCTGAATATTCCTAAATCTTATAAAGAAATTGAGTTGTATTTAAAATCTTCCTCCTACCCCAACAAACACAAAAATCTTCAATACAGATTTCTAGTGAATTCTACCAGTCATTTAAGGAAGAAATAATACCAGTTTTATACAAACTCTTTTATATAATTAAAAAGGAAGGAATTCTTTTCAACTCATTCGTTTAAATCAGAATTACTGCTACCAATATCCAACAAAGATATTACAAGAAAAATAAATAAATAAATAAAACAAAAACCTACAAAAACATAGATGCAAAAATTTAAAACAAATTTTAGTAAATTGAATTTAACAACATATAACAGCAGTTCTCAACTAGGGATGATTATGTCCTCTAGCGTGACATCTAGCAATGTCTGGAGACATTTTTGGTTGTCACAACTGGAGTAAGGGGAGTAGTGCTACTGGCATCTAGTGGGTAGAAGCTAGGGATGCTGTTAAACATCTTAAAATGCACAGGACAGTAACAAGGAATTATCCAACCCCAAATGTTAATATTGCCAGGGTCAAGAAATGCTAATATATTAAGAGGATAATACATCATGACCAAGTGGGGTTTCCCCAGGAATACAGGCTTTCAAAAATCAATCAATGTAATTAATTGTATTAAAAACTAAAAAAGTTAAAGCCCTCTCAAAATAGTAGAAGATTTGACAAATTTCAAGTCATTCTCTTTTAACATTTATTTTCAATTACAGATGACATACAATATTATATTAGTTTTAGATTTGCAATATACTGATTAGACATTTATGTAACTTCCAACATGATCACTCCAATAAGTCTAGTACCCCCCTAGCACCATACATAGTTATTACAATATTAGTGACTATATTCTCTATGCTGTACTTCCCTGTGACTTCAACAGTCAATCTTGATAAAAACTTTTGGCAAAATAGAAATAGAAGAGAATTTAACCTGATGGAGGACATCTAGGAGAAGCCTACAGATGAAATCATGCATAATTGTAAGAGGCTAAATGTTTTCTCTCTAGCATCAGGAATAAGAAAAGATTTCCACTCTAACCACCTCTGCACATTGTATTAGAAGTTTTAATTGATGCAGTAAGTCAAGGAAAATACAGAAAAGGCATGCAGATTGGAAAGAAAGAGGTAAAACTGTCATTATTCACAGATGACATGATTGTCTATGTAGAATCTGATGGTATCTAAAGAAAAAGCTACTAGAATAGTGAGTTTAGCAAGGTTAAAAGATACAGGGGAAATATACAAAAATAAATTACATTTCTGTGTACTTGCAATGAGCAATTAGAAATTATAGGGAGCATTTGAGATCTTGTTCTCTGGCATATGTTGTCAGTTAGGCTCAAATAAACTAGTAAAAAAAAAAGAAAGAAAGATGTTAAAAGTATAAAAACAAAGGCATTTATAAAAGCTTCCAAAGATTAAATAATTATAAATAGATCTGACAAAATATGTGGAGGACCTGTATAGTGAAAATTATAAAGCATTGCTGAGAGAAATTAAAGAAGCTGTAAGTAAATGGAGAGAGATAGTGTTCACGGGTCAGAAGACTCAATATCATTAATATGCCAGATTGCTCTATGGATTCAGTGCAATTCCAATCAGAATTACAGCATGCTTTTTAAGAAATTAAAAGGCAGTGGCTCTGAAAATTAGATTGTCAATTTGAACCAAAGCCCACAAAAGCAGGCAAGAATCTCTATGCTAAACCTAAACAGGGCAACAGCCTGCAAAAATTAAAAAAAAAAAAAATAGCATACAGAATCTCCCTAGCATAATCACCAAAATATTTAGGATACAAGAGAAAATTACCAGTCATAACATGAATCAAGAAGATCACAACTTGAATGAAAAAAGAGAGTCAGCTGACACCAACACCATGATAAATCAGATGTTAGGATTGTCTGACAAGGATCTTAAAGCAATTATCACAAACATGATTTTAAAAACAACTACAAATTCTTTTGAAACAAATGAAAAATAGAAATAACAGTAAAGAAATAGAAATTTAAAACAAA
The DNA here is from genome assembly GCF_902729225.1 of Pteropus medius. Lineage (NCBI taxonomy): Eukaryota > Metazoa > Chordata > Mammalia > Chiroptera > Pteropodidae > Pteropus > Pteropus medius. The sequence continues at coordinate 6,789,129 of NW_024351543.1, forward strand.
AACCAAGTGTAAATTATAGAACTGGCAAATACAATAATAGTAATAACAGTAAAAAAACTAAGATGACAAGAGATCCCACATTTGTATCAATGATATCTTGCAGGAGAGTGAGAGTGGGGCTAAAAGAGTATTTAAAGAAATAATGCCTGAAAAGATCCCATGTTGTATGAAAGATGTAAACCTGCATATTCAAAAAGCTTAATAAATCTCATATATGATGAACTCAAAGAAATCCATTCCAAGATACATCATAATAAAATAGAAAACTAAAGGCAAAAAAAAAAAAAAAAAAAACCCAACTGACAGCAAGAGGGAAATGACACGTTAGCTGTAGAAAAGTGCTGTCCAAATGGCAACATATTTCTCATCTAAAACCAGAGACTGGAAAGAAGTGGCACAATATTTTTTAAGTGCTAAGAGAAAAGAAATGTCAACATGAATCCTATATCTGGTGAAATTATTCTTCAGTAATGAAGGAAAAATAGCCTTTCTCAGAAAAGCTAGAAGAATTTAATACCAAACTATCCTTAAATATTGGTTATTTAAGCAAAAATAATAAAAGAGGGAGTCAGGAAATGAGAAAGAACAGCAGAAAGAGCAGAAACATTGACAAATACAAAACCTTATGGATTTTCTTGTGACTTATCTAAATCATACGTGATGATTGAAACAAAAAATTATAACACCTTTTGATACTCAAGACAATATTTAGAAGTGAAGTCTACAGCCATACCATACTGAACGTAACCGATCCTGTCTGATCTTGGAAACTAAGCGGGGCTGGGCCTGGTTATTACTTGAATGGGAGACCACCTAGGAATACCAGGTGCTGTAGGTGTTAAAAAAATATATGTATATATTTTAAAGTGGAGGACATAAAGGAATCTAAATGGAAGTGAGGTTTCCACACCTTACTTGAAGTGGTAAAATATTGATGTCATGTACGTATATTGGAATACTCAAAGCAACCACTCAGGAAAATATATAAAGTGACACTTTCAAAAACACCATAGTCAGGTGAAAGTAAAAGGACGGAAAAATATATGCCAAGCAAACATTGATTTTAAAAAGTTGTGCAGCTGTATTAATAGTAGATAAACTTAGAGCAAAGCAAATTACTACAAAGAGGAACATTAATAATGCTAAAAGGATTAATCTACTAGGGTAACATAAAAGTGTGCACAAAGACAACTCAAAATACATAAATCAAGAACTAATAGACCTGAAAGGAAAATTCAACAAATCTGTAATTATTCTTGGGTTCATCAGTGGATATACTTACTAGACCAAATGTCAACAAAGATATGAAAAAGCCGACAATATAATTAACAGGATCTAATTGACATCTATCTATATCTATATCTAATCTATATGTAATACTCCATGCAACAACAGTGGAATTCACTTTCTTTTCAAGTGCCCATAGAATATTTATCAAGGTAGACCATATCCTGGGCAATAAAAGAAGCCTCAATAAATTTATAAAAACTGAAATCAGAGATATGTTCTCTGTAATGGAATCAAACAAAAATAACAGATAACAGAATAATCTCTAAGCACTTGGAAATGAAACAACATATTTCTGAATGATCCATGGGTTAAAGAGGAAGAATCAAACAAAATTAAAAATACATAAAATTAAATGTATAAAGTAAATGCAGCATTCCAAACATGCAGCTAAAAGAGTGGGCATAGAGAAGTTTATTGCACTAAATGATAGAGGAAAGATGTCGAATCAATACCTCAATATATCAATCATACCTCAACAAAGCAGAAGAAAATCAGATTAAACCCAAAGCAAGCAAAAAGTAGCAAATTATAAAAATAAGGGCAGAAATTAATGAAATTGAAAACAGGAAAACACTAGAGAAAAATCAGTGAAACAAAAAGATGGTTCATTCAAAAATTAATACTACTGATAAGCTTCTAGTAAGACTCACAATAATAAAAATACAGAAGACACGAATCACTAATATCAGGAATGTAATGATATCATTACAGATTCAGCAGTCATTAAAAGGATTATAAAGGAATGTTAAAACTTTATGTTTTTAAATTTGACACTTTAGAAGAAATGGACCAATTCCTCAAAAGCTAAAGACTACCAAAATTTAACCAAGATGTCAATAATCTGAATAGTCTTATGACCATTACAAATATTAAAGGTGGTCAGACAGAAAAAAATCGAGAACCATATAATTTCACACATAGTGGGGCATAAAACTGAAAACAACAAATGAACAAGACAAACAAATAAACTCATAGACACAGACAACAGTTAGTGGTTATCAGAGGGAGAGGGGGAAGTAGATAAGGATAAAAAGCATCAAATACATGGTGACAGAACAAGATTTGACTTTGGGTGGTGAACACACAATGTGATATACATATGATGTAATATTGAATTGTACACTTGAAACCTATATAGCTTTTTAAATCAATGTCACCCCAATAAATTTAATTAAAAAAATAAAGAAATTGAAAGTGGATTTTTCAGAAACCTTGCAGGCCAAGAGAGAGTGAGATGATATTTTCAAAGTGGTAAAAAACAAAAAACTCTCCCAACCAAGACTACTTTAACCAGCAAAATTATCCTACAGAAACAAAAGAGAGATAAACACTTTCCCGGATAAACAGAAGGTAAGGGAATTCATCACCACCAGACATTCCTTACAGGAAATGCTAAAGGGAGTTCTTCAAGGTGAAATGAGAGGATGCTAATTCATGACATGAAACAAATGAAAATAGAAAACTCACTGGTAAAGTTAAGTATATAGTCAAATCTAGAATGTTCTGATACTGTAATGGTAATGTGAAAACCAGTTAACTCTAGTATAAAATTTAAAATAAAAATATTAATAATAACCATAGCTATAATAGTTTGTTAATAGAGACACAATTTTATAAGATATAAATTGTGACATCATAAACAAAATCTGAGAAGGATAATAAAAGGGTAGGGTTCTTTTATAAGATAGAAATTATTGGCTTAAAATAGACTGTTATAACTATAAGAGATTTTATGCAACCTCATGATAACCACAAAGCAAAAACCTCTAGTAGATACACAAAAAATAAAGAGAAAGTAATCAAAGTGTACTACTATGGAAATTCATCAGATCACAAAGAAAGACAGCAAGAGGAACAAAGGAACTACAAAACAACCAGAAAACAATTATCGAGGTGGCAATAATAAGGCCTTACCTATCAATAATTACTTTAAATGGAAATGGATTAACTTCTCCAGTCAAAAGACATAAAGTAGCTGAATGGATAAAAAACAAGATCCAACTATATGCTACTGACAAGAGACCCATTTCAGCTTTAAGGACATAGTGAAAGTGAAGGGTAGAAGAAGATTCCATTCAAATGGAAACCAAAAGAACATGGGTAGCTATACATCAGACTGAATAGACTAAGTCAAAAACTGTCATAAAAGACCAAAGTCATTATAAAATGATAAAGGGGTCAGTTTATCAAGAGGATATAATAATTGTAAATGTTTATGCACCTAACATCAGAGCACCTAAATATATTAAACAAATATTAATACATCTGAAGGGAGAAATTGAGACAGCAATACTCTAGTAGGGGACTTCAATACTCCATTTTCAACAATGGCTGAATTATCCAGACAGAAAATCAATAAGGAAACATTGGATTTGAACTACATATTAGACCAAATAGACCTAACAGACCTATATAAAATATTCCATCCAACAGCAGCAAAATACACATTCTTCCCAAGCAGACACAGTACATTCTCCATGATAGATCATATGTTAGGTCACAAAACCAGTTTTAACAAATTTAAGGAGGTTGAAATCACGTTGAGTATCTTTTCCAACCACAGTAGAATGAAACTAGAATCAGTAACAAGAGGAAAACTGGAAAAATTACAAACCTATGGAAATTAAACAACATACTTCTAAAACCAGTGGGTCAAAAAAGAAATAGGAAACAAAAATATCTTGAAATATTAAATTGTACAACTGAAACTTACTGGATAGCATTAACCAATGTCACCATAATAAAAATTTGATAAATAGGGAAAAAATGAAGAGTTAAGGGGGAAAAATATATTGAAATAAATGAAAATGGAAGTACAATATACCAAAACTTATGGGACACAATGAAAGCAGTTCTAAAAAGGAAGTTTATATCAATAAATGCCTACAATAAGAAAAAAGAAAGATCTCAGCTAACTTAACTTTATACCTCAAAGAACTAGAAAAGAGCAAATTAACCAAGTTAGAAGAAGGAAGGAAATAATATCAGCAGAAATAAGAGAAATAAGACTAAAAGAACAATAGAAAGATGAATGAAACTAGGTTGGCTTTTTGAAAGATAAAATCGACAAACCTTTAAGTAGACTGAAAAAGAGAAGAGTCAAAATCAGAAACGAAAGAGACATTATAATAGGAGCTACAGAAATATGAAGATTCGCGAGAGACTTATGAACAATTATATGCTAAGACATTGGATTACCTAGAAGAAATGGATAAATAACTAGAAACATACAATTTACCAAGACTACATCATGAAGAAATAGAAAACCTGAACAGACCAATACTGTAAGGAGATTGAATCAGTAATCAAAAACTTCCTAGCAAAGAAAAGTCCAGGACCAGATAGATGGCTTCACTGGTGAATTCTACCAAATATTTAAAGAAGAATTAATGTCAATCCTTCTCAAACTATTCCAGAAAATTGAAGAGGAGGAAACACTTTTAAATTCGTTTTATGAGGCCAGGCTTACCCTGATACCAAAGTCAAGAACATTATAAGGAAAGAACATTATAGGCCAATATCTGATGAACATAGATGCAAAAATCCTCAATGAAATACTAGCAAATGGATGATCAAGTGGGATTTTTGCCTAGGATGCAAGGATGTTTTAACATATGAAAATCAATAAACATGATATACTGTGTTAACAGAATGAAGACTAAAATTCATACGATCATCTCAATAGATGCAAAAAAGCATTGGACAAAATTTAACATTTGCACAATGAAAACCAATTTGTTGTATACACTTTAAATATATACAATTTTATTCATCAATTATACCTCAGTGGAGCTGACAAAAAAATTCATCTGTATGTATTACATTGCATTATACGTGTTGGAGAAATAAAAGAATTGGAGGATGTTTTCTGCCAAATAGGCTTTAATTTTTACAGTTTTAATTTCACATTATTTGAATTACATATATATTTGAGTATAATGGTTTACATATATATTTGAGTATAATGGTTTAAAGTGTAGTATTTAGATCTAGACACTGCCTATGTCTTTTAATTTTCATAATCCCAACATTGAAGTATGGCTTGGCTCTATGGTAGAGGAGCTTTTAAAAGCATTTTTTTAGGTGGGAGGTTCTGGAACTGTTGTGTGTGCTGTCCAGAAACAGAATAGGGAGAAACAGATACTACCAGAGAAGAGCCAGAAAGGAAAGATTTGGGCCCAGGGATGCAGTTTTTACAGGAAAAATTGAATTGCTCCTTTTTTCTTTCTTCTTTTTATTTTTTTAACTCTTGATTGTGGTAATAAAGAATGAACTCAAGCTCCAACAATAGATGAGTTGGGTGTCAGAATCTAAAATGCCAGTTTCCAAGCAGAGTTTAAAAACACATATGATCACAAGAAAATGCTGGCAGTGATTATTCTTGAGAAATAGGATTAAAGGAACTTGAAGAAGGGGTAGGAAGAGGGGATGTTACTTTTCATTTTGTCCTAGTAGAGGGTTTTTTAAAATAAAATGCTTTAAATGCTGTAAATATATGTTTAATTTTATTTATTCATCAACGCTTTCTTAGAAACTAACACATTTAAATTTTATATTTAATATTTATATTTAATATTGTTTATTTAACCCATCTATTATCTTCTGTTACATTTTCAGAACTGAAGGCAGAAGCTAGTCTAATGGACCAGATGAGTAGTTGTGATAGTTCATCAGATTCTAAAAGTTCATCATCTTCAAGCAGTGAGGATAGTTCCAGTGACTCAGAAAATGAAGATTACAGATCCCCTCCTTCTGATCCTGGGAATTATATCTCAGGACATCCTACTATGTCTGCCATGCCACAGTGCGAGATTCCTGAGATAGATGCTGGTCATAATAGATACAACAACAGTGGCCTTCTGATGAATACTTTAAGTAAGTATATGTAAGCATGAGTAATCGAAAAAGTAAGAATTCACAGTGAAGCCTTCTTGATTATGATCTAAAATTTGGATAAAGAGAAAAGACTCCTATTTTATTCACTTGACACTATTAACCATAACCTTTCTATTGCATTATTCATTTTCTAACAACTGTTACACACTGCCTTATTGACTTTTCTCCTATCTTTCTAGATACTTTTCTTTTTCTCTTTTACTGGTTTATAATCTTCTACTCAGTCATTAGAGCTGGAGTTCTTCAAGGCTTAATCATAGGTCCTCTTTTTCTCCTTATTCTTTCCCTAGATAATTTCTGTATTTCTGTTGCAATCAATAGATAACTTGTAAATTTGCATCTCTGACCCAGAGCTGTGAGCTCTAGATACATAAATCCAACATCATCTCTTAGTAAGAGGCATTTCAAATTCACTTTGTCTAAAACCAACTTATAATATTTGGCTAAGTGTTTTCTTCTTAGTGAAAGGCAGGATTCCTCTAATTATGGAAACCAGAAACCCGATTATATTCAAGGGTCGACTTTCTCTCTTTATAGTCCTTTACCTGTTTATTTTACCTCCTTGATATTTCTCAAATTCATCTACTTCTCTGCATCTCTACCACTATCATTCTAGTTAAATGCAATGACTTTTTGATTCACTTCATATCTACTCAAACCTGTTTTTAATCTATTATGTACATTGCAGCTAGATTGATCTTTTCATAATTCAGCTATAATTTGTCACCTCTTCTGTTCTGAACTTTTCAATAGCTTATAAATTCTTTTAGAAGAGCAACATAACACCTTAACATAATGGTATTGCTCCTCCTGTTCTAGCAACATTTGTCATCTTTTGCCACCCTACTCAAATACTTTCACCCACATCAGGACCCTTATACAGATGTCCATTTTGCCAGAAATACTTCCTTCTTTTCATATAGTTCACTTTTTCTCCTTTAGATTATAATTCGAGGTTTACTTTATCAAGAAAGCCTTCCTTGACCTTCTTGACAAGATCAGATCTCCCTTTTTATAGACTTTCAGAGTAATATCTTCTTTATATCAAATGTCACAATTGTCAATTTATATTTATTTGTGCGGTTTGCTTTCTTCTAAAGTATAAGCTCCAGGAGGACAGCAATCTTGTTTATTTTTGCTTATCATTGAATACTAGCTCTTAGCACAGTACCTGATACATAGGCGATGCTCAGTAAATACTTTTTAATGAAGGCATGCTGGTTGGTACTGTCTGGGGGAGAATGAGATTTTCTCTATGTTTAAAACTAATCACACTGTGTAAATTAATAATGATAAAGTAAGTAACTAGGAAAGACTGACTAGCTCTAGCCAAATAGCAAAACTAAACAAAAAAGGAGCCACAACTGGGTAGCAAAGAGTCAGAGTAAATTTATGAGTTAATTAGGGGCCAGGAAAGGTCTTTTGAACTTCTAATTATTTATTTCTTTAGTGCTGTTATTCCTAACTTGAGGGGTAAAATTGGAGCATCTGATTTCTCGAATGTTAGGATTATTAATATCTGAAATATTATCATTATTAACAAATTATAGGAGTAAAGCCATATGATTATTTCAACAAATTTGAATTTGACAAAATTCAATATTTATTAATTTTCAAATTTTACCAAAGGTCGAATATAAGGGAATTTCCTTAACTTTATAAAAGTTAATTATAAAAATCAGAACTACTGCCAACATGAGGTTAATAGAGACTAGAACCATTCCCATTAAAGTCAGGAACAAGGCAAGGAGGACTATTATGATTTCTATTGAGCATTGTTCTGAAGATTCTACCAAGTACAATGAAACAAGTAAAAGAAATGAGATATAAGAATCAGAAACAAGAAATAAAATGTTCCTTATTTGTAGATAATGTAAAATTGTCTACATAGAAAATCCAAGAGAATCAGCAAACTATAGAACTAAAATAATTGTGGATACATAAAGGGATATGCAAAAGTTACTAGTGATTTATTATACCGATAAAAACCACTTGGGATTCCTTTTAAAAATAGTGAATTTCTTTTCTTGATATAATTTATCCAAATTGGAGATTTCCTAATAAGAGGAAATAAACCCTCTCTTACTATTACTGCAATCATCCCATTTCTCAACCTTATCAAACCCAATAACCTCTTTAATGACAGATGTTTTAAAGTCCCTTTTACTATATTAAAATGAATTTCATAGCTTAGGTACATACATCTTTGAAAATAATTTAATGTAATATTAAGAAAAAATGAAAAAGTAATTTATAGTAAATGAATATATATTCTACTTTGTAAATGTTCAAACATGGATATACTAGAACACATAACAAAGTAGCCATATGTTTGCACTTTTAATGAATAAATTTGAATTAAGAGAAGCAAGACAACATTAAATTCGTATTGTCAATAATTTTTCTTTTATTTAATGTGTTGAAATAAAGACAAACATATATACTCATATATTTGCATATACAGGCAAGTGCTGAGCTGCTATATTGCTGAGCAGCATAGAGGTCGCTAATGTGTTTTCCAAAACAATTTCGAAAAGAAAATCTTTGTAAGGTTCTGAGAAAAAAAAAATAAGTCTTTTTTCAGTTTATATGGTAGTTTTATCTTTGTACAATTCAGTGAATTTTAAATCTGTACAAAAAAATACTTTTAGTTTATAAGACAAATGAAAATTCATAGACACAGACAACAGTTTAGTGGTTACCAGAGGAAAGGGGGGAGTGGGGGAGGTAAATAAGGGTAAAAGGGATCAAATATATATGGTGATGGAAGGACGTTTAACTTTAGGTGGTAATCACACAATGCAATACACAGATGATATATTATTAAATTGTACACTTGAAACCTATATAATTTTATTAACCAATGTCACCCCAATAAATTTAATTAAAAATGCAATTAAGTTCTGGCCTTAAAATTATAAACAGTTCTTCTCATACATGAATACCCTACTGGAGTTGCAAGTTGTATAGAATGTGGAAGAGGTCTTTATTGTACAAGACTGGCCCCAGCATTGCATGACATTTGGCATCCCTAAATTCTCCTCCCACTAAATGCTAGCAATCTGCAAATCATCTGGACAAGCAACTTCTCACATAAATTTCTGTAACATCTTCCAGGGGGCAGTATTGCTCTCATTGAAAACCTCTGATGTAGACTTCTGAATGCATGTGCCATCGGTAATCTCTTTTTTTTCCAAGTCATGATTACCATTTTGATTGAAAACATATTACCTGTACTAAGCATCTCATATTCAAAGGCTAATCTCATATCTTCAAAAATGACTGAGCATTTTAACAGCATGGAGATACTATGCATATAACCTCTATAATATGAAGTCTCTTGAGAAAAGTGGAACTCAGGATGTTTGGGTTTGTGTCACTTGAGAAAATCATATTACAGGCATCATATCAAGTTGAACAGTCTTATGCCATTAAATAGTTACATAACAAGTGGAAACTTAAGCCTTGAAAGCAATAAAATGGTCATGGGAACCAGTTGTACAAAAGAAGCTTTAGCAGATTTTTTTATCAAACGATATAATCAGTTCTGGAGTTCAAGTAGTAGACAGAGATATCATACAACAATTTATATATGGCCTAAAAACTATTCCTCTTAAATTGGTATCAACTTCAAAATATGCCAGCTTTTGTTGATTGTGGAGTAGTTAAAAAATACAATAATTTTTTTGAATACTTATAAATTTTTTTGAATACTTATAAATTTATTTCTTATTAGAGGACCAAAATTATACGTGGAAGACAATATAAATGCAAATGATAAGTATGCTTCATAATTATTAGAAAATGTTTAGAGAAGAACTTATGTACATACTGCATCACCATAGAGTTGTTATATTATTTCAGCAATATAAAACCTAGTGGAATTACTTTCATATAATTTTCTAAGAACTGAGGCATTTCTATAACATGCATAACTTGGGGGAGTTTTATGTTCAAACAGTGTCTATTATTGGTTTTTATTAATTCTGGATTTTTTTTGGTATTTATACTCTGTTTTATCTGGCTTATTTCACTTAGCGTGATTATGTCGAGGTCCATCCATGTTGTCGCAAATGGCAGTATTTCATCTCTCCTAATGGCTGAGTTATATTCCATTGTATATATGTACCACAGCTTCTTTAGCCAATCTATCGTAGGACACTTTGGTTGCTTCCATGTCAAGAATTTTTTAACTATTGTAATTCACTACCCAAATGATTTTATCCAATCTCATAGCTTCAAATAAACCCCTACAATCAATGATTCCCAAATCTTTATTTCCAGCTCTAGCCTTTACCTTGAGCTTCAGACTTGTATATCCAATTACCCTTGTCATATATACTTAAGTATTTACTAGGTATCTCAAATGTACCATGTTGAAAATTGAACTTGTGATTTTTCTCACACAGTCTTGTTCCTCTGGTGTTTCTCATCTCATTAAATTATACCACGATTTATTCAGTTGTTTAGATCAGAAATTTTGGAGGTCATTCTTCACTTTCTCTCATGCCCTAAATCCAGTGTTTTTGATAGTCTTATATTCTCTATCTTCAAAGCATAAATCTGACCACTTAGCACCACCTCCACCTGAACCACCTGAGTCAAAGCCAATGTTATTTCTTATGTGAAAAACTGCAATAGACTCATAACTGCTCTCCCTGATTTCATATTTCTTCCACACTATTGTAGTTTATTCACTGATACACAGTAGTGTCCAATTCAGTTGCTTGCTTAAAATTTTCTGATAAATTCCCATTATATTTCAAACAAAATTCAAAGTTATTACCATGACCTATAAACCATGGTCTTCGAATATCTTTCTGACCTCATTTCCTATCATTCCCTTTCTTTTCATTATATGCCAACCACAGCAACCTTCTTACAATCAGAGAACACAACAAGGATGCTTCTGCCGTGGAGTATTTGTATGTGCTGTTCTCTGAGCCTGGACAATTACCCCCCTCCATGTTTTCATTAGTTACTCTTTACATTTGAATCTCTGTTCAAATGTCACCCCTCAAGGAAGCCTTCTCAACTACCCTATCTAAAATAGCACCTCCCACCATTCTTCCCATGCCCATCTTCATTTTTTCATAGTATTTATCTCTACTTGACATATTATATATTTGTTTATTTGTTTACTGTTACCCCCACTAGAATGTAAATTTCATGACCATAAGCACATGGATGAATTACAAGAGGAATCAATGAAGAGTTACTATTAACAAGCATAATAATTTTCACAATTTTTAAGTAAACAAATTATATAACTTTTTTGCACTCTTTAAAATGATATAGTCTGATCTTCTAAATACATTTTCTCTCATTTCCTGATGTAATTAAATCAGTGGTCTAAAAAGGGTGATGTTGGTATGTGAAAGAACCCTGAAATAGATGCCAGGTAATACTAAAACTATGCTGAAGGTTGGTGGTGTATTTTTTCTTTACAGGCAGTATTAATTTGAGTTACTAATGATGTAATTAAATTGTATCACTGATTATTAATGATGAAATGTTGGCTAACCAGTATCACTTGAAATTTTTCTATAATATTTATGTTATCCAAGCATAAATATATTAAATATTAAAATATTAAATATTTAATTACAGTTTTGCTATTTTTTATTTTAGGAAATGATTTGCAGCTGAGTGACTCAGGAAGTGACAGTGATGACTGAAGAAATATTCAACTATAAATATAAAATTCACAAGATGTGATTATTTTATATTAAGAATAAAAATTTCTAAGACTGAGGAAAATATATCTTAACTTTAAATGATAAAATAAATTAAATTTGATTCAGAATTTTCAGTTGATGTTACATTTTTTTACCTTTTATGAGTATCAGTATTTTATTTCATCTTAAAACTTTTATGAGGTTTTACAGATGAGAAAACTGACTCAGAGGTTAGTAACTTGCCCGCATATTGTTAGTTAACAAGTGATAGATCAAGTGTTTTAGAGTTCAGTGCTCTGTTTTACCCCATTGCTCTCTCCAATTGTGAAATGTCAAAACTATTGATTTATAATAAATGTCTGTGGTTTTAATTATATCTCTGAGCCTTTTCTATCTCATATTTCTTAAATTTTTGTTGAAAATATATTAATTCCTCACAAAATTAAGCTATAATTTAGAGTAAAGTTGAAGCTAAAACAGTTGCTTTAATGAAACGACTGTTATAATATTTTTCATCATTTGCTTATTTTGCTTTTGAGAGAAAAACAAGCAGTTAATTGTTAAAGAGATAATATTTGCATCTATAATACTTTTTAATTTGAAGGAAATGATAAATATTAGATTATAGTTGAAAGCCTCCAACTACAGTATGCAGCCTTTCAGGTTTACTTCTTTCACTTAGTAATATGCACTTAAGTTTCCTCCATGTCTTTTTCATGACTTAATAGCTAATTTCTTTTTAGCATTGAATAATATTGCATTGTCTCCATGTACCACTTTTTACTCACATACTGAAGGGATCTTGGTTGCTTCCAATTTTTGGCAATTTTGAAACAATTTTTTATTCAGCTTCACCTCTTACCATAGAGATTTCTGTAGGTTTTTTTTTTTTTAATCCTTAAATTCTGGTTTTAACCTCTCCTACTTCTCTCTTTTCCCTGGCCTACCTTCAGCTAATCTGTGTCTTCACTTTTTCCTATTCATCAATACTCATGTGAAAACCACAACTGTGTCATTTATTACTTAACTAAAGCTAGATCAAATACTAAAAATCAAATAATCGCTTTCTACACTCACAAAACCTGTTGGGATTTTGTGTTGAAATTATAGGTTGATTTGGGTGGGGAATATTGATTGACATCTTTACAATATGAAACTTCAAAATCATGAGCATGAAGGGGGCTGGGGGAGGATGAAAAGAGTAAAAGAGGTCAAATACAAAGTGACAGAAGGAGACCAGACTTTAGCTGAACACCCAATAGAATATACAAATACTATATTATAAAGTTATATACCTGAAGTTTATATAATGTTATAACCAATGTTACCCCAACAAACTTAATTTAGAAAATAGTTTTTTAAATCCCTACCTAGATCTATTGAATAAGAATTTTCAAGGGAAAAACATATAAATTTGCATTTGTGTGTCTATGTGTATGCATACATATACATACATTACATATTTATATATGTGAATTTACATAAATGGCTCATTATCAAGGAAGTTTAGTTTACACAGGACAAGATTAAGATTTCTTCCATCTCTGATATTATTTGATTCTATGAATACTAGCATTATATTGCCATAATAAAAAGAATTTCATCAAAAAGGCGAATCAGAGAACCGAAGTCAATACTCCAAAGTTTGGTATTTTGGGTACCTACGAGCACAAACGAATTGGTTCATCGCATATAGGTGCTGTTTCATCTGCTCTACCAGATCAAATGCCATTCTAGGTACAAGGCTAGAGCTGGGAGAGCCATTGACATAATTAGATCTGCAAGACATCTGTGCCTCTAGTGGTTAACTTGACTGATAACTTCTGACTGTTGATTTGTTTTGCATCCAGAGTCATTAACCAAACCAGAAAGGGCAATACTTCCTGAAAGAATAACTACAGCTTAATTATTAACGCCACTGTCAGAAATAAAGCTGGACTTTTTGGGTAAATGTTGGTGGGAGAGAAGGGGGATGCGTGTAATCAAAACAGAAGACATGGTCAAAGTCTGAAGTAGAGTTTAGGGAGGAAAGGGTAGACTTTTCCTGGTTTAATATGTCAATATATTACTCAAATGGGTAGTGTAAGAATTTTGTTAGGGATAGAGTCATAGTTTCCCATATTCTCAAAAACAAAATTCATTTTCCTGTTTGCTGACCTTCTTGTTGGTTTTCTTTTTTCTTATAGCTCTCTGACCATTCTTTTGTTTTCTTTTGACTGACATCTAGACAAACATCCCACTCTTTTGTTCTTTTACAAAACTCTTTGACTTAGCAAAAATAATACTGTATAAAATGCATCTATCATCATCATACTTGTTCTTGTTCTTCTTCTGATAAGGACTAAATATATTCTAGAGTCATTTGAGAGTCCATCCACTGAAATACAAAATTTTTTTTTGCAGTAGTGCCCAGAAAGTAATTGGTTCATAAGTTTTGCTAAAATTAAATTTTATTTATTAAAGAAATGATGGATTTAACCTAAAGTGATAACACAGGGCACAAATTTAGCGAAGAAGAATGATTCCCAAATGTACATCACCAATCCTTCTGTCTGATTTTCTTTAGCCACACCTTTTTAATTGCTTATAAGATATTTCTAATTGAACTTTATTATGTTGAAAACCAAAATCAGCATTTTCTCTGTCTTCAATTTTGTGTTGACTGTCCTTCAAAGCGTTTGGATTTACTAATACTGATCTTTCTTATCTGCCACCTACCGGCCACATGACTTTGGACAAATTACTTAGCCTCTTGGGACTTTCATTCCTATAAAATGGGGGTAGTAATAAGAATTAGAATAGGTAGATAGATAATATATATGTAATTCATTATAGGTGTTCAGTAAATGGCAGCAATTTTATCCTAAAATCAATGTTTAAATCTATGCTGAGGGATTGTAGTCTTAACTATTCTGCATTCTTTTGCAGTTCTACAGCATTATCTTACCCCATCTTGTGATCTGTTGTTCTTACTTCCCTATGCTTTACCTTTACTTAATTATTCTTTTGAATTAGTCTCTGTGACCCAACTCTTTCTTTTCCTATGGCTTTGTGCTTTGCTCTGGGCTAGGCAGCTGCCGAAGGCAACACCCATAGGGTTAAACCTAGTTGCTGAAGCCACCCCCCTTCCCCTCCCAATCCCCCTTTTCACTGTAGGCTGGCAGCTGTCCCAAGTGCCTACCGAAGCCAAATGCTTGAGGAGAGAGAAAGGAGCCAGCTATGAATCCTTTCCAGAAAAACGAGTCCAAGGAAACTTCTTTTTCACCTGTCTCCACTGAAGAGGTACCACCTCGACCCCCTAGCCTTCCAAAGAAGCCAACTCCGGTGAGTCTCCAGATTCACTTTTATCTCCAATAGGAACAGACTCACTCTTTTGCTTCTCTGCTTTGGTCTCTTCTGCTGAGCTGTATTAGGTGATTAAAAACTATTCTTTCTTGGAGTTAAAATTAACCTGAAAACCAAATCTAAAAAGAATCTTGCTTTACTTAGGAGAGAAAGCAGCAGCAAGAGGTTGTCAAAGTTCTTCGCTTGGGATCCAGAACTTTGCTGCATTTCTTTGTATATTCTGAGTTTCCCTGGGTGAAGGGGGAAAAAAAGCAGTTTGAATGTCCAGGGAAACTTGGCAAGCACTCCTGTCTAGAGAACTGTGTGTGATTGTTCTTTCTTTACCAATATAAAAATTCAGCCCTGAGTTCCTCCTGCATGCAGAGTCTTATGCTGGACACCAACAGGAGGTTTAGAATAAATCTAGTCTTTCTTACTATGTGTTCCAGTTTACAGTGGGAAACAGGACAGAGAAACAAAGAAGTAATAATAATGTTTTGAATTATAGACATTATACACTCCTAAATTTATTATCTCATTCAATTCTCACATTAAAGTCCTATAGTGGAGAAAATTATAGTAATAATAGCGACTATTTACTGAGTTCTTAATATGGGCCAAGGTGATAGTATTCTCATTTCTTTGCAGTAACAGAACTGAAATAAAAAGACAGGTGAAATGACATGGCCAGGGTCAGTGTGTTAACACAGCTGGTGACAGTGATACGTAGCTAGTGAAAGTGTGCTGGTAAATTTCAGATTATATAATTCTCAAGCTGAGCTTGAAAGGTGAGAAGTCAGTTCATTGTCTTTCAAGTGAGTTACCATCATACATTAACATTTATTAATATTTAGGAGAGTCATTTATATCTATTCTATTTCATATGGGTAAAAGAATGAAAACATTAAATTTATTACCTTATTTAGTTATATCTTTCTAGTCCAAAAATATTTAAGGCTGCTTACAAAGATATGTAAATTTCTTATGAAATAAGAGGCAATATAAATCTCATGATAAGATATAACTCTCCCAAGGACAGATATCTTCATTCCCCCTCTCATGTCGAGCTATCATAATGAGTCAGGATTTGAAATAAAACATGACATTCCTTATATTCTGACTGATATAGTGCATGAAATAACATAGTCCTTTTAATGTCCAATAGCATTAAGAAGAAAACGTTATTGAATATCCTTCATGGGAAGAATGGACATTAATTTTATAAGATTTAAGAACTCTCTGCCCAAGGTCAAGGTGATCAATCAGCTTACCTCTAGGAATCTCTATTGGGCTGTTAGCCTGGCTCCAGCAGC
Source organism: Pteropus medius (assembly GCF_902729225.1). Taxonomy (NCBI): domain Eukaryota; kingdom Metazoa; phylum Chordata; class Mammalia; order Chiroptera; family Pteropodidae; genus Pteropus; species Pteropus medius. The sequence continues at coordinate 6,805,630 of NW_024351543.1, forward strand.
CTCTGAATGAGAAGCCATCATATTACCAGGATTCCTCTCAGCATGGTGAAAAGAGCAGGTGGGGACAAGAGAGGTTAGTGCTCACAGTGGAGCTAAGCAGGTTACTGACATATGAATGTAACTGATTGGACATCAAGTGCTCCATAGGTCACCCCTTTGTTCTGTTCCTAGAAATAAGTATGATTATTCTGCCCAGAGCCTCAGGCTTTTCAGTTAGTAGTTGTGGGAAGATAAGCAGGTCTTGTGTCTAAGATCAAGAAATGTCTGAGCAGTGCCATGTTAAATGAATGAGGAACAAAGTAATATTCAGAATAGCTTCTATCACTCCTAAATCAGCAATGCAAGCATTTTAAGTATGATAATAGCTGTTTCATGAAGAGTAGATAGCGTTGCTTCACATTACCTATCGTGGTGATTTAAAATAAATGATTTTTTCTGTTGTGGAATAGTCTAGTAGTTTAAATTGGGAGAGGGGATGGAGCTCCTGGTTGAACTATTGTCTTTCTGTTTCATAGAAAATCTGTGGCTCGAACTATCCCCTGAGCATCGCCTTCATTGTGGTGAATGAATTCTGTGAGCGCTTTTCCTATTATGGCATGAAAGGTAATTTTGTGTCTCAAAGTCTTGCTCTTCACTCATTTGCACCCCATGTTTGTAACATCTGGTCTTCTTGTATGCACTTCTTTCCCTTATCCATTCTTTCTGACTTCATCCAAATTGGTCTTTTCCTTTGGCCAGGGCTGCCAATAAATGCCTCATGGGGTTTCACCTAGTAATTCATACAGGCGAAGAACAAAAAGGCCTAATAGAAACCAGAACACAGGCTGTGAGAATATAAGTGGAAAAACACTCATCATCTGAGTTCCAGTATTCATATCTGTTCCTCATTTCTTTGAATTGGATTGTTGCTGGGAAGGAGAAGGAAGGGATTTTGGAAGAAGCACCATGTTATCTTTGTGATTGGCCTAAGCGATACTATGTGTGCACATAGACTGAAAGGAGGAGTATTGTATTTGTACACACCCCATTCACAATATAAGCATCACAACATAAGCATCATTCCATTCACAACTTCTATGGGCCCTGCTTCTACTGGCAGTCACCCCTCAGTCACTTCAGTGATAGACGTATCGAAGGTCGAAATCAGCTTCAAAGACCAGAAATCAAATGCACTTTCTCCCTAAGTCACTTTAATTGTGTCTTATTTTGCCTCTCTCTCTCTCTTTTTTTTTTTTTTTTTTTGCCTCAGCTGTGCTAACCCTGTATTTCCTGTATTTCCTGCACTGGAACGAAGACACCTCCACATCTGTATACCATGCCTTCAACAGCCTCTGTTATTTCACTCCCATCCTGGGAGCAGCCATTGCTGACTCATGGCTGGGAAAATTCAAGTAAGGAAGATGGAAGATCACGTCCCCAGAAGCTTCACAGATTAATTGTGCAGAGGTTATCAGTTCTAGCCTCTTCTTCCAAGCAAGAACATATGTCATCCATGACAAATAAGAATCTCTCTAAGACTGACAACACAGAAAAGCTATATCTCTTCATTATTAGTTTTTCCAATATTTTTTACATCTTTTTCAGTAAGGAGTTGCTTTGTTTTTCTTAAATCTAATTTTAATCTTCTATTCTATAGTTTAGACCAATTCTTGTTTTAATCTCAGTAGCAATAAAGATTGCTACTCACCAGAAAATTTATAATTTTAGAGACTTCAATGTCATTATTTGATCTATTCTCCATATTAAATCATCCCAACTCCTTTAGTATCTTCTTATGGGTCCCTCTTTTCAGCTCTTTTACCCTCTTTTTCTTTTCTCTAAACTCTTTATGCAGTTTCCTTCTTAAAAATATAGTTTTATGAGTTAGACTAATCGTCTTTTCAGTTCAGTATCTTTTGAGTCCCTGAAAATAGCACCAAGAGAGAATTATAGGATAATGTTATAGTTGTCCCCTGTAACATTATTCTCATAGGCTAAAAATGGATCTTAGATATCGATCACCTAGTTATTTTCTATGGACTTGTCATCTAGGGATTTGTCTAAATCAGCATTTCTCAAAGCACATTCTGTTGAAAATCAGTTACATAGGACATAATGAGTGACAATATGTAAGAAGTTAAAGATTTCATGGTCAAAATAAGTTTAGAAATGCTAGGCTGAACGAAGCTAAAAATGTTTCTTTACTGCATGACTCCTTGTAGCTTTTAACATGCTAATATGCATTGCAAAATCTTGAAGAAAAGGTTAGGGCACATAGTGTTTCCCAAACTTGTTTGATCATGGAATATTATTTCAGAGTATCTTGTAGACCTAGTGTTTCAAGGAATCCTCTTTAGTAAAAACTGGTTTATAACTCACTTTGGCCTCAATATATTCATTGTTCTAAAGTGTTTAATCAGCACCTTCTCTGTAGCTACAACCACAACATAGTACTAAACACATTTTGACTTGAGAGAAGAGAGATGGTGGGCGAGATCTATGTTTGCTTCTTGTGTAATATTAGTTACCAAGTCCATCCAGATAGGGTTGGTACTATTTGCAGAATAAACAGTATAAGCTGTGGTCTCTATTCAGTTATAGAATAAAAGACTTATATACATGACTTGTACTTTATTCTTTAAATGACTTCCTTTAAAATTGAAGACATATAGCTCTGAGATTTGGTGAACAATAGCTTCCCACCTATTTCAGGAACATTTAACAACCTCCATTTATGCCCTTAATCATGAGCCTTTTTGAAGTATTCTTTAATTTTTTAATTTTATTTTTTTCTTGAGGTTTATTTAAAGTACACAAATCCAAAAATCTTAAATATACAGTTTGATGAATTTTAACATATGTAACGCATTTATCTAGATCTCTCTCCCTAGGGTTTTTGTACTGTCAATAGTCCCCTCTCTTGCCTTCAAATTCTCCCTCAGAGATAGTCATTTTCTCTACCTAGAAGCAGGTACAAATTTCTGATAGCTTTAAACAAACTGTTAATCCTCCTTTTCCTGTCTTCTTTGTCTTATTACAATTATCTCCAAATTTTAAAAAGAATCATCTGTATGTTGTCTTTCTTTCTCATTCTTCATTATTATTCCTTCAGGTAGAGTAATATAATGTACTGCAATAGAATCCAATTAAATTCAATTTAATCTGATCAGGTTAATTCAATAAATGTTAACCAAATATCTTCTATTTGAAGAAACATGGGGGATAAAGAGATGAATAAGAAATAAATACCTGCTTCACATTATTCATGTTCAACTAGCTTTAATGCAGAGCAGATTGTGGTAAGTACAATAAAATATAGCATAAATCATCTCTTTATCCTATTGAAATTCCTCTCTCTAAGATCATTGACAGCGATCTCTTTGTTAACAAATTCCAGGGGTCTTTTCTAATAATTATTACTCACTTTGAACTTGTTTTTACATTACAGTTTATTTATCATTCCTATATTCTTGAAACTTCCCTGTGCTTCTTTAACACTGTGTTTTCTAGTTCTCTTCCTCATACTTTTTTAGATTCTTCCTTATTTGGCTTCTCTTTTGCCTTTTATTTACTTCACTGTTTTCTGAATGTAGTCATTTCCCTAGGGTTTATTTTTTACTCTTTTCTCTTTTCCAGATTCTCTTTTAGCAAACCCTATGTTGTCAATATTAGTTATTGCAGATAGCTCTTCAAACTATGTAATCCTAACCTGTCATTCAGGTTCTATTATGCATTATAACTGCATATTGACATTCATCTCCTGGATGTTTCACTTTATCCTCATTTCCTAAACTTGTTCTTTCTTCTAGCTTCTCTATACACCCACATTCAATCAGTTATCAAATTCTACCGATTCTATTTCTATAATATCTCTCACATTTAGCCCTCTTCAACAGTGAAACTCACTACCATTACTTGCCACTACTCTAGTTTTGGTCTTCATTACCTCTAAATTGGGCTATTGAAATGGATACCTAAAATGTTATCATTGCTTCCCACATCCTTTTCTTATAGTTGAACCTCTACACTAATGTCAAATTAATCTTCCTAACAGAAATCTTTGTTCACATTACTACTCTGCTCAAAATTTTCTGCTAACTAACCCATTGTCCACTAATGTCATCTCAACTGACCTTTCTGCTCCTATTGTCATACTTACTCCCTTTCAAGAATGATTACTAGAGAAAAATAGAATATTACTAATATTTCCCTCACTATGGCCAGTATGTCTTTTTCATGTCTGCTTGCACTGTTTCTATTTCATGGAATCTCCTTCCCCCTATTCTTCATTGTCCTAACCCAATAAGGCTTAGTTCAAATGCCACCTATGCTATGTAGTATTCTCTGTCTCTCACCTTTCCCCACTAGCCAGAAATAGTCTACTCTCCTGTGAACTCTTTATTTTTTTACCCTCATATGACATTTACCAAACTCTATCTTGTCATAATTATTCGTGTATAAATCTAATATCTTCTTCCAAATACTTATTAGAGAACAAAACCTCCTTTATATTTTTAATCACAACACCTAGAAGAGTGCCTGATAAATATTTCAATGAATAAATTTATTCATCCTCAGATATTCAGATGTAGGCACAAGACTGAGGATAAGTGTGGGCAGGAATGAAGATGACTTTTATCTCTAGTGTTGGTTTTTATGAACTGTGACCCATGGCTATCAGTCTGGACTCACCTTGACAGTCACTACAACCATTCTCTTAAATGTATTTATTGCCAAATATGCTTCTGGATATCTCTCTACACTTCTCTTTTCTCTTTCTCTGAGTAAGCTCCTCCTATCATTTTTGTCTTATCAGAGCTGACTCTCTTCATGATAGGTCTCTTCCTCTGCCATCACTGTACCTTACTTCTCAGCTCCTAAGCTCTACTTAAAAATAGCTCTGGTGATGAGATAAAATTTAAAAGTTCTTCCTCTTCCCTTTTCTTTTTCCACATTAACTTGTTCATGATAAAACTGAAGGAACACCAGACTATGAGTTAGAAAGCAGAAGTTCTAACCTAACCCCAATGAATACTAAATGGAACATCACTTTATGAATGTCCTTTAATGTGTCTGAATTTCACTTTCTCCATTTGCAAATGAAAGATTGATCAAGTCTATCTAAAACAGTTATGTGTCAAATGATTGGAATTACAAAGACGCCAATGATCCCACTTCAAATGTAGAATTTCCAAGCCTGTTAACTTCTTTCTCCTTTTGTTTAAATTGCCTGTCAGTAGCATCCTCTCTTATATTCTTCATAACCTAGATTAATTCCCTGAGTCTACCACCTAGAAGGCTGCCTATTTTCCTCTACCAGCGGCCCCCCAACCTTTTTGGCACCAGAGACCAGTGTTCCTATGAGAATCTAATGCCTGATGATCTGAGGTGGAGCTGAGGTGGTGATGCTAGTGCTGGGGAGTGGCTGCAAATACAGATGAAGCTTTGCTCGCTTGCTAGCCACTCATCTCCTGTTGCGCAGCCTGCAGCCCAGGGGTTGGGGACCCCAGCTCTAAGCCACTTACACTTCTCTCATTCATTTTGTCCAATAATCTGATAATGCTCTGATCTCCCTACTCAGATTCTATTACTTCAGCTCAGACTCCTTTTGATTTTTCTGATGATTTAGTGTAGATCATCTCTTTTGGGTTCATGAGAGCTGGCCTTTTTTCAGTCTCTTTTCATTCCTTTTCTTTCTGTTTATTCTTTTTATTCCAACAAAGATAACTTTCCTCTAGAAGATTACAAAACCTTTTGCAAAAGCCTGTCCCCTCCTTCTGATATTAAGTAACCCTAGATTAGTCACCCAACTTCTTATCCCCCACTTGTCATTATAAACCTAAGATTCCTTCCCTGGAGAGCTAGCCTAGGAAGATTAGGCATTTAGAAGAGAAATCCACAACCTAAAATTTCTGGTGTCTCCAGCCTCTCTTTGATAACTTCATTCGATTCTTTATAGTGCACATCGGTATATAACACTTTAAAATCACAGATGTAAAATATATAATATCCAAGGTTCCTTCTAGTACTAACATTCTACTTATATACAAAGAGAATGCTAGTGTGGTAATATACATGAAGAGTATATTGTACATGTGGTAGTGTGCCATATTTCAATGTGTATATTTCTACATATGTTCTTACTGGAAATTTTCACTCTTTTACTTTCTATTTGCCATTCAGATTTTTTGGAAAAACAACCACCAGGAAGTCCCTACCAGCTGCATGATCTTTATCATAGACAGTCTATTGAAAGTCCCTGGCTCCTTCCTTACCCTTGGTAACTTGTCTATGAGGAAACTGTGGCAGGGATAACAATTAACCCAGGTATTCAAGTGACCGGGCTAAACCTAAGAGCCCTTTACCTCTCCATATATCTCAGTGGTAGGGTTTAAAGAAAGTTCTTTGTGTTGGCCGTTTCTTTTTCCTCTTTAACTGGAGTTCTTCCTTGACTCCTATCAATTTTTAGAACCAAAGACATTCCTTGAGAAAAACATCTCAAAGTATCCTGTTCTTCTGGTTCTCTTACTTTAACACATCATCACTCACTACAGATTTATCTTGGTCTTGGTATATATGTACTAGAGCAGGGATGCTTTGTGTATGTGTGGAATGAGAAGGGGAAGAGAGGTCACGTATGAGAAAGGAGCTTGAAGGGAATGCTCATTATCTCTAACACTACAGGATACAGAGTTCCCCTCTCTTTCTTTTCCTAGTCTGTTTACGTCATTGACCATGTTATTTCTACTTGCATATTTCAGGTAACTTTTTCCTCCTCTACTACTTCCTCCTCCTGCTTTATTTATCCTGGCACTAAGAACAGTATGAACTCTGGGTCTATATTATTCAAGTTTCCGAATTCTGTTTGTAGACTGACTGATGTAACTCTCTCAACAGAACAATTATCTATCTTTCCTTGGTGTATGTGCTGGGCCATGTGATCAAGTCCTTGGGTGCCTTACCAATACTGGGGGGACACATGGTGCACACGTGAGTAAAATCATGGAATAAACTGAACCGCTTTTCTTTAATTAGGTAAATGTTTCACACATTCGTTACACATTTTTTTTTTAATCAGAGGTGTCCTTTTATTTTCCACCTTTCTGTTTTATTACTAAATTGGTTAAGAAAAAAAATCATTTTATAACCAGTTGAACTCTTTCCTACTTTATCCGAGCTCATTCGTATTTATTAAGTATTTGTGGACTTGTAAAATACCTAGTTAGTATCTCCTTCATAAAAACTCATCATATGCTTGAAGAAAATCATTAAAACCTTTATGCCCTCCATATTCTCTCACCTAATCACCTAACCATGCATCTATACTTTACCAGGGTTAAAAAAACAGTCTGTTAATATTTCCTTATAGGACATTGTAGAAGTCATATTCAAAGCTTGAATTATTTCTATTTATATGTAGTTCCACATATTCCGATTGCTTTATCCATTTTTAAAGCTATTGATGTTTACAGTGCAAGAAACATTTGATAAATTTTGTTGTCTATTGGTTCAGTTCATATAGAGGATTACAGTTGTTCAAGAAGCAGGTCATATGTATTTGTGTTTATAATGTGCCTATTACATGTATTTATCCAATGAGTTAAGAATTTTGTTTGAAATTTAATAAATATTAGATACTTCCTTATTGATGTCCCATCAAAAATTAGTGATACTTCTCCTACTAATTATGATAAATTTTAACATTTTGTTTTCTAGTTAGTGAGGGTATGTGTTGTAAGAGTTCAGAAGATCTTTCTATTGAAGTGTCCCTTTGACTAAGACAACATGGAGAACCAGAGCTTTAATTTTAAAGTTCCTTCAGTATCTGCTTCTGTCTGTTGTACACAAGGGGTAAATGGAAATATCAGGGACAAAATTTTCCCATGTAATAATTACTTTCTGGCAGTGGCTCAGGGTTGTAAAGATCACAAGTGCTACCAAGTCTTCCTTATCAGTGAAGGCAGATGAAGAGTGCCCACAGATTAGAAATGTAAAGGAGACCTTTGCCCTTGTATACTTTCTTAAATTCTTATAGCTCTATATTCAATTTCTACTGTTGTTTTTAATATCAATATGGTTAGTATCCTCACCTCTCCATTTCAGAGTCCTGTCATTGATTGGCCTGAGTCTAATAGCTTTGGGGACAGGAGGTATCAAACCCTGTGTGGCAGCTTTTGGTGGAGACCAGTTTGAACAAAAACATGTGAGTCCTGTTATTCCTGTATTTTCAAGAATGTAGAGCAGGCTTTAGAAAAGGTGCCTGAGCGGTAGCCGTTTGCCAAGATTAAAGTAATTCACTGGTAAGATGATATCTAAGGAGTTATGTTCCATTCTGGGTACTGGTTGTTAACAGAAAGAGAAACTGGAGTACATTCAAAGGAAAGTGACCATGGTGGTGGTTGGACTAAAAGACATATCTTATGAAGAAAGGTTGAGCGAAATGGAGATTTATCCTAGATAAGATAAGAATGAAAGAGAATATCATAGCTCTCTATAGATATTGGACAGATAATTAAACCTGAGACCGAATGAGTGAAAGCCATAGGAAACTAGTATTTTGCTTGACAGAAGGAAAAACTTCAAATAGTCAGAGTTTGAAGTAGTGAGTTCACTCTCATTTGAGGTATTTAAGAAGAAATGTAGTAAGCACTTTGGGAATAGGAGAGGATGAATGGTGTAGAGATGATTTAGCATCTCTAGCTTTGAGATTCCATGAAAGGAGAAAATGACCATTTGGAATAAAACAGAATGAGTTTCTATAGATGAACTTGTCTACATGATCATACCCTCTTTTCCTAAATACTTTGCATTGTCAATGGGGAAAAAAAACTGGTATGAATAAAGTGAAAATGGGCCTGTATGAGGAAGCAGTTACAAATAGGCAAGGGAAATAGTTTATTCTTATGTCAACCAACATTTCTAGCTTCCTCTCTTTTGCTCTCAATGTTCTTTTTTTGTCTGTCTTCATATATCTATCCTTTCATCTATAGCTATTTATCATGCTTCTAGGTATTCTCTCTCTGTTCTCTCTGTGTCCTGTCTTCCTGTGGTCATAACTCAAATGGAATCTTACCCTTTAGAACATTTTCATTATATTTTATATTCCTTATCTGTCTGAAGGGGCCATAGATTATAATTGCTTCCTGAATTTAGAGAAATAATTAAACTGGCAAATGAGATTCTCTGCATAATTAACTATACAAATAGATCAAGTGGAATAATGTTTAAATGGAGACCAGAAGAGGAAATGAAACATACCATAATAGAAAATAAGGAAGGACAGATTGTGCTAATGTGTAAGAATGAGGCAGCATTAGCAACTTTATTTGAAAGTTGCTTCATTTGGTAACTGCTCCAAAAAGATATTCAATAATAGGACAATCCCACCTCCAGGTTTCCATCAGCCATGGACATTCTTTAATATTTTCTGGCAGAATTCCCATAAGCACTAGGTGAATTACCCTTCTTAATCAACAGTTTACACCACTGTCCTATGTTTTAATCCTATTTCTACCACACATTCCACAAAATCTGTTATTTAACTCATTCGTTCAATTAATTCAGTCATTAAACATTTGTTGAGTCTATAATATTTGCAGGTGCTATGCTAGGTAGTAGGGATTACAGAAATGAGTGAGCTATGATTTCTGCCCTAAAGCAACTCATGACCTACTGAAAGAAACAGGCATTTAATGCACAGAAATTAATATTAGGGTAGATACATATAGGACACAGTAGTGGTATGTTATACATGATAATCATTTCTGCCCAGGTAAAGGAGTCAAAGAATGTTAAAGATGCTTGTACTGAGATTTGAAATATGGGCAGATGTTTGTCTAGGGTCAGCCAGGTATGTTTTAAAATATCTAATATCATATTCGGACACCATGGAGGCAACATCTAAATCTGTCTCTGTATATATACATACCTCCAGCTGAATCTGAACATAGGGTGGAGGGTGGAGCTAAAAGGCACATTGAACTGATGATTTGTCTTGTTTATTTCAGGAAGAGGAACGGACTAGATACTTCTCAGCCTTCTACCTCTCCATCAATGCAGGAAGCTTGATTTCTATGTTTATCACACCCATGCTGAGAGGTTAGAATCTTTTCTGAGGGACTTTGTATAAGACTTTACTCTGGCCAGCCAAAAATCTGTTCAAGACTTTCTGCTCTCCATCTTCTTCTTTTATAAGGGCTTAAAACCTGAGAGAATTTCTTTCAATCTTGATTTGTCTGGCCTAAATGAAAGATTATGGATTAGGTGATGGGTGGAAAGAGGGCATCTATGTTTACAACCTCAAAAACCTGAGCTTGCAGAATAGAACTTCAAAGACTCAAGATTCAGGGTTACTTTTTTATTTCTTTAGGAGGTGTACAGTGTTTTGGGGAAGATTGCTATGCATTGGCTTTTGGAGTTCCAGGATTGCTTATGGTAATAGCTCTTGGTAAGTGCAGTGGGGCAGAGGAAACTAATAATCGTCAATGCCTGTCACGTATAAAGCATCATGTTAGCACTTTACACAAACTATTTTATTCAGTCTTCACACCCTTTTTGGTAAGTGTTACTGTAGGGATTTTCCATAAACATTGGAAATAAAATAAATGAATGAAGTCAGAAACCTTTTTTTAAAAAGAGCTCAAGGTTACACAGCTTATAAGATTCCTGGAGAGCTTTAAGAAAGACCGATCCCTGGGCCCAATGTAGGACGAATTAAATCAGTTTATCTGTGGGATAGGGCCTGGGTATCCATAACTTTATAAATATCTAGGTGATTCTAATGTGTAGTCAGGATTGAGATCCACACTATAATATATGAGGAAGCAAGGAAGGTAATTAATCCTTTCTGTCAAACTAGCTTATTTCATCTGTTATTTATCTGGTAATTGGAAGACATTTTTAATTCTTTGTGCCTTTTAAAGTAGCTTCCAGTTTTAGCTTTTTCCACCTTGTTCTGCAGTGCTCCAAAGAAATTTACTTTTGAGCAAAGAGTATAAGAGGAGTTGAGTAAGTTAGGGGAAATTCATGCAACTTAGATCAAGTGGCATTCTCCACTACTGAGAACTCAGTAATAGAAGAAGAAAAGGGACGTGTGGGTTACTGAGTTTATACAGTCTAAGGGGAAACTTGGACATAATTGTTTCTAATCATTGACCTGGAAACCTATTCTCACTCTGAGTCTTTGGGTGACACCCCCTTGGAAGATGTCCAATCCAAACACCAAAGAGCTCAATGGAGGGAAAAGAGCCCAGAGACTCAATGTGCAGTCTGATTACTTTCTACCAGGGGTGTGGCTAGTAGTAGTACTCAGATTCCAATTCCAATTCCAAGGAAGTTTATGGATTATTCCAGGAAAGCTGTGATAATACAGTCCCTGTTTCCTTCTCCTTTCGAAGCCAAACATTTTTCCAAGTATTTTCCTGGTTTTCCAGTGATTAGTACTATGTCTCTTTCTCTGGATAATTGTACAATATTAATGTTTACATATCAGAGTAATTATGAAGATCAAAAGAGATGCTGCAAGTGAAAAGTTTTATAAATTATGAAATATGAAACATGTTAGCTGTCATTATTAGTCATCTGCTTCTGTGTTCTTGGTACTAATAAGTCAGTCCTCTCAGCTTTCACTGTAATTTAATTTACTCATTTATTTTTTATTCAGCTATTCAACAAACATTTATTTAATGTACCTATTATGTGTCAGATTCTGTGCTAGGTTGGGCTTACAGTGGTACATGAGATAGCCACAGAGTTTGTGCTTTCTTTTTTTCTTATAGTGACATTAGTTAACAAAATCTAGTAAGTTTCAGGTGTACAACTTAGCAGTATGGCATATACATATATATACACATATATATTGCATTGTGTATTCACTGCCCATAGTTAGATTTCTTTGTGTCACCACATATTTAACCCTTTTACCCCATCTACCTCCCCGCTACTCTCTGGTAACCACTAGTCTATTGTCCATGTCCATGAGTCTGTTTCTTTGTCTTGTTCTTTTATTGCTTTTATGTTTATATTCCACATATAAGTGATATCATGTGGTTTTCAACTTTTTCTGTCTGGCTTATTTCACTTAGCATGATTATCTCAAGGTCCATTCATGAGTTTATGCTTTCAAAAAACTAATATAGTCCAGCAGGAAGAGGGAGACAGATAAGTAAACAGAAATTTACAATATACTATGATTAGTGTCACAACTGGATATGTACAGAGAAAGCTATCAGAACACATAGTAGGTAAGTAGGGATGAATGACTAAAACTTTGAAGGTAAAAAAAGATTTGTCTAAAGAAAGATATCTAAAAACTAAAAGATTAACAGCAATTAATCAAAGAAGAGGTTAGAAGTGAAACAGAAATAAGACATGGTATCTGTAAGACAAAGAGGTGAGAGGAAATATGACATATTCAAAAGCCTTAAAAGAATTCAGATTGCCTGGAGCATAAATGAGAAAAATAAACAAGAGAAATTGACATAAATCAGATAATAAAGTTCCTTTTAAGTAATTAAGGAATTAGAACTTTATCAGGAGGACAGTAGAGAGCTATAAAAGGATTTTGAGCTGAGGAATTATTAGGTTTTTATTTTTCAGTGGTGTTTCTGACCAATGTGGAGAAAGAATGAGTTAAGGATGAGTCAAGGATACATTTATTTGATTACTGGTCTTAAATTTTATGTTCAAGGTGAGTGCCTCACTCAACTCACCTTGTTCTGGTCCTGGTAGACTGACAAAACTTGAAATGATTAGATATATGAAGTGAGAGAGAACATAAGTCAAAGTTGGATGTTGGATTGTGATTTGACCCACTGGGTAGATAGTGAGATCATTAACTGAGATAATGAGGGAGAACAGGTTTGGAGCAATACCAATTAATTTAGTTTGGACATGTTATATTTTAGATATTCTTGAAACATATAATTACAGTATCAAGCAGTTATTAGTAAATACAGGTCTAGAACTCAGAAGAAATAGCTCCAGATAAAGATTTGGAGCTATTAGTATATGGAGAGAAATTAAGCCATGAAAATAGTTAAAATAACTAAGAGATAGTATGAATAAGGTAAAAAGAGGGCTAGGATAGAATCCAAAGAATACCAGCATTTAAAAGACAGACAAAGAGGAAAAGCCCACAAATGAGACAAAGAAGGAATGGCCAAAGTGGTAGTAGTGCTATTTTGGATACAAAAGGATTTCAAGAAAAAAAGAAACCAATCAGTGACAAATATTACTAAGTGGGAAATTGAGTTTAGGGTAAAAAATTTTCATTAAATATAGCAACAAGAAGGTTATTGATTTGGTGATATCAGTTATGGTATATTGGTATATGGTATACTGGAGTTTCAAGATTGATTAGTAAGTATTTATAGCTGAAAAGTGACATAGAGTCAAGAGGATATCAAGCATGCTTGAATATTATTGCGAAGACTCCAGTAGAGAAAGAAGTTGAAGATGCAAGATGAAGACAGTATATGAAAGAACGTATGACAGAACTACCTTTGTACAAGAGAGAGAACATCACCTTCATCTAACTGGAAGGAGGAGAGGATTGGTATGGACACAGGAATTAATAGATTTGATGGCAGGTAGTTGAGGGAGTTTCCATCTGAAGGCTTCTATCTTCATGAAGTTGGAGACAGCCTCATCTTCTAGAGGGATGTAGATGAAAAAGGGGCTCTATAATAAATCTGGCAAGTCCATTGACCAAAAAGTAACCTCACAGGGTAACCTGATCATAAATTCCTAACAAGGCAGGTCATAGTACGTAGTAATTTCTTTAGTAAAAGATTTATCTTTGCCTTAAGCAAGACCTGTCCATTGTTTTTGTGCATCTAGGTTAATACACCCTGAAATGCCTCCTTTCCAGACCCCTTGTAGGTATAACCACCCTCAAGTGGGCACTTAATCTTGTTAACTATCCTGTAGTTTAATCCCTACTTTGCTTTCTCCCATCCTCATGTAATCTTCCTTATGTTCTCTCCTTTATAACAAATGTATAAAAGAAACTGTGAAACTATCATTCTCTAGAGCATTTGAGATCTTACTTTCGGGCATTGTCAGTTTGGCTCAAATAAATTAATAAAATTCTCTACAGGTTTAGACGTTTCTTATGTTCACAAGGAGAAGATTGTAGAGAAACTCAAGGTCCCTACTCATCTTCTTTAGTCAAATGGCTTTGAAATTTAAGTTTAACCTTATTGAGTTCATTACCTGGCCTTCCTTTTATCACTCCAATGTCACTATTGAGACCATAATTCCTGAGATTTCCAGCCTCTTTCTAGGATCATTCTTAGTTTCAGGAGCAGTTTATTTCCTATCCAAAATCTCCCTTTTGTCTAGATACCTCTTTATTTGCTTACTTGTCTCCCAGGATTAGCATTCTTTCCCTGAACTATTTTTTCTATCACCAATAAAAAGGCTGTTGTAAGTAAAGGGTACTATTTGGAGGAGCTTTGGGGAAACTGAGAAGATGAATAAAGAAAAAGTGTTAGAGTGAATCTAACTGCAAGGAATAGAGAAATTAGAAAGTGAAGGTAGGATAAAATAAGGTGATTCAGGCATCTCAAGTGTAAGGATGTTGGAAAATTCTACTGGTCACTGAGAAAGGCATCTTTGGGAAATGATCTACTAGAGGGGCACCTTGCTGGCACTAGAAAATCTATGCTCTTAACCACCATAAAGTACCTCATTTACTCATTCTTGCATTATTCATTGTGCTAGACCCTACTGGGAGGGTCTAGCACATCAAGGAGGAAAGTATATCGAGGAGGGTACCAATATGGAGTCTTCTTCCTACAGATTTTGTTAATCAACTTGAAAAAAATCACACTTGACAATTATACAAGTAATATCAGCTCATTGCTGATTATTTGGGAAGTAAAAGAAAAAATAAAATAAAATTCATTTATAATTGGCTGTGGAGATGAGGTTAAAGAATAAAGGTGTGGGTTATGGGAAAGAGAATATGCTTCAGAGCAGAAACATATAGAATAGAACTGTTTGTAGGAATGATGAACAGTGGTTAGAGCATAGGATACCTAATAGGGAATAATGAAACATAAAGTGGAAAACTGTAGGTTGACATGAGCTCCCTTGTGGGCAGTGGCCACGTCTTTTTAATCTTTATTCCCAGTAGGGTCTAGCACAATGAATAATGCAAGAATGAGTAAATGAGGTACTTTATGGTGATTAAGAGCATAGATTTTTTAATTAGGCCACAGGTCAAAAGTGATCTAATTTAAAAATCTATGCTCTTAACCACCATAAAAACTGCAGTTTCTGGCAGTTTTTAGCTTTGAGTTGCTTAATTTCTTGAATCTTCAATTTCTCATGTGTATAATGAAGAGAATAATGCATATTTTGTTAGGTTAAATCAGTCAATATATATAAAATGCTTAAGACTTTACACGTAACAATAAATCTTCAAGAGATGGTGATAATAACCATCAGGACAATACTGAATTTGGGAAGTCTTTTATGCCAAGAGTTTGGGCTCATTTGGTAGGTCTTGAAAAGTAGATTTTAATTTGGCATCAGATAAGAGAAAGAAGGGATCAGGGATTGAGAAACTAGTTGTTGGCCATTTTAATAATACAAGGAAGAAGTTGTGAGGTCCTAAATAAGACCATAGCCATGGTAATGGAAAAGAAGAGGCAGACTGAAGAAAGATCAATGAAAGTTGGTAATATATCAGATGTAGAGATGGAGAAAGAAGAGAGATGACTTCTATTTCTGTGATTACAGGAAAGTCTCAACAGAGAGCTCTCTAATAACTGATCGTTTTATTCTTCTCTTGGCTCCCATAATTATTATAACTCCCAAGTCAGGAACTATTAAGTGGGTTTCTGCCCTTTATGAGATCTACCAGTCACTCCTACACTTCAGCAGTCTGTCCTTAGCATTGACATACTGGAGATGCTAAATAAGAAGCTAAGAAACTTGTTTGTATATCAATTGCAGTTGTGTTTGCAATGGGAAGCAAAATGTACAAAAAAACACCTCCAGAAGGAAATGTAGTGACTCAAGTTGTCAAATGTATCTGGGTAAGTCCATGAATTGTTTACCTGCCTTTTTCAATCAAAGGGTAAGAGGTGCTATGCTGAGCATACAGGCCTTCAAACATGGGTATACATTTTTTTCAATGACTTCAGTTCTACATCTGTGCCTTTTGGCAAACTAAGATTAATTAATTAGCCTTCCTCTGTTCCCCTGTTTAACCATTAAGTAAGTAAGTAAGTAAGTAAGTAAGTAAGTAAGTAAGTAAATAAATAAATAAATAAATAAATAAATAACTGTTTTTTTTTTAATTGCCAAAAATATTCTGAAATGTAGTTTTATATGTTGCCAACAAGATATAAAGATAGATAAAATTATATCTGAAATATTCTGAAATTTAATGTCCAATTAAATCAAAGGCTTGGAATCAAAATCAAAGGAAGTCACTTAAAGTATGTGTGTTTGAAGGAAAGGATGATAAATTGGAAAAAGGCAGGGGGTGGTTTCTTTTTGTCTCTCCTCCCATATCTATGTTCTGCTCTAGTTTGCTATTTCCAACCGATTCAAGAACCGTTCTGAGGACATTACAAAGCGACAGCACTGGCTAGACTGGGCAGCTGAAAAATACCCAGTAAGTTGGAACTGCAAAAACATCTTATAGCTCTGTAGCATCTTTCTTAATGTCCAAAATTATTCTCTTCTGCTGCATTTAATCTCTTCTCTTACTGTTCTGGGGTACTTCTACTCCAAGGAAGAAAACCATGTATGACAATTCAGCCAGCTCCTTCTTTCCCTTTCTTGCAGAGGCAGCTCATTATGGATGTGAAAGCACTGACCAGGGTACTATTCCTTTATATCCCATTGCCCATGTTCTGGGCTCTTTTGGAACAGCAGGTAAGAATAGTTATTTTGAAAGCCACTCCTTCCAGCCACTTCCTTCTTACAGAAAAGAGATGTCTCATAATAGCATCTGCCTGACCTAGGGCTCACGATGGACCTTGCAAGCCACCAAGATGAATAGGAATTTGGTGAGTTGAAGCGATTTTTTTCAGAGAAGTCTATTTTCTTTATAATCTATATTAGGAAAAAATTAATTCATTTATGTTTATGTCTGAAAATTGACTTAAGATCATAAGAGAGGTGCCTTTAGCAGGAAAGTACTGAGTAGGCAAAATAAAGAAAGCTAATCTAGAAGTAAAAACCAGAATCTTATGTTTAGAAATCAGGGACATAAGGATGAGAAAGGTTTAAATGTATACAAGGAAGTGTTGAGAGGATAGCAAATGAAGTGATAGACCTGGGATAGTGATTGTTTTCTTCCATCTGAGCTTGCCCTGGGCATAGCAGGGACAGGTTTAATGGTGCTAGTACACAATTGGCCCCATCTCTCAAGCAAATCACAGCGGAGGACTTGGACATGGGATATTTTGTCCATGGGTATAGAAAGCATGGTAAAGTTGTAAGCATTATTTTCTCTTTTTCCAATCTCCATTCTTTGGCACATAAAGTTCTACCTCTGCTCTCAATTGTGCCATTTCCTAAATCATTGTATTATTTTGCTACCATCTCAGTTGTGAATGAGGTAGGGTAGAATGATGCCAGGGTCTTATTAGCCAGTCTATTTGCAGCCTGCCAAATATAATTTCACCTTTTTCCTTCCTCTGGTTATCGAGGATTTACCATGATTGAACTCTTGTTGAGCATCCTGGAGAACAAGTTCGGAAACACTGTGTGTCAGTGGAAATCTTCACCCTAACCATGATGTCTTGTCCTTCACGTTATTATCATCCACAACTGCAGTTACTGATGTTAATAAAAACACTCTGACTCTATTCTCTTGGAAGTTAAGGAATGTATAGTACACAGAAAAGAATATTCTGCTTCAGGCCCATCTACCTTCAGCAAACATAGCCTAAAGCCATTCCCAGTCTGTTCCTTCACAAACTCTTGCAAAATGATAGTGGCCCTGAACTAAAGACCTGATGAATTTTAACTTATGCTTCTTATCTGCTAATACCAAGATTGTCGATTTAACCTTTTCCTGTCTTTAGCCATCATCTAAATTTAATTTATTATGATGTTTCAGGGTTTTATTGTGCTTCAGCCTGAACAGATGCAGGTAGGAGACTTCTCTATAGTAATGGGGATTAATTCTTTTCTCCTCTATACTTCTACCAATAGTATTAGGACTTCCAATCATAATTTGATGTTATTTTTCCTTGTATGCTGAGGAGTGCTAAGCATAAGGATTAAAATAATCACCACACAATGCAATATACAAATGATGTATTATTGAATTGTACACTTGAAACCTATACGATTTTATTAACAAATGTCACCCCAATACATTTAATAAAAAGAAAAATAATAAAAAGAAAATATTCTCCCTAAGTTCCATACTTCTCTTTCATATCCTTTGTTAAGTAAGTAGCGCCTGTCCAAGTCCAAGGAGAGTGAGTTTTGAGCTCATAGGAAAAGTATAAGCATTTGATTTTCTCTTCCATGTCAAGGTAGTATCATGGAAATACTGTCAAAGAAAGTGGAAGGCTTTGTTGTATGAGCCACCAAGTCAGAATCTCTGTTTATTGGTGACTCCCAGTTCTTTGTTAACCCCTCGTTCAAGAATTCCCCAATCTTCATTCTCTTCTTTCTTTTTCTGGCAATGACATTTTCCTTTGGGCTGTGGAAATGGAGAAGATGAGAGAAAATGGGAGAGAAGAGCTCTCAGTTGACTGATAGGAAAACAAGTTCAGAGTGAAACTGATTCCCTGGAATATTAGAAAACTGAGATGCTATGCAAGGGAAATAGAGTCTTAGGTGTAAAGGGACTGAGCTGTGGAATCATTCTGTACTTAGTATGATGAAAGTGTATTTGAATATGAGGGAGAATGTGCACAAGCCAATGAGAGTACAATAAGAATACATAAGATAAAACGCTTGTAACTAATCCTTTTTACTATGGTATTACAGGTACTAAATCCCCTTCTGGTTCTTATCTTCATCCCACTATTTGACCTTGTCATTTATCGTCTGGTCTCCAAATGTGGAATTAATTTCTCGTAAGTGCTCATTATGCCTATGTTGCTTCATACTGACTCAATCTTTGCCCAGTTTGATAAAGATTCAATGTCAGTCCTTTTCTACTTAGTCATCATTTATTTGGGCTTATATCTCTGCTTTTATTTACTCATGTTAGATTAAATGCCTATTATACTGGAGGATGGGAATTAGAACTAATTAATTCTTATTGTAGAGAGTCTAAATCATTACTGCAGAGTTGTATGATGTTGAAAGGGTAGATCCAAGCTTCATAGAAAGTCAAGAGTATTTGAGAATAGAGTTCTAACCCAACTTCATACTTTGTTCTTGAAAGTTGCCTCTTTTAAGAAGTCCAAAGCCTTTGATGATAACTAATCCCTTTATTTTTTATTTATTTTTACTTTTTTAGGTGAGGCAATCCTTGGTTGACCTCACAGATTGCAAGGACCTTGTCAGCTTACAATCCCTTATTTTTTTATTTTTTATGCCTACAGCACCTGGTCTTCCTAGGTGGTATCCCATCCAAGTAGTAACCAGGCCTGACCCTGCTTAGCTTCCGAGATCAGATGGATCAGGCTTGTTCAGGATAGCACTGTCGTAGACTGATAACTAATCCCTTTAAGTCTTCTATTGTTTCTATGAAACAAGTGGGGACACCTGGTAAGAGAGGGGATAGCATTGTCCCTATTTACTGCTTTTCCTCCATTCAAAATACAAGTGTTATTCTTCATAAAGTTTGACAGAAGAGGGTTTCAAGCTTCTTCTACTTCCTGATTTAATAGCAATTTCTTTTTAATGATGACCACTTTAACATATTCAAATGGCCTTTTATCATTTACTCATTTGTTGAGCAAATATTAGTGAGTTTAGTAGCAAGTGCCATGCAAATGTAAAAGCACAAATCTTGCCCTCAAGGAATTTATTGTTTAATAAGAGAGAGAGAATGAGTGCAAGGATAATTGTTACACGAAGTGAAACATGTAGAGAAGGAAGAGAGCTCTTTCTGCTCTCAGGGTCAAAAAAGACTTCTGAAGAAGAAAACGAAGTAATAATGTATTGTGCCTGGCATATGGTAAATGTTCAAAAATCTGGCTATAGTATTATTATTCTTGTTATTATGACATAATGGATAGAAAAACCATCATAAACAAAGGTAGATGTGGGAAAATGTGGTGCATTACAAAGAATGGTTTAATATAACTCAGATAAAGGGAGAAAAAAGAAAGTGTGAAGGGGAGTTCTAGGAAATACTATAAAAAGTCTTCGGGACCAAATCAGAAGAGGTCTTTAATGATAGGCCTTGGGGGTTTAGATTTTATCCCATAGAGTATAATGTTTAGATATAATTTTCTCTCCCTTTTTTCTGCAGATCGCTTCGGAAAATGGCTGTTGGTATGATCCTAGCATGCCTGGCATTTGCATTTATGGCAGTTGTAGAGATAAAAATTAATGTGAGTTCAATAAATCTTAAGCTCCTTGTTTATTCTTCTGATTTCCTGAGATCTAGTACAGTACCTATTTTAGAAGATGCACAATAAGAATTTGTGATAAATGAGTTGATACAGGGGTAGAGCAACAATGCAAAATGAGGTTCATCTCCCACCTGAGTGATTCAGAATATATTGTCAAGGAATATCCAAATACTATATCCAAGGCAGCTAGCCTTCTCTTTGGAAACATAGGCTTAGATGATACCTTACCAGATACTCAAACAAATACCTTTTGGCAGATAGAATAGACACTACTAGGGAATGATGTATAAGATCACAGCTGAGTCAAAAAGTATGAAGTTTGTTAACTGGCATCTGTGCTTGCTACATTGAGCTGGTGCTTCCCCCTCAAAACTGCCTTCAGAGTTTTCGAAGCCGAATGCTCTTCGGAGGGAGAAAACTGTGTCTTCCTGACTAGATGAGCTAGGATGTCAATGATATAAGTGAAATATGTGTTCTTGTTTTATCCAAAGGGTTATTTGTTGATGATTCTGACATGTATTCTTTGTCCTAAGGAAATGGCCCTACCCCAGACAAGTCCCCAAGAGATTTTCCTACAAGTCTTGAATCTGGCAGATGATGAGGTAAAGGTGAGAGTGCTGGGAGATGAAGACAATTCTCTGTTGGCAATGTCCATCAAATCCTTTCAGGTGAGATACAGACTTTAATGAATTAGAAACACATTTTGGTTACGTACCAAAGCAGCAACATAATTTAGTGGTTAAGAGCATGCATTTGTGGAGTCAAACTGCCCCAGTCCAAATTCTGGTTCTGCCACTCTCAAAATAACTTTGAATAAGTTATTTTATCTCTAAACTTCAGTTTCAGCGTCTGTACAATGGCAATAATTTTTATGTCAGAAGCCATTGTAAGGATAAGTATTATATATAAAGGACTTAGCATAGTATTTGGGACATTGTAAGCTTTCAATAGGTTGTAAAAGTTTGGCTTGCATGTTTTCACTACTATTACTTACCTACTCTGAAATATTTATTTAAAAATATTTTTAATAATAAAGGTAATATACATTTATTATTGAAAGTTGGGGAGTATGTAGGAAGACATAAAAACCACCTATAATTCCATCACCCAGAGACAATCACAGTGATCATTTTTGTATATATGAATAAACAAACTAATTTTTTTAAATGCTCAGACTCTATGTGTACTGACCTTGATTTTTTTTTAACGTTAATTGCATCATAGGCAAATTTCCCATGACCTTAGATAATCTTCGGTAACATGATTTTAATGGACACATAATATTCCATTCTATGGATATATTATAGTTTGTTTAAAGATTTCCTTATAGGTATTTAAGGTTTATTATTATATATATTCCTATAATGAATATCCTTACTCATAAATATTTATGCATGCCTCTAATTACTCCTTTGATTTATTCCTAAAAATGAGATAACTAGTTTAAAGGATAACGTCAAAAGTATCTGATGTGGTCGTCTGTCCTGGGATGCTCTGAGATTGTGATGTCCGAGAGGGAGTAGAAGGTGAGCGTGATAGGTTTTTCATTCTATAGAAAATGCCACACTATTCCAAACTCCATTTGAAGACAAAAAAACAGAATTTCCACTTCCACCTGAAATACCACAATTTGTCTGTCTACACTGAGCATTCTGTGGAGGAGAGGAACTGGTACAGTCTGGTCATTCGAGAAGATGGGAAAAGTATTTCCAGCATAATGGTAAGTTAAAGAACAGCCTAGGTTCCAAATTGTTATGAGTATGATGACTGGCTCATCGATATCTTACCAAGGGTATGACTAATGAAACATTTTATGATTATCGGTTCCCTGTTGTCAGCTATAACTGATTTTTACTTTCCTCTTTTTAAGGTGAAGGATGCAGAAAACATAACAACCAATGGGATGACAGCTGTGAGGTTTGGATGTCAAGGAGATCCCAGGCCACTCTGTTCTCTTGAATCTTGGGTCACTTCTGATCTGTGGGGTTTCAGACGAAGAGGCCTCACATTCTATTAGTCTTGTACAGGGGTTCTCTTTCATAGGGTGTCAGAAGGCATTTTCTAGGACACAGAATGGATAGAATTGCTTTCCCATGTGGTATTCAAAAGTGACCCTATATCTTTGTATGTCCCCTATGCCCTGACGCATATATATCTTCTACTGAATTTTATCCATGTATCTTGTTTTCAGGAAAATAACTCAGTACTTTCCTCTCCGTGATCACCAGAGAGAAATTTAGAAGTGAACAAATAATCCTTCATTGTTGATAGTTGAATATCTCTTATTGTTACGGTGTTTTTAAGTATAGTTTTTATTATAAACTTATAGAAGCATCATGGTGTAATAAATGTAACAAATTTGATTTTCAATCCAGGAAGGCTGAAGGTCTTGTCAGACAGCCTGGGACAGTTACAGAGATGGAGGTCACCTGCTTTCTGTGGCAAGAATCTGACGTGAAATAGACAGATACACATGCCTATGGTCGTCAAGATTAGGTGGTTTCCATTAAGAATAGATAGGACTTCCCTGGGTCAGAGATCCATAGGATCTTCCAGAAGCGGGTGAAAGAGGAAATTTCTGAATCAGTGCAAGATTATCTAAAATCCAGGAATCACCATTAAGGATTCTAGAGGATACTGTCCTTATTATCCGATGAGCCAGAGATCAATGCAAAAGCTATCAAAATGGAAATGTACCAAAAACCCACACTGATGACACAGTTTAGGGGCCTAGGTTCAGAAGACTAAACAGATTGTTCTGGAAGGGTCGAAGATTGTATGCAGACTCCAAAACAATGATAATTTATTACGGGCTGGGAGTCTGAGCTTTGCATAATTCAAATCAGACTTCATTTACAAGAGGATAAATATCAGTTTTATATTTACAAGAGGATAAATACTGTATATATTTATATGTATATAATTATTTTTCTCAGTGGAGTATCAATTGGTGAATCCCACCATTATAAAAGGGAAATA
This sequence comes from Pteropus medius, assembly GCF_902729225.1. Taxonomy (NCBI): domain Eukaryota; kingdom Metazoa; phylum Chordata; class Mammalia; order Chiroptera; family Pteropodidae; genus Pteropus; species Pteropus medius. The sequence goes on from NW_024351543.1 coordinate 6,829,098, forward strand.
CATTGAATACACTGAAGCTGGATTAATGAGCAAACTCAGATTGCCATGGATGATTATGACAGTGTTCATCCTAGCTAGAGATTTGGTGAGGGTGTGGCGAATAGAAAGCTAATACTCCAGGAAAGAGAAAATTATGGACAGCTAAGAGTAGTGATTACTTTTTACATTTGAGTTCATTTACCAGTTAATGATATACATCACGTACCTTTCATGTGCCAGCCACTGTTCTAGGCACTGGGGATTTAGTGATTAAAAAAAAAAGAAGAAAAGAAAAGGCCCCTACCCTTTTATCATGTGTCTGTTTGGGAAGGTTTGTCTGATCTATAATATTGTTTCTATTCTTAGGTTTATTAACACTTTGCATAATGAGGTCAATGTCTCCCTGGGTACAGATATTTCCCTCAGTATTGGTGAAGACTATGGTGTGTCTGCTTACAGAACTGTGGAAAGAGGAGAGTAAGAGCATTACCTTTTGGACATTTTACTTTTAGCAATGATTGTTTTTTAAATGCTTTCTTTGCGTATAGGTAGGGGTATATCAAGATAGTAGGTAATTTTGCCTCCTTCCCTTAGTCTCACCTTTTCCTACATAGATATATTGAGATCATGACTGCTGCAAAGACCAAACTATGTAGATAACAAGGCCCATCTCTAGGAGATTTGCAAAGTTTATTATTGGCTCCCATTCTTACACTTTGGTATTTCCTATTGGCACATCACTACTTCAGGCTTATCCTTTTAGGTTCAGGTTATATGCTGTTTCACTAATTCATAAGACTTGGATGGGAAAAATTCATTAAAACTTAGATGAGAAGACTTAGGTCTCGAAGTCCTAAGATGATTTAGTTTTAAAGTTAAAAAAAAAAAACCCAACAGATCAGGGATGGAAAACCTGGCATGAAAATAATTCACTCCTAGAGACTCCTCTCTTCAAGAGAAATGGTGGTTTTGCTGCTTGACACACCATCAGTAGAGAGATAACTCTTTTCCCTGGTAATGAGATTACTTTTCTAAGCTGTGATGTTTATTCTAACCTAAATATCTCCTATTCCAGATACACTGTGGTACATTGTAAAACAGAAGATGATAACTTTTCTCTGAATTTGGGTCTACTAGACTTTGGTGCATCTTATCTGTTTGTTATTACTAATGTAAGTAGTTCATGGTTGTCCCTACTCTCTCCTTCCATATATCTGTATCTGTAACTGTATCTATCCTGAAATCCATTAAAGACTTTATGGCAAGACAGGATCACATATTTATTTGTAGGGTAAGATGATAGAGTCTATAATGACTTTAGAAAGCCTACTGTGGTTTTCATAGGGGACATTAAAAGAGAAAACATTGGCAGCAGGCACAGGGCCTGGGGGACTGGGAGATATACTTTATCTTGAATCATTACTATGAGGTGACATAGTCTGCTTCAGTCTCATTATGGCTCTAAGAAAACAAAGAGTATGTCTTTCCGACTGGCTCCACAGGCAAGTTACCTAGCTCCCTAAAAATTTACCTGCTAGCATATCACAGTCTGAAATACCAATACTGATAGCAAATGTCAATCTCTACATAAAGTTTAGGTGATCAGTTAACTGTGATCCATCAAAAGCAATTGTCTCAGCAATTATGGCAAGGTAACTCTGAATTTTAATTTTGATGTCAGCATTTTTAAATTTAATTTAATTTTTTATTAAATTTATTGGGGTGACATTGTTTAATAAATAAATTGCTCAATAATACATCATCTGTATATTGCATTGAATATTTACTACCCAAAGTCAAATCTCCTTCTGTCACCATATATTTGACTCCCTTTACATTTATCTACCTCCCACCACCACCTTTCTCTCTGGTAACCACTAAACTATTGTCTGTGTCTATGAGTTTTTGTTTGTTTATCTTGGTCATTTGTTGCTATCAGTTTTATATCTCACATATTAATGAAATCATATGGTTCTCAACTTTTTGTCTGACTTATTTTTCTTAGCATGATTATCTCAAAATCCATTCATGTTGTTGAAAATAGAGATATTTCGCCTTTTCTTATGACTGAGTAATATTCCATTGTATATGTGTACCACATCTTTTTTATCCAGTCATCCATCGAAGGACACTTCAATTGTTTCCATGTCCTGGCCACCATGCATAGTGCTGCTATGAACACTGGGGTACATATATCTTTACAGATAAATGTCTTCAAATATTTGGGGTAGATACCCAGAAGAAGAATCACTGGGTCACATGGTAATTCTATGTTTAATTTTTTGAGGAACCTCCATAATGTTTTCTGTAGAGGCTGTAACAATTACATTCCCATCAGCAGTATATAAGGGTTCCTTTTTTCCCACAACCTCTCCAACACTTATTATTACCTGTCTTGTTGATAATAGCCATTCTTAAAGGTATGAGGTGGTATCTCATTGTGGTTTTGATTTGCATTCCCCTAATAGCTAGGAAATTGAACATCTTTTCATGTTTATTGGCCATTTGTATGTCTTCTCGGGAGAAGTGTCTATTCAGGTCCTCTGCCTATTTTTTAATCAAATTGTTTGTTTTTTTTGTTGTTGTTGAGTTGTATGAGTTCTTTGTATATGTTAGATATTAGCCCCTTATGAGAGGCATTGTTTGCAAAAATCTTCTATTCAGTTGGTTGCCTCTTTGTTTTGTTGATGGTTTCTTTTGCTGTGCAGAAGCTTTTTAGTTTGATATAGTCCTATTCATTTATTTTTGCTTTTACTTCTTTTGCCTTTGAGGCCAAATTTATAAAATCCTCTCAAAAACCAAAGTCCATGAGTTTAGTATCTATGTTTTCTTCTATGCAATTTATTGTTTCAGGTCTTATATTTAGGTCTTTGATCCATTTCGAGTTAATTTTAATGTATGGTGACAGATAGCAGTCTAGTTTCATTCTTTTGCATGTGGCTTTCCAATTTTCCTAGCACTATTTATTGAAGAGGTTTTCTTTTCTCCATTGTCTATTTTTAGCTCCTCTGTCAAAAATTATTTGCCCATGTTTATGTGGGTTTATTTCTGGACTCTCAATTTTGTTCCATTGGTCTGTGTGTGTTTTCTGCCAATACCATGCAGTTTTGTAGTATAATTTGAGGTCAGGCAGTGTGATACCTCTAGCCTTGTTCTTTTTCTTTTTTCTAAGGATTGCTTAGGCTATTCAGGGTCTTTGATGATTCCATACAAATCTGATGATTTTTTTTTTTTGTTCTATTTCTTTAAAAAATTGCTATTGGGATTTTGAAGGGGATTACATTAAATCTATATATTGTTTTGGGTAATATGACCATTTGAATTATGTTGATTCTTCTAATCCATGAACACAAAATATCTTTTCATTTCTTTGTGTCTTCTTATTTTCTTTTAATAATGTTTGGTAGTTTTCAGTGCATATGTCCTCTACATCCTTTGTTAAGTTTATTCCTAGGTATTTTATTCTTTTTGTTGCAATTGCAAAATAAATTGTTTTTTTATTTCTTTTTCTGAAATTTCATTGTTAGTATATAGGAATACAATGGATTTTTGTATGTTGATTTTGTATCTTGCCGCTTTACTGTACTTGTTTATTGTTTAAAACAGTTTTTTGGTGGACTCTTTAGGGTTTCCTTTTTTTTTTAATCTTTATATTTTTATTTTTTTCAATTATAGTTGACATACAATATATTAGTTTCAGGTGTACAACAGTGATCAGACATTTATATAACTTATGAAGTGATCACCCCAATAAATCCAGCACTCATCTGACACCATATATAGTTATTACAGTACTAGTGACTATATTCCCTATGCTATATTCTACATCCCCATGACTATTTTGTAACAACCAATTTATACCTCTTAATCTCTTCCCTCTTTCACCTATTCCACCTCCTATTTAGGGTTTTCTATATAGAGAATCATGTCTTCTTCAAAAAGTGACAATTTGACTTCTTCATTCCCAGTTTGGATGCCTTTTATTTTTTTCTCTTGCCTGACCACTCTAGTTAGGACTTCCAATACTATATTGAAACAGAATGGCAAGAGTGGGCATTCTTGTCTTGTTCCTGATCTTAAAGGAAAGGTTTCAGTTTTTCACCATTAAGTATATTAGCTGAGGGTTTGTTGTATATTGCCTTTATTATGTTGAGGTATTTTCCTTTTATACCCATTTTAATAAGTGTTTTAATTATAAATGGATGCTGTATCTTGTCAAATGGAGTTTTTTTGGCATCTATTGATATGATTGTATGATTTTTTACTTTATTTTGTTTATATGGTGTATCATATTAATCAATTTGCATATGCTGAACTATATTTGCCCATGGAATGAACCCCACTTGATCACAATGTATAATCTTTTTAATGTATTGGATTCTATTTGCTAGAATTTTGTTTAGAATTTTAACATCTGTATTCATTAGAGATATTTGGTATGTATGTCCTTTTTTGTGTGTTAATCTTACCAAGAAGTATTGCCCTTCTTCAGTTTTTCAGAAGTATTTGAGAAGGACAGGTATTAAAACATCTTTTAATGTTTGGTAGAATTCATTAGTGAAGCCATCTGTTCCTGGACCTTTACTTTTGGGGAGGTTTTTGATGATTGTTTCAATTTCCTTACTGTTATAAGTCTATTTAGATTTTTCAGTACTTTGTGATTTAGTCTAGGAAGGTTGTATATTTCTAAGAACTTGTTCATTTCTTCTAAATTATTGAATTTGGTGGCATATAATCTTTCATAGTATTCTTGTATGATCCTTTGTATTTGTGTAGCATCTGTTAAAACTTTTCTTTCATTCCGATTTTATTTATTTGTGTCTTTTCTTTTTTTTTTTTTTTTTTAGTAGTCTGGCCAGGGGGTTGTCAATTTTATTGATTGTTTTAAAGAACCTGCTCTTTGTTGCATTAATTTTTCTATTGCCTTTTTGTTCTCAATTTCATTTAATTCTGCTCAAATTTTTATTATTTCTTTCCTTCTGCTGACTTTGGGCTTTATTTGTTATTCTATTTCTAGTTCTTTAAGATGTAGTGTTAGGTCATTTATTTGGGATTTTTCTTGTTTCCTGAGATAGGCTTGTAATGATATAAACTTTTATTACCACTTTTGCTGTATCCTAGAAGTTTCGATATGTTGTATTTTTGTTCTCATTTGTTTTTTTGGTATCTCTTGATTCCTCCTTTTATTTCTTTTTTGACCTATTCATTGTTTAATAGCATGTTGTTTAATCTCCACATATTTGTGGATTTTCCTACTCTTTTTGCAGTTGATCTCCAATTTCAAAGCATTGTGGTTGGAAAATATGCTTGACATGATGTCAATCTTTTTTAATTTGTTGAGGCTGGTTTTGTGTCCCATCATATGCTCTATACTTGAGAATGTTTTATGTGCACTAAAGAAGAATATATAATCTGGTGTTTTGGGATGAAAAGCTCTGTAAATGTTGATTATGTCCAATTGGTCTAATGTGGCATTTAAGGCTGATGTTTTCTTATTCTTTTTCTGTTTGGATAATCTATCTATAGCTGTCAAAGGAATATTTAGGTCCTCTACTCTAATCGTGTTTTTGTCAGTTTCTCTCTTTAGTTCTGTTAGTAGTTGCTTTATATATTTTGTCACTCCCTGATTAGGAGCATATATATTGATAAGTGTTATGTCTTCTGGCTGTATTGCCCCCTTTATTATTATAAAATGTCTATCCTTGTTTCTTGTTACCTTTTTTATCTCGAAGTCTATTTTGTAGGTATAAGTACAACTACACCCACTTTTCTCTGGATGCCATTTGCTTGGAGTATTGTTTTGTCACCCTTTCACTTTGAGTCTATATTTTCGCAGTTGAGATGTGTCTCTTGAAGGCAGCATATGGTTGGGTTTTGTTTTACAATCCAATATACTACTTTGTGACTTTTTTATTGATAAATTCAGTCCATTTACATTTTGGGTGATCATATATATGTTGTGTTTCTGTCTGTTATTTTAGTTTGGTGGTATTCTACATTTTCCTCTTCTGTTCTCTCTTTTTTTTTTATGTTATAAGGCTCAGTTCTAGATTTTTTTTTTCTGTGTAGTAACCATTAAGTTAATGTAAAAGAAAGTTTCATATATACAGTAGTCCTTTTTTTCTGGATGTGTTATCTCCATCTCCCTTTGCATGTTTTAACTCCACCCATTTTCTGTTTTTGTTGTCACAGATTGACCTTATTTAAGCTGTAAGTTCATTTCCAAGTTGCAGTAGCTTTCGTCTTCTTTTTCTTAAAATGTTTTTCTTTAACCATTATGTAATATTTAAGTGTGTAATACCCTATATTGAATAAGGGTTGCAATTTCCTGCTTCTGTCTATCTGCTAATCATTTTACTCATAGTTTTGTATCTTTTTATCTCTGTTTCAGGTAGAATAACCCCCTTTATTATTTCCTATAAAGCAGCCCTTGTGGTGGAAAATTTCCTCAGCTTCTGTATGTCTGGAAAGGTCTTTATTTCTCCTTCATATCTAAAGGATAACTTTGCTGGATATATTATTCTTGGCTGGTATTTTCTCTCTTTCAACAGAGAAATTTTTGAATATTTGATTCCACTCCCTCTTAGCTTGTAGAATTTCTGTTAAAAAATCGATCATAATCTAATGAGATTTCCTTTATAGATTACCATTTTCTTTACCCTGGGTGCCTTGAGAATTTTTTCTTTGTCATTAGTTTTTGACAATTTTAATAAACTATGCCTTGGAGAAGGCCTTTTTGGACAGAGATAATTAGCTGTTCTGTTTACTTCTTGGATTCAAAGACCCAGTTCTTTCCATAGTTTGGAGAAGTTCTCATTGACTATTTGTTTAAATAGGCTCTCTATTCCCTTTCCCCTGTTTTCTTCTTCTCGTATACTCATTATTCTTATGTTGCTCTTTCAGATGTAGTCAGATAGTTCTTGTAGAGATCTTTCATTTTTTTTCACTCTCAAGTCTCTCTCTTCTTCCATCTATGTCATTTCTAGATTTCTGTCTTTGATATCATTAATTCTTTCTTCCATCTGGTTTACTCTATTTCCTAAGTTCGGTATTTCAATCTTCATCTCTTTTATTGAGTCCTTCAGCCCCAGAATTTCTATTCGGTTCTTTTTAAAGTCTCAATCTCTTTGGTAAAGTATTCCTTTTGTTTGTTGATTTTGTTTCTAAGTTCATTAAACTGCCTATCTGAGTTTTCTTGCATCTCATCGAGTTTTTTCAGAACTGCAATCTTGAATTTTTTATCATTTAAATAATACATTTCCATGTCTTTAAGTTTATTTTCTGGAAATATTTTATTTTCTTTCTGAGTTGCCTTGTTACCTTGGTTATTCGTGATATTTGATAGATTACTTCTCCTCCTAGGCATTTATGGGAATGAATTCTGCTTTATTATTATTATTATTATTATTATTATTATTATTATTATTATAATTAAGTGTGATGCATCTTTAGCAGGTTGATAAGAAGACATTTTCCTTTTGTTTTCTAGTAGATGTTGCACAAGCTACTTGCACTATCCATGCCTCCCGGATCTCTGCTGGGCAAAAGTTTCCCTTTATTCCCTGGGGAGGTGGGTTTCTCCTCTGTGACCAGGTCACCTTGGTCTCAGGGCTCTACCTCCATGGGACAATGTGGTGGGCAATAGGGTTCTGAGTCCTTGTCCCAGCACTGCCCCAGCAGCCAGATGCAGTGTTGTGCTGCCTGCGGTGTCTCACGTGCCTATGCTGGAATCAGCCTCGATGGGTGGCTGCAGATGGGTTGGGAAGGCTTCTGGTATGTTTGCAGCATTGTTTTTCTCCTAGTAATGGCAACTGCCAGACCTCAGCTGCCTTGCCCCTGTATCTCCACAAATATCACTGGGATTAGGTGCAGTGTGCATCTGCCACTCAAAAACTATCTCTTTAGTTCTCTGGGTTGTAGTTCTCTGGGCATTGCAGTCCAACACTCGCCGATACAGTTTTTTTCCTGGGGCCCGCTGCTAGCTCTGGGAGGATGCAGCGAGGCAAGTTTGGGGAGAGTGAAGAGAGGTGGCCAGGTTTAGTGGCTTTGTTTTCTGCCTGGCAGTGATGGCTGCTAGAACAAAGCTGTCACACTTCTGTATTCTGGTCTGTGCCCCAATAGATCGATAGATCACTGGGTTCAGCTGTAGTGTATGCTGATCACTCAGGCAGGAATGTGTGGGGCATGCAGCAACCTGATTCTTCCCCTCTCCCCAAGTCTTACAGTGAGCTCCAGGCTGGGACTGCAGCACCTGTCCCTGTTCTTCTTCCTTCCCTTCCCTTCCCCTGTTTGCCTAGATTCTCCTGCCTTCAGCTGTTTCAAAGTGCAGACCTCTCAGACATGTTTGTTAGACTAGAAATCCTTTTTGGATTATAGCTGTTCGACGTGTTGTAATTTCAAGGGGAGAGATCAAAGGGACTCCTCACACCACTGTGCTTCCCACGTCACTGTCCCTTGATGTCAATCTCGATTCTAATTTTATTTAATTACTTTTGATATTGTATTAAATATAAAAAATAGTTGAATAATAAAAAGATGGAACATTTCTAAAGTGTGATTAGAATAATCTGTAGAGTTTTATTTATTTTAATTAATTGATTTGATAACCTAAATATTTGGTATGCTGTTTTTATTACAGCTTAATAGAGATATACCATACAATTCACCCATTTAAAATGTATAATGGTTTTAAAGATATTAACATATTCAATATATATAGATAGATCTATATTTACTATATAGAGAATATTTTTCAATAATATATATTCGATAGGTTTTAATATATTCACAGAATTGTGCAATTTGTTATTGTTCCAAAAAGAATCCCCAAACACATTAGCAATCACTCCCCATTTCTTCCTAAACCCTCTAGCCCTAGACAACTACTTTTCTACTTCCTGTCTCCATAAATTTGCCTATTCTGGACATTTCATGTATATGGAATGATACAATATGTATTTCATTTAGCATACTTTTCAAGGCTCATCCATGTTGTAGTACATAGCAATACTTAATTTCTTTTTATTGCCAAATAATATTCCATTGAATAAATATAACACATTTTGTTTATCTGTTTATCAGTTTGGATTGTTTCCATCTTTTGACTATTATAAACAATGTTGTTATGAACATTCATGTGCAAATTTTTGTTTAGATATATGTTTTCATTTGAGAGGCAATATACCCAGGAGTGGAACTATTTGTGGAGTCACATGGTAATTCTACGTTTAACCATTCGAGGAACTGCTAGTCTTTTCCAAAGCAAATATACCATTTTACATTCCCAGCAATGGTATATGAAAGGTTGCAATTTCTCCACATCCTCAGTAACACTTGTTTTTCTGTCTTTTTAACTATAGCCATCCTACAAGGTATGAAATGTTATCTGATTATGGTTTTAATTATTATTTTCCTGATGACTAATGATATTGAGCATCTTTTCATATACTTGTTAGCCATGTGTTTATATGCTTTGAAGAAATGTCTATTCAGATCCTTTCCCTAATTTCTAATTGGATTGTCTTTTTATTATTCAGTTTTAAGCATTCTTCATATATTTCAGATATGTTTGTTATCAGATATATATTTGCAAATATTTTCTTCCATTTGATAGTTTGTCTTTTTAACTTCCTTGGTCATGTCCAATGAAGCACAAACACTTGTAATTTTTCTAATGTTCAATTTGTCTATTTTTTTTCTTTCATTGCTTGTGATTTAGGCATCATATCCATTGCCCAATCCAAGGTCACGAGGATTTCTGCCTATGTTTTCTCCTAAGAATTTTATAGTTTTAGCTCTTATATTTTGGTCTTTAATCCATGTTGAGTTAATTTTGTATATGGTGTGAGGTAGGTAGTTAACTTCATTCTTTTGTAAGTAAATATCCAGTTGTTCCAGCGCAATTTGTTGAAAAGACTATTTTTTCCTTATTAAATGGTCTTGGCACTCTTTTCAAAAAACAATTGACCATAAGTGGGAAGGCTTGTTTCTGGGTTCTCAGTTCTATCCCATTGATCTATATGTCTATCCTTGTGCCAGTACCACACTGTCTTGACTACTGTTACTTTGTAATAAATTTTGAAATCCGGAAGTGTGAGTTCTTGTTCATTTTTAAGATTGATTTAGATATTCTGGGTTCCATGAATTTCCATACGAATTTTTTGATCAGCTTAGGAATGGAAGCCTAGTTAGGAATTTGATAAGGATTTCTTTAAATCTGTAGGTGATTTTGAGAAGTATTTCTACTCCTTAGGTCTTTAAGACCTACATATTTTTCAACAATGTTTTGTAGCTTTAAGAGTATAGATTTTACTTTAATTTTATTAAATTTATTCGTAAGTATTTTATTCTTTTATGATGCTGTTATTAATGGAATCTTTTTCCTAATTTCATTTGCAGATTCTTCATTGCAAGTGTGTAGAAATACAATTGATTTTATATATTGATCTTGTATCCTGCAACCTTACTCAACTCATTTATTAGTTCTAATAATTTCTTTTAGTGGATCCCTTAGGACTTTCTACCTACAAGATTGTGTCATCTGCAAAGAGATAGCTTTACTTCTTCCGTTTCAATATGGATGGCTTTTTCTTTCTTTTTTTATTAAAAAAATTTTTTTTGACTAATTGCCTTCAATACAATATTGAATAGAAGTAGTAAGAGCAGACATCCTCTTAGGGGGAAAACATTCAGTCTTTTATTATTAAGTATGTTAGCTGTGGGCTTTTCATAGGTGTGATTTATCAGGTTACGTTCCCATCTATTCCTAGTTTGTTGGGATTTTTAATTCTTTAATTTTTAATTTTTACCATGAAGGGGATTGTATTTCGTCAAATGTTTTTTCTGTGTCTATTGAGATAATTATGTGGTCTTGTCCTTTATTCCACTGATGTGGTATAAGTTGATTTTCAGATGTTAAACCAATTAGCTGTATTAGTTTTCTAGGGCTATTGTAACAAAGTGCCAGAAGCTGAGTGGCTTAAAGAAGAGAAATTTATTATCTTACAGTCATGAAGGCTAAAAGCCTAAGATCAAGGTGTTAGTAGAGTTGGTTTCTTATGAGGGCTGGGAGGAAGAATCTTCCATGACCTTCTTGTAGCTTCTGGTGGTTTTCTGGCAATATTTGGTGTTCCTAAGTGTTTAGAAGATCGCCCCAATCTCTGCCTTCATTTTCATATGGAGTTCTCCCTATATGCTTGACTATATGAGAAGATCTCCATGTGCATATTTGTCCTTTTTTATAAGAACACTAGTTGTATTGAATTAGGGTCCACCCTAATGACCTCATTTTAACTTGACTAATCATTCTGCAAAAACTCTATTTCCAAATAAGTTCACATTTTCAGTTACTGGGGGTTAGGATTCAACATACGAGCTTTAGAGGGTCAAAATTCAACCCATAACACTTGCATTTCTGGTGTTATTCCATTTATTGTTTGTTTTGTCTCTTACATGCTGCTTAAGATAGAGGCCATATATATTGTTTCTGAATGCTAGGGTCTAATACACATCTAGATGAGAGATCATAAATTGGAGACCTGGGACCCCAGTTCCTTCCATCGTTCTATTTTTCTTGGTCTGTACCATATTGTCAATAATAATAACAATTATTATTGACTGTTTAACATTTAAGAGATTTCACCTCAGAAGCTGAATACATAACATTTCTTAAAAACAGTATCAGAAGATTTGTATCAAGACATGTACCATGTCAGCTAACTGATGCTGTAATAGTTGTACCCTCTAGAAGGGGCCTGTGTGTCTAGTTCACCATAGCCTACTCATTTACATTCAGCCGACTTTATTTACTTAATTACCTGCCTATGGATATTTGAATATATGATCTTGATTTAGAAGCTCAAGTCATTTTTCTCAGGCTGAGAAAACCCAAATATATGTCCAGGTGTTTTTTACAATATCAACTAAAGCAAAATTTTACATTGTTATTGAAACCAGTGGCTCTTTGACTCAGAGAATCAACTGCATTTAAATATCAAGGACTTTTTATTTCAAAGACATTTGACCTTGATGTTTTAACTCTGCCATTTTTATCTCATGTATCCATATATTATACCTACTACATAAGAATGATTTTATTCCAAGAAATATATATAATTTTAAAATTTTTATTCCATTTAAAACAAATATTAATAGACACAATCTACATAAAACCAACCGTAGCTAAAAACCTACATATAGTAAAAGTAGTTTTAGACTAAAACAAGATTGTAGAATCATGTATATTTTGTAATATTAAAAAAATTGATCCTAAAATTTCCTTATGACCAAAATTTACAGAAAAATTACATCTTTTTAAAGTATTTGAGTATGTAAAATTTAAGCTAAAAAATAATGGCTAGTAAACAGAATTCAATATAGCAGATGGTATTTGATATAGATTTTTAAAAAATTATCAACAAAATTTTCAATGTAAGGGTTATCAAGAAAATAATTCATTCTGATAAAAGTAATTTTAGTAAAATAAAAATTTTAATGGACAATGTTAAAAACAATTTAATTATACTTACATAGAAAATTGGACAAGGAATTAGACTTTTCTCAAGAACATGTTTTCTAAAAATTCATTGTGTTTGTATAATTCAGATGCTGTGTTATATTTAAAATGTTGGTCAGGATACAAATATGCAATAGATCAGAATGGTAGGAATCCAAACTACAATATCAAACTATTCTGCCATTTAGGGACTTTGCCAATAATGGTGTTTGAAGCCAGGCAGGTAAGTACAGTGTTACCAAAAAGAACTTCAAAATATTGAAATTGTGTAGAAATTGTGCAATGTCTTGAAGGTAGCAAAAGGATGAAAATATAAAGAAGGGATGGATATAAGGCCATAGAACACTATAGGTTAAAAATATTTACTTCAGACTACTGATAAACTTATTTCTTCTTTCTGTCATTAAGAGCACTAGTCAGGGTCTTCAGGCTTGGAAGATGGAAAGCATCCTGACCAACAAAATATCCATTGTATGGCAGCTACCACAATATGCCCTGGTTACAGCTGGAGAGGTCATGTTCTCTGTTACAGGACTTGAGTTTTCTTATTCTCAGGTAGGATTTTGTAAATGGAAAGTGGAGGTGGAGGTACTGCTTAGAGGACGGTGAATTTTAATCCTGGCACTGCCTTAAATAGGCTTGTGACTCTGACCAAGACCTTCATATTTTTTGGCCTTAGATTCCTTACACATGACTCTGAATAGAGAGTCATCTTGATTCCCAGGATCATAACAGTGCAACATAGTAGCCTATGCTCTTTGAGATCTAGAAAAGGATACTTAAAAATTGAGAGTAAGGGCCCTGGAGTCAAACTGTCTATGTTCAAATTTTGGCTGCACAACCTATGGCGTAACCTTGAGCAAGTAAATTATCACTTCTCTAATGCTATTTTTCTTTATGTATAAAATAAGAATGCCAATAGAACTTATCAGAGTTGTAATGAAGATTATGTGATATAATGATTTAAAATGTTTGATTAAGAGCTCCATCCTATTATTGCTGTTAACATTATAACATCCTGAATCAATGTGATAGCTGAATTTAGGGAAGTTCGAATCTAGAAACTTTTGTGGAAGTTTACTGGGTAGATGCATGGGGCATGAGGGTGGTTTAGGGAGTTCGTTTACTCACAGATTTGTGTCTTCTCTAGGCTCCCTCTAGCATGAAGTCTGTACTCCAGGCAGCCTGGTTGTTGACAATTGGAGTTGGGAATTTCATCGTGTTTGCTGTGGCACAATTCAGTGGCCTGGTACAGGTATGCATCTGAGAGAAACAAGAGCTTGTGGCCATCCAAGGTTTCCCCTCCAAATTCCTCTTCTCCCTTTTCCTCCATACCTCAGCCTTCCACATTCTCCATGTGAGATGGGTTAGATACACACAGATTTTGCCAGGGAAATATGTAAATGTCAGCAATGACCACCATAGGGCCATGTGAAGAGAGGTCAGTGAATCCAGTCTTCTTTTAGCAAAGCTCTGCCTAAATGGTGACCCTGGGTCAACTGCTCCCTAGTACTCATCCTTTGAAGGGCTCTTTAATTACAGGTATGTCCATATTTTTTTCTTATATTTATTTCTTCCTGCAGTGGGCTGAATTCATTTTGTTTTCCTGCCTCCTACTGGTGGTCTGCTTGATCTTCTCCATCATGGGTTACTACTATGTTCCTATAAAGCCAGAAGATATTCAGGAGCCAGCAGATAAGCAAATTCTCCATATCCAAGAGAACATGATCAACTTGGAGACCAAGAACACAAAGTTCTAATGGCTCCTAGGACTCTGCCCAGACCCAAATTCCTGACTCTGTTCTTGGATTTTGTTCTTCTCATCTATCAGTGAACTCTGTAAACTTTATGTAGTCCACATGGCCATGAAAAACACAAATGTATAATTGAGATTAGTCTCTGTAGATATGCAAAGTTACGTGAGAATTACTTAAACTGCTATTTAGAACTGATAACCTCACCATCTAAGGTCCTGATTTAGGGGCAAACTTGCAAAATAACTGAGAAATGGTATTTCAAGTTTCTTCATAAGCGATATAATTGTATTAATCACAAGGACCTCAAGAATTGGTACATCTCGTGTGATCTGGTCCAGGGGCTGGCTTATCAGCTACCCAAGTTTATTTAGTAAATTTTTCAGTACAGATAGTAGGATACAGAATGCCATTTTATTAACACACAGGAGAAGCTATATCTTTTTGATAATTACAGTATTTTATCTACTAACCCAAACACCCCTTTCTCAGTACTGATAGATCATTGGAAATCAAATTAAAGATAATAAACATTGGTAAACATGGTTCTGGAAAACAGGAAAAGGTATAAATTTTAGAAATCTTGATGAACCATTTTTCTATAATGCACATTCTTCTTAGGGACTATAATATTTCAGCTCTGGCTTATGCCCTTCTATGGACAATTATAAAGACACTAATTATAATTTCGAAACCCTGTCTTTTCATTGTTGTTGAGACAGCCTTTTCTCATTATTATGTCATGTCTTGCTTATTACAACAAGTATTTAATAACAGCAAAATTTTTATGACTATTATTATTTCCTTCAGCCTCTAAGAAGTGGCTCCATTTTGATAATTTTTCTTGCTTTACTTTTCCACAATTTGAAATGCCATTTCTTCAATGAGGACTGGGAATTTCTTGTTTATTAAAAAAAAGTTATATTAATACTCTAGGTTTGAGCTTCTAAAATGGTGATGCTCAATGGAGGGGTATGGTTCCATGTAAAGATCCTATCAAAATCTGTGGAAGAAAAGAGGAGTGGGAGAATATGAGATTTATTGTTTATTTCTGCATTCATGAAAAAGATGAGAAACATCACCTTGCACACACAATAAATGAATCTGTGGACAGACATGGGAATGTCATTACTCTGGTGAGTTACTAAGGAAAAAAGTTCAGAACCACTATACTAGAAAGTCTCATTTTCATTGGATTTTCTCCATTACTTTCATTTAGAACAGTGTTGCATCTCACACTGTACACATAACAAGTAAGAGAACTTACTCCAGTTTCCCAAACATTATATGCTTTAGTTTTAGTGACCAAGGTTTCAGAGTACTGAAGTGACAGTAGCACTATCTAGTTTTCCCAGATATCTTGATGGAAACCTTACCCTACTCCTTCAGAAGATATTCTGTTCATTTTTTTGAGCAACATTAACTCAATCTGTTCTATGATATATTGTTTTAAGAGATATTAACAGTGCTCTATGAATAAAAGTTTCTATAGACAAATTTTGAGAACGAGGCATATTATATCTTCTTCTTAATACATGCATATAAAAGATTCTTAGAAATCCTGCAGTAAAGATATAAGACACTTTGTATAGCCTAACATGGTATAGTATTCTGCAGAACACTGGTTTGGTAAAAACTAGTAGGCAATTCTTACTTATGCTGAACTAAAACTTCTCTGAAACTTCCTACCATTGGTTCTTTTCTTTCTAGCTAACAAAAATAAACATAATCCCCTCTTCCCATGTGGTAGACTCTTTGCTATTTGGGGAGAGCTTTCACTTCTCCTTCCCAATCAAGTAAATATTCATCAAGTCAAAGATTCTCAGTTCCTTTAATGGTTCCTCACAGGGCAAGGTCCAGTCCTTTTACCACTGTTTTCCTTTTCTGAAAAATATCCTATGTCTGAAATGCAGCAGTGGATCAGAATTCCTCTTAATATGTGATACTTAGAGCCAAATACAACATTCCAGAAGTGGTCAGATTAGAAGAACTAGGATCTGCCTTTCTCTAAAGAATACATATCTGTTAATACAACCTTAGGTAACATTAGATGTTTTTGGCAACTATATCACAATGTAGGCTTATATTCTAACCCTCTGGTTGGCTAAATTCTCCAATTTTTTTTATATCACCATTTTTTAAGGGAGCCATTGTTTATCAAAATACATCATTGAGTTCCACTATATGCCATTCACTAAGTCAGATGTTGGAAAACAAAGATGAAAAATCTGCTATACCTGTATGCAAGGTTACCTCTGTCAAGATCCTAGAGAGTACAAAGGCCTTGAAAAAGTAATGGTATATTGAGAAAAAGCAAGAAGGACAGTATGACAGGACTGCAGTAAAGTATAAAGAGGTAGAGGATACAGTCAGAGGAAGATAGGAACCATATTGTGTGTGGCCTTGTGACCAAGGTAATTTTTATGTTATTCTAAATAACATCAGTTATTTAGATGTGAAATGAGATGCGAAGACATTGGAGGTTTAGAACATGGGAGTGTCATAATTTGATTCTCTATTTAAGATCACTCTGGCTGCTAAGTGGAGAATTGTCTGAAGGCAGGAAGGAAGATCGCCCAATTAGCCAATTGAGAGATTTTTGTAATTGTCCAGGCAAAAGATGATTGTTACTTGGACAAGGTGGCAGCAGTGGAGGTGGGGAGAAATGATCTGACTTGGAATTTAACTCTAAGGTAGTACTGTCATGATTTAAGTATGGTTTGTATATATGGTTTGAAAGAATGAAATCAATGCTGACTCTTAGATTTGGGTCTTGAGTAATGAGGATGAATGATGTTGCAAGTTTCTGGGAGCAGGGGAGACTAGAGTGAAAATAGGATTGGGGTATAAAGTAACTAATAGTTTTGTTTTGTGCACATTGAGCTTCAGATGCCAATTAGTTATCAAATTGGAGATGTTAAGCTGGCAACTTAATGAGTCTGAAGTTCAGTTAAGAGGCTGGGTCTAGAGATACAAACTTGAGAGTCATCAGCATATGGATGGTATTTAAAGCCATTCCACTGGATGAGATATCCTAGGATGTGAATATATATAGAGAAGAGGTTCAAGGACTAGTTCTGTGGTTTTCCAACATTAGAGGTCTCAAAGAGGAAGAGGATCCATTAAAAATAATGAGAATGAGCGACCTATAAAATAAGAGGAAAACCAGGAGAATGTGATTTAATGTAGATAAAACTAAAATGAAAAAAGTAATCTTTGACCTTAAGGAAGCACATGTTCCCGTGAGGAAATCTGGATTGTGGTAATTTCTATGTAAGTTGAATCCTCTTGCCTCTACAATTTAATTCAATTTAATGGACTTTTTTTTTTTTTTTAAATCCTGCAAGACTTTATGACAGGAGCTATGGGAGAAATAAATGAGTATAAGTAAAAGGTCTCTGCTCTTAAGGAGTCTGCAGAAGGAAGATAAGGCATATACATTAATAACTATCATTTAAATAAAAAGTGGTATAGTAATTTTTGTTTGTTTAGCACTTAATTTTCACATGCATTATTTCAGTCTAGTATACTGTCAAGGAAATTATGAAATGTTATTAAAGTTCATAGAAAAGAGAGAATACTTCCAGTCATGGCAATTAGTGAAGAATTCATGAAGTAAACATGGAGGAGCTAGCATTTTAGGCTTGACCTTGGTGACTAGAATTTGGACACAGAGGCAAGAGACAAAAGAGCATTTCCTGTAGAGAGTCTATCACAAGCAAAGGTGAAGAGAAACAAAACATTGCAGAAATGATGAGTAACCTGATTTGTGTGCAGTAAAGAGTGCCACAGAAAGACTGAATCAGATCATCAAGAAGACAAAAATTATAACTACAGAAGAAATACACAATAAACAAAGACAATGAAGCATTGAAATCATTAAAAATTTTGCTTATTTTGATTCAGTCATTGATTCAAATGGAGATTGCTGAGAAGGCTGAGACTCAGAAGGGGAGCAATGGAATAATTAGAAAAGATCAAGAGCAAAGATATGTCATTAAAGACCAAGACTAAGATTCACACCCTCATATTTCCAATTACTATGTACAGATGTGAAAGCTGGACAGTAAAGAAGGTTGATAGGAAAAAAAATTGATTCATTTGAAATACTGTGTGGGAAGAGAGCTTTATAGATACCCTGGACAGCCAGAAAGATGAACAAGTTGGTCCTAATAAGTTTCAAATCTGTCAACTTCTCTCCTTTCCCACTGTCACTACACCAGTTAAAGCCACTGCTATGTCTCTAGATTATTACAACAGCTTTTTAAATTTACTTTGTGCCTCCATTTTCCCCCCTACATTACTGGCAATATGATCTTTCTTACGATGCAACTCATATTTCTTTACTGCTTAAAAACCCTTCATTGTTCCCTATTTACTCTAAAGATAAACTTCTAACTCCACAACAAGATTATCCAACCTGACCCTGCCTATCTAAGCTCATCCCTGCCACTGGCCATGGCCAAGAGAGTTCTGTTGAGATCTTAATCAGGATTTTATTGCATCTATGGATCAGTTTAAGGAGAGTTGCCATCCTACCATACTGAGCCTTCCAAACCTCAAATCTCTTTTTTAAAATATCTTTCTTTCTACTTTCTTTAGGTTTAATTTGCTTTGCTCTTTCTAATTTCTTGAGATGGATACTTTATATTTCATTCTTCTTTTTATAATATATTTATTTAAGATACTAATGGCTTTTTTTAATTAATTTCCTCTAATTACAACTTTAACTGCAACCTATTAGTTGTTTTATTTTTTCCCCTCTTCTAAAGTTCTCTATTTTCATCATATTTGTCCTTTAAAATCCCATTCGAATATTACTACTTTTATGAGACCTCTTCTGATTCACCACCTGGATACACATGATTGTCCCAACCTCTCAACCTCAGTAGTAGTCTATTTGTTATTTGATGGAAAACATTCATTATTTTCTATCTCGTAGCATAGTTATGCTGTGTTGTTTCATTTCTTCTGCTCAACTGCAGGATCCTATTAGTTTTGGTATATTGCATTTGCATTATAATCCAGTTTAACATTCTTTCTAATTTCCATTGTGATATCTTCTTTGACCCATGGGCTATTCGTAAGTGTATTGATTGATTTTCAAACATTTAAAGACAGTTTAAATTATCCTCTTGTTTTCGATATCTATCTTGATTCCACTACAGTCAGAAAATACATTCTGAATGAGTTGAAATCTTGTGAAATTTGTTGAGGCTTATTTTATAAGCCAATTTATGATCCAGGTCAATTTTGGTAAATAATGCATGTACGCTTGAAAACTTATACATTCTGTCTTATCAGATACCATGTTTTATATGTGTCAGTTAGAGCAAATGTCTCCTGCTATGATTATAGATTTGTCTGTTTTTGTCTAATTTGCTTTATATATTTTGAGCTGTGTTATGGATACACATAGATTTAAAATTGTTATACCATTTATTGAGAATTGACTCTGATTACTATGTCATATTCCCCTTTGTCTCTACTAAAGTTTCTTGCCTTAAAATCTACTTTATCTAATATTAATATAGCTAAATCAGTTTTCTTTTGGTTAACATTTGCATAGAATATTTTTACCCTTCCTTTTACTTTCCATCTATTTTTTTATTTTATATTTAGGATCTGTCTTTTATAGGCTTTAAAAAAAATCTAGTCTAGGTTTTCCAATTGGTATATTTAGTCTATTATATTTAATACAATTATTTACATATTTAAGTTTTATCTATTTTATTTGTTTTGTATTTAACTAGCCTGTTTCTTAATCACTTTTGCTTATCTTTCTGCTTTCTTTTGGAGTAATCAAAAATTTTTTGTTCCATTTTTCTCACTATTGGCTTTTCTGGTTATACATCTTTTTATTTTTTATTTAGTGATTACCCTTGGGATTATTACATATTCTCTGGGCTTCTCATAGTAAATATACGTGACTAATTTAATCATTTTCCTAGCAATGCTTGGCTTTTGGAGCATTGTAATTCCACTTATATTATTGTTTTTATGTATTTTAATTCTACACATCCTTTGGACCATGCAAGACAGTGTTATTATTATTGCATATACTTAAATTTACTCATTCATTTACTCTTCCTGTTTTTATTCCTCCCTGAATTGTTATGCTTTTATTTGGAATTATTTTCCTTCTTCCTGAAGAACTCTTCTTTAGTTATTCTTTTAGCAAAATTCTTCTGAGAATGTGTTCTCTGTTTTTGTTAGTCTGGCAAAATATTTCTCCTCTATTTTTGAAGGATGTTTTTGCTGTGTGTATTGTGAGTTTCCATATTTCTTGGTTAATGGTTATTTTCTTTCACACCTTATATTCTGGCTTCCAAGGTTTTGTTAAAAAATAATCAATTAAAAATTAAAAGTATTATTTCCTGCCCCTCTCGGGTTACCACAAATTTTATTCCTTTGACTTTAGTTTTCATTATTGTTAACTATGATGTGCCAAGATATGATATTCTTTATATTCTTCCTGCTTAGGATTTGCAGAGCTTCATGAATCAGTGTCTTGGTGTCTTTCATCAGTTTTGGAAAATTTTAGCCATTATCTCTTCAAATATTACTTCTGTCCTATTATTTATTTCTCTTCTCTATTCTTTCCCTTCCTCTCTTCATTCTTTCCTCCCTTCCAGTCTCTCTTCTTCTGGGACTCCAATTACATGTAAATTAGAATACTTCATGCTATTCTTTATATTTCTTACGTTATTTTCTATATTTTTCATCTTTTTTCTTCTGTGTGTGCTAGTCTGTGGTAAGGTAGTTGTGAGGACTTGCCACTGCTGAAGGAAATTGACTTGACTTGGAGCATCTCAGAAAGCTCTATACCTGTGTGTCATTGAAAAGAATAGCAATCAGCAGCAAAATGGTCAAGGGCAGCTGGGACTGCACTAGAGATTGAAGCAGCAAGAGACCAGCCAAATAATTTAAAGGGAGAGCTGGGGAACAAGAGAGCCACAGGGATTTTTGAAAAGCCCATTCCATGTTCTTTCTTCTTTCCTGAAATCTCATGCCTCCCTCTGTTATCATTTCCTTTCTGTTTAGAGAACTTCCTTTAGGTATTTATTGGTAGATCTGCTGATGACAAATTTCCTTAGTTTCTCTGCATATGAGAATGCCTTTAGTTTCCCTTCATTCCTGAAGTATATCTTCCCTGGATATAGAAATAGGCTTAACAGTTCTTTTCTTTCAGCACCTGGAAAATGTTTGCCACTTCCTCTGGCCTCCATGGTTTCAGATAAGAATTTGCCATCCAGGATGTGGAGGTTGCCACTGCTGCAGGATTTGAGCTGAGCATTCTGGGTGGAATCATTTTATATAACCAATAAATTTATTATTATTATTATTATTATTATTATTATTATTATTATTATTATTACTGTCTATAGCACCTAGTATTCCCAGGTGTGGAATCCCATCCAAGTACTAATCTGGCCCAACCCTGCAATAAATTATTTAACACATCAAAAAACTGCTGTCATCAGAACCATTTTTCTATTATAAACAATGCATCATTTCTCTGTAACTGCTTGCAAGACTTTTTTCTTTATTCCTGTTTGTTTTGTTTATAAAATGTAGTGGCTTGGATTTTTTTCTTTTGGTTTATCTTCTTTGTGGTTTGCTAATCTTCTTGAATCTGTAGGTTTATGCCTTTCACCAAACTTGGAATTTTTCAGCCGTTGAATACTCCTTTGAATAGTTTTTTAGCTTCACTCACTTCCTCCTCTGCTTATGGGACTCTGATGACATGAATGTTAGATCTACATGCCCCTAAGGCTCTGTTCATTTGTTATCATTGTTGCTGTTGTTCAGGTTGGATAGTTTCTATTAATCTGTTTTTGAGTTTATTGATTCTTTTTTCTATCATTTCTAATGTATTACTGAGCACATAGTGAGTTTTATTTCATTTATTCTAATTTTCAGTTTTATAATTTCTCTTTGATTTTTAATGGCTTTATTTCTTTGTTGAGATTTTCTATTTTTTCATTTGCTTCAAGAATGTTTCTAAACTCATGGATCTTGGATTTAGAGAGGATTTTATGAATTTGACCTCAAAGGCAAGGGGAGTAAAAACAAAAATAAATGAATGGGACTATATCAAATCGAAAAGCTTCTGCATCTCAAAAGAAACCATCAAGAAAACAAAGAGGCAACCAGCTGAATGGGAGAAGATATTTGCAAACAACACTTCTGATAAGGGACTAATATCCAAAATATACAAAGAACTCATACAACTCAATAACAACAACAACAACAACGAATTCAGTTAAAAAATGGGCAGAGGACCTGAATAGACACTTCTCCCAAGAAGACATACGAATGGCCAACAGACATATGAGAAGATACTCAACTTCACTAGCCATTAGGAAAATACAAATTAAAACCACAATGAGATACCATCTCACACCTATAATGGCTATTATCAACAAGACAAGTAGTAAGAAGTGTTGGAGAGGTTGTAGGAGGAAAGGAACTCTTATACACTGCAGGTAGGAATGTAAATTGTTACAACCACTATGGGTAACAGTATGGAGGTTCCTCAAAAAATTAAGACTAGAATTACCATGTGACTCAGTAACCTCTCTTCTGAGCATCTCCCCCCAAAATTTGAAAACATTTATTCATAAAGATATATGCAGCCTGATGTTCTTTGCAGCACTAGTCACAGTGGCCAAGACATGGAAACAACAAAAGTGCCCTCTGATAAATGATTGAATAAAGAAGATGTGATACATTTATGCAATGGAATATTACTCAGCCATAAGAAAAGGTGAAATACTGTCATTTGTGACAACATGGATGGATCTTGAAATTATTATGTTAAGCAAAATAAGTCAGACAGAAAAAAGTGGAGAACCATATGATTTCACTCATGTGGGATATAAAACTGAAAGCAACAAACAAACAAGATAAACAAACAAAAACTCAGATACAGACAACAGCTTAGTGGTTACCAGAGGGAAAGGTGGGAGAGGAGAGGTAGCTAAGGGTAAAGGGGATCAAATATTGGGACAGAAGGAAATTTAATTTTGGGTGGCAAACACGCAATGCAATATACAGATGATGTATTATTTAATTGTACACTTGAAACCTATATAATTTTATTAATCAATGTCACCCCAATAAATTCAGTTTTATAAAGGAATTGCTAGTTGAAACATTTTTTATGATTTCTGCTTTCCAATCTTTGTCAGATAATTCCAATATCTCAGTCATCTCATTGTTAGCATCTGCTAATAGTCTTTTCTCATTCAAATTGTGATTGTCTTGGTTCTTAGTATGATGAGTTAATTTCAATTGTATCTTACACATTTTGGGTATTATGTTGTTAGACTCTGAATGCTATTTAATCTTTTTCTTTTTTGGCAAGAAGTCACCCTGTTTAGATGTAGTGCTCAGGTCAGGTGGAGATGGATGTTCGGCCCCTCACTGGGTCTTGTGGCACCAACTGGCATCAGCTCATTGCCACTAGGTGGATGTAGAAGTTCAACTCTCTGCTGAACTCCACTTAATCTGGGGATGGGAAAGTAGTAGGGTGGAGAAAATGGAGAGCCAGTGTGTACCACCTCATTCCATCTCCTTGCTGCCCTGCCCGGTAGAGGCAGAAGCTCAGCTCCCCCTGAGACCCAGGGAATTCACCACCATGTAATTTCTCATATCCTGCTGACATGGGGGAGGAAAGGAAGAAGAGAGCTGACTAGACCACCTTGATCCACCTCCTTTTGCTGCCTATCTGCTGGGTAAGTGTTGGAAACTGAGCTTGGTCATGCTGATGCTACCCCAATGCCCAATGGTGAAATTACAGTACTTCTGCTATCACTGTTTGACCCCACAGATACCACCTTGGTGGGGGATTCAGAATGCTATCACTGGTTGAGAGATGAAAGTTCAGCTCCCTGATCAGTCTCACAGAAACTATAGTTGGGAGACAGTTATTCTGTTGGTGTTTGGCTGAAGTGGGATGGGTATTGTCAAAAATGTTGTCTGTTGTGCAAAGCTGCTC
Source organism: Pteropus medius (assembly GCF_902729225.1). Classification (NCBI taxonomy): domain Eukaryota; kingdom Metazoa; phylum Chordata; class Mammalia; order Chiroptera; family Pteropodidae; genus Pteropus; species Pteropus medius. The sequence continues at coordinate 6,853,348 of NW_024351543.1, forward strand.
TTTTTCTAGTTCTTTGGTTAAGGGGAATAGCCATTATGGGGGGCTTTTTTGGTTGCATCTGTTAGTAGTTCCAGGTTGTAGGTTTCTCTAGCACCCTGATATATATTGGAAATAAAAAGAGACCCAGGGAATTCACCACCATGTAATTTCTCATATCCTGAGAACCTAGGCAGTCCACCTTTTTCTTTCTACCTTTCAGAGTCATTCTATGTTTGTCATGCTATCTATGTCCAAGATGTTTTAGTAGTAAGAAAGAGGACTAGGAAGAAATGGGGCCACTCCATTTTGGCAGAACTAGAAATCCTAAGCTAGTCTTAAAGATGCATTATAGATAAATCTATAAATCTCACTTTTTCTTGGTCATGACTTACTGCTGCACAGCTTTTTTTTTTTTTTTTTAAACAGGTTGATTCCTCTGGGTTTATTTTCCCAAAACCCAAAGAATGTAATTTTTGTTTTGTTGACCATTTCTTTCTTCCATAGACTATAGAAACTTTTGTAAGGGTGAGAGCAATGCTTAGTATGGCAGCCAGGGAGTATTTATAAGGTTTTGCATGGTCCCTGAGAAATTATGAGGCCTGTATAGTGGTACATGGGCTGTGCTGCCACATGTGTCTTGAGTAGTAGCATGTGGCCTATTTCCTAGGCTAGACCATAACATACAAAGCCAGGCCAATACAATCCTTTAACATGCTTGTTTCCTGAATTGCTCTGGTGCCATCTGAGACACTAGGACTTCTAGAAAGTTCCTTATTACTCTGGTTAGAGAGACAGCTTTGTATCATTACTAGAAAGAGTATGTACTCTGGAGTAGCAAACTCTAGTTTGAATCTTTATTCTATTTACTACTGCGCATCCTTTTGCAAGGTTTATTAATTTCTCTAAGACCTGGATAAAGGATGATAACTATTAATAGAGTTTCTAAGAGAATAAAATAAAATAATATGTGCAAAGAATTGGGGCTATAGTAGGAACTCCACAAATACTCCAATCTACTATGTTAAGTTTAATAAGTAGGGAAGAAAGTTCAGATTTTAAGTAAGTAAGAACTTTATCATTGTAAACCCACTCTGAGCTAACTCCGTTTATAATCTCTGAAATATTCAATTATAGTAACTCAAAAGGAACTAGTTTTCTAATAATGAAGCACAACAGCCTCTGAGCTCATGGTATTAAACTTCCTAAAGACAAGGACCATATCTAATATTTCTTTTACATTCTCCACAGGACCTTCCTTACCCAAACCTCTCTCTTAGAGAACATCTCTAGCTACAACCCAGAAAAGGGAAAGCCCTAGATACTAAGTGACTCTGCCATCCTTGGAGATTGAGGTAGAGGTGGACACTGGCCCAAGTAGACCCATCAGAGTCTCTCAAGAATTTAGAACTGAGACAAAGGTTTGGAGAGTCAGTCTGATGCTGTAGGACACTTAAACTAAAGGGTGTGTAGGTTGTTTGGGGGGAGAGGTGTTGGCACCATGGCAACTTTGTGTAAGCAAAATTTACACAGGAGTAAAATTAGAATTCTGTAACAGAATGTGATCAGCAGAGGACAGATGAGCAAACATAAAGAGAAAAGCTGAGGTGTGAAGACACACAGCTTGAACGAGAGACAAAGAGAGTAAGAAAAAGAGACAAAAACAAGAGAATAGAGATTCAGGGAAATATGAGGAAGATAAGGGGACAGGATATCAAATGGGGGAAGCATGGGATTCAAGAATTGGAATAGTCACTCTAGATGGATTCAGATGACTTCAAGTATCTGTTAACTGCAAACACCACAGAGCTTCTGTTGCCAGCAGAAGCAGCCTCTTTACCTCTCCTTGTTGATGAGCCTGTCTTGCTTGAAGACCCCGTCATGACCCCACTTGAGGTGATTACGTGGCAAGTGTGTGCAAATTCTCCCCATGCTCTGCTCAACTCTCCTTCTTGGCTTCCACATCCACAACTACAGGCAGATCCTAAAATGCCCATGGGGCCAATTACCAAGTCTAATTGGGGAGTAAGAAGCTGGCAAGGCATGAGTTTCAAAATTGTACTGATGTTTATCAGCAAGAACCCGGGAGTTATACAAGGAAATGAATTTTGAAGGTACTAGACCAGGGATGGAAGAAAATAAACTTCAGTTAGGCTGAAATTATTATAGAGGCACACATATCAGAGATTCTGGATTCGACGTGTTATCATGCTCAGTTGGTAGCATTCTAATTACTTTTTATTTTTGTTGTTGGTAGACTGAAAATTGGATTCACTTCTGGCCTGTGCTGAGTTGAGATACCAGAAATCCCTTGTAGAGGAAGAAATAGAAAGATTTAGGGAGATGAGAATGTTAGAGTGATTTATGTATTATCTGGCCAGCCATCCTAATCCTGAGGACATACCTGTGTAAGAGCATTGAGAAATGCATTAATGAAAATGGTATCAACATATTTAAAAAGCACAACAGTGGCTGTCTTCTGTAGGTCAGAGATAAAGGTGGAGAATATTGATATTGAATGAGGTTCTATGGTTTCAGTAAGGATGATGACATCTCGGGGTGGCAGAGACTACTAAGTGGTATTGAATTACCAAAGACAACTGGCTGTTAATAAGTAGAGGGCTGGTAGAGTAATCATAATAGTTCGACACATAGAAATATTTGGTTGAATAATTGATCATAGAGTCCCTAGTGTTCAAATAGAGGTATCATCCTGTTTACCTGGGTAAACAAAAAAAACCAAACACACACACACACACACACACACACACACACACACACACACACACACACACACACACTTTTTAAACTTTCTGTGAAGTAAAGGCCCTTTGGTGAGCATTCACATAGAATACAAATATTCTGACATTCTTGAGCTCATTCTGAGAGATCCCTTCACAAACCTCTTTCTCCAGACCAACTTGTTACTAATCCTCATGTCTTATTTCTTTCATGTCCCAGACTGTCCTGTCAAATCATTAGCCCGTATCCATACATTGTTATTGAACTGCTCCTCAGGCCAGATTTCCCATGGGCAAAATGGGCAACGAAGTACTGTTTAAAATTCTGCCCACTGGAAGGAATTCCCTATTCTTTTACTGCAAGGCCATTTCTTTGTGGGGCTGCAGCATTGCAGAAGTCATCTCCAGCTGTCATGCAAAACAATGTATAAACTGGCTCAGATTTCTTCTTCAGACAACTGGCCAGAGAGAATGCTCCATGTGGCTTAAGCACAGAATGAGGGTGGGATGGCAGTGCAATAGAAGTAGGGACACCAAGAGTGAGCCACCTGCTCGTCCAATTTACACTAACTCAGATCATGTCCTGTCTCAGTACCACATGATGAAGGAGTGTTGTGGGGCATGTGCAACTCTGTGACTTGGTAAGTCAGACACCTCATTCACATGGGGCAGCTGGTATTTCACAGTCAAGCGAGTTGTTTAGTCTCTACCACAGCCCAATATCAAGCCAAGAGTTAACTCCCAAAATGAGGATACTTTTCAAAACAGGAATGATTTTTCTCCAAAACCCTATGGGCTTCTACTCTGAATCTCCTATCAAGGCTTCCACAGAGTCTATACAGCATCGTGATCAGTCACAGATAGTTTGCAAACCACTGGACTCACTGGGCATAAATAGGCTAACCATGTATCATCCAAACTAAGAAAGCCTTGAGAGTGAAAGGAGGCACTAGTAAAAATATTCTGGGACAACAGGTATAAATTAAAACTATTCTGAGATGTATAGTCATTCAGTCATGAGAGCCAAGTGATTAATTTGTTCACTATACATCCTTCACTAGACAGAGAACACATTGAAAAATGAATTCGGGAAATTTTGCTAGAGAGCTCTCAATTCTAAAATATCCTGGATTAGGTTATTGAATTTCAAAGTAAGAAATCTTGAAGTATTCAGGAAGAAAGTAAATAATTAATCAGTTCTCAAACTTTAGTGTGCATGAGAAGCATCTGGATGGTTTGTTAAAACAGATTACTAGATTCTATACCTGAAGTTCTTAATTCAGTAGTTGTAAAATGGGGGTTTGCAAATGTGCATTTTAACGAATTCCCGGGTGATATTGATGCTGCTGATCCAGGAACCATACTTTAAGAACCACTGATCTAAAATGGCGTAGTGATAAAGAATTTGTTCATCTGCTCTTGCGACCACATCAAAGTTGTGACAGAAACATGGAGCAAATGGGAAACATGGTGGGGTCTAGATGAACAGACACCCTACAACTAGAGGGAGAACTAAGAAATCATGCTGCAACAGTAGGAGGTAGGAGGGGGCAAAGACACGAGGCTGTTCCATCCCTAGCAGTTGAGTGAGACAGAGGCTACAGCAGCTGCAGATGCCTCTTAAAGGGGCCGTGTCCACGACTGGACTTTTACGGTGGCAGACTCGTTTGCTCTGAGCACCAGCACCGGGTGGGCTCCTGGAGCAGGAGGGGACCAGAGACTTACAGGGGACATTGAGTTGTCAGAATGAAGGCAAGAGGTGAAGCTTTCTCCTGGGCAGAAGTGCTGGTGGTATCTATTGTTCCTCTGCTGAGCCCTACCCCATCCCAGTGTGCAGACGCAGGCACTGCTATAGCTGAGAAGTCATCAAACTGGATAACAGAGGTCACTTCACCCAGAGGATTCCCTGAAACTCTGCCTCCCCCAACTCACGGCCCTTCCAAAGCCACATCCAGTTGTGTTCTCGGTGAGTCTTGTGCAACTTGCTAAGCTCTAAAACCCACACTGGTGGCAGCTAACCTTGGTTTCTGCCATGACTTCTTGAGGCAACTTTAAGCACAGCACCTGTGGATTGCTTGCTGAATCTTAACAAGAGGCCTTGAAGAGACACAGGTTGTGGCTAAACTTGGCCTGCTACTGAACCCCTCTCAGGACTGTGCCATTGGACACATACTACACAAAGCCACACTAATAAGGCCAGGAGACTTAGGAGCTTTGCTTAGTACATAGAAACAGACACCGAAAGGTAGCCAAAATGGGAAGACAAAGAAGTAGAAATCATATATGAGAAAAGAACAGAGATCCAGGAATAATGGAGTCAAACAATCTAACAGATACAGAGTTCAAAATACTGGTTATAAAAATGCCCAATGAACTTAGTGGAAGTGTAGATGAACTCAGTGAGAACTCGAAGAAAGATATATATATATATATATATATAAACCCTAAAGAAATGGAAATGGAAATTATAAAAGGGAACCAGTCAGAAATGAAGAATACATTATCTGAGATGAAGAGTAGATTAGAGGGAATCAACAGAATGGATGAAGAAGAGGATCAAACCACTGATATAGAGAATGGGGAAGCCAAGGACACTCAATCAGAATGGCAAGAAAAAAGAAGCCAAGAAAATAATAATAATTTAAAAAGTCTTTGGGACAAAATTAAGTGTAAAACCATCTGTGTACTAGGGGTACCTGAAGGAGGAGAGGGAGAACAAGAAGTCGAAAAGCTATTTGAAGACATAATAATGGAAAACTTCCCTAACTTGGTGTAGGAAATAGACATACAACCCCAGGAAGCTCAGAGAGTCCCAAGAAGGAAGAAGCCAAAGACACATCATAATTAAAATGCCAAAGATTAAATAGAAGAGAAAATCTTTTTTTTTTTTTAATTTTTTTTTCTACTTTTTACACTTACAGCACCTGGTCTTCCTAGGTGGTCTCCCATCCAAGTACTAACCAGGCCTGACCCTGCTTAGCTTCTGAGATTAAACGAGATCAGGCTTGTTGTTCAGGGTAGCATGACCATAGACAAGAGAAAATCTTAAAAGCAGCAAGAGAAAAGCAGTTAGTTACCTACAAGGGAGCAGCCATAAAACTGGCAGCTGATTTCTTAAAAGAAACTACGCAAGACAGAGAGCTTGGCACAAAATAGTCAAAGTGATGAAAACCCAGGATCTACAACCAAGAATACTTTATCCAACAAAGCTATCATTTAGAGTTGAAGGACAGATAAAGAGCTTCCCAGACAAAAATAAGATAAAGGAATTCATCACCACTGAGCCACTATTACAGGAAATATTGGTGGGACTTCTTTAAAAAGAAAATACATGTATCAAAATCATGAATAAAAAATGGTAATAACTGCATGTCTATCAATGAGTATCTCAAATGGAAAAAAATTAAGTGCTCCAACCAAAGGATAGAGTGGCTGAATGGATAAGAAAACAAGACCCCTACATATGCTGCCTACAAGGGACTCGCTTCAGATTAAAAGTCACACACAGACTAAAAGGAAGGAAATGGAAAAAGATATTGCCTTGATGGACCTAGAGGTTATTGCTCTGAATGAAGTAAGTTAGATAGAGAAAGACAAATACCACATGATTTTAAGTACATGCAGAATCTAAAAAATGAAATAACAACAACAACAAGAATAGAAACAAACTCATGGATGCAGAGAATATTTTGAGGGCTACTCCATGGGAAGGAGCTAGGGGAGATGGTGAAAAAGGACAAACGGTTTAAGAAATACAAATGGTTACAAAATAGTCATGGAGATATAAAGTGTAGCATAAGGAAAATAGTCAACAATGTTGTAATAAATATGTAAGGAGGAAAAGGGGTACTAGATTTAGTAGGACAATCACTTGAGCTCTAATCGCTATACTGTACAACTGAAACTAATATATTATTGTAGGCCAACTATAATTGAAAAAAACTCATTGAATTGTACAATGTAAATATGAGCAATTAATTGTCTATTATATTTCAATAAAGCTGGGGGGTAAAAAACACTGATCTACAGAGAAGAGAGAGAGAAAAAAAAAACCCCTACAGACTGTCCTCAGTCTTTTCCACAGCAATATTTAATACCAAAAGATAATAGAGCAATTGCTACAATATTCTAAAGAAAAAATTATACCAAAACGTGGCTGAAACTTTAGGGCCCCTGGCAGCTTTCATAAGCATGAACAAACTCCAGGAAGATTGCCTTTATGAGACTCTCTTACAAAAGCTATGTGATGACAAAATCCAAATAAGAAAAAATGAATAAAAATAAAAAACTTGGGAATGGAGAAGTTATGTTAAATATAATATAATACTGAGTATTTATGAGAATGATGATTATAAAGCAGATTATAAATATAAACTTTGATAAAATAATACTTATGTATATGGAAACAGAATAATCTAGCTCACCTATTAAGAATAAGAGATATAAACCAAAATTTGAGCCTCCCTTTAAGAAGGGCATCAATTTTAACTTAAAAAGAAACTGAACAAAATTAGTAACAGTTACTAAAAGTACTCTTTTAAAATTTAAACATTATATTGTAAATTACTTTTTTCTGATAATAAAATCTAGAGGGTACGGTATATTCATGACCAGAGTATCTAAAAAAGACTGTTTCCTAACCAATTTAGGTTCAGATGCAATCTCCAGTAATACAAAATTTGACAATGCTGTATCATAACTACAATTTCTCTGCTGTATTCTTGCTATTCAAGGTAAAGAAATTGAGACTTTTGTGCTGTTAAACTGCCTGGAATGTAAATCTTTATGTTTGTCGAAAATTGTGAAATATGTTTGAGATAATGAAAAGAAATCCAAGGCCTGGCTAGTTTGTCTTGATGTATCTGAACTTAAAATGAACTCTATTCTCCATGAAACTCTATTCTCCATGAACTCTATGCCAAGAACAATGCAGCATTTTACTCTACAGAATTATGAGACCAGAACAGCTTTTGATTTTCAAGATGGCCATTGGAATTCTTTGAAGACACTGGAAAATAATCTTGAATAAAAATTATGTCTTTTTCAGTTTTCCTAAAACAAATATACACAGAAATTTGTTTGACCACAAGACTAAGTTGGGAGGTGACGAGCAGAGAGATTAGAGGAAATATGAGTTTTCAGCATTCTCATTTTTATACCAGGAAGTCCATTTGAAACCTAAGATTTTTAAGCCCAATGACCCCAACTGCTCGATGTTTTTCTTTGTCTTTTTTCATAATCTGCAAGGGCTCTTTTCAAAAACAAAATCTCTTGAAATGAAAGATTTGAAGTTTATTAAAACATTTAGTTTCACTTCAGTTTTTTTTTCTTCTGTTACTGTAAAGTAGAAAAAAGTTTTAAATTAAAACTAGAATTCATGTGAACACATTTTAAAAGAATTTCTATCATTCATTATAGGTGTGTGCAGAGAAAACATTTGGGAATGATGTTCATCTAGTATACTTAATATTTTTATTGTGTTATGGTAGATATATCATAGAATTCACTCATTATAAGTGTATGATTGATTGATTTTCAGTAAATTTACAAAGTTGTGCAAACATCACCATAATCCAATTTTAGAATGTTTCCGTCATCTCAAAAAGAAACCTCTTACCCATTTGCAGTGAATTTTTGTTCCCACTCCAGTCCCAGGCACCACTAATCTACTTTCTGTCTCTATAGATTTGCTTTTTCTCTTCTTTTCATATAAGTAGAATCTTATGATATGCGGTCTTTTGTAGGTGGCTTCTTTCGCTTAGCATGATGTTTTTGAAGTTCATCCACATTGTAGCACGTATCAATAATTTGTTCTTTTTTATTACTAGGTAGAATTCCAGTGTATGGATATACTACACTTGTTCATCCATTTACCAGTTGATGGAAATTTGAATTTTTTTCTACTTTCTTTGGTTATTATGACTAAAGCTTCTATGAATATTCATATATGTTTATGTGGTTATTATTATTCCTTTTGGGTAGATACAAGGGAGTGAAATTGCTGGGTCATATGGTAAATTTATGTTTGATGTTTTTTTAAATTGACAAAAGGCTTTTCAAAGTGGTTACATCATTTTACATTTTTTTATCATTTTACATTTTTCATCAACAATTATGAGGATTCCCATTTCTCCACATCTATGTCATCACTTATTGTCTCTTTTATTATAATTTTTAGTGGGTTTAAAGAGATATCTTATTGTTTTAATTAGTATTTTCATAATGACTAATGATATGATAAAAAGCATCTTCTCATTTGCTTATTAGCCATCTTTATGGTTTTTTTGGTGAAATCTATTCAAATCTTGCCTATTTTTAAAAATTTAATTGTTTTCTTATTGAGTTGTAAGATTTCTTTATACATTCTGAAGTATTTTATCAGAAACATAATTTGTGAATATATTCTCTAAGTGTGTGGCTTATGTTTTCATTTTTTTAATGGTGTCTTTTGAAGTGCAGAAATTTTAAATTTTGATAAAGTACAATTTATAAATTTTTTCTTTTAAGGATTATGCTATTGGTGTCATATCTAAGAACTCTTTACCTAATCCAAGGACACAAAGGTTTTCTTTTTCCTTCTCTCTAAATGGTTTACAGTTTTAGCTCCTACATTTAGGTCTATTTTCTATTTTGAGTTAATTGTTTGTGAATGGCATGAAATAAAGGTCTAAGTCCACTTTTTTTGCATGTGGCTATCCAATGACCCAGCACCATTTGTAGAAATGATTACATTTCTGATACTGAACTACTGAAACAGCTTTTTAAAAAATCAATTTACCATAAATATAAAGATTTATTTGTGGACTCTCAATTCCGTTTTGTTGATCAATATGTCTGTCCTTATATCGGTACCATACTATCTTAATTACTGTAGCTTTATATACATTTTAAAATTGGACAGTATAAATCCTCCAATTTTATTTTTCAAGATTCTTTCGACTATTCTGAGAAAGAGCCTTGTATACTTGGAATAAATCCTACTTGTTCATGGTGTATATTTTTACGTATTAAAATATTGATAATATCCTGTTAAAGATTTTTACATCTAAGTTCAGGAGGGTTGTTTGTAGTTTACTTTTTTGTAATATCTTTAGCCTCATGAATGAGTTGTGAAGCGTTTTTTTCTCTTCTATTTTCTGGAAGAGCTTGTGAAAAGTTAGTGTTAATTACCCTGTAAAGATCTCTAGAGTTCTCTAAAGAGACTATCTGTGCCTTGAGATTTTATTTTGGAGAGTTTTTAAATTAAAAATTCAATTTAATGGTTATAGGACTATTCAGATTGTCTATTTCAACTTAGTTGAATTGTGGCATTTTGTGATTCTTAAGGAATTGTTCCATTTCTTCTAAGTTGTCATATTTATGAGCATAAAGTTCCATGTAGTACTCCCTTCTGTATTTTTTTTAAATGATTTCAGTATCTGGAATATCTCCTATTTCATTCCTGATATTGGTGATTTGTGGTTTCTCTATTTTTCTCAGTCTTGCTAGAGGCTTATCAATTTTACTGATATTTTTAAAGAATGAACTTCTTGTTTCCTTGGGGTTTTTTTTGTGTAGTTTTTCTATCTCCAACTTTATTTTCTGCTCTTTTCTTTTTTTTTTATCTCATTCCTCTGCTTGCTTTAGCTTTTGCTCCTTTTTCTAGTTTTTTGAGGTAAGAATTTGTTATTGATATGACACCTTTCCACATGTTTAATGTAACATTTAGTGCTATAAAATTCCCTCTCATCACTGCTTCAGCTAAATCCTACAAATTTTTATATGTTGTGCTTTCATTTGTATTTAGTTCTGTGTGCCTTTTTATTCCCTTTGAGACTTCTTCTTTGACCCATATTTATTTATAAGTGTGTTGCTTAATTTCTAAGTGTTTTCAGAGTTTTCTGTTGTCTTCGTTATAGATTTCCAGTTTGATTCCATTATAATCAGAGCTCTCACTCTGGATGATTTCAATTCTTTTTCATTTGTCAAGGTTTGTTTATGGTATGTTTTATAGTTTTTTCTTTTTTTTCTATTTGGTAAATGTTCCACAGGCAGTTGAGAAAATTGTATTCTTCTGTTGGATGATCTGTTGTTTCATATGTTAATTAGATCCTGTTGATTGTTTGTGTTGTCTAGATTGTCTATATCCTTGTGATTTTTTGCCTAATTGTTCTATCAGTTGCTAAATGGGAGGAGTGTTGAAATTCCCAACTATAATTATAGATTCCTCTCTTTCTCATTTTAGCTTTATCAGTTTTTGTTTCATGTATTTGAGGCTCTATGGTTTAACATTAGCATATTGTGTCTTCCTGGAAGATTCATCCTTTTGGATTCATTCTAAAATGTCCCTTTTGGTCTCCGGTAATTTTCTTTTAAGTCTACTTTATGAAATGTTAATGTTGCCACTTCTGCTCTTTTTATTAAATTATTAATGTGTACATGGTATATCTTTCCCTACCCTTTTACTTTCAATCTACTTGTGTTTAAATTTAAAGTGAGTTTCTTATATGTAGCATATAGTTGTGTTTGGATTTTGTTTTGATTTTAAATCCACTCTGCCAATATCTCTTGATTGGTATATTTAGGCCATTTACATTTTAGTTCATTATTAATATGTTTGCACTTCAGGATGCTATTTTATTATTTATTTTCTATTTGTTTAATTCTTGTTGCTCAGGTTTCTCTTTCTTGCCTTTCTGCAGGTTATTTGAACATGTTTTAGGATTCCATCTTGATTTACTCATAGCACTTTTGAGTTTATCTCTTTGTATATTTTCATAGTGTTTGCTCTGGGTGCTATTTATAACTATGTACTAGTATCAACATTAACTACTTCAAAGGAAGTATAAAAACATCACTTCCACTCAGATCCCTTTACAGTCCCCATCTTTAAACATCATTGTTTAGACTATTACATTAGATGGCATTATAATTTTTGTTTCAATAATCAAATATGTACGGACTCATATTTCTTGCTTCCTGATGCTCAAAAGTTTCCTTCTTTTACAATTTCCTTTCTGTTTGATGAACTTCCTTTATCCAGTCTTTTGAGGGTAGTTCTGCTGGTCACAAAATCTTTTAGTTTTTATTTATCTGTGAATGTTTTTATTTTCCCTTTATTCCTGAAAGATAGTTTGTCCGATACAGAATTATAAGTCAATAGTTTTTTTTCATTTTATTCTTCATGGTTTCACATGAGAAATCCATTCAAATGGTTTCACGAGAAATCCATTCAAATTGGTGTTTCTCTACAGGGAATGCATTTTCCCCCCCTTGGCTGCTTTCAGGACTTTGTCTTTAGTTTTCAAGATGTGTCTTGGCACAGATTCTTTGGGTTTATCCTGTTTAGGATTCATTCCACTTCTCGGTTCTGTAGGTTATTGTCATTCATCAAATTTTGAACTTTTCAGCCATTATTTCTTCAAATGCTCATTCTTCTTTTCTCTTTCTTCTCTACTTTCTTGAACTCCAGTGATATGAATGTTGATATTTAGTTATTTTTCCACAGGTCCTTGAGTCTGTTTTTTTTTTCCCCCAGTCTATTTTCTCTCTGTTCAGACTGGGTGAAGTCTATGGTTCTGTCCTCAAGTTCACTAATTCTGTCCTCTGTCTCCATACTACTGCTGAACCCATATAGTGAGTTTTTAATTTCCATTGTATTTTTCAGTTCTATAATTTCCCTTTCTCTTTTCATAACTGATTTCTTTCTGAGATTTTCTCCTTTTTCATTTAAGAGAATGTTTAATGGATTGTTATAGCATTTTTATAATGCCTGCCTTAAAATTCTTATCTGATAACAACATTTGATTTATCTCATTTTTGGCATGACTTGATTTCATTTTTCCTTTAAGTTGTGATTTTCTTGGTTTATATTCTGGGCATTTTGTCTATTGTGTTAGGACACTCGGTCCTATTTAAATATTTTATTTTACAGGGAGTTACTTAAGTTTAACACACAATTTTTAGCCTACTTTTGTGGGCTGTGATTCCAATGGCAGTTTGATTTTCAGAGACTTTGTGGTATTATTTTGGTCTGTTTGATGTATTCAGTGCTGCTAGAGTTTGCACTGGTCTCTTTTGATGCTGCCTGAGTGGGTGAGAGGAATTTTCTATGGCTGGTTGCCAGATATTTTTTAGTAAGGGAGGGGTGTGGAGAAATTCTTTTATTGGTACCCTTCAGCTACCCAGGTTTCTCTGAGCCAAGAAAGAGAATTGAAGTTCCAGGGGGACAAAGTGGTTTCTGGGACCAGACTGCTAGCTTTAAGGCTGTTAGCTGTGACAGGTCCTTTTTCCTAGTTCCACCAGTCAGCCCCAGTGTCTCTGGTCAGAGGAACAAAGTCCTCAGCCCTTGGAAACAAAGAGACGTCCCCAGCTGGGCCATCTGCTTTCCCTAGGTCTCTCTTACTGGTTCCTCCTACCCACCTCAGTCTCTCTCCATGGAAAAGAGGATTCTCTGGCCCAGCAAAGGAGAATGATTTCCTTATTTTTGGCAGGGCTCCCGGTTGGTCTCCCTTGCCTTGGTTTCCAGAGGGACTCCCACTAGATCCAGGGAGAATAATGAGTTACTGGGCTACCTTCTGCTGCTAGGTGGGAAGTTGGAAAATGCCAGGTCTGGTTGGTCCCCCTCTGTTGATTGAGGATGCAAGATGACCTGCTTCTATGTTGTTCCTCTGGTCCTAGGTTCCCAAACCAGCTTGCCTTCTTCTTAGCACCCTTTGGTTTTCCTTTGCTTATTTTTATGCCATTTCCAGGGTTTACAAAGTTGTGCTGAGCAGAGAAGAGCAGAGAAAAAGTTCTATGCCATCCTGTCCAGACCAGAAGTCCCTTACCTACTGAGTTTTATGTAGTCGCTATTCATTAAAATTTTAATTTTTTTTCTGTTTTGCTAATTTCGACTCAGTTACATTACACATATAAAAAATCCGAAGTAAACTTTTGTCCAATGTAGGCATTTAATCTATTTTTCCCAACATGTAATTAATGAGATGAGGGGAGGAGGAATAGATATGTCAACACAACAGGATCTAAACTGAGCTTGAGGCCATACCCATAAAGATACTGTTGAGGAACACACGCACATGCGCATGCACGCGTGCACACACACACACACACACACACACCTCCTTTCCAGGCCATCTCCTTCCAATCTTCTCAAGGAGGGTCTCTACATCAAACACAAATTTATTCATCAAGCCACCAAGGGAGCTGGAGAAAAAAGGAGGGAGTGGCAGAGATTATTATAGGGAGGGCACAGGCCTCTTTCCTGGGGCTCTGAGTGGCAAAACCTGCCTGGAAGCTTCTGCTTGGGAAAGCTATGTAGTGCCAAGAGAAAAGCAGCTTCAGAACTACCCATGTTGGCCTAGCTCTTCTCTGAGCTCTTGTCAGGAAGAAGATTTAATCCAGACAAGTGCATCAACATAGGTATTTATTTGGGGCAGAATCCTCAAGCCAGTAAATTTTATTGTTTTCTTATTTATATGATCTGTCATTCCTAAGAACCATTTAAAGTGATTTTAATGAATACATACTATATAAGAAAATATAAAATATAAATTAGATATAGGCCAAAAAAAAAAGAGCAAGAGGAAAACAAGAGATAGGAGTAAGGCTTGTGCAAAACTGCTTCTCTGTAATTTTCTACATTTGCAATAAATAGGCCATGAGAGAGTACATTGCTGGAGTATTTCCTGTGCCATCTCTGACTGGACCCTCAGGAGCACCAGGACCGAGCATGGGGGGAATAAGGTGGACTCCTAAAATGGAGGGACCTACTAGATATGCCATAGAGGGAGACAGATTCCCATGGAAATTTCCCTATAGTACTCCATAGACTTCCTTCTCCTGAAACACATTTGATTTTTTTCTTAAAGATTCCTGAGTTCTCACTTTAAGAATGTTTATGGTTCTGGGTAATGTAACATAGTAGAAGTCTTAAGCTACTAAGTTCTTGAGGGATCACATCTCATTTGGGTCCATTACAAGTCAAAGACTATCTCAATACGCAGAGAGTGTAAACCAAGGCTAAAATTAAGTCATTCATTTTTCAAACTCTTGTTTTTAAAATTCTTCTATATGATTATCAGACTCTAAGCCAAAACTGTTAGATAGAGACTTGCGGTGTCCTTCCCAAGTCACTTGGAAATCTAGGTGATGCTGATGACATGCAGGAGCTGAGAAGTAGCCACAGAGTAGTGCTGTGCCCGGTGACTAAATGACCACACTTTTTCCACTATAGGAGTTGTCTCTCTCCTGAGGAATAGAAGAACACAAAAAAGAAATCCAGTCAGCTGGACTCTACTGTCTATGCATACAATGCACAAAGGTGTGCTTGATTTCGGTGCAAATCTTAGGTGGGCAGTGGCTGGACAGCAGATCTGAGTCTAAAAAATATTTCTTAACTCTTCATGAAGCCAGTCTCTCCACCTCTCCCAACCCCCACCCAGGGGTAGGTTTCTCTTCTTTCCTACCTCTCTGGAGCTTCTCTCAAACATCTTTAATTTCTGAAATTTTCTTACAGTCCCATTCACTCTGCCTTTTGATTTTTAATATAGTCAAACCTCCCTTAGACTGAATAAAAAGGTACCCTGTTCCATTCATCAGTCTATCGTTCTACCACCCGCTCATGAAGACATGGCCCAGTTCTTTTTCCTATTTTTATTCTCCTGAACTATTCTTTCTCAGCCCTCATCTAAAAAGTTTAGCTTCATACTTTAGTATTTCTCTTGTTTTTCGAAGATCCCTAGTTACCTCTTCCTGATCAAACTCAGTGGCTTTGCTTCAGATGTTATTCCACTTGATCATTAGGCTGTTTCAACTTGCTCTATGAAGGCAAAGACTATGATTTATAGTTCTCATATTTCTCTAACTTTGTGTTGTACAGATTGTTTTCTTTGAGTATCTATAGCCGTAGTCCATGAATGTGACCTTTCTTATCTTACCTGAAATGGCAACGTAAGGTATAATACCGAAACATACTGAGCAAAATGCATTATATATGTATGTATATTCATGTTATTACTTTAAAAATGTTTGTGTGTTTCCATTTTTATCAGGAAAGTGAGTTTATAGGGGACATGGTTTCTAATCAAAATGCTGTGGGATGAATGCTCTCTGACACAAAGGAAAGCAACAAAATGGGGCAAAAAAAATCTTGTCCAGGGCTTGCTGAAGAAAAATCTGGACGTTATCAAGGAATAGACCTTTTATTGAAAGTAGACTATGAAGGATCCTGATCTAAAATACATTATTTTAAGTTAAAGAGTCAAGAAAAAGGAAAAAAAAAAAATCTTGGATTCTCTACTGAAAGTTCGAGATTAGCCTGGAGAGGAAAGAATGCAGTAACCCAAGCTCAGAATAAACCAGAAATGCCTTGAGAAGCCTTTTCTGATAGAACATTATTGGAAAGAAAAATAATTGATGTGAAGGAGGCCAGTAACACAGGGGCCACTCAGTCTGAAACGACTGGGATTTAAAGCTTGATGATACTGCTTCTTATATTGCTGAGTTGCAGCCTTTGGAGGAGTGAAAAGACCAGTAGACCTGAAATGAGAAGATCTCGGCTGGAGTCCTAGTTCTGGAGTCAGATGAGAGATGACTCAACATGACTTCCATCTTCTCATGCAGGGAATAGTTCTATTTTGCATTCCCATGAGATTATTTATATGGAAGCCCTTGTTTGTCGGTATCTATTTGTTAAACATTATTCTTGAAAGAGAAGGTTACATGTGAGCCAAAAGACTTTTTGATTAATTCATATTGCTCTGAATATTTAATAAAGTATTTCTAATAAGTATTTTGTAAAAAGCTATGGCAAAGTTATAACTGCTGAAAGCCCGATTTAAGAAAATAGTAATACATCTTCTATCAACTCAAGGAGTAAACAGAAACTTTAAGTTATACACAATTAAAGATCACCATCTAGTGGCCCAACTGTATTATAACTTCTAAAGTGAGCTGCAAGTTCCAAGGACTTCAGAGGCCACGTAGGTGCGTGGGAAGCATCCAGCCCAACTGAGAGGAGCGAAGAATAAGACTTTGGCCCTGGAGACTTTGGCCCCACTAAAGGCACTCAAAATTCAAGTTACAAACAAAACACTGTGCCCTCCAGACCAAACAATTGTCCAAATCAAGTTTTGCTCTTTGGCCTGTGGTCATTCAGAATATGAATGGACAGTTGAATGTGATAAAGTAAAGTGATAGCTCTTTGAGAGATAAGCTCAGAGAGATCCAAAACAATGAAGGCTTTTTAAATGCTCTTGAGTGAAATTTTTGCATCTCATTAGTAACTTTACAACTGAAAATATGGTTTGCTTGTGGTAGAATTATTGGTGTGTACATTTCATGATAAAAGAAGTTGTGATACTTTCAGAGAATGAAGAAATAAAGTCACTAGAAAACATTATTGCCCCACATAATTCTCTTCTCTCTAATGAGGCAATAACTCGTTGAAAAGGGCACAGGTTTTAGAGTCAGAGAACTGTGTTCAAATACTGGCTTTGCCCCCTAATGGCTGTGGGACTGTTGTAAGGATTAAATGAAATAAACCTGGAAAGGGCTTACCCCTTTATCTGTAATATACTTGGTGTTCCTTTTGCCCCTCTCTCACTTACAAAAAACCCACATAATTTCTTAAAAAGAAGAAAATAAAGAAGAAACTTAATTTAGAAGAAAATAGGGTTTAGATTTTTGGCCCAAAACTGGCTTTTAAATTACATTTTTCCATTAAAATGAAAATAAAAGACTGTTTAGTCACTATATGTAGGGCTAACTCGGAACATAGCCACTCCACATGCTCAGAAGATTGAGAGCTGCCCGGCCAGCAGCCAAGGAAGGCTGTACACTAAGAGCCTTCAGCAGTGCCTGCTCCCTTGGACATTTTCTGCCGCTCCCTTGGATGTTATCTGCTCCTGTAACCAAGCAGCACATCTTGCTCCCATTCGCCTGAGGCTACTCCCCCAGTGGGATAACCCCTCCTTCTGCTTGTGGGCATAAAAAACTGCTTGCACTTGGTCAGCAGCAGTTTTTCTTCCTGCAGCTTTGAACAAACGGCCTGCTGCTGAAACTTCCCGGCCTCATGAGCAACCCTCTGGTCCTCCTGGTGGTTTTTCCAGAATATTAAAACCTACGTGCAAGTTCCTGGCCTGGGGCTCCTGCACTACACTGTATAATTAAACTAATAGCAGTTGTCCCAGCTCTAACTGATTCTGTGTTTTCTTTCAGGATGTAATTTTCTTATTGGTAACATGGAAGAAGGCGTTGTACCCACTGTAAAATGAAAATAATAGTACAAATCTCACAGTGTTGTAAGCATTAAATGAAATGTAGCATAAACGTCCATAGGTCAGTTCCACATAGTTAGGATACTACTAATTTTCATTATTAGTACTGGTCTTTGCCTCTCTTGGGACATCTGTGAGAACATGATGTAATATATATATTGACATTAATTATTTCAGAAATGCCAGAGGGTATTTGTTACTTTCTTTGCAAATTCCTTTTGCACCAAGATTCTTCCCCAGAAAGACCAGCGCTGTAGCTCTCGTAAGGTGCCTATTCCTATACACATGCCATGCATGCATGTGACTGGTTTTCAAACAAATCACAGCAGAACCTGCATTTCCAAATGAGAGTTGTATCCTTCGAAGTGTGTGAGACTAAAATTCTTGTTCCTATTAATATGCCTCTACTCTGGAAATTTCTCTTAGCTGACTAAATATCCTTTTATCTCATGAGAATCAAAACAGTAAAGGATTTTAGTCAAATAGAGAGATTTTTCTGGGTAGTTTATAAGTTGGTTCTGAAGGTAATTCATGAATATTTTTTCAGCAATGATGGAATAACTTTGCAAAGTGACATTAAAAGAATATCATCATTTGGGTACGTTAGTTATAAAATGGTTTTTTAAAGTAACATCTTTATATTTTAAAATGGCCTATATTTGGAGGCCCGAAAGGCCTACATCACTCTTTGTATCCCTTCAGGCTGATAAGCTGACTCGCATGTACCCATTGGCACCTTGCCTATTCACAGAATCCTAGTTTGGACCCATATTTGGGGTGTGTGCATGTGTGTGTGTGTGCGTGTGTGTGTGTATTAAATGATCCTTTCCAGGCGGGATCTCAGAGGACTTAATCCTTGAATGCAACAGGGCCTTTGTGCACTGACTCGCAGCACCCAGAAGTGGCATATACATCTCTGTCAGGCCACGTGTTCTAATTTGGGGTATGGAAATAATGGTTGCTAAGTAAAGCAAGACAGCTATGACAGGAAGTAAAACCTTAGCGGTCAAGACCAGCATTTAAGTCCTCGCTGCACTGCTCACTTTGTGCTTAATTATTCTGTGCCTCATTTCCACATCTGTGAAATGGGGGACCTGAAGTTGCAAAAGCACTTTGTAAGCATCCAGCACCTCCTCTAACCTCTGCACTCATTAGGTCACTTCTAGCTCTGCAAGAGGTGTCTCACCAAGCTCACAGGACAAGCTGTGCAAAACAGAGAAGAGGTACCCTCAGCGGTGGGGTGTGAGGTGGCCTGTGTCAGCTGTGGCCAAGCCTCGCTGAAGGCTCCTCTCTGCCCATGCCCTACCCTCAGCAGGATGCCCCAGGCTCACCGAACGCCTCTCCACACTCCCTTTTTTCCTGCCATTCTTGCCTGGGATGACATCCAATGAGCGGTAGCTGGGTGGCTTCTCCTCAGGCCATTTCGGGGAGTGTGAGCGGTGGCGGCGGGGGCCCCCCCAGCCCCGGGGTTGCCTCTCCTTCTCCTCCTCAGAGCTCCAAGAACTGAGGCCTGACGGCAGGGGAGGGGAGTAGCTGCGGTGCCTACGCCGCTGGTGCCGCTGGACATTCTCTCGCGGGCTGGGCCTCCGGGGTCTGTCTGGGTGGCGGCTCCGGAGAGGGGCGTGGTTTGGCCGCCAGCGGTCCTCACTGGAGGAAAGGCCATCGCTGAGGCTGTCCCTGTCTGACCAGGGCATGGGTGACCTGTTCAGCTTGGAGCTGCGATGCCTTCCACCCCGCAGCTGGTCCAGCTCCCTTCGCTCCAATGCCCAGCGCTTAGGCTCCTGGTCCTGGAGCTCCTCGTGGAAATCAAAGAGGTGGTGCTGCCTTCTCTCTTCCCTCAGATCCCAGGGTACAGGGGAAACTGGGGTGAGCCACTGCTGTCGGGAGGAGTTGCTGGTCCTTCTCGAAGATGGCAGATCTCTGATCAGTGGGGGCAGGTGGATGATTCTGCGTTCTACGACCTCAGAGCCCAGGGAGGACAGCATGCTGAGGGGTTGGCCAGATATGGCTTTGAGGCCAGGAGGCAGAGGCTGGGCTGGGTTGAAGTTCTGCAGCTCTTTCTCCAAATACTCTAGGACACCGTTGGTGATGGGAGGGCGAGCAGTGGGCTGGGTAATTGGCATCTGTGGGAGGCTGGATCGCAGGGACAAATCTGAATGGAAACAAGGATAAGAACATGCACAACTACTGGCCCAAAACATGCTCCTCAGAATTGGGGCACTAAAATGCCACATTATTTAGCTTGCATCCATCCCCTCCCATCCTCAGCCATAAAGCTACTTCATGGTCATAAAGGCCCCAGGGCAGCCTGTGCTCATACCCTTGCCCTCTCCCACCCTAAATTTCTGGCAAGGTTTACCTCGCTGCAGCAGTTGGTTCATTGGATAAGATGAAAACTGGGAGCTCCTGTCCGCCCCCCAGTACAGGGGTTTTTCCATCATCTGAGGGCCTAGGGCCTGAGCCTGTTTCATGTAGCGGTGGCGGGCCAGGGCTGCAGGAGAAAAAGGAAAAATGCAGACCCTCAGCCGGGGCAAGGCTCACAACTCCCACTTCACTCGCCTCCACCCAGTGGCCTTGCCAAGAGGCCAGTTTCTTTTCTCAAAGTTAATTATGACCTATCTGGCATGGGAGTAAGAGTTAAAGGAGTATTGAATCAATTGTTCCTCTGAGAAGGAACTGGGAATAAATTCCCTCAGCAAGACTGCAACTCCCACACCCCAGGAATATATACTCTTAAAGCCTGACTTCCTAATCTTGAAAACGTTTCATCATCCTGCCCATTTCCAAGGTCACCTAAAATCTATAGGTAGATACCTGGATAATTAGCTGGCGATGAAACCTTGGGCCATAAGCCAACAAGGCCTTCAGCCACAGGCTGAATATAGAAGGTACAAGATACAAAGAGCTCAGAGGAGGCTGTGAGTCAGGGGCTGCCCGGGAAGCTCAGGGCTGCCTGCTCAGAGTGGAAAAAGAAAAAGAGAAGGATGTAGATGCTGAGATCAAAGGGCAGAATAACTGGTAAAGAATGTTTCTAGCTGGTATGCCAGCCCAGGGTGGGCGAAAACCAGTGGGAGGAAGGCAAAAAGCTGAAGTGTATACGGTGGACACTTTGTACTCTTCTCTTCACCTTACTAAGTATTGGGGGTTTCCCTAAGTAGGGGGAATCTCTAAGGGGTGAGGTGGAGGCAGAGAAAAGGGAAGGGAAATACCGTTTCCTTTCAAGGCAAAGAAATAATATTAAAAAAGCAGCACAAGGGATCCATGGAAATGTCATTCTAGTCCCCTAGGTGCAGCTGGTCTGAAGCTCATAATCCACAGTGAGTGCAAGTTAAAAACAGGAGCATTGAGTTTTCGTTCATAAATTTCTATTTTGCGGTAATTGTGACTGAGTGCCACATGTCTCCCAAAGTCCCTGCCCACCCATGTGTGAAGGAAATGTACTTGTGTGTTTAAGTGCAGGAAGTGCCTGCCTCAGGCCCCAGGCCTGGCACTCTCACCTCCTCCTGGGTTCTCCAAGCCCTGTGGCCATCCCTAATGCAGCAGGCTCTGCCTGAGGCTTCCTCTTGCCACAGTAGGGGAGATCAGAAGCAGGCATTCTGGACCCAGCTGCACCGGGTGGGCCATTTGGTGAGGCCAACAGTTAAGGGACCATCTGGATGGCTACTCAATGTCTCCAGTGAGAAACAAACTTCCAGCGCAACAAGAAGTGGTTGTAGCAGACCCCCCAGTAGTTGTAGCTCCAGCCCTGATGGAGAGTCACAGCCCAGCCTGGAGGAATTCAGATGCAAACTTAAAGCAGCTCTCACAGGTGCCCTACCTTCATGCCAGCAAACAGCATTCCAGACCCTCCAAAGACAAGTCCACCGGCTCAGCACTTTCCACTCCCTCTTGCTAACAGATGCCTTCCGCAGCTCCCTATTCATGCCACCATCAGCATGCATGATGCCCTGCTTAAAATGTGCCAGTCACTTTATAGAAGCTAACTAGTCAGTAAAATCTCTCAATGAGGGAATCAGACGAGGAAGTTGGGCTCCAAGAGGTTACCTTCCCAGCCCACAGTCCCACAGCAGATGACTGGCAGAGGCTGGGTGTGACCCTGTGTCTGTCTGAATGCCCAAGCCTGTGTTCCTTCTTCCAAACCACTGAGTCCACAGACTCCTTTATTTCTCTGAAGCAAAAAAAAACCCCTTTCCCCAGCAGTACCTCCACACTTAATTGATCTCCAACTCAGTTCCACACTTTTCAAAACCCACTCGGATTAGTCTCTGCCTCCAAGGCCTAGTGACATCTGATTCCATTAGGAACAACTCTACCTATCCCCACCGGTCTGACTGAATCCTGACTTCCTCCAGAGGGTACCATCTCCCCTTTTGGCCACTTCCTTCCTCCTACTCTCCCAATTTAAGAGAAGGGAAAGGAAGAGTTGAGCTTACTACTTGCTCCCCAAATGACTTTTTAAATTAATAGGACCCCCTGCCCAATAACTCCCAAGAGACCCTTGCAGATCCTCCACAAGCTTTCCTGTTGAATTTTCACATACTCTAAGAGATTCAGCCACCTGCTCCCTTCCTAGCTGCTACAACCTCTCCCTTCCCTGATACACTGTGACTGATGAGATGTGAGTAGAACAAGACAGCCTCTGAGCTTCCCCCAATCCTCCTGTCCCTAGAAATAGCCCCATGGGGATGTCTAGACTATCAGGGTTTTCTGCTACTCACGTAATGGGGAATCAGACAGGCAATAAAACAAGAAACATGAAGAAAGTAACAAAGCTTCAAAAGACTCCTACTAAGTCACCTCTGAATCTCCATGGAGTAAAGTCTGCCTTGGTCACTTTTAATGAGCTGGTTAAAAATATAGATTCCTAGATACCACTCCCCAGAGACTCTCCTTCAGTCTAACGCA
Organism: Pteropus medius; assembly: GCF_902729225.1. NCBI lineage: Eukaryota > Metazoa > Chordata > Mammalia > Chiroptera > Pteropodidae > Pteropus > Pteropus medius. The sequence continues at coordinate 6,876,227 of NW_024351543.1, forward strand.
GGGCAAGAAAATTTGTGTTTTCAATGAGCTCTCTGATTCTAATGCACGGAGTCACACTGGAGTTGACTATTGAGGATCCTCAACAACCTTTTGAGAAATATGGTCCTCAGGGATAAGTTTCTTTAAAAAAAGGGGGGGGTGCTTTGAGAGTCAGATGGAGTTCAATTTGAATACCCGCATGTACTAGCTGTGTGATTTGAGTGAGTTTCCAGAGGGTCTGGGCTGAATCTCCTTATTTGTGAGCTGGGGATAATAATGCCTATTTCACAAGGTTGCTGAGGTTAAATGAGGTAACACAGATGAAATGCTTAATATGTGACAGTCAACGGATAGTGGCTCTCATTATTATAATAAATTGTTATAATAAGTCACTTCTTTTGCCTTAGATCCCATAGGAGACAAAAGTACATATTTAGAGACTAAACCACCAAAGGTACATTTATCTTCATTTCTAAGGAAGCTCAGGACATATTCTTTAAGATGTCTTCTTCATGATAGAAATGACGCTCAATATCTCCCCTTCCTCCCGAGCCCTGCGCCTCCTGTCCCCTGCAGCCAGCACCATCTGTGGACATCATCTGTGGTGCCCCTGAAGATCTCCAACTGTACCTGCTCATAACTGCTTACCATGCCTTACCACCCCCACTCTATGCCTGCAGAACTCATTCTTTTCTCTCTTCTACCCACGGTCATGAAGTGCTTTTGCTATTTCCCATACTATCAGTCCACTCTGACTTGACCGGCCAGTCATTTCAGCAATGTCTTCAGGACCTTTCCAGAATCCCACGCCCTTTGAACTCTTACCATCTCAGCTTTAGGGAACCACCAGCAGATGCTTCCTGTCCCCACACTATTAGAGCTGACTATACTGTTGGGCATTTGACCTCAAATAACCCTCCTCCCAGTCTGACTTTCCCTGACTGATCTGTGGACCCTACTTCCCTCCTCCAGGACAGCAGTTTAAACATCCCCCATTTCTCATGTCTTCCCATGCTCATGAACTTTCAGTTGATGATAGCACTTTTGCTGAGGAAGAGGAACCAGCCTTAGGCATGTAATTAAGAGACCTAGGTCTAGTCCAGGCCCTGCCACTAACTAACAAGCTGTGTGTACTGTGAGGAGTGTGGGGGGTGGGCACTGATCAGAGATTCTCAGTGTAGCCTGTGGCCTGCTGCAGGATTTGCCGAGGGTTTCTGTGGGGAGGAGGGCCAGTAACTGATCTAGAGCTGAATGTTGTTTCTCCAGTTCTCCCAGAAAAAAGAAGGCTCAGTTTCAATCACTTTCATCTTTAAGCTCTACTGTGGGTTGCTTACTAGCACTAAGTGATTTTCAAGAATCACTAAAATTTAGTATCATTTTCCTTTTGCTTCCCTCTGGTTCTCTATTAACTCTCATTAGAAAACGGGAGCAGGTGAGGGAGGCAGGCTGTGGTCAGAGAAGTTCAAGAACCACTGACCTCATTCTTGAAGCTCCTTTCTGCGTCTACAATTTTGATTTGCTAAAATCGAGACAGGCCGATGTGAGCTCCCTCAGCTTCCTCCCTTATACTTTAATCATCTTCCACATTTTAATGACTTCCTCTCTCTTTAGAGGTAAGGCTGTTTTTCTTTTCCTTTCTAAAGGTAGTTCTTTCACTGTAAGCCTGATGTCACTCCCACTGGCTTCATCACTCTTCAGTGATCACCTCACTCCATAATGCTTCACTTTACTCATTTTCCATTGGCCTTGGTTCTCTGTCTACAAATATGCTTATTCTGGAAAACATACACACACACACACATACACACACACAAAACAGTCACATATACTCCCTTCCGCATCCAAGACCTTTTCTTAACAACTTCTGTCCCTTCCATGTAATCTCCTCTCGTCACCAAACTTCTCAGGACAGTATGCCCTAGTGACTCATTTTGAAAGTGACCTCATCTGTTCAAGTCTAAGGACTTTTAATTGTGGCCTGCACTTCTTTAGTTTACCTGTTCTTCCAAATGAACTCTAACCACTTAGGAGGAACTACTCTCCCCCAGAGCTTGTTTTTCAGCTGACTGACAGTGGATACATTTATCATCTGTGCAGCATTTGTCCCCAGTCCTGCCTGTTTTGAGTGTATCCCTGACGTAGAGATTCTCAGAAGGCATCTTAGAAGGGTTTTTCTCATCTCCTACTATATATTACTACTCCAGTAACAGTGACTTCTTCACGGCATTTCTCCAGAGGCCCCTTAAATGTAGGGAACACCATGGCCCGGTGTTGAGTTCTCAGCTATTTTTCCTCTTTTTAATAAGTTCATTGGTATCTCAGCCAATCCCATCATAATCTACACATAGAGGTTGTGGCAGCCACTGCTGTGGGAAATTCAGGCTCTCATAAGTCAGATGAACATGGATTCAATACTGTACTGCCACTACTACTTACTAGCTATATGACCTCTCTGACCTTCAGTCTCCTCATATTAAATAGTGATGATCCCTGCTTTCTAGGGTTGCGAAGATTCGATAGGGAAATATATGCAAAGGACCTATACATAGCAGACAGCCAATAACAGTTAGTTCTCTTTTCCTGTAAGACAGCAGCCTCGGAACACAGGCCTGAAACCAGACTCAGACCACTGACTTTCTTGGCATCGTAGATTAGGTTTTGTTTCTATCTTAGGCAATTCCTTATTTTTCTTTTAATTTTTTTTTTTCCTTTGAATGGACTAAAATGATTGTAGCGGTTATCTCTGGGTGCTAAGATTAATCTTTACATTTTCTCAAATTTTCTACAGTATAATACTTATATCATCAGGAAAAAAAAATGTGATTTTAAAAACACAAAAACCTTTTCCATTTAAAGAAGTTGATTCCACTCATCTATTTACTCACAAAAGATCTTTATAAATTAATTTATTATTCTTTTCCCTCCATCATGCATTCTGCAGCCAAATTATTTAGGGCATATCATGATTCTGTTTTAAAAGGTCAAATTTCAGCTCAAAGAAAGATCACATTAATATCAAGATCTTCTGCTCCCTCTCTTCCCCTGCTCTAAAACAGAGATTCTCAAAGTGTGGCCCCCAGACCAGAAGCCTCACATCACCTGGGAACTTTTGAAAAAATTCTCGGGCCTACCCAAGACCTATGAAATCAGAAACTCTGGAGGTGTGGCCAGCAATTAAGCTTTAACAAGCCATCACGGTGATTCTTAAGGTTAAGAACCACTGCTCCAACTTCTCTCTCCTTTTACCTGCTCTTTTCAAGTCATCTCTAAGGAGCAGACTCCACTGCTACTTTTAAACCACTCCAGCCACCTCCTGTTCAAGCAAGGTAGGTGCTAGGAGCACAGGCACATCAGGGCCACTGAGGAAATGCCATCAGTAGGCAGAGCCAGCTGAAGGAGACCTTAGGCAGGCTAGAATGAAGACAGGCAAAAGTCCTCCCACTTGACTATATAGCTCGCCCAAGTATAATTTTCTGGGTGGAGGCCAAAGCCCCTCAAGCCTGTGATGAGAGAAGGTAATGGAGGAGAACCTGGAAGAAGCCTGTGATGAGAGAAGGTAATGGAGGAGCACCAGGCTCCAATGCTTGTCCATCCCCTCTTACCTTCCTCAGGGCAGCAGCAACGGGTGGGACAGCAAGGGCAGCGGATATAGCAGCAGCAATACTGAGGACAGCACTGGCACCAGCATATTCCGATCAGCAGGAGCAGGAGGAGAGCTCCCAGAATTATGAAGATCACTGTCAGCCAGTCTGCAGGAGAGAAGCCGAGCAGGCGTTAAACTAAATATGCTCAGGCATGCTTCCAGTTCTAACAATTTAGAGGTCTAATAAATATAGGTCTTGACCTACAGGTTAAGTTTCAGCATACACTGGTGTAAAAAAAAAAAAAAGTTTAGCTTTGGTAAGGGAACTTCAGAGGTTGGAGATCCAAAAATAGCTTGGACTTGCTTGTTTCTGTTTTTCCTTTCTTCTGTATGAAAAAAAGTATCTTGGTGGGGTAGACAAATAGAAAGCTCCAGCAGTACTTACGCAAGACAATGAGTTTCACCTCCTTATCTGGGTCTCCTGATGTGTCCCCTGGCGCTTCAATGGTGCAGTAATATACTCCATGATCCCACCACATCACTTCATTAATCACGAGATCTGCTCCTGCAAGAAAGGTGGGAGAAAGGGCCACTAGTTAAAGGAGAGGACACTGGTTTCTGATCTATGGTTGCTTCAGGACCCTAGTTAGTATTGTCCTTTCCCATGCTAAGAGGTCCCTGTGTAGTTCAAAGAAAGGCTCAATTCCTTCTTTTTGAGACCTTCCTCCTCCAAATGGTATAATGGTGGTAAAACTGATCATTCATTGAGCCCTACTACATATCTTGAAAGGATTTTGAATACATCATGTCACTTAATTCCCATCATAACTCTCTAAGTGGGTGAGGCAGATATTACCAGTTGTTTCCCAGTATCTAATCTCCCTTTCTCTCAGTCATAGAATTTTTGGTCATGTATGTGGCCATCCAGAATAAAATCAATATTTCCCATTCTCTCTTACAGATGGATATGAACATGTAACTCAGTTCTGGTGGATAGAACATAAGCAGTTGTGTCAATGATGACTCTGAGGAACTTTATTAAAAACAGTTTGGCAACACCTCTGCCCTTTTGTTTTTCATCTCTTCTTCTGCTCTTATCTGGACAGAAAACATGATGGCTGTCATCTCAGACCATGAGGAAGAAGATGACATTCTTAGTGAGCAGGAAGGATCCTGGGTTCCCTAGGAGTTAATGGAATAGAGCCACCACACTTGTCCTGGATTGTCTACCTTCAAATTTATACCCGAGAAGAAATAAACTTCTTTATTGTTTAAGTCACTAATATTGTAGGCCTTCGCTTACACGCAATCAAACTTAATCCCAACATGGTGGGTACAATTATTAGCCACATTTCAGATGAAGAAATCAAGAGACTAAGCAGGCCTTAGCCTTTTCCAGGATGCTCAGAAACTGGTCTAACTACAGAGCGAGAATACTTAGCAGAGGTAGGTTCAAACCCATGTCTCTCTGTCTCAATGCTGGTGCTCTTAACCACTAAGCTCTAATGTCCTCTCCAAACTGGGTGAAAAATGCCACAGCCTGGGTCCCTCACCATCTCTGAACAGATACCTCTGGACCTTGAAGGGATAGGTTATGAGATGAACTTGAATAAATAGGGACGAAATGCCAATATTTGAAGAGTAAATGTCACTCAAGAAAAAAATTCAGTTCTTCTGAAAACCAGTGGTGTGTGACTCTGTTAAGATAGATGAATAATATGTTCAATTTCAGGAAATGCAGGAAAGTCTCACTGAAGACCTTTTATGGGTCCAGCACTATATCAGACACTGTGGGAGATATGAAGAGAAATAAGACCCATCTCTGTCCTGAAAGGGCTTAAAGTCCAGTCAGAGCATCAGGGCAGCTTCCACATCCCTACTATTTTAGCCACAGTAAGTGCCAGAAGACATCTTCTAATTCTTAAAGAACTTAGCATTATAGACTTGCAGCTCTTTTTTTTTTTTCTTTAATTTTCATTTTATTAAAGTATAGTTGGCATATAATATGTATTAGTTTCAGGTGCACAATACAGTGATTCAACCTTTATATACCTTACAGAGTGATCACCATGATAAGTCTAGTAACCGTTATCTGTATATCTGTAATTCTTTATTATTTGTTAAGAAAATTCTTATTGAGGAAATGAAACAAAAATGTGAGGTCACATGTTTCCTTCTCTTTTACGTCAATCCCTATGATTTTTTTCCTACCCATGATTTTCCAAACCCACTACCTTTTCCCAGAAACAGCTTACCACATACTTGGAAGAATGGTGAAAATGCTTTGGGGGAAATTCCCCCGCAAAGGTTAATGTGTCTTATAAATCTGCCTCAATCCTCACTGGAGATGTCTCCATAGGGATGTTAGAGTAAGGAAGGCATTCAAATATGTTAACATTTTAAATAATCCAAGAACTGATTTGAGAGGGTCATCTCAGAGGATGCAAACATGGGCATAAAAGTGTCAGAAACAAGGGCTCCAGGAAGTTACAAGGGTAGAAGTAGAAATAAAAACCAAGGGGAAATACCACTTTCTCATGGGAATAAGAAAGAGGCAGAGTCTGACCCAATGTGGTTAGGAGTAGATATGGCAGACAGCGCTGCTCAAAATTAGGAAAAAAGAGAGAAAAGCAGGGACTATCACCTCTGGGAATATTCATTCTTCAAAAACTGTAAAGGAGATTTGCTAATTAAAGAGACTTTAAATTCTGGAGTCAGATCAGAGCTAATTCTGTGGGCTCCGGAGGAAATAGAGCCACCTGAATCTCTAAGGATGTTCCTAGAGACGGGAAAAGGACAGTGTTCCCTAAGGCCAGGAGTTTAAGCACTGCTTGGGGGAAATCGGAGGTTCATGTAAAAGAATGAGACTTAAGTATTACAAAGTATTAGATACAAAGTTGGAGGCAGTTGTTAAACTGGCCCTCTTTAAACGACCTATCTTGAAATGGTCATAGAATAGTCACTTCTGTCTTCACCTTGTTGCTATGAGTTCCCTGGGTGGCCTGCTGGATGTATTCCCCACCCCCTTTTTTTCTTTTTAACCAGTAAATGTTTATTTAACATAGCACACAAAGCTCATTGAAGCAGGCTCTGAATTCTGTGCCAATAACCCATCACACTAATCCTGGATTATGAGACTGAAATTTGAGGTGCTAACCCATCCATTTAAAAGTATGTCGAGTGATCATAACTAAAGTTCCCTGCACACTTATTGTTTGCTAAGTGCTTTATACATACCATCTCAATTATTCTTGACAACTCTCTAGAAGATAAGTACTATGACAAGTTCCATTTTACAGAAATTGAGGCTAAAAAACTGCCCAAATTTACACACCCTATAAGTGCAAAGTGAGGACTCACGCCGGAGTCTGACTGCCGAGTGAGGGCTCAAACCATCACTCCCTGTACTAGGCACAAAGAATAGATACACTTTAGACATAGTTTTCAGATGTCACATTTGATATTCATGTCAGTGTAGGGGCAGAGACCATTATGCCCATGTTTCTGATGAAGCAACAGAAGCCAGAGAAAATATCTGCCACTGGTCACTGAGTCAGCAAGTAGAAGTAAGGGATACTTGGCCAGGTCTTTTGATTCTAAGGCCAACGTTCTTTTGTGTACCAGTGAAGGGTGATGGTCTCAAGGCGGCCATCTATTTGGAAGCCTCTATTTTCTTAGATATGTACAACAGGCTTGGCCAGAGAGACACTCAGGAGCCTGGGGTTCTAGCAGGCCCTGAGAGCAATGCATGGAAGAGATGAAAGGACCCTGATCCACACCTTAGCCCCAAATCTTAGGGATGTGAAGGAAACTACCTAGTCCCAGACCTTTAGCCAAAGCTGTAGGACATCCTCTCATTTAGAGACCAACTTTCAGGGAAGTGACTTCAGACGTTGAGGCACATTCTGTGTGTCTGGCACTTTCCTCAAAAACAGCAGGACCAAGTAGACCATCAGACAGAAAATAAATAAATAAATAAATAAAGGGGAAATCCCCACAATGACTCAGCCTTCCAGGCCTGGTGTCTACCTCTTGCCACTCTTGGTTCCCTGCCACCTCCCCACTCACGGTTCTGGATGGTGATCTTGCGCTGCTGGTAATCCGCCCCCAGCACGGGCTCATTCTGCCCCCGCCTCTGGGCCACGATACGAACCTCCCGCTGGCTGTCATTGCAGTCATTAGACGGGTCCTGGCCCAGAGATAAAGCTGCCTGGTATGCTGAGGAAAGAGGACACACCCAAGTCACACAGCAATGGGGAAGTCCCAAGAAGAAAGGTGCCCTTACTGTGCCCTGGAGCAGTGAAGCTTTTCAATTTCTCCTGAGCTGAAGCATCTCCTGAGAATCTGATTCTGTAGGTCTGGAGTGAGAAGCAGGGATTCTACAGTTCTGATGTGCTCCCAGGTGATACTAATGAACCACACTGTGAGCAGTGAGACTCCAGATCCCTCCTGAAAGGCCATTTTTTCCAAATCCTGGTTGCATCCGTCTCCCATCCCAATTTCCTTTATCTTGTTTTCAATCATCCCAGACTCTGCTTCCATAGGGTTCATCCACCTGCCCTTGTAAAGTTTGAGAGCTGTTAAATCTGCTGGGGCAAATGCCTACTACCCTAGTCTCCCAACTTCCCACTTAACTTGAGCATTTTAAGAGTAGCCCCCAGGAGACGATGCCTTGATTTAGAGAGGGGTCTTTTGAGAACAACATCAGGCTCTGCGGACAGTTATGTTTTGGGGTTCAGACTGTCAGACATTAGTGAAGGCTACAAGAAGTAAAGCTGATGCCTCCCTCTCTTTTTCCTCATCTTAAGAATCTCACTTCCTGCCTACAAACAGTGTTTACTTCTATTCTCCAAATTTCCACAAGTTTAATTGTCCCAGGCTGATGGCAAGGATCAAGGTTCCTTCATTCCTTGAGAGAGGCAGAGGTGGGCAGTTAGGAAAAGCTTTGATTCCCGACAGCAGAACTCACATGAGTGAGGCAGCTGTTACTGAGAGATGGGACTTGGCTTAACCAGGGGAGAGTTCTGCAGTTCTAAGAGGTGTCCAACAATGAATGTGCTCCCTGGGGGCCGTGAGCTCTCCATTACCGAGTGATTAGTCAGTCAGCAGAGGAATCACTGTCCACCAGGAAGGCTGGCCAGAGAAAGGAACTTGTAATGGGTGGGAGGTTCACAAATGACCATTCTTCATGCATCCTGCAGGGTGTAGGAGTCTTCTTGTGTTGATTCTAAGGGTGGGGTGATGGGAGGTAGATCTGCATCCTCATCTCAGTGTGCTGGCTTGCAACCAGGAAAGTACTAGGAGGCAGGACTTGTTCTGCCTTTTACTTAATGTCTGAGCTGCCTTAAATCTTTTTAGAACAAGGTGGGACATAAATTTTAAAATAAATAAAATAGTACATGACCTTCGACAAGGTTATCTTGTTGACGTACATCTGCTTGGGCTCATTTTGTTTATCTATAAAATGAGGGGAAGAGATTAAGTGCTCTTTGTGGCTTCTTCTCACTTACAAGGATTTGTGATTCTAAATAATTCCTACACCCTAATGGCACTATGTCACAAAGGGACCCAGGCAGACCCAGAATGGGGAGAGCACTCACATGCAGAGTAGTAGTCAAAGATGGGGTCCTTGCAGAAGGACTTGAAGCGCCATGTCACGACCACATCCTGAAGCTGGGCAGAGGTGGTGTAGTCACATTTGAGGACGACAGAGGCAAACAGGGTGACATAGCGCTCCGTGTGCTGGACTGTCACCAGCAAGGACAGGCACCCTGCAGCCAAGAGCAGGAGACAATGCTGAAGGCAAACCAGTTCTCTGCGAGGTGACCCATTTCTGTTCGTGGGGTAATAAAAGCAATGCAAATGAGCAAACACACTGCCTGACTACTTGGGAGCTCACAGGCAGACTGCCAATTCTTACTTGGCCTGGGTAGCGTGTGAGGCGGAGACTGCACAGACAATGGGAAGATAGTGAAGAAAAGAAAAAGATCAAGGACAACTCCCAAGTTGCTCATAGTCCATCAACAGTGGACAATGCATGCAACAATAATGAAATAACATTAAAATAAGGCCATATTAGCACTGGAGTAGCCTTGCTAATACAGATTTTTTTTCCCCACATATCTTTCTTTTTACAATGTTCTCCCATTTCCCTAAGGATAAACTTCAACCCCCACAACCGGGTCTATGAGACCAGTCACATCTGTCTTCAGCCTTTCTCTACTGCTGCCTCATTTCTCTTCATGCTCTACCTTACACTCAGAGCGTTAGCCACTCTGAACTTTCTTTGGTCCTTTCCATGCTAGGATTGCCGTCTTCACCAAATATTCCTAAATGTGACTCTCTCGGCTGGAGCACTCTTCTTTATCACTGGGGCCACCATTCTACTCCCTTCACTAAGCTAATTACTAGTTATTCCTTAGGTCTTCAGCTGCATCCTCAGTTCCTCAAGAAGGCTTCCCTGACTGCTCGTCTGGGAAGACGGGCCTACCTTTGTTTTCTCAAAGAGCCTCATCTTACCCTCAGGAAGCACTTTTCACACTTCTTGGTGAAGGCCTATTTACTGTAGGCTCTGAGAAGGCAGACTGAGTTTGTCTCTAACTCACTGTTCAAACACAAGCACCTCATACTGTGCTGTCACCTCCTTGGCACCCAATAAATGTTTGTTGAATAAAGGATGAAATGAAAGACCAAGAATGCATTAACCAGTGGATACTGGCAGTACATGTCAACATAAGCATAAAGTAAATAAAACAAAAATGATCAGATCGTGACACATTTTATCAGGAAAGATGCGAAGGAATTAAATTTTTCTTTTTTTCATTTTAGAAACTTCCTCCCTTTACCCTCCAAATCTACAGACATACTCCAGATCTACCTTGATGAGGAACCAGGTGGAACAGAAATACCAGGTGGGACTCTGGCACTGTCATAGGGCCACACATAATCGGTGTCTTGTAATGTTCCTATGTTAATGTGGTTTCTAGGCTGGGTTATAGGGGATCTTCTCGTAGGAGGGTTAGCGTAGAGCAGAATACTCATGCTTGAGCTTACACCAGAAAGACTTGTGACAGCCCAGATGGATGTCAGCAGAAGTTTCGGATTAGGTAGTACTTGAGTGGGGCCCCAAAACTCACATTTCTAACAAATTTCCGGGAGATGCTGATGCTACTGCTCTGGGCACCACACTTTGAGAAACATTGATCTAGACCAGATTTAAAATAACAGAGAGGGTTTATGTAACTCTCTTCCTCTTATTATAAGGGCCAAGGAGAAAGTGGTTCGAGCTGGGGTTCTCGGGCAAAATTGCTTTCATTTTGACTGAGTCATTCCCACAAACAAAACAAATATAGCCACCCCCTTACAGAGCAGCTGGGTGGGCCTGTTTCGATGGCTGACGCCACATGCTTCTGGGTTCTGCCTCACCTTCTGGACACAGCCCTGGACACTGGGTATATTGAGTGCAAGTTGGCTTTAGGCTACCAGTATCTCCTACAGAATTTCAAATAATGAAAGCAAATTGGCCCATGGCAAAGAAGGTTTCAAATTCTCTTATCCATGGAGAGAGAACAGAATGCTGTTCAGGATAGGCTCTGGCCCCCAGAAATGACCTGAGCCATCTCTAGGGCTGGGCTGTAATGAGGATTTGCCTGTGACAGCCATGCTGGAAAGAGGGTCTGCAGAAGTGCAGGAAAGACCTGTGGGTGGGGAAGGCTTCATGAAGGAAGAGATTTAAGTTAGATTCTAAGACTCAGGAAGAATTAAGATTACACATGAGAAATAGAGATCAGGAAGAGAAACTAATTGTTTTGGGACAGAAAAAGAAGTGCGCAAAGTCCCTGACCAGGAAGGGGCAGTTATTTGGAGAACCTGGCTGCCATCTCTGGCTTTATAGGAGACAGAGGAGATAAATAAGGAAGGGCTGGTGGTGGTGACTGGGAGTTGGGGCGATGGAGGAGAGTCTATATTACACTCCAATGTCTATTTCTACTTAATGGGTAATTACTGAACACTTTTCTGAAGAAGAATAAATAGGATAAAAATGTTTTTAGGAAGATGGATAACTTCTTTATTCAGCTATGAATGGAAAAAGAACATCATTTTGAAAATAAGCTTTCAGTAGTTTGGGGAAAATAGCTGCTGTCTCTACCAGCTGTAGGATTCCTGGAAATCAGTATAATCCACATGGAAGAGCCAGTGACCAGCATCTCAAACTTAACATGGATTATATTGTAAACTGCTTTTTTATGTTTGTTCCCCCACCCTCACCACCCATTTGTTTTTTTTTCCAGAACTCACCTGATATAGACTTTGGAGTTCCCCAACACAGCTTTAACTGAACAGTTGAAGAAACTACAGGTAAAATTTTGACAATGAATTTGTCAACACTAGCTTATTTTGTACAATAACACATATGGATTGAAATAGAAAAACACTGATTTGTGGTCTAAACAAAATCCTAGGGTCACATAGCACTTTCAAATGTTTTCTTTTAGACACTAAATATGATCTCTGGGAAATGAAAAGCTAAGCCTATTTCATACACAGTGAATCTGAGATTAAAAAGGTAAGTGGCTTATCTGTGGTCATTCACTTTGTAAGAGAATATGAGTCAAGATTATTCTCCTGAGCAGTGCCCTTGTCATTCTGCCTGGCTATTCTTTAAATAAAGGAAGATATTTGGTATTCATTAGCTTGCAAATAATTAGAACATGGGGCCAGGCTACCTGAACAATAATTAATATACAATTGGAAGCACTCTTTCTGATACCATAATTAGTAACCAACATGTTTTTTATTTTGCTGAATGGTAATTCAACATAAATAGCAGTTTATCCAAAAGACTCCAGACAACATTATTTGCATAGAGGTGGGACATTTGGAAGTAGGTAGGGTGGGTTTCCTGAGAGTCACAGGAGGGAATTTGATTAGGGCCAGAAATTGCTCTGGGGTAGCTTTGAAGATTGCTGAATCTGACATTCCAAGGGAGGACATGAGGACAAGGGTGATCACTTTCATTACCAAATCCCCATTCAGCAATCCATCCATGAATGCTCTTATTGTGGGCAAACCACACCTAGGGTCACACAACTCACCTTTACCAATGTCAGCACTGGCTTTGCCGCGTGGGCAATACTCTTTTATCCTCTCTTCGATTTCATCTCTTATGTAAATTTCAAGCCTTAAACTATGCTAGATTCCCAGATTTTCTATTATTATTAAATTTATTGGGGTGACATTGGTTAATAAAATTAAAAAGGTTTCAAGTGTACAATTCAATAACACATCATATGTATATTGCATTGTGTATTCATCACTCAAAGTCAAATCTCCTTCCATTACCATACATTTGACCCCCTTTACCCATATCTACCCTCCCCGCCACTACCTTTCCCTCTGGTAACCATTAAACTCTTGTCCGTGTCTATGAGTGTTTGTCCTGTTCATTTGTTGCATTCAGTTTCATTGATCTCACCTGCACTCCCTCCAGGGGTCTGCCAGCCCCATAGCATCCTGTACAGTTGCCAGACCTTCACTCTCTGCCCACACTACCTTCACACACAGAAAGTGGGGAAGGGTCCCAGGACAAAAGGTATTGAGCAACCAGCAAACCTTTCTCTCTTCTCAGTTGTTGCAGAGGTTTCTCAGCATCTACTGTACGAGGGGCAAGGTACATAATATTGTCTCTAGTCCTCACAAACCCCCTAGTGTGAGATCAGCCCTGTTCATCTCTGTGGGCCAAAGTTCAGACAATAAGCCAAGCCTTCTCAGCCTCAGGATTTGAACTTGGGTCTTGTTGACACCAAAACCCAATCTTTCTCAAGTGGGCAAGTTTGATTTTCTAAGTGAAAGTCAGGCACTGAACTCTCGAAAAGTGGGAGGATTCTTCAGATCGACAGGAGGAGAAAGGAAGTAGCAAGTCCATTTCAAAGGCAAAAACCTCCCATCTTTCTTTTACTCGAGCCTGTTACTTCTCTGTAAAACTAAACCACATTGGGCATGCACGCTACTAAGCAGATAAAGTTTTCAAGAAGAGGCCAAAGGCAGCAAAATCTGGGCTGAAAATATGAACAGATTCAAAAAGGTAAATGTCCTGTTTATAGACTGCATCTTTGCTCTTTTAAACTTGAGTTTTCAAATTCATAAATTTCCTTTCTATTCTTAAATTTCCTAATTTCCTAGCTATCTATCATTTTCTCTTGAAAACTGTAATTCTTGAAGCTGACTTTCTGAGTTCAGATTCTGCGTCCACTCATCCATCAGCTAAAAGACCTAGCAAGTTATTTCCAAACTCCAGTTGTTTCTTTATATGCAAAACTGGGATGATGCTAATATTTGCCCGATAGAGCTGTAGTGATAACAAATGTCCAGCAGTTAGCAAAGAGCCTGGCACATACTAGACACTCAATAAACAATAGCTATCATTTGTTTCATCTGTAGGCATCTTGCTTACCGTAAAAGACTAAGATCAAGTGAGACCAGCATGTAAAAGCATTTTGAAAGAATTAAAATGATAGAGATGTAAACCATCACTACTGTTTTTTCTTTGCAGAATGAGTTAGTATATATAAGGCTTTGAAAGCTGTGTGGCCTTGAACCCTTGCAAATCCATTCACAATTTGCCTCCTCTGTGAAAGAGGAAGGGAGGCAAACCCATCTTTTGCAGCTGGGAAGGTAACTTCAGATAAGATACCAGGGCTCCTGGGAAAGAAGGAAGGGGAAGGGGATTCTCTGTTTCCCGCCATGAGGTACTTTCCAAGACCATGCTGCTGTGCAGAGTGGGGACTACCATCTGACGTTAAAGTGGAAGGAAAACATACCGAAAAAGAAGAGTATCTTTACAACTAAATGCCATGTGTTCCCAAATACATGCATATTTTTGTATATCTATTTATTCATTCTGTTTTCCCTGTCTAGACTCAAACTGGGCAAGATGTTTTACAGTTAAAACATATTATCCACACAGCACAGGGACACGGTTTCTTTTTCAACTAAAAGCTGTTTTCAGAAGACTGGATGGCATTTCCCCTCCTTTCCGCATGAAGGGTCCTAATTAGAAGGGGGTGGTAGGCAGGGAGGGGGAGCGTGGTCTTTCCTGGCAAGGGGCAATTGCTGAGTATTGACTCTGGTGGAAAGTCTGGATTCCTGAGTGTTTTTCAGGCACCCAGGCACCTCTGTTCCACTAAGCAGGTTAACAAAAAGTACACAGGTCTAATCCTATCAGAGTTTATCTCTGAGCAAGCTATCTCCCCAAGTATATTTGCTATTGGTACTTGTTATGTTTCCTTAGATAACAGTGCAAATATGAAAACAATGAAGGAGAAGAGGGACCAGCAATAAGTACAGACAAGAAGTAAGAGATCCAGAGTTAGGAGAAGCGAATATGGGACAAAGAGAAGAGGGACATAGCAGGGGAGAAATTGTGTCTATGTATGAAAGGTCTGGCATGTACTACTCAACAGTGCCAGGCTTGGGGTGGCACTAAGGATATGGCTACCCTAGGGAGGAAATTGACATATATTGAGTCCTTACATGTTGTTAGACACAGTATTAGGTGCTTTATTATATGGTTTCTCATTTAACATTTGCAAAAAGCCCAAGAGATAAGCTTTATATTTATCTCAATTTCCTAGGTGTGGAAAATCCTCAGAGAGATTAAGTGACTGGTTTAAGGTCACACAGCTAGTATATGGCAAACCTAGACTTAAATTTACACCTCTAAAATTCCAAAGCCTATCCTGTTTCCATTGTACCAACTGTCTTCTCGATAAGTTTTCTAATGGTGGATGTTTAACACTTTAAGGGATATTCACAAATTTAAGGAACATTCACAAATTTATTTTAGCCATTTTTGCTTTTTTGTTTATAAATATAAAATGAATAATAAACTTCAAACAATAAAGTAAAAAGTTCCTCCTTGCTCACCATGAATTCCACTCTCCAGAGGTATCACTGTTGACAATTTGGGGTATATCCCTCCACATCTCTTCCTATGCTGGTCTTTAAAAAAATTGATCATATTATGTACATTGATTTTCAACTTTGTTTTTTCTCTAAACTAATGATATATATCATTATATTCTATACCAGTACCTATAGATCTAATTATTTTAGTGGCTGGCTGCATGAAAATTCACTACATGAATGAACCATCATTTATTTATCAATTTTCCTAATGGTAGGCATTTAGATTGTTTCTGATTTTTCATCAATAATGCTGAAACAAATTGTTGAAATGAATATCTTTATATAAAATATCTCTTCATATGCATGCATTCCAGTAAGATATTTATCAAAGTGAGATGGTTGGGTCAAAGGGAATAAGGCTTCTATAGCTTAATAGAAACTTCAGGGAAGAAATTTATATTCCCATCAACAGTATGACAGTCCTATGTTTCATCATAATCTTTCCAACAGGGGAAAGTATCAATCTTTAAAAACTTTTTGATAAACTACCAGGTGAAAAAATAGCCACTCAGGTGGTTTGAACTTAATATTCCTTTGGTTATTAGGGGTAGAGGACAAAATCTGGCTGAGAGGCAGATGCTCGGAGTTTCCCAATGTCAGTCACTCAGATCAGTGACTCATCCGTGTCCCCACATGCTAATATCAGAGCACATGCAAATTGGGTCTAACCAGAATGACAAATTTCTTCATGCCTTGGGCCTTCAGAGGTCACTCATTCACTCATTTATTGAGAACCTATTATGAGCCAGGCACTATGCAATATCCCTGTACACTTGAAACTTATACTCTTGGTGAGAGAGTCAACAATAAACAAGTAAACACATACACAAGGTACTTCATGGATAAGTTTTATAGGGTTGCTCAGAAACTGCTAGAGCTTTGAATATCAAATCCTGCTACTGTACAATAAGAGACAAGACAGACACACTCATCCAAATGTTCCTGATAGCTCTTGGTAATTTCAAATTCTAAATCAAGCCCCAAATCTAAATCATCATCTTCCCATACAAACCTGGGCCTCTCCAATGTCTCCCATCTCAGCAAATGGCCAAGACTGAAGGAATCATCCTTGACATCTCTCCCTCATTCTCCATATACAATCTAATATCAAATTTGGTTTATATATGTCCTCGGTATTTCTGGAATCTCTCTCTCTCTCTATCCATCTTCACTCCCACCTTCACTCCATATAAGCTACCAGTACTTCCAGCCTGGCTATTGTCTCAGCTTAACTGGTACCTGTACATAGTCCAGTTCTCCTCCAAGTGGATTTCACACTGCTGTCAGTCTCCCAACTTCTTCTCTTTAAAAATCTCCAAAAGCTGTTCTTAGGATAAACACAAAGCCTCCTACCATGACCCATGAAGCCATGCATATCTGGTCCTACCCACTCCTCTGGCCTCATTTCCACCACTCAGTCACGTTGACATTCTTCCCTCCCCTCGTACTCACTGAGCTTCTATCCAGTAGTCTTCTATTCCTTTAGTTTGAAATGATTCTCGACTCTCAATCCAAGCATCACTTCTTCAGGGAGGGCCTCTCAAATGAGCAAAATCCAGATATTATACACTTTTGTGGTACCTTATAGCTCTTTTTCATGGTTCCTGTCATAGTTGTTTTTCTACATTTGCTTGTATTTCCTTTAGACTTTAAGCACCATGGGGCTAGGACCATGTCTGCTTTTGTCTGCCAGCACACCTGCTGGTTCATTATGCAGCATCTCATTCCACTGCATTAAACATTTGCTGAATAAAAGAATGAAATAACTCATATGAGACAGGCTAAACTTTTTAGAACAAATTTTAAGTGCTCCGAGAGTACAGAAAAATAAATGATTAAAGTTGACCATTTGTAGTATAACCAGACAAAAATTTTAAAAAAGGCTATGTGTTAGGAGCAGGAGTACAAAGAGTGTGCTATATCGGTGGGGACAAGGCTAACCAAGTTAATGAGGCCAGAATGAGTGAACTTTGAATTCCAAACAAAGAGCTTTAACCCACTCTTATAAACTATGAGGATCTAGTGGAGGTTCTTGGAGGATTAAAGTGAAGGTAGGAAAGACTGACCCAGGTAAGTTAATCTATCATCTGGGTACAGGATAGTTGGAACTAGACAGAGAGGTAGCAGTTAAAGAGGCAAGGAGATTGTTAAAATGCTTAAAGTAGGCTACTGTGATGTTTGTCACCTGGAATAGAAGGGGGAGGGTGAAGATCCTGGGATTAAGCAACAGAACTTGGTGATTAACTAACTGGGTTTGGGAAGCAAGAAAGTGTTAAAACTGCTTTCCTGACTTCACCTTACCCAAAGATTTATACATCAGAAGATACAAAAGTAATGACTGGAGAAAGATGACATGATCAGCGTCTTGCCAATTCTTAAAACACAATTTTATTTAT
Organism: Pteropus medius; assembly: GCF_902729225.1. NCBI lineage: Eukaryota > Metazoa > Chordata > Mammalia > Chiroptera > Pteropodidae > Pteropus > Pteropus medius. Next base: position 6,894,152 of record NW_024351543.1, read on the forward strand.
CCCCCAAGGACTTCAAATGAGGAAACAAAGTACTAGGTTGAAAGAAATCCAGGCAGATGATACATTAATCACCTAGCATGTCATTCTATTGCATTTTTGTTGTGGCAAGATGTTTAATAAGCAGCATTTAGTTAGACATCCTGGAGGCAACCTATTTCTATTGCAGCAAACCAGGACTCAACTAGACAAAACAAACCTGCTCTATTGCACGAAACAGGCGAAAGAACAACAAACTGAGAGTGAGAATGCCAGGGTTCTGGTCCCAGCTTTTAAACTAACTCCACTCTGTCAACCTGAGATGTATGACTCCCCTGGATACACATTTTCTTATCTGTAAAACTGGCTGGAAGGGGAAGATGGGGACTGGGAGTGATTTCTACTGGTATTCAGCAGAGCACTAGGATTCTAGGGAGGTACTTCAGGTGGCCCCATGGGGACAAGGAAGGAGGCGAGTGGGCGGCCCATACACCACCCGTGCACCACTAATACCCCCTCACCCTCAGAAGCTCCACTTTACTATCTACTATGTGAGGGATTGGGATGCCATTAAGTCTTCTGTATTTCATCCCCACCACTGAGTGAAAATTACTAGTTCTAGATGCTTGTCCCTTAGGAGTCGGCTGTCTGATTTCCCAAAGAATGATATTACACGTTGATAGCTGTGTGGGTCTATAAGTTAACACCACTCTACGATCTTAAAAAATTTTTGCAGAAGTGAAAATGACACATACCCTTTTAAAATTTGGTGGGGAGTCGGGGGGACTGAATTTTCATTCAGGAATAAACTTTGAGGTTGAATGATGGTAACCAGAGCTGTTAGCCAATAAACAAAGAGCTGTAGGTACTTACTTCAGCCTTCTCTTAATGTCTTGTTTTAAGGTAAAAGTATCACTTGTGTGATAAAAAATTTTATTTCTTTTTAAAGATAAAACAAAACAAAACAAAACAAAGAGCCTCTGACAACTGAGCTCTCCACAACTCAGAGCACAGGGACTACAGTAACTTTCCAGGACTCCCTGACCTCAGAGGCTTCGTCAGGGGCCCCAAGTCTCAGCAACCAGCAAGTAACCAAATCTGACATAATTCACTAATTGCCCACACTTTGCAATTGCAGAAACTTGGATGCTAATCAGAAGACTGGGTTGACTTCTCTTTAGAAACAGAGTAAACAAGGTGACAGCTCAAAATGAACACACTCTAGTATAGGGTTTTACAAAATTCATATCGCAGTTTGCAGTGGATCTTGAGAAAATCAACTAACTGGATTTTTCTATTTAATATTGTTAACTTGGGAAATATTTCCTATGTATTTAAATACTATTAAAATAATGTGATGTCAATTTTTTATTCTTATATCCAATATAGTAACAGGGTTTTGTGTGTGTGTGTGTGTGTGTGTGTGTGTGTGAGAGAGAGAGAGAGAGAGAGAGAGAGAGAGAGAGAGAATTTTTTGTTTCTAGTTTACAAATCTTATATATTTGTGTATGTGTCACAGTGTAAATGGTATTTCTTACTAGGAGCTGTGAAAAAAGTTTGAAAAACACCACTTTGGTAGATACTGGGAGTGAGAGTGGAAACGGATCTTCACCAGATTGATCTTAGAAACATTTTAGTAAGTTTGGTTTAAAAATAAAGAAGGGCAGTGGGAGGGACCCAGTGTTTCCTGAGTGATCACCACATTTGTAGACACTGTGCTTGACCTTAACTCACCCTACAAGAGTTGGCCTTTTTGGTGGGAGGGAGGAGGGCAAGAAGGGAAGAGGGCTTCTCAAGAATTTCTCCTATTCTCTAGATGAAGGGAGATTAAACGATTCCTCCAAAATTACAACTAGTAAGAGGCAGATTCTGAAATCCAAGCTGATGGTCATCTGACTATTAATTGCAGTTTTATAACTGTAGGGAATGGAGTAGGGAAGCCTAAATTGTTTCTTTAAAGTTATCTTTAAAAAATCCTACCTGGGTCTAAATCGTTATTACCATTATCACCATGGCTGACATTTATTAAGCCTTCACTTTGTTCCAAGCACTGTGTTGAGTGCTTTAAAACCTTCATTTCATGTAATCCTCACAGAAACTTTGAGATATATACTATAATCATCCCGATTTACTGGAGGCTTTCAGCAGTTCAGTAAGTTGATGAACATTGTGGATGCAAAATCCAAATGCACATTAAATAGCTGAATGCAGCTTTAATTACATTTCCTACACACATTCAGAGAAAACATCTGCTAAAAGAGCTATTTCTCTCTCAAAGCGTTAGTCAAAACAGTTAAAATCTCAATTTCTCACCTATGAAATAAAAGTGATATCAGCTGTTCGCTTAGGGCTTTTTCAGCATTCAGCATTTTCCGGTTCTAAAATGTGTCATGCAGGTAGACTTCCATTTAAAGAGTGCCAGGCAAACACAGCAGTTTATATTATTTTACCACTTCAGCCTCCTAGCTACTCATACTGCATGGCAGTTCAAGAACACCTGGAGCGCCACTTTCTGAAGTCCCTGTCCATTTAGCAATTTGTTTACTAGAAGAATATGCCCTTGGGTTCCATCACTGTGTTTGGAAAATGTTCAGTGTTCAATATTCTTCATATAAACTGTATAGTTTTAAAAATATTATGCTGTTGATTTACGGATTGGGGTTTATACCCTAATTGGATTTTTTGTAAGACTTCTTTTCTCATCCTATTGACCTAGATGACTGCTAGCTATAAAGTCCATGCCAGTTCCTCTCTGGCCCCTTTCAGCTCAGCACTCTGGGGGATGCAGTAACCAGAAGCAGAGGTGGGGGTAGATTTCTATTTTTTTTAAAAAAGCAGCTCAAGCAACTTCAGAAATCCCTAGCTGCTGTGCACTTTCAGCTGAACATGTGAGGCATAGAAGAGAAAACAGGTTTTTATGAATTCGTTTTCATAGTCTAAACAGATGACTGCTCTGGTAGAATTTCAGGCACTTCAATTTAGTTGAGGTTTAGTCGATTGCCTCGTGTATCATGGGTGTCCAACATCTAGTCTTGCCAACTTCAGATAAGTTGTAGCTCCTATATGCTGAAAAAAACGTGGTAAGCTAGAGGACCTTAGGGATACCAGTTTTCTAGTTTTTCTACCCTTTTGCAATCTTCCCTCCCTCAGCGTTAAGCTTGTTATTGCAGAATCATATCTGAATGAGATTTTGTTACATTTGAGTGATTTTCATGTCCTACTAAGCTTGTAAAAATGAAATTCTGCCTGTATCTTTATACTACATCTTTTCCTTCAGAAAACTATAAGACTCGAAATTAGTCTGTGGGCAAACTGAGCTGACCTCCCACTGACAAAGAGGTAAGAGGGCAGCTATTCTTAAAAGAGAAGGTCGGGGGGAGAGGGAGGCGGGGGACAGGTAAAACAAAATAAAACAGGGCAGAAATTCAAAGGGAAATGATAGTTCTTGTTTGCAAGATCACACCTGCATCCTAACTGAAAATGGCTGAAAGAGTCTGAACATTCCGTCACACAGCTATCCTGTCCTACCTGGTTTCACTCATGCAGATACCACTCCTGTCATATTCCCAAGAGATAAAAACCGAGACACATATGCTTTCCAAAGCAGACAGGAGATTGGTATGGAGGTTGAGAATGAAGGAGATGGTGGGTGTTTTGACACCTGATGGGGAGATACTGAGCAAGGAGGTAGTTAGGGAAGCAGGTGGACACCGAGGAAGTAAAAGTGACCCTAAAGATAGTCAGCAAAGAGCTACATGTTGTGGTCCTGTAAAATAGATTCTGAATCATACCGAACATCTGTTATATACCTGAGGACACATTATAATCTGCCAGGAGTAAAATAAAAGTATTTCTGGGTCAATACTAAAAGCAAGTATCAGATGAAAGGAAAAGTAAAACAGGAATTGTAAAAGTGATGTTACCGCATCTGTCAATTCAACTTTTGAGACCAAGGAGTGCCTAATGACTGCAGGAGGGGAAATCTAGAGGCTCTGGGTTTCTGAATTGTACCTGTTTTTGAAGGGCCTGGTCTAATAAAAGGGAAGCAACAGGTTCCCACAGTCAGAAACTCGATCCAGTCCCTGCACCTCCTGGAGCCCGTGCCAAGAATCTCCGGAGCGCGGCCCAGGCCTTCGCTGCCCAGCCTGTGGCCAACTCTGCAAGGCCAGGCAACAATGGCTTCCTGTCTATTTGGGCTCCAGGTTGGGACCATTTCCCCACGGCTCACCTGTTGGGAGCCAGGTGAAGAGCAGCAGCCAGGGTGCAGGTGGCTCAGGGCCCATGACAGCCCCTCTCTGACCTCCTTTCAGCTCAGTGACTCTGGGGCACTGCGACTTTCTTCATCAGCTGCCGCTCCAGGAATCCCTCGGCTTTCCCCTCACTGGGCGCCCCGCAGCGAGAGGGCCCGCCCTGGTCGGCGAGCGGGTACCGGGCTCATGCCACCTGCGGCGCTCCCCGAGGCTCCGCCTCCGGCACCAGCGCCGCCGTTTCCTGCTCCGCCCCCGGTCCGGGAGGTTACCGCGGCCACCTTTCCTACCTGCCACCGCCCCTACCGCCCCTACTGTAGGCTGCCAGGTATTTCCCCGCAAGGAAGCACCGTCTCCTGCCGCTTCGGCCTATGGAGAATGTTACCTTTTTTCTCCAGAAGTTCTCGGGAAATCTTACCCCTAGGTATTTTCTCCCCATCTCTTTGCAGAATTATGTAAATATAACTTTCTAGGGAGTATTTCCTGCGTTATATTTCCATTCACTTATACATGCTTGAAAACCATTCGTGTCTTCTCCCCCCACAAACACCCCGTCCCCCAATAATATGAAGTTTACACATAATGTCTGCTCAGATTTTTTAGAAACTAAAGATGAAAGATATGAACTAGAGAAAGAAACTTAATTTTCCACAATTATAAAAGCAGCATATGCTTATTGTAGAAAAGTTAGAAAAATGTAAGTTAATGGAAAAAAGAAAAAATCCTGCTCCCACCACCCATAGTTAGGCATTGTCAATGTTGGTATATATCATTTTTATTATTTCTCATCCTGCATGCAACTCAGCAGTCCTTCACAGACCTCAGCCCTCCCAAGGTCAAAAATTCTAGGTCTCTTTACACGGAGCCACCTAGGACACAATTTCATCTTTTCTTGGCATGAACCCACAGGGAGAGGTAAAGAAAACAGAGGAAAAAGGCACACCTGACTTCAGGAACCAACCAACCAACAACATTAACTTGAAAAATCACCTATATGCTGGTAAATGTAAATAGACAGCAAGCCATTTTATGTACCTCTCCGTTATCAGGGATTTTGGTCATGTACACTCTTCTGTAACAAACACAATTCTCCTCCCTCCCAGCCACCATCTTTTTTCCCAAGAAAAGAATTATAAAGATGCATTAAACATGGTTTCTGCTCCTTGAGAAATTTCCATTCTGGTCACTGACCCTAGAAGTAAATGTTATTTCTCTTAAGTGTACCCCTGTCCTGCTCTACTGCGAAGGGTCCTCTTCATTGATGTTACTGGTGTCCCTCATCTCACTTCCACTCAGAGGATCATCCTTGTCCTGAATCTGATAGGAAGTCTCAACCCAGTCCTTTCTCCTCATGAAACAGTAGTTCCATGGAATTAACATTCCATGGAATGTTAATAAATAGTATATGGGGGGAAAGGCTCTGTGATTAAATAAATTTAAGAAATGCTGGATTAAACTAAAACATTTTTTTTCAGGACTTATAGAACCCTTAGGGTGCTAGTGTGTATTTGACTTTCCAAGGGAATATGTCATACAGCATTTCTCGGCAGTATTCAACCACAAAACCCTTTCTTTCTCACACATATCTCACAGCAGATGTTCCCTGGAATATATTGTGGGAAATTTTGGTGGTCTAAACTAAACATAATTGGAGGGATACGTTGGAGATTTCTATAGGAACAAAAAATGACTTTAACAACGGTTTTCTCAAGTGTGGGAGAATTAGAATTTTCTTATTCTCTCTTGGAAAGGACTTATTCAGTTGAACATCTACCTCCATTGCTTTTCTTGGAGTGAACATTGAAGGTTAACTTTATTTGCATGTTTCTCTGTCTGCTCCATGCATCTTTTTTCTTTACTTTATTAAACATTATGTAGCAAGCAATGTTCTGTTTTAGATGCATTATTTCATTAAATTCTCACAATAACTATTATTACAAATTCCATTTTACAGATATGAAACCTGAGGTACAAAGAAGTAACTTGCCCAAGGTAACAAAGCTAGTAAGTGGTGGAGTTATGAATCTAAGTGAGGCAGTCTGATTCCAGACCTTGTGCTCTTAGCTATTCACCATATACTTTACTTAGCTATGCCTCGATCTGTATTTATAGCTAGCTGACTCTATCAGTGGGTGCTAATGCAGTTTCTTTCCATGTGTGTCATTTAGCTTTACACAAAAGAAATTTTATTCCACTGCCATGAGCTCTCCTAAGCCAATTGTTGTGCCAATGTGTGCCATGGTTCATTAACAATTAAATAAGAGTACACATTTGGCTCAGAACAACTAACAGTTCTTTCATTGCTAGATATAGAAGTAAAGATCACTTGACCTGCTGATAGTGACTGACATAAAAGTGTACTCATATACAAAGTAAAAATACCTACTATGTATTATACACATATTCAGCTAGGCACTAGTCTAAGCACTTTTTGTATTAACTTCTGTAATTCTCTCGACAACACTGTGAGGCAGGGACTATCATTGTCCTCATTGTACAGCTCAAGAACTTAAGGGACAAAGTTATTCAGGTTCCCCCAGCTTTTAAGTAGCAGAGCTGAGATGCAAACTCAGGCCGTCTACCTTCAGAGCACACACTCTTAATCACTGCCCTAGCCATATTGTACTTCTTTATGTCGACTGCTCCAGGGTATAACAACAAAGTGCCAAACTTAAGATCTCATCACTTATAATCATACTTCTTAATTGAAACTGTGCCCATGAATATTTGGGAATACTGCATTTCTATGTGTATGTGTGTCTGTATTTGAGAATAATGTGATATTTGTTCATCTATATGTGTATTTATAAAGAATGCAGAAAAGAAAAGGCAGAAAAGAAACATGTAAGTGAAAATCATGCCCCAGACAGTTAAAGCTAAAGGGAGGCAAAAAATGAAAGTAGCTAACTGATGCTGAAATATTTGGAATATAGTTGGCTCTCTGTATCCACAGGTTCCACATCTGTGGATTCAACCAACCAAATCCCATAAATCTGGAGGGCCAACTAAGGGACTTGAGTATCCACAGATTTTGGCATTCACGGGAGGTTCTGGAACCAATCTCCCAGGGATACTGGGATACGACTGTATATTTTATTCATCTTTGTATGCCTGGCATCTAGCACAGTATCTGGCATATAGGTAGTGTTCAATAAATATTTGTTGAGCCTTTATCCATAGTTTTTGGAAGAAGTGACCTGTGAGCTGGCTTTGAAAATCAGTAAGACTTTGCCAGAGTAATCTAAGCAGAGAGGTTAGCATGTACAGAAGGTCATGGCACCAGGAATAGGGCAGGGTTGAGAATGGTAGGAAAATATGTTAGAGAGCTTGCCAGGGTGAATAAAGGGCTTGCATGACCAGCTGGAGAGCTAAGGCTTTATACAATACACAATGAGGAGCCAGAAAAGGGTTTTAAGCCAGGCAAACATGATCAGACTTGCATTTTAGAAAGATAAACTTCGCAGCAGTGAGAAGAATAGTAGGCGAGAATTGAGATGAAAGGCAGAGAAAACAGAAAACTGCTACTATAGTCAAGGTGGGGGATACTGAGGGCTCAAGCCAATCATTGATGTTGGAAATAGGGAGGAGAGAATACTTTGGCAGATATTTAGAATTTAGAACTGACAAAATTGATGATAAATTAGATGTGGCAATTGAGAGAATATAAATTTCTGACTATTGAGCCTGGATAGATGCTGATGCCTTTAAAGAACATAGATACATAGAAAGATTTTGAATCACTTCAGACACATTGTACCTGAGAGAACAGTGGACTATCCAAATGAAACAGCTATAGATGATTTGACAACTTTTTAAAGTGCAATTGATTGATTGACATTGGTAGGAGCTACATACCCATTTAGAGAAGTCTAAGTTCGTAGAGATTGGCAGACCTACTTCTTGGTTAGTAGGATATAACAAGATAATTCATCTTAGAGTAGGGCTAAAAGCAAGAGGTGAAACTTAGTGAACGGACTTTGGGAACAACTATGTTTATTATTACCATTCCTTTTCAACGTAATATTCTAACTAGCGCAAGAAAATAAAAATTAAAAGGCTGAAAATGAAGAATAAAGATGTCATTATTCACAGTATTATGATTACACAGAATATTGAAGAGAATCTAGTAATTATATATAAGGACTAATGAGAGGTTGCTGGAAAAAAGGTCAATATATTAATGTCAGTGGTATATATGTATATACCAGCAACATCCATTTGGAAGACACAACTTTAAAATATACATTTGCAATGGCAATAAATCTATAAAGTAACTAGAAATAAACCTAACAGTATATATGGAAGAACTTTATAGAAAAATTATTAACATTGTTTTAAAGACTTGAATCAATGCAAAGATGTACTATGTTCATGGATCAGAACACTCAGTATCACTGAGGATGATAATTTTTTCCCAAATTAATCAATAAATTCTCTATATTTCTAACAAGAGTCTGAAAAATCTCAGAACTTCACAAGCCATTCCTAAAGTTAAATGGAAATTAGAGGGTGGCAAATAGCCAAGGTAATTTTGAAGACTAATAAGGAGGAAGAGGGGAATTCGCCTCTTCAAGTGATAAAGCAAGAGCAATTAAAACAATGTGGCATTTGCATATAGGTATACAGACAAGTGGAGCATCAAAGAGATTATGGAAGTAGACACACATATAGATGGGAACTTGATATATAACAGAGGTGGCATTATAATTCAATGAGACAATCATAAACTATTCAATAAAGGATGCTGCGACAACTAGTGTTTGTTATGGTAAAAGATAAGATGTACAGGCATAACTCAGCGATATTGCAGGTTAGGTTCCAGACACCACAATAAAGTGAGTATTGCAATAGAATGAGTCATAATATTTTTGTTGGTGGTGGGTCTTGCCTTCAATTTGTAAAAAATACAATATCCATAAGCACAATAAAGTCAAGTACAATAAAAGGAGGTATCCCAGTATCTTCCTCATACCACAAACACAATTCCAAACTGATTAAATGTTAAAAGCAAAATTTTCAAGCTTTTAGAGGACTATATGGTAGGATACCCATATAACCTTGAAAGAAAGAATGAATTCTTAAACAAAAAACAAAAAGAATAATTCATTAGGAAGACTGATAGTTAAGATTATATTAAATTAAAAGTTTGATAAACAAAAGACAACATATACAAAGTGAAAAAGCAAGCCGCAAATTGGAAAACAAATATTTGCCATGCATTTAAAAGGAAAACAATTATATAGCCAGCATACATAAAAAAAATCTCCTAAAAAGTACATAGGAGACAACCCAATGGTAGGGAAAATGAACAGGCAATTCACATAACACATAAGAGAGAATCTGATTCACTATTAAGCATATTAAAAGGTGCTTGACTTGACTAGTAATCACAAATCATAAGTTTAAAACAATAAGTTCTATTTCACATCTGGCAAATTGATTAAGATGTAAAAGTCTGAGTCATCCAAGTGTTGATAAAGATGTGAGAAGTGTAAATTGGTTCAACTACTTTGGAACAATTTGACAAAACCTTATAAAATTGACAGTGCACAGAACCTAGGACCTAGTGACTTCCCTTCTAGGTCTCCACACTATAAAAATTCTCATTCTTGTGCACGCAGACACATGTTTAAGGATGTTCGTTGTGGGGAATTAATAAATAAGATGGGGCTTATCACTGGAATGAGATAATTTACCACTGTTAAAATGAATTAATTAGATCTATATCATGGATGAATATTAAAAATATAATGTTATGTGAATAAAGAAGCTATAAGATACTATTTACAGAATTTCATCAAATGTTAAGATACAAAACAATATCATATAGTATTATGAAAGTTTCATATATATGTAGAACAAATATAAAAACATTGAGGGGAATGAGATTCCAATCTTAGAGCATCATTACTCCAGAGAGGAAGGGAGGAGAGAAATCAGTTGCGAGAGACTTTAGTTAAATCTGTAACATTTTATTTTTTTAAGAAATATCTGAAACAAATAAACTAAAAATGTAAAGTCAGTTAAATTTAGGTGGTATAAGTGGTGTCGGTTATACTATTTTATGTGCTTTTCTGTATCTTTGGCATATTTTGTAAATAAAAATACTTTCAAGACAAAAAAGAGTGAAGACTTGGCGTAGAATCAGACCAAGCGTGTTTGTGCCAGGACATTTCCACTGACATCCAGTGTGACATTATTTAAGTCATTTTTGGCCAAGAATGTTTTTATCTATCAAATGGGAAACTGGATGAGCTAACCTCTTTGCAGCTTCCCAGAGGTATTTACTTTTCTCTCTGGTGTTCATTCCTCTTGTGACAAAGCCCAGTTTACTGTTTACACTCCTCAGAGATAATGAATTCAATTATCAATAAGGGTCAGAATATCCAGTTCTTTCCAGCCCACTCCAAAGAGCTTGATTCAATTAGTCCGTGGGGAGGCCCAGGAAGCAGGTGGCTCTAATATGCAGCCAGAGTTGAGAAGACAGTTAAAGAGTGAGCTGGATGAGAGTGCCCCACATCTTTGTTACCAAATAGGGCATCCCCAGGATAGTCCCTAAATGGAACATTTTTCAACATATTTCCTATCTCAGCTTCTCTTTGGTAGCTTGGCTTTGCTACCACCTTGAATGACAGAGTAAGACAGTTTCTATCCCAAAGACCATGGTCTTGAGATGCATAACTTGCCTTTTCTGGCTTCTCTACCAGGACAGCGTAACATACTCATGGGACTGTCAGATGGGAGTGAATCTCAGGACATTACCATTAAGTAGCTGTGTAACTCTGAACAAGTAACACTGTCTCACTAAGTCTCAGTTTCTTTATTTGTAACACAAAGAAGTTAGACAAGATCAGTGGTTTTCATATCGTGTTCTGAGACGCCCTGGTATTCTGTGGAGTACCTAAGGGGTTGGCCATGCCAGAGAGGCCAGTTTGAAAAATCACTGGATTGAATGATCCAGAGGTCTTTTCCAGAACCAACATTATACAATTCTAAGTTCTGCAGAAATAGATTCATTCTACTACCAAATCTACCATAACTCATAGACCTCGAGGCCTGGCAAACATCGTGTTAACCCACTGTGGTCAATAGCAGATATTACAAACTAGCTATTTGCAAACAAAATTTAGCACACAGACAGACTTGTTTTTGCTTGAAGAGTATTTTTTTTCTTTTCTTGGTATCTTTTTAAACTTTCCAAATTTGCAGTATAAGACAATTTTGAAATTTGTTCAAATCAAAGGTGTATGGCTCAATAAATTATCATGAACGATGTAAATACACCTTTGCAACCACCACTCTGGGCAAGTTATAGAACAATATCACCATTTCAGAACTTCTCCTCATAACCCCTCTTAGTCATTCCTTCTTTTCTCCTCTCCAAAGGTAACTACCATTTTGACTTCTTACAGTGTAGATTTGTTTTGCCTCTTTTAACATTTATATAAAGGAAATGGTATAGTATCCATTTTTGGACTTTGTTTCTTTTGCTCAATATTATATTAATGAGATTCATTTGTGGTTTTCCATGTATCTATAATTTATTAATTTTCATTTCTAAGTAGTATTCCATTCTTAGAATATACCACAATTTATCTATTTTATTTTTGATAGACATTTGATTTGTTTTTACTTTTTTGGCTATTATGAATAATGAGGCTATATACATTCTTGTAAATGCTTAGGGGGCTATACTCCCACCTATTTTTGCTTTTATAACTCAGGATCAAATTATTTGGTTATAGGGTATGAGTGGTAATTTTAATATACATCCATAAATTCTTTGACTCTCCTCCCTTCAAAAGAGAGAGCCTAAATCCATGACTCTCAAGTGTAGGCTGGACTTAGTGGCTCACTTCTAATGAATAGCAGAAGTGACAGTGTGTTACCTCTAAGACTAGGTCATGAAAGGTGTTATAGTTTCTTCCTTGCCTGCTCTGCAATATCATGAGGACAGTCAGTCCAGGAAGAGGTCCACATGGTAAGGAACTAAGTCCTCTTGCGAATCAATAGTCATATGAGTGAGCCATCTTGAGAAGAATTTTCTAACTGTAGTCAAGTCTTCAGAGGAGCTGACGTGACTACAAACTCATGAGAGACCCTGAGCCAAAAACTGTACAGCTAAGCTACTGTCGAATTCCTGAGCCACAGAAAGAATGAGTGAATATACAATTTTAAGTCAGTAAAACAATATTGCTGTTATGCAGCAATAGATTACCAGTCTAGCAAGCATATGTTCAGCCTTAGTAGAAAATGCCACATATTTTTTCAAATTTATCTACACACCACCAATATAGGAAAGTTTTAATGGTTCTATAACCTTGGCAATATTTGGAGTTGACAGCCTTTTCCCTTCTAGCTCTACTGGTGGGTGTGTAATGGTACTGCATTGTGGTTTAATTTGCATTTCTCTGATGATTATTGAAGTTGAACACTTTTTCATATGTTAATTGGACTTTTGAATATCCTTCTTTTGGCTTACTTTTCTATTGCTGTTGCTTATTTTTCTATTCAGTTTTCTGTTCTTTTTCTATTGCTGTTGCTTATTTTTCTATTCAGTTTTCTGTTCTTGTTGATTTGTAGGAGTCTCTTCTGATCTGGATATGGTCCTTTTTGTGGTTATATAGGTTAAAATTATCTTCTCCTAATTTATGACTTGCCTTTTTGCTCTCTTAATGATATAATTTAATAAACAGATATTTTTATTGTCTATATTAAGTTAATTTATTAATCTTTTCCTCTAATATCCTTAAAGTTTTAGTGTTTTATTTAAGATGCACTTGCCTTCCCTAGGGTCATGAAAATATTCCCCTTAATGTCTCCTAGGAGCATTATAATTCACTTTTTATGTTTAGATCAACAATCCACATAAAGTTGATGTGTGAAATGTGTGAAGCAGGGTGTGAAGTTCCATTTTTTCTCATATGGATGTCCCATTGACCAAGCCCAATTATTGAAAATTAATTCCTTTCCACACTCAGCAGTATCAGCTTTTCCAAAAGTCAAGTGTACATATATGTTTATATCTGATTCTGGATTCTCTATTCTCTTTCATGTGTCTATTCATTTTCAAACCCTTGTGCCAATATCACACCCTTTTAATTATTATAGCTTTATAACAAGTCTTGATATCTACTAGAGCAAGTCCTTCCACATCATTTTCTTCAAGAATGACTTGACTATTCTTAGCCTTTTGCAATTCCTCATACATAAAATCAGCTTGCTAATTTCCACAAAAAAAAATCTAGTAGGATCTGAATTGAGATTGTCTTACATTGATAAATCAATTTGCGGAGAATTGCCATTTTTACATTATTGAGCTTTCCAATATTTTGAACTTAGTATATACCTTCATGTATTTATATATTCTTCACTTTCTCTCTGTTTTTTTTTTTTTTTAAGTTTTTTTTGGGTTGAAAAATGTTACACATCTTCATGAGATTCCTTTTTGGGTACTGGTATAGTTTGGTCATAAATTATATCATTAATTTTTTTTTATTGTTTGTGGCTAGTATATAGACATTCAGTTGACTTTGTATGTTGACCTTGTTTTCAGCACACTTGTATGTCTGGTCATTTTTGCTAAGTCCCAGAAATTGCATATAGAAATGCAAAATTATATAGATTCACTTTAGTTTCACCCCAGAGATACAGAGAGCTATAAGGAGTTATTCTCATCCTTAATAATAAGAAAATGCTGAACAAACTGCAAATTAATAAAGAGTCTTGAACTCTTAGGAGAACTGCTTAACAGGGCAAAAACATAACTCAAATTTTAGGGAGAGACAAGACTCTATATGGAAAAACAGGCCCAGAACATTTGGTGACCTGAGGCAGATGCCTCCAGATGCCATATAAGTCAGTAACAATAATAGGCTGGAAAATTATAATAAATTGCTAAAGGCCGAGTGTGACTAATGTACATAGTGAAGCCCCTGGAAGGCTGCACCTTTTTGCAGGTTTTTTTTTTTTTTTTTTTCTGTGAGAATCTCACCAGGAGCTCACAAGGAAAACTGGAGAAAATCCTGTGGAAATTTCCTCACAAGGATGGCTGGATGAGAGGGGAAAGAAATTGTTGCCAAAACTCTGCCCAAACCCATTTATTCTGTCTCCCCTATAGAACAAAAAAGGTTAATCTGCAGGGATAATGAACACAAAAAACTATCCTTAGGGCACTGGCGTGAGCCCATTGCCACTAGGGGAGGAAAACAGGAAAAAAAATATTTTCCCCAGGGAAAAAGTCAGGAATAGGTTCTGGCTCAGCACTAGATCTGGAGGAGGGGCAAGAACACTAGTGAAGGCTCACAAGAAGCAGGTTGACAATGTCTGACTAAAACTGAAGCAGTGAGAACATCAGAGAACTATGACTTCTTCACCCCCACCCCCATAACCACTATAATAAGCATCAAGTAAAAATAAGAATGGAATATAGCTAGGAAAGCTGCAAAACACAGATTCTTTCTAAGGAGCAGTTCAAAGGGAAGACTCAAAACAAAGCAGAGAGACATGAAGCCAAGTGTAGAGCAGACACTGAGAGAAACATTCTGGCAAATAGTCCACTTAGGGTGTCACCAGAGAATTTGAAGGCTGTAGTGCACTAAGGTTAACCACAGCAACAATAAACTTCAAACCCAACTCAACTCCAAATAAAATTAACACAAATACCCAACATTACAAAGGGCCTAGCAGAAGGAAAGGCATGCTTATCTTTAAGGATAAAACATATTTATCTAAGTAGCTATTATCTTATATTACATATCTGACTTTGAACAAAAAATTGTGAGGTTGTCTTAGTCTGCTCAGGCTGTCATAACAAAATGCCATAGACTGGGTGGCTTAAATAGCAGAAATTTATTTCTCACATTTCTGGAGGCTGGCAAGTCCAAGATCAGGGTGCCAGAATGGTTGGATTCTGACGAGAGCTCTCTACCTGGCTTTCAGATGGCTGTCTTCTCGCTATGTCTTCATTTGGTGAGAAAGAGAGAGAGAGAAACAAAGCTGTCTGGTGTCTCTCCTCAGATGAGCATTAATCTCACCAGGAAGGCCCCACTTTCATGACCTCATCAAAGCCCAATTACTTTTCAAATGCCCCATCTCCAAATATGATCACATTGGGGGTTAAGATGTTAACATGTAATGGGGGTAACGCATAAAATATGGCAAGAAATATCAAGATCTGAAGAGACAAAGCAATAATCTGAACTAGATGAAAATATGACACAGATGTTGAAACTATCTTACAGGGAATTTAAAATAGTAATTATTAAGACGTTAACAGATCTAATGGAAAAGATAGGCAACATGCAAGATTAGATAGATAATTTCAGCAAAGAAATGTCAGCTATAAGAAAGAATCAAATAGAAATGCTAGTAAAAAATATTCAGTGACAGAGATAAAAATACTTTAAAGAGGCCCATCAGTAGACTTGACACAGCAACAGAAAGAATCGTGGAACTTGAAAATAGGTCAATAGAAATTTCATAAACTGATAAGAGAAAAAATAAAATGGGGGAAAAACAGAACAGAGCAAGCAAGAGCTGAAGAAAAATATCAAATGGCATCAGATACATGTCATTGGAATCCCAGAAAGAACAAGAGAAAAATATGAGACAGAAGTATTTGAAGAGATATTTGCCAAGAATTTCTTAAAATAACGCCCTGTCTCAAACCACAGATCTCTGAAGCTCAGAGAACACCATAAAGAATAAATACCAAAAACAAAACAAAACAAAAGCCCCAGTCTTAGGCATATGATACTTGTATTAGTTTGCTAGGGCTACCATAACAAAATACTACAAATGGAGTAGCTTAAACAACAGAAGTGTATTTTTCACAGTTCTGAATGAAGGCTGCAATTTAAAGATCAAGGTGCAAGCAGGGTTAGTTTCCTCTGATTCATCTTCTCTTGGCTTGCAGATAGATGGCTGCCTTCCTACTGTCTCTTCACATGATCACCCCTCTGTCCACGGATGTCATCCAAGGTATCTCTTTTCATATTCAAACTTTCTCTTCTTATAAGGATACCAGTCATATTGGAGTAGGAACCATCTTAACAACCTCATTTCAATTTAATCTCTCTGTTAAAAGCCATATTTCCAAATACAATTTCATTATGAGGTACTTGGGATTAGGACTTCAACATATGAACTTTGGGAGAACATAATTCAGTCTATATCAATATTAAAACAAAGAGAAAATCTTGAAAATATACACAGAGAAAAAAAATATTACCTACAGAAGGACAAATATACAAATTACAGTAGATTTTTTTCTCCCAGAAACCATGCATGTAAGAAGACAATGGAGCGACATATTTAAAGTGCTGAAGGAAATAAAACTGTTAACCCACATTCTTTGCTCATAAAAAATATTCTTCAAGAATGATTTTATTCAAGAGAAATGCTTTTTCAGACAAATACTTTTTATTCAAGAGAAATGCTTTTTCAGACAAATACTTATGGAATTTATTGCCAGTATACATATGCTGCAAAAAATATAAAAACAAAGACAAAAAACTTTAGGCAGAAAAAGTGAAGAGGTCTGAAAATTGGATATACACAGAAATTTAAATAATGAAGTAGAATAAATGAAAGAAAATGGAATCTATTTTTCTTTAGATTTAAATGTGCTAAAAGATAACTGATTGTTTAAAGCAAAATAACAATGTATTGTGTTTATATTGTGTTCGCAATGTATTGTGAAAGTAGATGATAAAAGTAACATAACTATAAAATTTGCTGATTAAGTTTTTTAAAGACTTAAAGGATTTACTCTTTAAATATAACAAAATTACTTCAGAATGTAAGTAAAAAGAATAATAACTATGACTTTTATAGATTTTGGAAAAAAAGTAATGAAAAGAAATAGCCTTAATAAATACTAAAAATATTTGTTATCGACTGAATTGTGTGCCCCCAAATTCATATGTGAAGCACTAAACCCCGATGTAACTGTTTTGGGAGATAGGGCCTTTAAGTGGGTTAATTAAGGTTAAATGAGTTCATAAGGAACGCTAATATAATACAATTGGTATCCTTATAAGAAGAGAAAAAGACACCAGAGATCACTTTCCACACACACAAAGGCCATGCAAGGATACAGTAAAAAGGTGGCCATCTACAAGGCAGAAAGAGAAGTTTTACCAAAAACCCACCCTGACAGTACCTTGACCTTGAATTTCCAGCCTTCAGAATTATGAAAACAATACATTTCTGTTGTTTAAGTCATCCAGTCTGTGGTATTCTGTTATGGTAGCCCGAGCACATGAATATAGTATTAAAAGAATATTGAACATAATGGTCCCCAAACTGTATATTATTCCATACCCGTATAAGATTTTAATTCATTATTAAGGAAATGTCCCAAATCAGTGGAAGAGTGAACCAGAATTAAATAAATGATATTGAAAATTTGAAAGGGATTTAGATTCTCAACACAATTGTAGCTACATGTAAAAACACAATCTCAAAAACTGGAAAAAGAATTTAAAAAATATGTCTAGTTAGAAAATAGTTTTTCTAAACTTGAGAGTAGTGGAAGAAGTCATATAAAAAAGTCCATAGTTTTTATTATAAAATATAAACTTTATGTAAAATATCTATATTTCAAAAAATGTCCTTAGTACAAATATGGGAAAAGAACATATATAAATTATTATCTTTAATATGTAAAAAAGCACACACAAATTAATGAGAAGTGCTTCGGGAGATGAAAAAGTCATACAACACAATTCGTAAAAGAGAAAATTTCCCTGACTGATGAAATCGATCAATTTTCCTTTTGCTCATGAAAGCATAACTTGATAGAATCCTTTCGAATATTAGTTTGGCAAAACGTGTGAAGGACCTTAAGTATATTCATGACTATATTATCCTGTAATTCTAGTTCTGGAAATATATCTCTTTCTGTAACAGTTTTAAAATATTTTTACACATTTTTTTAAACTTCTTCCTTAAAAAGATGGCATCTAATTCCCCTCCCATGGAGTATGGTCTAGACTTGATAACTTGCTTCTAACGAAAAGTAGAATGGCCAGTATATGACTTTTAAGTTTAAATCACAAAAGATATTGTAGTTTAAGCTCTCTTTCTTGGATAATTTCTTCTGGGGGAAACTAGGTACTGTATCGTGAGTAGACAAACAGGATGAGGAACTGAGGACTCTTGCCAACAGCCAGCAAGGAACACAGGTCTCCAATGAATAGCCATCTGAGGAAGGCACCTCCTTAAGCACCAGTGAAATCACTGAAGATGCAGCATTTAAAGAGGTCATTAAGGTTAATCGATGTCATAAGGTTGTGGCCCTAATCCAATAGGACTACTACTGTCCTTAGAAAAAGAGGAAGAGAGCCAAGGGTAGGTATACACAGAGAAAGCATCATGTGAGAACACACAAGCTGGCGGTCATTTGAAAGCCCAAGAGAGGCCTCGAGAAAGACCAAACCTGTCAACACCTTGATCTTGGACTTCCAGCCTCCAGAACTGTGAGAAAATAAATTTCCGTTCTTTAAGCCACCCAGTCTGTGGCATTTTGTCATTGCAGCAAAATGCATAATAAAAAGTTACCATTTTGACTATTTTTAAGGGTGATGTTGAGCATCTTTTCATGTTCTTTTGGTCATTTATGTATCTTCTTTGGAGAAATGTCTATTCTAGTCCTTTGCTCATTTTTGAACTGGGTTATTGTTTCTTGGTATTGTTTGAGGAGTTCTCTAAACATTCTAGATATTAATCCCTTATCAGATATATAATCCATGAATATTTTCTTCCATTCTGTTGGTTGCTTTTTTATTCTGTTGATATTGTCTTTTTATGCATAACATTTAAACATTTTTATGAAGTCCAATTTGTCTATTTTTCTTTTATTGCCTGTACATTTGGTGTCATATCCAAAAAATCATTGACAAATTCAATGTCATAAAGGTTTTGCCATATGTTTTCTTGTAAGATTTTTATAGTTTTAGGTTTTACACTTAGGTCTTTGATACATTTTGAGTTAATTTCTCTATAATGTGTTAGGTAAGGCTCTTATTTCAATCTTTTGCA
Source organism: Pteropus medius (assembly GCF_902729225.1). Classification (NCBI taxonomy): domain Eukaryota; kingdom Metazoa; phylum Chordata; class Mammalia; order Chiroptera; family Pteropodidae; genus Pteropus; species Pteropus medius. The sequence goes on from NW_024351543.1 coordinate 6,913,420, forward strand.
TGTGGATTCCCAGTTTTCCTGACACCGTTTGTTGAAAAGGCTGTTCTTTCCCCATCGAATGGTCATGGCACCCCTGTCAAAAAATTATTTGGCCATATATATGAGTATATTTCTGGGCTGTCTAATCTATTCCATTGGTCTATATGTCTGCCTTTATGCCAGTGCCACACTGTTTTTATTATTGTAGCTTTATAGTAAATTTTGAAATCAGGAGTGTGAGTCCTTGGGCTTTGTTTTTCTTTTTCAAGATTGTTTTGGTTGCCAAATGGAAGGAGGTGGGGGGGGTGAAAAAAGGGGAAAGGGATTAAGAAGTACATATCGGTAGTTACAAAATAGTCATGGGAGTGTAAAATATAGCCTCGGGAATATAGTCAATAATAGTGCAATAACTCTGTATGGTGTCAGGTGGGTACAAGATTTATCGGGGTGATCACTTTGTAAGTTAGATAAATGTCTAATCACTGTGTTGTACACCTGAAACTAGTATAATATTATATGTCAACTGTGATTAAAAATAAATTATTTAAAATTTTTTAAGATTCTATATTGAGATCATATAGTATTTGTCCTTCTGTGTTTGGCTTATTTGACTAAGCATAATTTTCTCCAGGTTTATCCATGTTGTCAAAAACGGCAGGATTTTTTGCTTATTTATGGCTGAATAACGTGTGAGCATGTATGTGTGCCACATTTTCTTTCATTTATTCATCCTTCAATGGACACTTAGGTTTTTTTCCATATCTTGGTTATTATGAGTATTGCTGCAATAAACATGAAAGTGCATGACAGATTCTGCCAATGCAACTGTCTAGGTGGGAAGACAGACTTCTGGTGCTTCCTACTCAGCCATCTTCTCAGAATCCTATCACCTGTTATTTTCAAACCTCATTAAAAATAATACAGGCAACCTATTTATAATAATTTTTAACATTCTGATCTTCTAAACTAATTTACAACAATTATCTAGTCTAATGTTATATGTTTGATTAGCTTTCAAGCTCACCACTATTTTTTTGAAATCATAGCTCCTCCATTCTTAGGCTTTCGATTTTAATTTATTTCTTATTATTTTAGAGCATATCTTTATTTTGAAAGGTTATCTTGGTGGTGGTATTTTTGTTGTTCTTTTTTTCCTGTCTGCTTGGTAATATGTTTCTATTGGCTTTACATTTAACTGGCACCTTATCTGCATAGAAAATGCTACCTGAAAACTCTATAGATATGGTTCTGTGTTTTTCTAACATTTAGAGTTGAGTAAGAGACCAAACTGGTGTATCCTTCTCTATAGTCTTCTTACTTTTTAATTTTGTTTATAGCTTTCTTTGCCTTTAAAATTTAAAATGTTCACAATATTTACCCCAAAATATATTTTTATATATATTTTTTGACAATCTTGACCCTTTGAGTTCCTTAAGAGTGCTTTTTTTACTTCCTGTGCAGAAATTTCTTTTCCTCTGGTGGTAGTTTCTGTTTGATGAATTTTATGTTTCTCTCTCAAGTACATCTCTCAATTTTAGAATACTGCTTTTTTTTTTTTTTCAGACATCTATTTCAGGAATCTTCTCTTTAACCAGTTTAATCTTTGGCTATAGTAAGAATGAAATGATAAAAGCGGTAGTTTTGTTTGGCCTCCTTGGTTGTGCAGCTTTCACAGAAGGACATCTCCTTCATCCCCTCCCTGAAGTTCAGTGAAATCCTTCATCATCTTGGTGGTAAGAATCAGCAGTGGGTAGGGAGATGTCCTGCAACAGCACTCCCAATCCACGTTCATAATAAATCACACTTTTTATTGTCTTACCAAACTCTATACAAGCTTCTTTTATTCTGTCTTAGAGATGCAGTGATTTTCATTTTCTCTTTTTAGTTATCTTATTTTCTAGGTTTTTAGGAGGAATTTCCAAAGGTGAGATTTTCAGTCCACCTCGTCTTAGTGTTGTGTCAACGAATTCGAATGGAAAGAAAGGGTTAAATTTGTTCCACACGTGTCAGCAAAATATGACAAAAGAGGAACATAAAAGTCACAGAGTATACAGTCATTGAAGAGGAAGACTTTGGCAGGCGTGGAAGGGATTGCTTCTCCTTTCACTGCGACACGGACTAACACAGACAGACAGACAAGCAAGGTCATTCCCAGCTGTTAGCCCAACAGTAGATGTGACCAAGATGGATCATAGATGGTGAGTGATCATTCTTATTCTTCAAAAGGCAATGTTGAGTTAAGTGACCTCGGCAGCAGGGTAAAGTTGAGGATGGTGCTCTGTTTTCTGTACTTCCTGCCCAAGAATGGTAATATGTATTAAAGACATATTTATACAGAAACCAAAAGTAGAAACACCAGGGAGAAAGAGTGGTCTACGCTATAAAACATTAGCTAAAATCCCAAAGCCATTCTCTTCTTCTTGGAGCATCCACTCTAGGTTGATTGCATAGCTCCAAGGCAGAAAAGAGTTTTAAAAAATTTCTGTCAAAGACATTTGACTGCCACTCAAAGGTGAGAATTATTGAGCTCCCTAAAATTATAGTGGTTGTTGGTTTTTAAAAAGTGATTGGTTTTGATTTTGTAAATTTGTCTTTCAAATATTTCAATGTTGCAATTGTTAGTTTTAAGAATCATGAAATTTCAAAATGTTTGAACACGTATGACAATTGACAGGAAGCAAATTTTGTGTATACTCAAGGTCAATTTGGCCTGGGGATGGGATAATGGCATAGAGAAGGTAGAAGAAGATAGGCTAAGGAAAAGTAAGAGGTAGAAGAAATCTAAGAAGAAATTTCAGAACCCAGATAATGAGTCACAAACAGGTCTTTGGGAGTTTCTGAGCAGAGCGAGGTAGTGGAAAGAAGTAGAGTAATTTAACTAGCTACCGGGTATTGAACATGCTTGATGTGCATGTATTTTACTAGTGTTGCTTCATTGAATTTTAATCTTCACAATGACTCTCAGGCAGATTATATCATCATTGTGTTTTATGAATGAGGTAACTCTGGTTTAAAGCTAAAAAACCAGCCGAAGTTCACACTGCTTATAAGGAGAGAGCTTAAACATTTCTTGCCACTTTACATCACAAGGTTTCTCCATGCCCACCGGGTTCTCATGACAGTGACTTACTGAAAGGAGTTACACCCACCCTTCTTTTCGATGGTGGCAGGGAGGCCAGTCACTATTTATTATTGTTCTTTGAAAATCGAAGTAACTCTCATCTACCTAGTGTTTACTGGTTTGGGAAATAGCTTTGCTGCTTTTATTTCAGAAGATTAGAATTGAAAATCCAAGTTAAGATTCCTTTCCCTCCAGTGGAATTTTGAATTGTTACATAAATAAGAAAAAAAAATTTTTCAGAATTTATAATTTTTGTGGAACCATAGAAGTGGTACCACTTAATTATGTTAATACTACCAGATGTCTATGGAACCACAGGCACTGCCTATATTTTTCTTAAGATTCTTTTTGTTTAATAATGCCTAATAATTAATCACAAGCAAAAAAATTTTAATATAAATAGCCAGTATATAATGTTTAATCTTATCTGAAATAAAAGAAATGCAAATTGAAACAGTGAAATGTTTTTCTTTTATCAAAGTGGCAAATACTTTGTTTAAAAAGTGAGCAAGCAAAAATCCTGCATGTTTCTAAGGAGGGAGGAACGTTTATACCTTCATTGCCAGCTGATGATAATATAATCTTTCTGGACAATAATCTGACGATACGTAAAGCCCTCAAAATGTATATGCCCTTTAACCAAGCAGTTCAACTTTTAGGAATTTATTATAAGGACACATAATCATATATGTTTGTAAAGTTTTAATGACATGGATGTTTTTCTTGCCATTGTTTCTAATAGGAAAAATCTTACAAACAAATGTCTGAACATAGGTAATTGGTTAATTAGAGAACATCCACAATGGAATGCCATGCAATCATTAAAAATTCTACTGCAGAACAATTCTTAATGTGTTTAGCTTAAGGGAATAAAAGCAGAATACAGTGCTACTACTTAAACTTGGATTACATCTGTAGGCAGAAAGAAATTAGATATTTCAGAAAAATAAACCAATAACCCATAATTCACTAGATCCTAATAGGCCTGTTTTCATAGCATATTCCACGTGCAAGAGACTGGAGCTCTCATTTCCTTATTTTTCAATGTAATGGCATGGCTCTAGAGTAAGCTGCATGTTGAGTGAAAGAGCAGTGTAGTGATTAAGTGACCACACTTTGGAACCTGAGTGTTGAGATTTGATCCCAGTTTCTCCCACTTGCTAGCTGTGTGACCTTGGACAAGTTGCTTAACGATTGTAATTCTCATTTTCTTACCTGTATAATTGGGATAATTGTGACTTGTCATAAGGTGGTTGTGAGATTTTTAGAGAGAAAGTGATTTATCCAAGATTACACAACTACTTGATGGCAATGCTAGGACTAAAATTCAGGTAGGTTTTTCAAGCAGAAGCGTTCAATACACTTGAGCCTGTCAGGACAACCCCAAGCTGAGCTCCAAAGAGAGCTGACCTGAAACAGGCAGAGCCCAAGGACAAGGCCAGCCACTTACAGGGAATGACTTCCATCACAGTGGGAAACCAAATGCTGGAGAGGAGAGTGAGCTAAGGAAGCCAAGAGCCTGGTTAGGTATAGGGATAAAGCTGGGAGCAAAGACCTAGTGCAAGAGATAAGAGATGAGTCAGAGACACTGCTGGGGCTTTTATAGACCACCAGCTGTGGGCTTTATGGGGGATCAACATGGTTTAAAGACCCAAGGTCTAGGTGATTAAATAGACAAATAGGGTATGTGGGGGAATTGCAACTATACAGAAGATGCCTGACAGGTAGTAATAAAAGAGGATAAGGTGGAAACTAAGAGGGACCAGGACAATAAAGCCTCAGAGCCCAGACATCCTGTCGTGACTATCCTAAAGTAATAGCCTAAGTTTGAAAAGTCATAAACAAGCAAAGGTAATGATAAAATTTGCTTTAAAAATTTTCTCTGGAAGCAGAGTGCAAAACTGATTTGGCGACACGGAGAACATTTAGAAAACTATTGTATAATCCAAGGAGAGGTGTTGAGGATTGGAACCAGGGTAATTATGGTGGAATTGGAGAGGAGAGGATGCATTCGGGAGATTTTTAAGCACTAGAATTGATAGGATTTGGGTTTTGACAGATGTAGAGCTTGGAAAGAGAGATTTAAGTACATGGTAACATCCTTTACAATGTGAGGGATATAGGAAATGGGTTGGGTTTGGGCCAGGGGGAAAAAGAGAACAGAAATTGAGTTTGTTTTTTAGCATGCTGAATTTGAGATCCTGTGGAGCAGGTAGATGGTGATGTGCAAATAGATAAGTAGATATACAAGTGCAAAGCTCAGGAAAGAAGTATGGGCTGGAATAGATATTAAGAGTCTTCAGCTCAAATACAGCTGAAGTTGAAATTCTTGTTGTGAGTGAGGTCGCCAGGGAGAGGGCAATGGTGGAGCGAGAAGCAACCAAGGCTGGTACCTGTAAAATTTTAACATTTAAGGAGGTAAATGAGGGAAAAAAGTCCATAATAGACACCAAAGAGGGACTAGAGATATTGGAGCAAAGCGGGAGAAAGTGATGTCATAGAAACCAAGGGAGGAGAGAGATGCAAGAAAGAGGAGGACATGTCCATGAAAAGACAAACTTCTACATTGAGCACATGAGATATGACAGAAAAAGTGACTCTAGAGACTAAATGCTAAGGGTTGAATTGTGTCCCCCAAAATTTACGTGTTGAAGTCTTAACCGCCAGTACCTCAGGATGTGATCGTGTTTAGAGATAATCAAATTAAAATGAGGTCATTGGGGTAGGCCCTAATCCAAGATGACTCAGGTGAGTTTATAAAGAAGAGGAAATTTGGGCGTAGAAACATGCAAAGCAGAGGATAGTCACAGCATCAAATTCTGCAGAAAGGTGAAGTAGGAGAATTACTGAAAATGTCAGTCCAGAGGCCTTTGATGACCTTTGCAGAACACTCCCAGCTAAAAAGAAGGAGTAGATCTCAGAGAGCTGAGAACACGGAGACAGCAGATAGACCACTGCTGCAAAACGTTTGGTGGTGAAAGGTGACCTCGTAACTGGACCAAACCCATCTCTAAGCCTCAATTTCTTTATCTGTTGGAAGTTTTAATAGCTTCAAATTTTCAGAGGGTAAGGACTAAGTGAATGAATGGAAAAATATTAACTGCATGACTCAGAGTAGTAAGGAATAAATGATTGCTGTGATGAACAGGCATGGGGCTAGGAATCTTACATAGGTGTTGCCCTTGAATCCTTACAATGACCATGTGAACTAGGCATCGTTTTCCCCCACTGAAAAATAAAAATGAGGAAATTGAGGTTTAGAGAGGTTTAGTAACTTACTCAAGGTCACACAATTAGTAAGGGGCAGAGTGGAGAGACTTACTCAGAAAGTGCCAAAGTACACCATAAAAGTATGCTGACATGTATCTGATATTCTAATGATAGTTATATAACATTATTGGCTAGAAATTAAAACCGATTCAATTCTATATCCTGCTGAAACCTTCAGGTCACCAACTGTGTGACCCCGAGCAAGTGGCCTAACCTCTCCGAAACTCAGTTTCCTCATCTGTAAAACTTTGTATGTTTATTGTATAGGTTAAATAAAGTAATTCGTTAGAAGTACTTAGCAGAATACCTAGCTTATAAGCAATCTGCTAACAGATATTAACTTTACTAACATTTACTGGACACCTGTTACTACACCAGGAAGGCAAAGGGGAGTGGAACATGTTTCCTGCCCTTGTGGAACTCAGGACAGGATAGTCACATGAGCAGTGAAACTTTAACACAAATGAGGAAACTATTATAAGGGAAGAATAAACAATGTGATTTGGGAAGGAGAAAGATACAGATATGGTGAAAATAGGAGGGGATGATGGCAGAGAAGGTATCAATTGTGAACTGTGGAGTGATCTGGATCTCAAAAGAAGAATCGAGTTTTGCAGATAGAGAAGGCAAGAAAGGCATTCCAAGCAGAAGAAACAGCTGTTGAAAGCAAAGAAGGCAAAAAGTCTGAAACAGCAATCCCCAACCTTTTTGGCACCAGGGACTGGTGCTCCTATGAGAGTCTAATGCCTGGTGAGCTGAGGTGGAGCTAAGGCAGTGATGTTAGCACTAGGGAGTGGCTACAAATACAGAGGAAGCTTCACTCACTCACCTACCATTCACCTCCTGCTGTGCAGCCCCGTTCCTAACAGGCCACCTCCCGCAGCCCAGGGTTTGGGGACCCCTAGTCTAAAAGGACTGAAAGGGTCAGGAAATAGCGAACAGTACAAGTATGACTAGAAGGTAAATTATATGGGTTGATTGATAAAAGCAGAAGAGAAAAATTGGATTCAGTCTATGAAGGGCCTTGTGTGCCTTGCTAAGAAGTGTGACCACTGGCCCATGAGGAACAGAGAGCAAGTCTTTAAAGCAAGAATGTTTTGTAATCAGATTCTTTTTGATGAAAAAGAGTAGTGGGGTAAAGGAGAGTGAGAGAGAACCAATCAGGAGGCTATTGCAATAGTCCAGATAAGAGGTGACGAAGACCACAAAACTAGCGGCCAATAAATTGCAAGTGGGTGGTGAGGAAGAGAAAATGAAGGGTGACTTAAACACAATATCTGAAATCCAAGGTATGAAAATGGCTTGGTCCCCTCTTACCACAATCATCCCAAAGGACCAAAACAAAAACAAAGAAAACCTCTTTTAAAAATAATCTCTTTTGTTTGTATGCAAATAGGCCATTCACAGTGAAAATGCAACTCAAGTGAAATGACGAATGCAATATTTTGTCTCCAATCCATGAAATGCAAAATCGAATCGGTTTACCAATTCTGTCCTTCTTAAATATTTCAACTCCTCACATTAAAACTGTAGCCAAGAAGAGCAAGGCTTATGTGCGATTGTTTTCTATCTTAAACCAGAATTGAGGAAAGCTCAGGTCCTTTTCAAAAGAAGCCATCCCTTATTCACATCTCTAAAGAATAGGAAAAGTAACATCTTGTTTTACTGGAAAATTTCTTTCAAGTAGCAATACCCGTATGGTAGACCTTTGGAATCTTCCAGATAAAGGCGTGCAGAAAGAGCCGCAAAAATTACACCTTTATGGTTCTGCACCGCCAATTTGAAAATTGCAAATCCAGGTTGATAAATACATATTTTAAGGGTTCTCAGAAGTCTCATGTTCATTTCTTTAGCTTACAAGGATGCCATAGGGAAGTGAGCCTTTGGGTGTGCAATGCCCCCTCCCTCAACCCTGTTGTGAAATGGAAGCTTTAAAAAATCCAGTGGTTTTTTTTTTCAGCAAGCTTAGTCATATTGGCTGTGTTCTGTATGTCCCACTCTATTTTATTTTACTTTGTAGTGCATATTTTATTTACACTCATATAAATATTTTGCATAAAAAGGTGCTTTCACAGCTCTTCATGCTTCCCTAAATTTGAAATATGCTGCCATTTCTTAAAATGTGTTAGTTTTGTTATGTATTATATTCCTTCCTCTGCGCATATAAGAAAAAACATATGGACTTAATTCTTCAAGCAACTTTTACTTTTAGAATATTGTATTTTATTTTTTCTGAGATTATAAAGGAAATGGCAAATGTCAGACAATTTGTAAAAGAAATGACAGTTTCTCAGAATGTGTAAGTGCGTACCTTTAAGCAAATGGACCACTTTAAATTCAGAGACCACGATCTTCTGAATTTGGGTTTAAAGTTCCCAGGTAGCACTAAAGATTGAAAGGATAATATGTTTTGAACCAGATACTTACATTGTTAATTCTGAAAAGTACCATCACCGATGTTCGTAGTTTATTGCTATCAATTTTTAAACTCGTTTCCGTATGTGTTTCATTCCACTTGGAAATATTTTACGTAGTTTTGTTATTTGTTAACTAATAGGATATATTTTGAGTAAACTATCAGAGGAAGTCCTGAGACTGTAAGATTGTCTTGTAAGCCTTACTGAATAGCTAGACTATAGAATTATTAAATAAGAAGTTAAGAATCACTTAGTCTACCTTTCCCTCAACTGACATCTCTCTACTGTGCCAACTGTCACTGAAGGTCATGCAGACACTGTGACCATTTAAAGTATGAAGTGAAGGAGAACTGATATCTCTTGAAGAAGCTTATTCCTGAGACACAGGGCCTGGGAAATCTTATCTTAATTATGACCAACGAGACCTAATTAGAATCCACTTCATGCTCTTAAGATGGTATTTAGTCATTAGGAGGTCATACTCAACTGAATTTGTTTAGTTGAAAATCACTTGGTGGCAAGTACCTTGACTGACATTATTAGATTGGTGTAGGTCTCTCACACACACACCTACAGGCTCTGGGAAGGCAAGGACCTTCTTTTTTTACTCATCTTGGGTCACAGGACCAGCCCAGGGCCCACACTCAATGAGGGCTGGTTAAGTATTTGTTGAATGAATAAAGACAAACTTAAAAGTAGACATTCCAGAAGTAACTTACACAGATTAATTACATCTGTGGAAGTTAAAGTATTATCCGAAATTATTACCAAGATATATAGATGGGTAGGAACAGATAAAGCATAAAAATGTTTGCAAGCGTGTATCACTAGAGCCTGTAGTTAGTACCAGTTCCTGTGGACACCGTGGCACCATCTCCGAAGCTCTGCCCAGCCCCTTTCATAAAATCCTTGTATACAGGCTGCAGGCAAAGCAGGAGCGCTGCTCTGGATGTGGTCTTGCTGCTACAATCCTGGTCTCTAGAGTCCATGCGCTGAGTTGTGAGACCCTCCATTTTGCAAGATACAGTCATTCTCTGGCTTAGCCTTGTTTCCTGACCTGTGGTCCAGTTCCCCACTGGCCCCTGGAGCCTGATCCCTAGAGATGGGCCTGTTCCACAGGAAGAAACTGATGAAGTGTCTCCACCCATCACACTGTAGATATCACACTTTCCAGAAACTCCTGATACTGGGGGTGCGGCAGCACACCCCCACCCGACTCTGACACGTCTCTACAAGACCGTGACCCCATTCAGACCCTGTGTGTGGAAAGACCGACTCCTCACTTGCTGGAGTTGTTGATCCTAGCCTGAGCTCTATCCAGCCCCATCTTCCTCCTCTTGTCCACTGGCCCATACTGCTAACATCACAGCTCACATAAACGCCACGCAACAATACAACAATACTCCTTTTTCTAAAATGCATGCCTCCTGATGCCTACTCTTTGACAATATTTCCTTAACCTCTTTTTAATACATGCTAAGGTAATCTTCGATCCAAACACAGGTATTTTACTGCTGAGGTCAGGTATGTTTTATTAACCCACTGTTTGATTTTGAGAGAAAATGAAGACAAGAATCTTTTGTATTCACTTGGTAGAATCTTACAGATAATTGTTGGTGTCCTTTACCTTTCTGACTTCTCCTTAGAGGACATCTAGGCAAAAGTGTGTCACTGGGTCCTAGTTTCTGTGTTCAGGAGTTGACTGAATACAATTTAAGAAGCAATACACTGTTGCCTCTTTTTTAGCATGCATGAATGATGGATATGAATTTGCATCATGAGAAAGTGAATAAAAGGAGGTACCCCAGGGCAGTTAGGGAGAGTGAACAAGCCTGCCTCGATTGAGAGGGGAGCCTGTGCTAAAGGTAGTGAGAATGAAGGTCTCTCCCTACCTCGGCAACTCGCTTGTAGATATAAATACCGAGGCTGCAAAATTTGGGTTTGGACAAAGAAAAAGACTCAACCTCTAATGCTTAACTGCACAAAATTTGCTCCTAAGTATAGGTCAAGACTGTATCTCCCCCTCAAAGAAAAAAGAAACTTACAATATTTCTAAGAATGTTCCTCTAGAAACATGGAACTGAAAGCTATTTTTTTATTGATCTGGCCCTTAGAAAACAATGGGGCTTTTTCTTTAATTTACCTAAGGAATTGACATAAAAATCTACGATTTTGTACCAGAAAGCTGCAGAAAGTGTCAAAATAGAAATACAAAACTAGAGATTTTTTACAGCAATATTTTATGTATGGCATTTTAATACAAATTTGCAATATGGAGAAGTGAACCTTTGGACTGTGAAATTGATGCTAATTCTCTTACCCACTAGTCTAGAATCCCTCTAAAATGTCACAGCATTAATTTAGTTACTTTACCAGGAATCGGTGAATGTGGTTAGTGTGCATGTTTTTTAAATATTAATAGACTTTATTTTTAGAACAGTTTTAGATTTACAGAAAAATTAAGCAAATAGTACAGAGAATTCCCATATCTCCTCTTCCCTGCACACAGTTTCTCCTTTTATTACCATCTGGAATTAATGTGGTATACTTGTTACAATTAATGAACAATATTGATACATAATATTCACTAATGTCCATACTTTATAGTAAGTTTCCCTCTTTCTGTTCTATAGTTCTATGATTCTGACAAATTTATAACAACATATATCCACCATTACAGTATCATACAGAATAGTTTTCCCTAAAAATCCCCAGTACTCCACCTATTCATCCCTCTTCACATCCCTTGACAACCACTGATCTTTTTACTGTCTCTACAGTTTTGCCTGTTCTAGAATGTCATCTAGTTGGAATCATACAGTACATAAATTTTCAGACTGGCTTTTTTCATTAAGCAAAATGCATTTAGGGTTCTTCCATGTCTTTTCATGGCTTGAAAACATATTTCTTTTTATCATTGAATTATATTCCATTGTATGGATGTATCACAGTTTGTTTATACATTCACCTATTGAAAGGCATCTTAGTTACTTCCAATTTTGGTGGTTATAAATAAAGTTGCTATAGATATTCATGTGCAAGCTTCTGCGTGGACATAAATTTTCAATTCATTTGGATAAATACCTACGAACATGATTGCTGGATCGTATGGTAGGCTTATGTTTTAAGTTTGCTAAGAAACTGCCAGAATGTGTTCCAAAGTGCCTATATTACTTTTCATTGATATAGGCAGGCACCAGCAATGCATGTGAATTCCTGTTGCTCTACATCCTTGTCGGCATTTAGTATTGTCAATTTTTTTTTTGGATTTTAGCCATTGTAATAGGTATATAATAGTAGCTCGTTGTTTTAATTAGCAAGTCCTTAATGACATGTGATATTGAGCATCTTTTAATATACTAATGTGCTATCTGTAGTGAGATGTACGATCAGATATTTTACCCATTTTTAAGTAGAGTTGTTTTCTTTTCTTTGAGTGTTAAGATTCTTTGTTCATTTTAGATACTAGTCCTTTATCAGATATATGTTTTTCAGATATTTTCTCCCAGTCTGTGGCTTGTCTTTTCATTTTCTTAGCAGTTAGTATATTTATGCTTTAAGCAGCATAAATATACTATGCTGCTTAGGTTTATTTTCAGGGTTCTGAAAATACAATTTTACAGTAGCAATTTCATAGAAAATGTTTTATGCCTTCTCTCAGGTTGTATCAGAAAACCCTGTCTGTGGACCCAGCAGAGTTTCATTACAAGAGGAGAGTCAGGCCTTGGAGGTTGTGACTGACTCTTCTGCATTATTAGATGTTGTATGGCAGGGCTGGGAATACAAACAGGACCCAACCTTGAGCTGTATCACTTTTAAATTAAGAGCAATTTGGGAACTGTGTTAACAGTCCAATCCTGGGCCCCCTTGCATGGATTATATTTTGTATAGGGTATGAATTTCTGTCCATGGATCCAAGTATGTAAGAGATTATCACTTTTTTTTGATTATCACTTTTTTATTTCCTTTAATTCAATCTAATACCACCTCTGAACCCCCATTCTGCCGGTTGAACAGGAGGTTCTATCTTGATCCTACAGTGGTACCCTTCCCCTCCTGTAGCCCAGTCAGAATTCAGGAAGCTTACCTGGTTCCTAGAAAGTAGTGGAAGGGCCTCAAGTCCCTAGTTTGTCCCACTTGCCATTGGCGACATCATTGTGGCCTGTGAAGACTGACAGCTCTCTGCCTCCACGCGACAATAATGAATGAGATTATCCACTAAGGCTGGGCTCCCTCAGCCAACGGCATCTCCTCTCTAGGCATGAGCCATCACCCTGAGGTTGTTATCCCCTTGGGAGCACTGAGAAGGGGTGCTCGGGTCCCACTGCCCACAGGACCCACACACCTCTCTCCTTCCCTCTTTTCCTCTTGTATCTCAGAAGTACTCTGTCTCTTTCCTTTCACCTTCCAAGGCACCTGTATTGTCTTTTCCATGGGCTTTCACAAGCTTCCAGAAGTGCCTTTGACTTTAGGTTTCTTCTGCTTTCTCCACTGCAAAAATCCCTGTTTCAAGAAAGCTCGGAAAACAAGCAACATTAACATTTCAATAAATAATGCTGCTGCAATTATTCGTGGAAACTATTTCATTCTATGTTGGAACCACCACCTCCTAGAATACCTTTAAATGGCCTCTAGACCACTGGCCCCAGGAAGCCATTTATAGGTAGCACAAATATATGACTGGAGTTGAAAACTTCAGCTAAATGTTTAGATGTTTCCAAATGCCTACAGGTTTCTAGCTTTGCCTACCAGAGTCGATCCTAACTATGTGGTCCCAGGGAAATCTCTCTTGAGCAACGTTGAGGAAGGACATCAGGGAGGTATCTGTTTCCCCACCCAGCTACCATCTGTAGCCACTCTCTCCTGCTGCTTTTTCTTAAAGCCTTGGCTCCCTCAGACCTGAGAACATCCGGGAGAGAGGCACTGGAGGAAGCAGTCGCACACAGAAAGCAGCTTTCTGGTTACCAGTAACTTCCTCCTCACTAAACACAAGGAACTGATCTTCATGCTATTCGACCTCCTCTCAGTATTTGATACTGTTGACAATCATTTGACCACCATCACTGTTGAACCTCTCTGTCCTTGGCTCTGATGACCATTGGGTAAGGTCTCCTTATCAGATTTTCAAGTGGCACAAGGCTTGGAAGGATGGCTAATACAATGGATGACATATATGAAATTCAGAGTAATTTTGATTGGCCTCAAACACTGACACACAAACAAGATGGGGCCAGGGAGTGGTGATCTGACTTGACATGAGAAAAAAAAAAATCATGGTCAGCCAACCTCCCAGTGCAACTATTTACAGGTTAATTTGATCTCCGACTCATTAACGAAAGTGATCTTATCATTGCCCATTCCATTGTGCGAGCCCTTCCTGAAAAGAGGCATGTTAATAAAACTCAGGGAGATGGGTGCCAGTGAGAAAGCCATCAAGTTGATTAGATCTAGAGACCACATTATATGAGAAACATTTGAGGACACTGATTATATTTAGCTGAGAGAAGAGACTATTAAGGAAATTTATGAGATCTGCTTTCAACTATTTGGAGGGTTTTATGTAAAGAGGTAAAATAATACATATTCTAGGAATTCTAGAAAACAGGAAAGGAACAACCAGATGGTACTTATGGGTCTGGGGAGTGAATGGTGGGAGATTTGGGATTATTATAAAGATCTTTCTCTTATAACTGTCTTATCAGATAGTGAGTTTCCCAACATAAGTGAGGAAGCAAGGATTGGACATTCATCTATCAGAGATGACATTGAGGGGGTCATTACTTGAGTGAGAGACTGGAAGGAGGTCCCTTGAACAACCTCGCAACTCTAAGTTATAGAACAAGAAAATTCCGTGACACCCTATTATCCTTTGTTTCTGCTGCCTGGCTCACAGCATTGTGGGAGGCTGCTCTAAAAAGAAACTGAAATAAGTTGATGGGAGAAGGGATATACAAAAGAGAAAACAATAAAACAACTTTTTAAAAAAGAACCTACTATATGCCAGAATCTGTGCTAGGCATCATATGTATGTCATCTATTTAATCCTCACAACAAGCTTATGAAATATTTAATATTACTTCTGTAAGGAAGCTAAGGCTCAGAGAAGTTAAGTAACTTCCCCAAGAACACACAGGCATTAACTAGTGGAGCTAGGGCTTGGATACAGGTCTTTGTGATTCTAAAGCCCAGTGTGATGTGTTATTTTTACTCATCCTTTATTTATGGCAAATGATACTGCTTTAAAAAAAATTAGTATTAACATAAATATTCTTTTAAAAATAAATTTACTTAATATTTTTTACTTAATATTTTTTACTTAATAATTTTTCTCTTAATAAAGTTAAGAGAAAAAACATCATACAAAGAATAGTACAGATTTTACATGGATATGAAGTGGTACTAGTAGCTAGAATGAATGAAGTTTGGGAAATATTATTCCAAATATTTTGATAACAGGACTTTTCAATTTAGCCTATCTTACATTTTGACTGTTGAGTACATGAAAAAAGGAAACTTGAAAGCTAAGTTGAATATGAATTAGTTCTTCTGTGTTCTGATGGGTGGTAATTTCACATGTTACAATAAGGAAACCAAATGGACCCTTTCAAATAAAAAAAAAAACAACAACAAAAAACGATATGATTGTAAAATCCAGAGGAAAACCCCAAGTGGGGCCTACTCGAATAAAGGATGAAGTTTCCAAGGTATGCACATAGAATGGCTGAGGGGAAGTGGTGACCCTGTGAGTCAAGGCCCCGGACCCATGTAAGAGCCCTATGTGTTTGAGAGGCCGTAGATGGAAGATGAAGGGGTTTACAGACCTATTTTTGGAAGAATGATCATCACCTTTCCAGTGACATGGGGAAGATCTTTGTGGAAAAGTCAAAGTGAGAATCGGAAAGTCTGAAAAGAAGACAGGTAAAAAATAATGACAACTAAATAGCCACCTAGCATGCTTCGTGCCAGGTGATTTACATGCAAGACCTCATTTGTTTTTCACAACAATGCAGCAAGGAAGCTATTACATTTCATAGATGAGAGGACCGAGACTGGAAGATGCTCAGTAACTTGCTCAGGGTCCAGTGGTCAAGTCAGGATTTGACCTTGAACCACTGGTTCCAAACCTGCACTACTTCCCCTGCACCACGTGTCCTCGCTTGAGTGAACCTCCTCAACCCAGATAACAGCTTTCACTCAGTCACCTTTAATTTCTCCAGTCCTGCAGGGCACAGATAGCCTCCAAGAGAGAGGGGGAGGCATGCGTGGAGTGGGCTACCTCACTCCTGAACTCAAATGCTGCAGATTCAGAGCAGCATAAATGTCCCCCACATTGAGCAGAAGGCTTTTCAGGGCCTGATCAGGCCAGAGAAAGAAACCAGGCATTTGGGAGCGGGGTTATATATGTAAACCCTATCCCTGCTGAAGCACTAGGCTTGGGAAAAATCCACTCAGCATTCACATACCTTTCACACTTCCTCTTTGACTTGTATCCAGAACCCAAGAGTACCACCCACTTCCAGGAATAGCGAACCAAGGTAATAGGAACATTTAGGACATTTAGGATTCGATTAGGGTAATATGAAAATAAGAGCTGTGTATATCAATTGGCTTCTAGAAGAATCCATGGAGAGGTACTCAATGAGTGATTTTGGGGGAAGGTGGCAGGTGAAGCACCTGGTGTTTCTGCTCTCTCTGGTTGAGGACTGTGTCTTGCAGCACTGCTGAGCCAGGCACAGGGCCTGGCACATGGCTGCCCAGCAAGACATTTGTTGAACTGAGCTTAGTCTTTACCTATGAGCCTTAAAGGCTGCACTCCTGGATCAGTCTCTTTGTTAGGGAAGGTGACTTTGTCAAGTTTGTGGCTGGGGCTGTCTTTGGGGGGTTTCCTCAGGGCTTTACACTCACTCACTCTCTGAGAGTGCATTCGTAGTCATTGTGATCAGTGGAAATGCCCACCTGCCAATCTTATCTGGAAGAAGAGCCCGGCCCTTTCTGTGGTGTTATTCTCTCTAGTCAGTTCCCCTTTCTTCATTTGAGCTCTGGCCTCTTCTTCTCTACAATGAGTGTTAGGAGAAACGGCTAGCTCAAAAAGGCTCTTCTTCTTTTATTCTTAGTACCTTGTTTCTGTGTTTCTTGGGAATGCCACTGGGCTTATACATCTGGTCTCTAGGAGCTGCGGTGGATGGGCATTTGTGACAGGTATGTTCTTAAGAAACTCGTGTGCCTGGGGAGTATGTTGTGGGATAAAACTATATCTGGGCCATGTTCAGAGGTGGGGCCGGCAAGAGAATGGTTAAAAAGGGGTATGGAGTGCATGCTTAAAATCTCTGAACATTAGGTTTTATTCTCAGTCTGGCTATGTTCGAGGTAGGGCATTACGAAATTGTGTTTCTTCCAGCCAGATCACTTCTTCTGCTTTGGGAGCTAAGAGACAGGACAGGCAGGAAATAGAAGGTGCCCTTGACCAAACAACTTACAGCCTCTCTTGGCCTTAGAGTGCTGGGGACTCCATGGAGCTCTGCTCCGGGAGTGGTTCAGGGATACTTGCCCTGCCTGAATCCCTTGTGCCAGTGGGAAGTCCACAGGATGGAGGCAAAACTCACAGCCACTGCAGTGACCCCTGCTTTCTTCTTTGGCCTTTTCTTTCTCTGGTCCAGAAACCTTTCCCCATTTCTTCTTCCTATCTAAGTGCCCCATGCCAATATTGGCCCCTCTTGGCACCAGAGACCCCAATAGCTCATTTGAAAAGAAATAGTCTTAGGTCAAAAAAGAGCCCAGGTGGTGGTTTACTGTGTTCTGTATACCATGAACATATTTGCATTTGCAAATAGGCTTAAAATAGTGCCTCCACTAATCGTTTCTTAAGGTTCTGGAGAGACAGGTGAAAATAATTTTTGGCCAAGGGAACTTCCCACTCCTCTCAAAATGTTATAACTAGGGAGATGACCTATCTTTCTGATATGCAACCTCAATCTTGAGACTGAGGCTCTGGACTGAAATGAGTCTACTTAATTATGTGCACAAGCTCACAGTCCTATATTATATCTTCTGTTTGTTGTTGCATATACCATTAGTGCTATTTACATTAGCTATCCTGTATATAATGAAAGCTTTTATAAATCTCTGTTTATTCATGTGCTCTCTATATATTTGTTGAGTGCTTACTATGTCCCAGGTACAGAGTTTTTAACAGGGAGCATAAAAGAATGGTCTCTATACTCTTGAGCTTCTAGCCTACCGAGAAAATAGCACTAAAAATAACTTTACAGCATCAGTGCTTTGAAGGAAAGGAAATGGTTCTTTGTGATTGTGCTCATTGTTTGATAACTATGTCTTTTAGCTTGATATTTTCGTTACTCTGATATCTCTACATGTCAGATGCCCCTTCCTGGTGGAGGTAAAGATTGGATTTTTATGGAGTTGAGGTGGGGTGGGGGTAAGGGAGAGAAGAGAACATGAAAGGTGAAAAGGTGAGCCAAGCCAGATTCTTAGGAGAAAATCAAGGTTCAAGTACCATGTTTCGAATATCAGATAGAGGTGGGAGTTGAGTTTAGGGGTCTCTGGGCCAGAAGGTTGAAGCTGTGAAGAGCTAAAACTAGAGCAAAATATGTCTAAACAAGCAAGGAGGGTGGAGGGGAGGTTCTTAGGGGGTCATCTAGAATCCAGGCAAGTGTCGACAATTCACCTTTTACGGTCAGGCAGATAAGAGTATTTGGGAGGCAGGATGGAGGGATAGGGCCATAGGTCCAACCCTTATTGGACCCTTATCCTCATCTCTAATCTAATTGAGAGGCTTGTCTCTGAACTGTACATCAGCGTATACTCAGGCTGAGGTTTGGAAATAGACGTCGTTTTGAATAGGTGTTGAAGAAGAAAAGTATGTCTTTAGTGCTTTCCATCTTCCCATCAAGACTGGAAAGGTCCCATTCCCTATTCTGCTCCCTCCTCTTGTGAGCATAATTCCTTCCTGAGTTTCATCTCCAATTTAGACAAATTAACTTGAACTTAAGTTTTAATGGCTGAAAACAAAAAAATTTCTCCCTTACAGCTAGCATTTGTGTTTTAACAGGGGCTTTCAAAAATATGTTAACCCAAGGAATGAGTAATTTGGGAATTCCAAGCACCAGGGTAGGGCTGGTACTTGGAATGGGGAGAGGGGGACGCCCCTCAAATTGTGTCCTGGAAACATTGGCTTTCTCTCTTTAACCATGATTCTGGTTTTGATTAAAGAGGAAGGGCTCCCTTGGGGGGCCAGCATTGGCATTCCTTTTAGTGAGTTCTGTGGGTTTTATTCATGGCAAGCAGAGCCCTTGACTGGATGCACACACACTCAGACTTCCTATAAAACATTGCATGATGCTTACCCATAGGCACTTTTTGGCAAAATGGAAAAAATAGGTTTTTGGTTTTTTTTTTTTAATTTTATTTATTTATTTTTTAATGGTGGCATTGGTTAATGAAATCTAATAAGTTCCAGCTGTATACTTTAACAGTAAGGCATATAAACATGGTTTTTAAAATTATTGATAATTTGAAAAAGGCATGCTTCTTGACTCAGAAAGGCCTGATTCTACATATAACTAGGAGAGCTGGGCATCTGTCTGTATATGGACTTGCTGTTGGAAGACAGGAAAAGCTAAGTGTTAACATCATGCATTGCTCCTTCTGGGTAAGTGAGGAGAATGGACTCTTAATTTTAATACTTCAGTTACCTACAATATTGGGGAGTGAATAAAAGCATCCTCTGCTCTTTAAGAATTTACATAGGCATTTCTTACTTGTACCTAAACATCTTTGATGCTGTCCCTCTCAAATCTCTGTGGAAATGCTGTGCTCCCAAATGGGTGAGGGAAATACTGCGCTAAAAATTAGAGGAATAGACTCAGAATGGGGGACAGGGAAAGGTGGTATGTCCAGGTTTTCATCTTTATTTTCTCTCCTTTCTTGGAACGTAATGAAAACCTTAAAGGCAAATTTAAAATGTCTCCTCTGCATTATTCCCCTACTTTTGCTTGAGCAGTTCTGGTGATCAGAACCACACAAGAACATCTAGTCTTTGGTTGTAGCACTCGATTCAAAGTTTTCATTATCTGGAGCTGAAGTCTGGCTCTCTATAACTTCCAGTTATTGGAACTACTTGCCCTCCAGCAACAGTGCATGTGTCATCCTATAGGAGAGCCCTTTAATATTTGCAGATGAGTATCATACTTGCAGGTTTCTCATCTCCAAGTTCAATACCCCCAGTCCTTTCAACTGTTCCTCATTTGACATACTTTCATTATTCTCTAGTGAATTGTGCTACACCATCTCTTGATAAACTCTAATTTGTCAGTGTCATTCAAGTATAACCAACTTCACTGAACATACCACAAGTGATGTGGTCTGATAAGCACAGACTATGGTTACCAAATTGAATTGAGATTGAATTAATTTTTAATTAGCCATGCCACACTAACATTTATGTGACTTTTACATTTACTATGTGTCAGCTATTTCTCTATTGAACATTTATTCCACTTCACATTCGTTATTTTAAACCTTAAGTGCAGATCTTCACGCTTACCTTCATGAGATTCGATATGCTAGTATCAGACTCTCTTTTTAGGCTTTATGCATATTAATTTAGCTGACCAACTGACCAGTAGCTACCTGGCTCATTTTTGTGTCATCTGCACATTTGAAAGCAGATGTATAATTTCTGTGTTTTCATTCATAGTTTTACTAAACATGTGAAAGTGAAAAAGTAAAAAACCAAGTCTTTAGCTTCACTCTGGTATCAGTCTATTAAACAAGAATGATTCCTGGCATTTGGTTCTTGAAAAATGAATGAATCAATTAATACCATGTCCTCATCCCCCATATTTAATCCATCACCATATCCTTGATAATAATCCTAAATATTGCTTAAATCTATCTTCTTCTTTCTACTTCTGCCCCTAACACCCTAGACCAAATGGCCACCTTCTTTACTTAAATGACTAGAGTAGCCAACTGATTGGTCTTCTGGCATCTGTTCTGGCTTCCCTACTATCCATTTGCTACACAGTAGCCAAAGACATCTTTTCAAAATGCAAACCTGATTATGTCACTTCTCTGTTTTAATTTCTTCAGTGTTTCACATTGTTCTCAGAATAAAGACTAAAGTCCTTAACTGACCCATAAGGTGAGCATGGTCTCGCCAGCCTTGTCTCTCACCTCTCTAGTCATTTTGGCATATCAGCCTTCTGCCTCGGTGCCTTTGCACATGCTGTTTCCTTTGCCTAGAATCCTTCCAAACCACCACCAACCCTTTACCTACTTAGCGCTTGTTCAATCTGTTTGTTTACCTATTGGTGCATTATAAACTGCCCTGAAATTTTAACAGCTTAACACAGTGAGTATCTTACTCTCTCACACACCATGTGTGAGTCAGAAATTTGGGCAGGCTTCTAAGTGATTTTTCTGTTTCTCATGACACCAACTAAGGTTACCTGGTGGTGTTAAGCTAATGAATAGACTAGTCTAGAGCTGCACTGTCCAATTCAATAGCCACTAGTCACATATGGCTACTGATCACTTGAAGTATTACGGCTTGTCTTAATTAAGATGTGCCATAAGTGTAAAACACAAAAGGTTTTGAAGATTTAGTACAGGAAAAAAGAATGTAAAATGTCCATTAATAATTTTTATTTTGATTCCATGTTGAGATTATAATATTTTAGATATGTTGGATCAAATAAAATATACTATTAAAGTTAATTTCACCTATTTCTATTTAATTTTTTTAATGTGGCTACTAGAAAATTTCAAATTACATATGTGGTTTGCATTATATTTCTATTGGACTGTGCTGATCTAAAGCAAGGGTTTTTTTTTTTTCAAAAGGCCAGGTAGAAAATATATTCAGCTTTGTAGGACATATGGTCTCTGTCACAGCTATTCAGCTCTATTGTAGTGCAAAAGCAGTCAGAAACAATAATTAAATAAATGTGTATGGCTGCATTCCAACAAAATTTTATTTGTAAATATAGGTGGTGGCTAGATTTGGTCTGCAGGCTACAGTTTGCTGACCTCTAAGCTAGAAAATTCAAGATTTTATTCACATGCCTGGTGGCTTGGTATCGATGTCTGGAAAGCTAAGCTCAACTGGAACTATTGACTCAAACACCTACACGTGGCTTCTCCGGCATAGTGGCCTCAGGGTAGTGGAACATCTAACATGATGGCTCAGAGCCCCAGAGAGCATATTCCAAGAAAGACGGAAGCTGTCTTATGATCTAGACTCGGATGTCCCAAATCTCCCTTCTACTCACTCTATTGGTCAAACAAGTCTCTAAGGCTAGCCCAAATTCAAGAATAGATTAGATTCCACCTCTTCGTGGGCAAGCAGCAAATAATATGTATCTACCTTTAATCTACCACATCATTCTTCAAATCTCAGTTTAGACTAGTCATAGTATAGTTTTTCAAAGTACCATGAACCTCTCCTTTGAGCACTTGTCATCATTATAATTTTACATTTATTCGTGTGATTATTCAATCATTATCTTGCTTCTCTACTAAATTGTAAGCAATCCCATAAAGAAGACCCGTTTCTGGTTTTGTTATATTCCCAGCACCTAGCACGATGCCCGACTCAATAAATATTTGTTGAATGAATGAACAATATCAGGGCATGGCTTTTCAGCCAAGCAACTGTATTAATATTGATCCCACATTTTTCCATACTACTCTCAAGCATATCACGAGACACCCTGTCAGAATCCTTGTAGAAATTCAGATACATTCAATTCTCAGCATATTTCTTATTCTACACTTCTGAAACTTTATGAAAAAAGGAAATAAGCCTACCCTATTCCTCCCAGTACCTCAAAGATAATAATAGCTGTCCTAAAGGTATAGCTTTAGGTTCTGGTGATCTGAGAAGTAATCCATGTAGCATGTCACACCAGGGGCAAGGCAAGACCCCAGGAAGTTTGTGCTCCCACTTCATATCACTCTCTTCTCACCTAGCTGATAGTGCCAATCCAGCAAGCCTGCCTTGTCCAGTCACAGTATGAACTGGTGAAGGTAAAGGGTCAGGCCCTGAGTGCTTTCCTCCCTCCACAAAGGTTGTGGTGTCTCTTGCTTTGTTTGGAGCAAGGACAATTGTATGCGTGGGGAGATGAGCGTACAATAATGGACCTTGAGTTGTAATTTGTGAACCTTAGTTTTCTTTTTAGTACTGGGTGGAAGACAAAGACCTACACATTTTACATTCCCTTGCAGCCTCGAAAATAAGCCTGACTCTGAGTAAATTTAGTAAATGTTTGCATGAGAAATGGTCTCAGTGAACAACCTTCCTAGGACATCAGCAAACATAGCATTTTTTCCTGGTACCTCGATCACAGCTAATATTCTAGACAAAGTTGCGAAATAGGGCACATTTTCTTTGTTGCTCCCCAACTTCTGCCTTGAAATTCTCTCACTTCCCACATCGTATCTGCACTTCCCTGTTTCACCCCACTTCTGTCTACCACCAGCCTACACCCTTTTTACTGCCTTTTGCCTGCACTAGATCCCACATGTCCTTCAGACCTGAGATGCAAAAGATCCCTTCTTTATTCCCTCCTTTTTCTGCCCAAATACTATTTCCCCAGAGCTTTCCTAAGCAAAAGGCTTAGCTGGAACATAGTAACACGTGCCTGGAACTAAGCCCATGCCAGGAGACTGATTATCTGTCCAGGGCTGGAGGGGAGATGAACATTCTCTGCCTGAAAAATAATGGGTGCTCAAACAATATTTGGGGAATAAATGGAAACTCAAGACAGAAACTCCCCTGATACAAAGGGACACTTTTGGCCACATCCCAACCCCCATCCCAGCCTGTTTCCCTGCATGTCACACTCTAATTCCAAGAGCCATCATTACAACTGGCCCTGGGAACGTGCTGCTCCCTTGTTACTCTGAGACTGGGTAAAATCTAAATCCTTTTCACTCACCCCCACAGCACAGCTGAAACTAGCTGGAACTTTTCAAGGAACTTCATCGGTTTTTAAAAAGAACACAGTGAGGCTGTATGGGTTTAAATCTCAACTCTGTCATTAACTAAACAGCTGGCTAGAGCAAGTTCCTTAACCTCTCTGAGACTCCATTTCCTCATCTGTAACATGGGGGTAAATAATCCCACCTTATTGTGAAAACGAATAGTGTAATTAGTCATTCAGCTGACTCTCGCGTTCTAGGCATATAAAGTAAGGGAAAGTGGTGTACAGTGGTTGCTCTTCTTTGGTTTCTGAAGTGAACCTCCAGCTGTATGGGAACTGCTCATTTCAGGTTATGAACAGTTCACTCACCTATAGACCTTATTCCGTTCACAGCTGACAGAAATCTCTCAGAGACTCTCCCCCATAAATTCTTAGGTTCTTTCCTCTTGCATTCTCCTTTTTGCTCTCTCCCTCCAAAAGCAAGAGTTTCTACTTCTCAGGAGAAAGCAATGACTCGTGCTTGTGGTTGAGAATTCATTCCTGGGGAGCAGTGATGTTTCTGTTTTTCTTCAGAGCCATTAACACTGAAGAAGCTGGCTTACTAACCCAATGCTTCACCCTCACACACAATGACTAGAGGTGAGAGAAATTCTTCACGTGAGGTATTTGTACTTTATAAAAGAGAATCATGTCAATCTTAAGTATTTTAGCAACATATTTTAATAAGGTCTCTGACAAACTAAGTGTACAAAATGTTGTTCAAGACAGTGTACACTCTTCAAATGAATGTTAGTGACGTTTAGGACTGTCACTGCTGTCCCCAAATCCTTGAAGGGCTTTAGCGAAGTGTGGTGGGCTTATTCTGGGTAGTTCCAGAGAACAACATCAGTATCAATAAGAAGAGAAGGCAGCTTCTCACTTAGGGAAAGAGAGTTTGCAAATAGTGAAGTCAAAATGTTGTTGACTTCCTTCTTATACCCAGTGCTCTTCCTCACTGTGTGAATTACAAGGACAGACCATTTATCAAAGATTTCCTAGGGCCAATAATTTCATGTAATTATTTGAATTCAAGGTGATTTCTTCAATTTATGTCCCTGTTCAATACATCATACCAGGGGGAAAAAAATCTTTAATTAGGTCGATACTGCTTTTTGCTTCACACACAATGAAACATTCCTGTATTAGGTGGGAGATCAGACTCAAAGGGTTCCTGAGATTCTATGATAAATAGAATTCTGGCAGCGATTTAATATGAGGGAGTGCACAGGCATCAGACAATGAACTCTCTTTCCAGGCTGTGTCAGCTTACCAGGTGTCAGCTTTGGCCCAACAGATAATGCCCAAGATCTGAAATCTATTAAAATCACTGGAAAGGAAAGGGAGAGCAATTAGGAGCAATATGAGGTTCATATGTTGAACACTCATTTTGTGCTTTAATGGCTGAATATATTTGCAACTCATTATCATAACACACAAATTTTCAAATTAGGTACTAATTAGCACTACTTTTTAAAAACAAAAGAGATTCCACAAATCGATAAGGGAAATAAGAAAAAGGCCAAAGACCTAAATTAAAAATAGGTAACGGAAATGTATGGACAGTCATGGAACAGGAAGTCTAATTTTTTATACGTTTGAAAAGATGCCGATACTCATAATAAAAGAAATTCATTTTAAAACTACAGTGAGAACTACCTCTCACCCATTGGGATACACACACACACACACACACACACACACACACACAAAACCCGAAATAACGAGTGTTGGCAAAGACATGGTGAAATTGCAACTCTTGTGCACTTTTAATGGGAGTATAAAATGGTGCGGCTGCTGTGAAAAACAGTATGCAGTTCTTTGAAAAAAAAAATAGAATTACTGAATGTATATATATGCCTTACTGTTGAATTGTATGCCTGAAACTTACTGGATTTTGTTAACTAATGCCACCAAAATAAAAATTTAAATTAAAAAATAAATAAAATAAAATAAAATAAAATAAAAATAGAATTACTACATGATCCAGTAATTCCACTTCTGAGTATATGCCCAAAAGAAATGAGAGCAGGGTCTCGAAGATATATTTGTATGTCCATGTTCATAGAGCATTATTCACAATAGCCAAAAGGCAGAAGCAACTCAAATGTCCATCCATAGATTAATGGATAAATAAAGTGTGGCATATAGCTATCTATCTATCTATCTCTCTACCTATCTATCTATCTATCTATCTCTCTATCTCTCTCTCTATCTACCTATCTATCTATCTATCTATCTATCTATCTATCTATCTATCTATCTATCTATCTAATATAGAATATTATTCAGCCTTTAGAAGAAAGGAAATTCTGACATATGCTATGACATGGATGAACCTTGAATACATTATGCTAAATGAAATAAGCCAATCACAGAAGACAAATACTGTATGATTTCACTTTATATGAGGTACCTAGAGTAGTCAAATTTCTGGAGACAGGGGCTGAGAGGAGGAGAGGAGAATGGAGAGTTTTTGTTTACTGGGTATAGAGTTTCAGTTGTGGAAGATGAAAAGAGTCCTGGAGAGGGATGGTGGCGATGATTGCACAACAATGCGGTGTACTTGGTGCCACTGTACACTGAACAAATTAGTAACATGGTAAATTACCCAAATTTACCCAAATTATTATACCACAATGAAAAATAATTTTTAAAAATTACAATGAGGTGTCATTTTAACCTTCTCTATTGGTAAAGATTACAAATTAAAAAACCATACTATGTTGGCAAAAGTGGCATGAAAATAAGTACACTCATGTTTTGTTGGTAGGAGCATAAACATAGTCTTGGGAGAGAACAAATTTTCAACATCTGTGAAGATTAAAATTGTGATACTCTTTTGACCCTTTAGTCAGGCCATTGTACTTCTAGGAAGATAGCTTACTCTCGGGTATGTGATTTGACATATGATTAGGTTTATCACTGCAGCAAAAGATTGGAAAATATAGGTGCTGGCAAAATAAATTATTGCTATCCAATAGAATACAACAGAATAATATGCAACTGTTAGAATTAGGATATTCTAATATCCTAATCTAGTGTGTGCGGATGCAGAACAATCTCCAAGGTAGTGGTAAGTGTGCAAAAGTGTGTATACTGCGCTACTGGTGTTTAAAAATAAAGTGAAAAAAAAATAGGTCTATGTTTTCATTTTGTTTTACCTAAACTAATACAAGTAGAGGCAAGAAACTATCAATAGGTAACAGTGGTCACTCCAGTTATGTCTACTAGGGAAAACCAGACAGCTAGGGGACAAGGTTGAGAGAGAGACTTGCTTTCCACTACTTATCACCTTTACTTTTTAAATTTAGTACCATATGCAAATATGATGTGGTCAAAATTTTTTAATCACAAAAAAGGGATTATAGTCTAGAAGGGAAGAAACATAACAGATACTTTTAGCCCAAAGCTTTGCGCTAAATGCTATGAGAAGAGAGGAAGGGTGTCTAGGGATCAGGGATGGCTTCTAGACAATCCACTCCCAAGGAAGAAATTTCTGCTGTTGGATCGGGAACAGTTAGTTGTGCATCTTTTCCTAAGCCTTGATTTGTTTCCATTTTATAGACAGGTCTATAAATTAAGTTTTTCTTTCACTTTGGCTATTAAATTACAAGCCAAACTCATGATCTGCACCATGCAGGGTAGGCGGATTCCTGCGCTAAGCATTTACCTTGGCCTTGTACTTGACTCCATTTTTTATTTCTGCAATTGATTTGCCTTCCACCTCTTTTTAATGTTGGTCATCTTTCTTTATTCTATGCTTCCCTATAAGTCACTCTATAGCCTTTTTGGTCTAAGTTGGGATAAGTAGGTAAGTGCAGAAAGAGGGAGGGAAGGAGAGGAAAAGAGAGAAGATAGAGGTTATAAAGCGATGCCTGTCATTTTCCTTGGCTCTGTCATTTAGATTAAGTGAATATTGTTGTGCTTGGTTCTCAAAGCAGGGTCTTTATACCAGCATCATCATCATCATCTGTGAGTTTGTTAGACATGGGTTTTACCCAAATTACTAAATCAGAATCTCTGTTAACGAGGCCCAGAAAACTGCTTTAACATACTCTTTCATATGTTTTTTTAAGCACATTAAAGTTTGAGAACCACAAAGAAACCAAAGGAATGTTAATTTCTAAACATAAATATTTTCCCGTCGCCCCCATCATACCCAGTATATTAGCCAAGATAAGTTATACTAACTACTGCAACAAGCAATGCAAAAAAATTCATTAGCTTAAGACAGTAAAAGTTTATTTTTTGCTCATGTCACAGTCTAGTATGAATAAGGGCTAGAGAGAGCTATTTTGTTCATTTGTTCAGCAAACCAGCTTCCTTTCACAGGAGGCTTTGCCATCCTCTAGGCTCTTGGACTTCTCCTCTGGTTCCTCTGCATTCAAGACGGTAGGAGAGGGAGAAAAGAGAGGCATTTTAGTGACAGGTCTGAAAGCAACACCCATATCTTTTGCCCACAATTCCCTCAGCGAGAACCCAATCACATGGCCCTCCTAACTGAAGGGGAGGTTGGGAAATAGGGCATATCTGTGGAGCTAGCGGGGGAAAGGAAATGGCTGTGGTGAACACATAGCATGGTCTCTGTCACACACATGGTCCTAAGTGAATCCAAAACTTAGCTTGTCATGTTTTGGTTTTTAGTTTCGTTTTTTAATCATGTTTTATTTTTTCTTTTCAATTTTAGCACTATGGAACTGAGCAAGACTCTCTTTGTGATGGCTCTCCTGCTCTCTGGTAAGAACCTTTGGCTTTGTAAAGTCCTAGAATTCTTTACTGTCTCGTGATGAGTGTGACCACTGCAAGCCCAAGCCTTGATGGGTTTTACTCACTTTCTATCCAGCGCTGCACAATACTACATGCAAAAAAAAAAAAAAAAGACTTTTCTAGAGAAGAAGGAAACATCATGATTAAGAACAGGTATCTCAGCTGATGGCAGGCCTGGCCTGGCATGGAGCCTGATACCTTCTGTGCATCCTCCTCCTCTGCCATCTACATTCACGGTACCGGATATACAAAGTAGGTTTGCCTGGCCTGTCCAGGAGCCAGAGGAATGTCTCTGCTCTGACAGCCCTGAAGCTTAACCTTTTTACTCCATATATTTTCTCTTCTGATCTTCTCTATTCTTATTTCTGGCATTTTCAGGCTTTTAAAAAATAGCTAATAGGCTTCTAAAAGCCTCCTTTCATTAAGAAGCATTGATTTTCATGTTCTCTACCTTCCCTCTCCCCTCCTCTGCTTTCCCCACCAGCCCACATCAGTAGATCATTCTTGCCCCTGCTTACTGGGAGGATCAAAAATCCCAGCCCTGCTACTACCGACATCAGTGACCTTCCGCTAGTAGCAGCAGCAGATTTACCATGAAGCTCATAAAGCTGGGCTACAGGGTTTCCCACTTGCACAAGTCCTATCCAAAGCTCCTCTAAGACTCCATGAGGGGCTCTACCACTGTGGTCATGTGTCTTATGCTTGGGTAAAATTTTCAAAAGTAAGATATTTTAACCACAATAAGTTAAGACCATCACCTCTTTTTACTGCTAATTTTCTCTCCATCACATTCTCCTCCTGTTGGGTGGTATTTTGTAATTGAATTCTGCATTTCTTTTCTTAAGGAGCCCACCCCCCACTCCTACCCCCCAAAGAAAGGAAAGAAATGTTAAAAGCATCAAGCCTCACAGAACTCAGATCTTCCCTGTTTGCTTTTCCTCTCTAAGTTTCAGTTTCTTTATATGTTACTGGGTTGGTGGAGGTTCCTGCCACACATTGTGTGACTGGGTGCCTTTAGTTTCTCCTGTCCTATCCCTTCCCCATTCTCAGCACTGAGAGGGAAGCCTCCCAACGCACATCCTGGTGTGGGGTAGACAGGGAAGGTGAGTCAAGCCTGCAGTTCGGTTGCAGCAGCATGGAGGCTGCCCCTGACTAACTGGCCTGGTGATTAGTTCAGCTCTGGCTGTAGCAGTGCTAGATATTTTCAGCCACACCTGGGCAGACCCTGTTTGGGTGTTTTCTACATATGATTCAGATAGTAACTGACACCAGCAAGTAGAGAAACCATTCACTAAGATAGAGAGGACAGGAAAGTTTGAAAGGAAGGAAGAGAATATCTATTGTTATCTAAGTAGAAATATCCAGCAGGCAGTTGGCTAGCTGGAACTCTAGCGAAAGTTATTGGCTGGAGATAAGCATCTGTGAAGTATTAATTTATATTTGGCAGTTGAATCCATGGGGTTAGAGGAGAAACACCAGAGAGAGTGTGGAAAGTAAAGAGAAGGTCAAGAGCAGGCACTCGAGATATTTAAGGAGTGATCAGAGAAAAATTACCAGGAAAGAATAGAGTTTCAAGAAGAGATGGCCAACAATGTGACATTCAACAGTGTGGTCAAGTAAGATTAGGTCTGAAAAGTGTTCTGGATTTGGCAGTGGTGAGAAGTCACTGACAACATTTGCCAGGGAAGTTTCAGCAGAGAGTTGGGGGACTGAGGCTGGGAATGAAGGCAGCAATTGCTGCTTACTCTTCCAAGGAGTTTGACTATAAGAGAAAGATAAACTATAAGCAGTAGCAGAGGAAACTGCCGAAGTAACTGCTATGAGGAAGGAAGAGGGTGGTAGGCAGGGCGAGCAGCCCAGAGGCTAAGTTAAATGGGATGGGAGACTGCAGACTTGTGGTCTGAATAATTAAGTAACTTCAGGAATTTTCAAGCATTCAGGTGTAAGAATAGATATGTAGATCAAAAGTAGAGTGTTGGGATGAATTCTGCACAAAAGGGTAAGTTTATTGAAGCTACTGGCGAGAGAATGATTGAAAAGATATACTATTGCTGTGCTGTCCAACATGATAGCCACTAGCCACATGTGGTTATTTAAATCAGTTAAAATTAAATAAGATTAAAATTTCAGATCTCAGTCACATTAGCCACATATCGAATGCTCAGTGGGTACAGTGGCTGGTGACTACCATATTGGTCAGTACAAATATAGAACATTTCTGTCATTGCAGGGTTCTTTTGAAAAGCACTGCACTATAGGGTCTAGAATGGATAGACTCAAGGTCTTGATGAAAGTGAAGAACAGATATAGGTGAAGCAATCAAGAGCAAATCTTAGAGGAAGATATCTTGTGGACAGAGATAGGTACATTGAGGTTTAAGATTCTCAGGGCGGAGTTATTCTTGGTGATAAGGTTCAGGATTATGTCATGGGAAAGGGGCTGCTGGAACAGCCTGTGGATGAAGATCTCCAAAGTGGAGAAGGTCAAAAAACTTTGAGGCAAGGTTGTTGGTGAACTCATCCATGCTGAAATCACCCAGTTGATAGTAATAATTGGTTGGAAAGAAAGACCTGGCATCTGACGTCAAAATGCTCAGTGAGCAAGGAAGTAGTGACAAATGATTAATAGCTAACAGCCATGAGAGACAGGGACACCTCCAAAGGGAAGGGTGTTGCTCTAGGTCCCCATGAAGTATGATAAAACAAACAGTGGCTGGGGCAAGTGGTGTCCTTTGAGTTGGGCCAGATTTTAATGAAAGCACAACCTCGGGGGAAACATTCAATGAAGAGTTTGAGAATGTAGAAGAGTTTATTATAATGGGAAGAGGCTTCCAGAGGGCCTAGTAAAGATTTAAAGGAAGTTTAATAAAAGGAGAAAATTTCTTGAGTACGAATAAGCATAGTAACATGAGGAATAAATGATCCTTGGATATATAAGACACGCATTTGAGATAGTGGGCAGGTAGTGGTCAGAAGACTAAAGTTCCAGATGGGGTCAGAGATCTCACGAGGTTAGAAGACTCTAGTTTTTGTGTAACATTTAAACAGTATATTGCTGAGGAAGTCCTCAAGTATCATTTGAAAGAAGCTCTTCCAGCTGATTAGGGAGATATCTAGACGTATTCTTGAGTGCCTAGCTCCTGACATCATCATGGCCACAAATTACAACTAGACCCAGACCACATTTATTACTCAAGTGCTGGGGGAGGGAGAGAATCTCAATGCTTATAATCACTGGAGTCCTAGTGAGTACAGTAGCTGGATGGCCTGAGGTCTGGGAATATAACAGTGGAGGACTAAAGCCACTTAGGAAAAAGAGACATTGAGCTAAATCTTTCTCAAATCATCAGAGAAGGGATCAGTATGAGTAGTTTTGAATGATGTCATGGAAGCTAGTGGTTGGTGAGGAGCTATGGACTATAAATTGTGAAATACTTTCAGTTCCACTCAGAATGAGCTTCAGAGTGATTTCTACCCCAAGATGAGAAGAGAGAGTTTGGCTGGAAACCAACTGTTCCTGTCATTGTCTCCTCTGTTCCACTCTGGAGACAGAGATAGACATTCTGTATCACAGCTTCTCAAACTGGAGCGCTTGTTAAAATGCAGATTCTGATTCTGTAGGTCTGGGTGGGGCCAGAGATTCTGCATTTCTGACCAGCCCCGCTTCCCTGAAACCCTTACGCCACCTTACCCTGTAATGCTGATGCCTTTATAACACACCACATTTTTGGTTGGTTGGTGAGGAGGGAAGCAGTTAGATGGGTGGAAGAAAAAGCCTTTATAATCTTTGGGAGAGAGGTCCTAGGTCAGAGAAGTTGGACGAGTCTATGAGTGAAGAGAGTAGGTAAGAAGGAGAGAAGGTACTGTGAGGCACAGCAGAGAAACAACTATAAATCAGGAAGAAAGAAGTCAAAGGTGATGTCATTTCCAGGCCCAAAATGTACAGTTGACTCTTGAATAACAACATTGACCATTAACTGGCAGAATTTCCAACTGTGTGTTTGGTTTCTCCATTAGGTCATTTGCCCTATGTCATATGGCAAGTTACTGAAACAACCAGAATTGATTTCCCCAGAGATAGATGCCAGAAGCTTTTATAGTAGGTGGCACTCCTACCCTATAATCCAGAGTTTAGCAAAGATGTAGCAAGAGGCTCAGGATTACCTTGTAAGGTAATTACTGAACATGGTATATTTTCCTTAGATCTCCTTTTCACTATTTCGGGTACCCAGGTATATTTTCTCACCTCCCTCCATGGGGATGTATCCTGTACAGACACTGCATTTTATACTTTCAAGTGCTTCACAGGATTCTAGAGGGCAGAATGCAATAGGCAGTGATTCAAACTTGTGCCAGCTCTCATGGACACCTGGAGTCCTCTTCCCTTCGAGTTCAAGACCACCCCGAACCCCCTGATTATTTGTTTTCACTGGGCCACTCTGCACCACGTTTGATTTTTCCAAGTGTGTGTCACTGGTATTTGTCCTACTTCCTCTTAGAAGAGAAGCTTATTTGTCAGATCGATTTAACTTCCCCTAGTACCCCTCAAAGAGCACCTCAAATGAAACTCCTCTCATCTCTCTCACCAACCTTCCTCCTCTTTCATCCTTAATGTCAACATCCCTTTACTGAAGTCCTGAATGATGAAACTTTATTCAGAACCCACCCTAACTTCCTTCCCAAGGTGTCATCTAACATTATATTAACTAAGAAACAGCATATTTCCCCTAACCCTGCACTTCTCACCCACCACTAATTTCTTGGCCAAGTCTCAAGTAATTAATTGTGTGACCCAGAATAGGTCCTACAAAAACCCTAACAATCAATGTCATTTAAGAAATTAGTTGGAACGTATGCCTTCCATAAACTCTAATATGCCCTCAGGGAATAAAGACTTTCTCTGAACTCTCCCAGTGTCTCCTCCAGGGGTTGTAAAAATTTCCAGGGCAAAGCATATTGGGAAGAGCAAGGTAGTGGTAGTCGGGGTTTCCCCAATACTCCAAAAGCACATCCTCACCTTCCCATCTATGATTCATTTCCAGCAGTTCATTCATGTCCAGCATTTCATTCATGTACCTTAAATGATCTTTGACCACCACAATCCCAAAGCAACCATCATATTTGCCCAGTTCTCTTTCTGATCCCTGAAAGAGCTTAGAGAGGTCACTGAGATTAGAGGCTTCAGTTGACTATTTGTGTCATTTCCAAACTGTTTTGTATCCTTAAGAGAGCTGGCCTTGAGAACAGCAGTCATGAGGGAAACTCTCTAAAGGGAACTATTTGAATAGTGAAGATATTATTTAATGTCATCCCCACCTATTGAGGCATAATGAAAAGAGGGATATCAGATTGCAACCATTATCAGAAATCTTTTCGCCATAGCAGGCCAAGGAATAGGGATTAGAGAGGGTAAGGGAAAGCTTTTGGTGATAGTATAGAAATAATGAGGCCTGTAATAGCTACAGCAAAAAGAATCAAAATTCAGTTTAAAGGAAGATAACAGATGAGTTGTCCAACTGCTGGTTCTGGGTTTAAATTCACAGAACTATAGTACCAGAAAAATCCATAGAACAGTTAGTTCACCCCTCCATTAAAGAGATGAGGAAACTGAGCCTCATAGCAGTTACATGCGTACAAAGTCACAGACATTTAATTAGCAGTAGAGTGAGAACAAAGTTCCGTTCTCCAGATGCCAAGATGTATGCACAGTCCCAGAGCTCGATATGTGTTTCTTTAATCTCATTACTGACAAGGTAGCATCTGGGTATTGTATAAAGAGAAATAGAGTTGTTGTTTTTCTTCCCTCCTGTTTCTTCATCCCCAATCTCCACCTTTCTTTTCTTTTCTTTTTTTTTTAGGTGCTGCTTCCATGAAAAGCCAGGCATATTTCAATGAGACTGGAGACCTTCCATGCCACTTTACAAACTCTCAAAACATAAGCCTTGATGAGCTGGTAGTATTTTGGCAGAACCAGGATAAGCTGGTTCTGTATGAGCTATACAAAGGCGAAGAGAATCCTCAAAATGTTCACCCCAAGTATAAGGGCCGCGCAAGCTTTGACCAGAACAACTGGGCCCTGCAACTCCACAATGTTCAGATCAAGGACACGGGCACGTATCAGTGTTTCATCCATCACAAAGGGCCCCAAGGACTCGTTTCCATCCACCAAATGAGTTCTGACCTGTCAGTGCTTGGTATGTTGTGTTCACATCCCTGGCCTTCTAGATGAGACTGCAAGGAGCAGTGAAATGTTGGTGGGGGAGGGGGGAACTTGTAGAGAAAAGGCAGAGGACAGCCATTTCTGGGAAGTCCATGTGAACATAATGCAGGAGTAAGGAACTGAAATTCCTTTGTACTTTCTATAGTTTGCTTCTGAAGGTTCAGTAAGAATTTGCTTTCGGGATAAAATAGAGTTAACTGAATGAAGGTAATGTGGCTACATAAAAACCATGAATAATTTGGCCATTACTGTTTATATAACCATATAGGCCTCGAATCTCTTTTACATTCATTTCTCCTTGGTCCAAGATTTCTCACCCACTGAATCTTTGCCTAGAGCTCCCAGCAAGGGTGACAGCTAACTAATTTGGGTTTTCCCTTCAACCTCCCAGAGGTTGCCCATGAGTTGTTTGCTGCCCAAGCATGACCCCAGTTGACAAGAGGGAAATAACCCAATGCACATAGTACAAAAACTGGCATACCAGCTCCTCTGTTTCTCCAGGCCTTGACGAGCCTAAATGTCAGCACAGTTTTTTTTTTTAATTATACAGTAAAATTAGTTATTTTTATTTTGGTGTAAAGTTCTATAACTTTAACTTATGTATAGATTTTGTAACCACCACTCTAAACAAGATATAAAACATTTCCAACATCCTAAAAACATTTCCTCATGCTATCTCTTTATAATCATACCCTTATCACACCCATAATCTCTGTTTTGCATCCCATAAGCTTGCCTTTTTGAGAATGCGTAAATGGAGGCAGTAAGCATGTAACCTTTAAGACAGGCTTCTTTTATTCAACATAATGCCTTTGAGATACATTCAAGTTGTTGCATGTATCAAAAGTCTGTTTCTTCTGATTGTCCAGTAGCATTCTATTGTTTATCCACTCAACCCTTGAAAAGACATTGGGTTGTTTTCAGTTTGAAGCTATTATAAATAGAGCTTCTCTAAACATTCAGGTACCAGTCTTTGTATGAACATAAATTTTCATTTCTCTAGGGTAGATACCCTGGTGTGGGATTACTAGATCCAGATTAATTGTTGATGAAAACGAAAAAGGCAGGTTAACATCACAGAGTTTCTGAAACCACAGAGTAAAGCAGAGGCAAAAATAGAAATAGACTAAGGACTAACTCTCTTTAAGCTCCATGTGACTCAAACT
The DNA here is from genome assembly GCF_902729225.1 of Pteropus medius. NCBI lineage: Eukaryota > Metazoa > Chordata > Mammalia > Chiroptera > Pteropodidae > Pteropus > Pteropus medius. The sequence continues at coordinate 6,949,343 of NW_024351543.1, forward strand.
AGGCTACGGGGTGTTTGGAGCATTTAACCAAGTGCTAAATCAATGTTTTCAAAGTATGGCCAGGTACTATAGAGGAATACGTTGTGTTTTACATGGGACACAATCAGTTTTGTTTTATTTTAATAGTTTTATATTTAGTTCAATATGTATTAGAAAAATTTTGATTGACTCATGCAATCTGTGCTTTCACAGATGTTGCTACTGCTACAGTAGGCAGCACCTTCTACAGACTACACAGAGTATAAGCAGAGTGCTTTGGTATTGTGTTGATATAGCAAAATTTGTAAAGATGACATGCAAATCACTGAAGTTTCAGAAACGATATACTAAATTATATACTAGTGTGTAGAACCTGTAAACAACCTTGTAACTATATAAGGAGATCGAGGATTTGGCTGGCAGAAGGGGCTAGGTGTCAGTGATCTTCAATAGCCATAAAAATCTGGATGGCAAACAAGGCAAGAGAAGCTCTGTATTTACCAAGATCATATAGTTTTCCTAAAAATAGCTGGGTTTGCCTGATAGTATATATGGCGAAGTCACCTTGACAGTCGTGCCCAAAACTAGTATTCTGAATTTCTAAATCCAAAATGCTCATCCACTCATTTACTACCATCCTACATGGGTTTCTGAAAGATATGGCCCCAAGCATCCCAGCACCATGAACTCTGTTAGTTCCTGGTGGAACTTTAGTCTCAATCCCTTTCTGCTCTCTTGGTCTGGTGAGCTGGAAGGTACCACATGGGACACGTGGATCCTAAAGTCAGACCACTTCTCTTTTCAAAGAGTTCATTCCCTAGAACAGTGGCCTCATTATAAATCTTTGGTGACTCAGTTTCAGCCCTCCTATCACTCAGAGAGCATCCCCTTGGTTTGCGTACTGGAAGTACACATGGCCCCAAACTCCATTACTAAAAAATAAATGCAAGATCATTATGTGGCTTTCACCATGGGATCCCAGGTGTGCCCCCAGAGAGTACCCACATCAGGTACCTAACTATTTGCTTTTCTCTTCTGGATACACCTAAATTTACATTGACTTTTTTTTTTTTATCTCTATTCTGTTTTCAGCTAACTTCAGTCAACCCAAAATAATAATTTCCAATAGAACAGAAAATTCTGACACCATAAATTTGACCTGCTCATCTATACAAGGTTACCCAAAACCTAAGAAGATGTCTTTTGTGCTAAAAACTAAGAACTCAACTACCGAGTATGATGTTATCATGAATATACTTCAAGATAATTTCACAGACCTGTATGACGTTTCTATCAGCTTGTCTATTTCGGTGTCTCCTGAAAGAAATGTGAGCATCTTCTGTGTCCTGCAGCCTGACTCAACACAGACACAGCTTGTCTCCCAACCTTACAATATAGGTAAAGCTGCTTCTCAAGACTATTTATTTTACCAGGCATTATACACAAATGGGTATGGCAGATTATCCAATGTCCCCTGATTGCCAGGAAACTTACAACTGAGCCCTTTTTTTTTTTTTTTAACTATTAAGAGGGACTCAGACAGAGGGCTCCTGCAGCTTCCCTCTGAGTTATTAGGGTCCAGGGAGGCTATGAACCTATGTTGCCACTTGAGGGTGCTACGTTCTTGGCCCTGAAACTGGAATTGGTCTTTGGGCTACCTTTGGGATAGAAGATTCAAGTTTAGTCAGAAAATGCAGAATTGCCATCCAAGCTAAAATTTTCCATTTGTTAACACACACACACACACACACACACACACATTCACACACACCCACACACACACACATCATGTATACATACATACAGCTCTTGTTATGATTACAGAACCATTCTAGACATTGTTTGTTGCAGGGGTGAAAACTAAAAGGTATAAGACATTCTCTCTGTCCTTGAGGACCTTCCAATAGAATTAGAACTCCATGAGGTACATACTTGAAAATTGGATTTTAAAAAGATTGAATTGGAATCTAAATTATATCCCATGGAAATGTGTGACTAAATTTAAAAACAAGAGTGACTGATAATCAGTTTTGTAGACAATCAGACATAGATAAGTTCTTTGAGAGTCAGGAAAGTTTTCCTAAAAGAGATGGGATCTCATAACACAAAAGAAATAATTAACTTAATAAGTGTGGTGAAGAGATGACAAGTACTTAGACATATGGTGGCTTCCTCAATGGGAAGAAAAACTCTGAGACAGCCTCCAGGCTTATAAAGTGAGAGGACCACTATTGATTAGCAGTATCCAACATGGGCACAGGTGGTAGTGGTGGGCTTTAGCACCTATGTGTCAAGGAAAGACTCAGAAGCAGAAATCTCGTGATATGTTGACAAAGTAGTATGGAGACCAGTCCAGCTATAGAAAAGGGCTGAAACTAAGCAGTGTCCTCTAATAGGAGCCTGCCAGTTTAAAGTTGCAGCTTTGCCCTTGAGGAAATGCATCTGTATTTGAAACCCCACTTTTGAGGAGCAGTAACTGTAAGATTCTTACCTGGAATAAAGGCTCTCTGCCCTCATACTGCCCCCATCACTGCTTGTTCTGATCCTGACGCCTCTCCCTATGTACTTACCTCCTGCTTGCCTTGGCTCCTTCTCCAGCTATGGCCTCTTGCTTTGTCCTCTCCTAAGTCATCCTTCCAACTCTTTGCTCCATCCTCTGGCATTGCTGCATCCTGTCTCTTGATGTCTCATTGTTAATCATGACTTGGTCTATGGACCAATCCTTAGGTACAGCCCCTGGGGCCAGTACCAACCAGCCAACTTTACCAGTAGGCCAATCCTCTCTCCTGGGACTAATTTCCTCCACTCATACACCTCCTCCTCTGAGAGCCCAGTAAATGGTGAGGCCACCCAGCCTTCCCTGGTTGCTTCTACTGTAGCTTCTCAGTATGATAAGAGGCTTCTCTCTGAAGTTCAGCACCTTTCTGGAGCCACCAACATCACCACATATAATATGCTCTGGGCCTTCTGCCATGGCTCCCACAGTCTACAATTGAATAGGTCCTTGCTACCACTATAACTTCACCTTTCTGCTGTTTCTCAACGACTGCCCAAACCTTCCTAGCTACCACCATCTTCAGAAAAGTTTCAGCTATATCTGCCTCAGGAAGATTGGGCTTGCCTCTCTGTGTCTTTATTCTATGGCTTGATCTAAGATAGGTTAGACCCTGAGTCAAAGAACCTTTTTAGGTGTCAAAAAGTAGCAGTTTTCATGTTAACAAGTACAATACCTACCCTCCCCCCCCACCCCCCTGCCACACACACACACCCTTTACTGGGAATGCCGAATGGACTCAAGTGGAATAAACTAGGACAGACTCAGAAAGTGGTGAATAAGGCCTACAGTGCCAAGAATTCCTCTTTTTAATGCCCCAAGAACAAGGATTGGGTCCATAAACTGCAGCTAAGCTAATGGGAGGTCAACTGGTCCTATTTTCCTGATTAACTACCGGAACTGTTCCTATAAATGTCTATAAAGTAGACCACTCAGTTCTAAGATTTCCTCCCCCAAAGCCCGTTTTTCAGCTTTCTAGAAACTCGGGAGTCTCCATGCAGCTCCTGACCTTCCAGGAGCTGATTCTGACGCTGATTCTGACTCTGATTCCTCAGGGCATTAAGAGATAGCAAAGTTTTTCTAGTAGGTGAGACAGGCTGAAACCCACGCTTAAGGAACTCTGTTGTGTCCCCAGTAGAAAAAACAAACAAACAAATAAAAAACAACCTGGAGGTAGGACACCTATGAGGAAGCTGCTATATTTGTCCAGGTACAAGGTATCTGGAGCCTGATCTAAAGATGATAGCGGATGGAGGAATTAATACAAGGGAAACTTTAGGACCTGAGACCTGATTACATATAGGGCTGAGAAAGCAGAGCATCACACAGATGACTATACATTCAGAGCCTCAACACAGGTACTTTCTCCAGATTCCAGAACCTAGGGTCAGGTGGACCCTCTTCTAGATCATAGTCATTGTCATCTTAGCCTCTGAGAAGGAAAGGGAGCTTGGTCCAGGGATTGGCCAGAGGCACTGGCTTGGTTCTTGGTTAGCTGCTGAAGATCCTAAGACAGAGACTTTCTATGGCCTCATTTTGTAGATTTCAGGTTCCTCTGGCAGTAGAGCCCTGGGGAGATGCCAGCATGTAAATAATAGAACAGTGTTAATTATTAACCTTTTATAATCAACCTTCTTGGCTGATTGAAAACTTGTGGTCATTTCTAGATGCAAAGCCACCTATGCCTACCCCAGACCGTGTCCTGACTGTGGCCTTACTTCTTCTACTGTTTATGTCTGTGTGTGGGTTGTTCGTTCTAATACTAATGAAAAGGAAGAGGAAGCAGCCTGGCCCCTCTCGTGAATGTGGTGAGTCAGTGCTTGTCCCATCTGCAGAGCGCCACTGTGTAGCTACTTCCCTATCAGCTGCATTCTGGAGCTTGTTTGCCCAGCCCAGACTGGCAACAAAACCAGCAGGTGGTTGGAGGGAGAGGTTTCCCCTCTGGACCCCACTTAGACGGGACTCAGCAGCTGATAAGGTGGCTCTGGATTTCTAGGAAAAGGCAACATTTCTAATCTGAGGTTTACAAATATACTGCCGGCTTCCAGACAAAGCACATTATTCCTTGCTTTACCTACCTCACTTCATTAGATTACTGTGAGAATTCAACGAAGTAAAGGGTGAAAACATGGCTAAATGTTAGTAATTATGGACCTGGTAGGTTTCAAGTAGGGGTGGTGAGAAGGGTAGCATTAGATGACCGTAACATTTGCCTTCTCATCTCTAAAAGTCTAAGTTTCATGCTCCTGCTTTTCTTCAGACCATATATATCTTTTGCCTTTTAAAAGTCTAGGTTTCCTGAGAAGTTAGATGAATTGTTCCCCACAGACTTTTAAAAATAATATTAACGTCTGTTGATTACCAAGTATTACACATCCATTAACATATACTGAAAGTAAAAATCACTTATACTTCCACTAGTAAGAAAAAAATTATTATGCTGACAATACTTCAGTATGTATCTTTCAAATTTTTCTATGTATAAATCTGTTATTTTATGTAAGTGAAATATCATAAGGACTATTTTTTACAATTTGGATAATAGCACATATTTTTGTACTTTTGTACAAAATGTAGAATGAAAATATTCAATATTATTAAATATTATTCTACAGCATCATTTTAAATGGCTGCAAGATATTATATTATGTGGATACGCCTCAATTTATTTAATCAACTCCATATTGTTGGACACTTGAATTGTTCCCACAGTTTTACTATTGTAAACAGAACTGCATTCATCAACCTCCCCACTTCTGTTGTAAAAGTGGCCTATATAGACTTTATAATAACCCCATGCCTATATGTGGTTTGGGCTGTTTTGGGTGATGCTGTAAGATAAGACTGAACTTTATCTCAGTAATTGCCTCCGGTGGAAGTTTAGTTGGTATTAATAATTAAGATAATCTCCTTACTCACTTATGGTAAAAAGTACTAGATGAGTAATGCTTCTGGTCGGCATCTTATTTAAGATTTTAGTGTACTGATTTTAAGATCCATCTGGAAAATGGATAACATTATCACTCATTTGTTTCATCTTGCTGTATTTAAAAACAAGATATTGGGGAGTGATTATCCAATTTCAATAAATTAACACAAAGCACATGGCAAAGCAATTCAAACTGCTAAATAGGGGGTGTGCTGAGAGATTTGTCTGATACAAAAGTGTAAACTTTGGAGCACAAGATCAGATGTATGGATGTACCATACTTGTCCAGGTTTGTCTTTTCAAAGTGAGCATTTTGAGCTTCTCCTTCTTTCAACCTCATCATCGTTAAAATTAGCTAAATGTGCAGAAGCAACCTTCAGCTTAGGAATAAGATGTCTCTTAAATTTGTTTTCACATTGAAATGATTAGATTACAAATAAAACAAAGAAAAAGGGTTGGAGAAAGGAGAGTAAGAATGTTTCTTTCTCCAAGAGGCAATTAGAAAAATTCAAGAGACTAGATAAGGGAGATAAAGAGAAGGATGTGTGTTTACACATGAGAGAAGTTGCAACGGAGTTTAAGAAGCTATATGTGTGCATGCGAGATGGTCAAATTGAGCTATGAGTGGTAAAAGGCAGAAGACAACTGAGAGCACAGCACATATATGACCCCGCTGCAAGAATGCGATAGAGAATACTGGTAGGAAAAAGTTGTTTGGTCAGACGGTCACCTGTGCCAGTGAGTTTGGTCAAAGAAAAGAGTCTTGAGGAAGGGAGATGTGCCAAGAAATTATGAAATGTAGCTATGAGATGTTTGTAAATTTGGGTTCTATAACTTCAGCAATGTTTACACTTGCTTTGTGGATATCTCTGGCATTGGCTATATGATAAACAGAATAATGCTCCCAACAATGTGTCCACCTCCTATACCCCAGAAGCTATAATATGTTATATTACATGACAAAGGGGCTTTACATATGTGATTATCCAGGTGGGCCAAATCTAATCACATGAGTCAGAGAACTTTTCCCAGCTTGTTTAGAAGACGAGATAAAAGGAGAAGAGATCCAAAGCTTGAGACAGGCTCAAACTACCATTGTAGGCTTTGAAGATGGAGGAAGGGGCCACAAGCCAAGAAATGTGGGCAGCCTCTAGAAGCTAAGAATGGTCCTCAGCTGAGAGCAAGAAAATGGGGATCTTAGCCCCTACAACCACAGGAACTAAATTCTGCCAACAGACAGACATGGAAGCAGTCACGATCCATCCACAGAAACACAAGCTTACTGATAACAAGTAGGAACTTCTTTCCTTAAAATGGGTTTCTCCTCTCCCATCCAATTCCTAACTTTGTGGTCCTAGACTAACTCAATCTTAGAGTCGCGCCATTTCCAGTGTTTAGTTCAGTGGCCTCACAGTGGTTGCTTCCGGAACCACACATTTTAAGCTGCTAATAAAAGGGAAATACCATGGTTATTCTAGTTAGTTTCTAATCTCTCTTCTCTTTTATTTATTTATTTATTTATTTCAAAATAAGGCAAATAAGGCATGAGAAATTGTAACCTTAAATTACTGTCGTTTCCCATTCAGAAGCTACTTTATTAGCTTACTCACTGGGGAGAAAGACTGAAATAGCTCCTCCTGAAGCTTTACTTCCTCATTTGGGTCTGTGTGACTGAAACCCGTATGTAATAGTGTCCTAGCAACCACAGTTTTTATAACTTGCCTCCCTCCACCAAATCTGAAAGAGTCTCAGCTCTTTCAGGAATGATTTCTTAAAGGGCAAAGGTCTTTTCCAAAATAAACCGTTTTTATCACCATTTAAGCAGAAACCTTCACAGGGCTTAAAAACTAAAAGTTGGTGGTATCATCACATCTGCCCTTCAAAATACTCGTAATGAGCACATTATTTTTAAGACCTTTCATAAAAATAGAACCTAACCAGATTTTTTGTGTCTGGAAGCTCAGTCAAATAAGAAATAGCTCAGATAACCAAGGAAGCTTAGCCAGAAAAAAAAGCCTTGAGGAGGACACTGCCTTCAAATACCTGAAGAGCTGCTATAAGATACAAAGATCATATTTAACTGCGGCTCTAAAGGGCATCTCAATGGGTGAAGGTTATAAGAAGGTATAGGAAATAAGAGACTTTTCTAACAATTAAAGCTCTTTTAAAATTATGTAGAAGATATAGCATTGCTATATCTCCTTCCTCACATGAAGGATTTACTGCTGCAGGAATGCCCTTCGCCCATAAACAACTAGACATCAGACAAACCATAACTGTTTCCAGACACTGAACAACAGGCTGCAGAAAACTGTAGTCCCAAAGAGAAAAGATGAGGTGAGCCCTATACTGCCTGGAGTCCAGTGCCCAGACTGCTCTGAAGGTAGGGGGAGCCCTGATACCAAAACTAGAAAAAGCATTACAAAAAAAGAAAACTACACACATCCCTTATGAACAATCCTTAGCAAAATTAGCAACTAAAATGTAGCAATATATTAAAAGTATGATACATCATGATAAATTGGGGTTTATTCTAGAACCATAAAATAGGTTCTACATATAAAAATCAAACATAAAAATTCACCATGTTGACAGACTTAAAAAAATCATGTAATTATATCAATGCATACAGAAAATGCATTTGGAAAAATTAATACTCATTTATAATTTTAAAAAAGAAAGAAAAATTCTTATAAAAGTAGAAATACAAAGGCACTTTCTCAACCTGACAAAGAACATCTACCAAAATTCTTCAGTTAGCATCATATTTAATGATAAAAGACTGATTGCTTTCTACCTAAAATCAGGAATAAAGCAAGAATGTCACTCTCACTATTTTTTGTTCAACATCCTACTGGGGATCCTAGCCAGTGCAACAAGTCTAGAAGAAAA